>NW_027526295.1:95342021-96049521 GCF_048455015.1 Haemaphysalis longicornis
AAAACAAGGCAAGAAGTGCAGGCACGAAGCGGAGAGACGACGGCCATTTTGGGTGCATGCTCACGAGGCTTGCACAGTGATCGCCCATCAGCTGAATGTATTTCGTTCATTTTTAACGACAAGTCGTGTACTTGGCTCGTTTATGAATCGAAATAATACTGTTGAGTTTGTGTTTCCCTGCATCTTTGACTCGATTCGTTTTGATCGGGTTTTCAAAGCAACGTTCTCTACACATACCATTTGTTCCACCCAAATATACTATAGTTTCGGTTACGGTATTTGGCTGATTTTGAAAACAAATATCCACACGCATATATGTATATATATATATATATATATATATATATATATATATATGTATATATATATATATATATATATATATATATATATATATATATATATATATATATATATATATATATATATATATATATATATATATATATATATATATATATATATATATATATATATATATATATATAGATAAGGTTAGTAGAGACAGAGACAAAGGAGAAAGACATAGAAAACACAACTAAGTTTACTATTTACTCGGCATTCCCTGAACTGGCACCATGCGCCGGGCAGATGAATACCACTTGCTGCCGCGTCATACGCGTGCACCTGCCTGTTTTCTTTCTTTTCATGACTTCTTTGACCTTGTTTTTTTTTCATACTATTGTACTCATTTCGAGTCGAAACTACCTGTCCTACGGCTTTTTGGCGTGACCCTTGCCTCCCCCCAACAGAAGCCACGTGTCTCATGTCTCAATGACCTTACCCGGATTCTTAGAACGGGTGTGAATGGGCAGATCTTCACCCTTTGTGTGCATATCTTCTTTGTAACGTCTTCGTTCCGCGTGACTAATCTTTTTGCTCATGTCAAACACGTGAATGGGCATATCTTGTTTTGACCCCTCTTTTACCCCCGTTGCCACGGTGGAGGAAAATTACCTTGTTATTTATTATTTTTTATTTTTTTATTATTTTTTTTCTCTGTGTTTGGTGCAGTCGCCTCCTCCGTACGTGGGCGACGAAAATGCTCTTCTTGACCGGCCCATCACTATAAGTGAAGTTAGGGGACCTATCTTGGCATTGCGCACTCGCTCTGCTCCTGGCCCGGACGGAATTACAAATAAAATGCTCAGAAACCTAGATGACGAGTCCGTTGCAGCCCTCACACGCTATATGAACGTATGCTGGGAGACTGGGCAACTACCACCTCAGTGGAAAACGGCCATGGTCGTTATGATACCTAAACCGGGCAAAAAAATCCAGATTGAAAACCTTAGACCTATTTCCCTCACTTCCTGCGTAGGGAAACTATTGGAACACGTTGTTCTAAATCGAATCACCAACTATATGGAAGACAATAGACTTTTTCCGCACTCTATGATCGGGTTCCGTCCAAAACTCTCTACGCAGGATATCATGCTCCGTCTTAAACATGACGTCATCGACGGGGAAAGCTGCTCCCCTCTAGATACCAGAGCTATATTGGGATTAGATTTAACGAAGGCGTTCGACAACGTTAAACACTCGGCAATTCTTGACAACCTCGGCCGACTGGGCCTTGGGAAACGGGTATACAACTACGTAAGTAACTTCCTATGCGAACGCACAGCTACTCTAGCTGTAGGGGGACTCCAATCAGATGTGATCAAGCTTGGGAGCAGGGGAACTCCACAGGGTTCAGTCCTTTCCCCGTTTCTTTTCAACGTAGCCATGATGGGGCTCCCCGAAATACTGCAAAAGATCGATGGTCTCCAACACAGCCTCTATGCGGATGATGTCACGCTTTGGGTCAGCGGAGGCAGTGACGGGCAAATTCAGGACATCTTGCAACAAGGCATTGAGGCGGTGGAGCGGTACGTAAGTCCCAGGGGCCTCAGTTGCTCCTCGCAAAAGTCAGAATTGTTGCTCTACAGGCCCACTAGTAGGGGTAGACGTACCGACCCGAACCCCCCGGTTGTGAATATTTTCGCGAATGGAACGCAGCCCACACAGTGTCCAGTATACGGGTTCTCGGTCTCCGAATACAGGCCAATGGACACAACTCGGAAACCGTCCTCGCGCTCCAAAAAAGCGTGCATCAGACTACCCGACTCATATCGCGAATCGCTAACCGGCATCACGGTATGAAGGAGCACAACCTTGTTCGATTAGTTGAAGCCTTCGTCCTCAGTAGGATAACCTACGTCACCCCTTTTCTACACCTCAGAAAGGACGAAGAACTCAAAATTGACGCCCTTATTAGACGGGCCTACAAGCAGGCCCTCGGCATCCCGATCACTGCTCCGACCGAACGTTTCGAGGCGCTGGGGCTTCACAATACCCTTAGCGAACTAATAGAGGCTCAACGGCTGGCTCAACGGGAACGGCTTAGCCACAGCCAGACGGGTCGGCATATTCTCGGCTCCCTGGGCATCAACCACCTGCGAACAGGCACTCACAAGATACCCTTGGTTCCCGAAGTGCGCGATCAAATTTACATCCCACCGTTCCCTAAAAATATGCACCCGGTTCACAATCAGGAACGCAGGCAGGCAAGGGCGAAAGCCCTGCACAAACGATTCGGAAATTCGGAGGACGTGCTGTACGTGGACGCGGCTGACTATCCGGGTCGCAATGCTATGGCAATTGCAATAGTCAATCACCAGGGTAATTTCATCAGCTCCGGGTCGGTCCGCACGAGCGAGCCGGAGGTGGGCGAAGAGGCGGCCATTGCCCTGGCAATGACGGCATCCGCAAAAATCAAATACGTGGTGAGCGACTCAAAGTCTGCTATTATAAATTACGCAAGGGGGCGCATCTCCCCAGAGGCATCTGCAATTCTAAGGATTGGGCTCAACAACATTCAGCGTTCGGGCAAGATATGTCTAATATGGGCACCTGCACACTCTGGCCTGGCTGGGAATGAATGCGCGCACGACGCCGCTCGAGGATTTTCTGACCGAGCTGGTGACGACAACAACGCTCATTCACTTCGCTGTTCGGGTAGGGGTCGCCTTGTGTCCTACAGGGACATAACTAATCATTACAGGCTAGAGCGGACCCGCTTCCCCCCGGCTCATCCTACCCTCAGTAAATGGCAATCCGTGGCTTGGAGACTTCTACAGACCAACTCGTATCCCAACCCGGTTGCGTACAGTCACTGTTACCCTGGGCAATATTCTGACAAGTGCCACCGGTGTAAGGACAGGGCAGACTTAGCCCACATGCTGTGGGCTTGTCCACAGGCGACAACGTTAGGTCGCAACATCGCTACTGTAGAGCAATGGGAGACCGTATTGCTCAGCTCCGACCCAGCTGATCAAGTCTGGGCCATTCAGCTGGCCGAAGACGCTGCTAGAGCCCAAGGGCTCTTGGCCGACGTCTAGGACTACTGGCTGTTATGCAATAAAGTTTTCACTCACTCACTCTGTGTTTGGTTCTTCTCTCACTTTTTTTCCAAGTTCGTACCGCGTGACTGCGTGGTCTTATTATCCTTTTTATAATTTATTTTCCCGCTCTCTCTTCATTCTTTTGCTACCCACCAACCATGATCCATTTGTACAAACTCTCCCTCCTCTTACCTTGACCTCGCCCTTGGTACATTTTCTGTATATATATAGCTCTGAAACAAACTTATTTTGTACTCTGAAGAAAGGGAGTCCTCTCCCTGAAACGTCAGTAAACTTATGTCTATTTTCTACGTCTTTCTCGTTTGTCTCTGTCTCTACTAACCTTATTTTTTTCGCGCTTTGTGAGTTTTTATATTTTCAGACTATATATATATATATATATATATATATATAATATAATTTTTATATATATATATGTATATATGTAGCGAATAAAAAAAATGAGAAATGAGGGGCTCGCTGAAATAAAACAAAATAACTGTTTGCAGGCAAGAAAACCTCGGAACGCAAACGGGAGTTTGTGGTGGGTCATAGAAACAGAGGAAGAATTTTGTGAGTAAGAAAGAAAGTGGTGAAAAAATTCCCGCTTGGTGGGATCCGAACCCACGACCTCCAGATACCGGTCTTGTATATATATATACATATATATATATATATATATATATATATTGTAACGAGGGTAATGAAGATATGCGATAGACGCAACATGCCATCAAGACATCGGGGTATGTGCCTCACCAGCATAGCCCATATAGGATTATGCCCAATCCACACACGGGGATATGCGCCAAAGAGGTGTCAGGGAAGACAATGAACCACAGGACGTGCATGCGCCAGAAAAGAGCTTGGTGAACGCAACGCTCAGACCTGCGTTATCCATCGGCTTCGCTCCTGCAATCAAACAACGTCAACCGGCTACCGGCGTGTCGGCTGTCTTCTTAACAATATATATATATATATATATATATATACAGTAAGACTCATTAATTCGGATCTCATGGGAGCGGGAAAACTGTCGGAATTTCCTGAATGCCGAATGAATGAATGAAGAGGAAAAACAACAATAAAGTCACGTTGGAGAAGCAAGCATTTATTTGCTGAAGTGTTTTGTAATAGTCGTCTGCTTTTTTGCGCAGATTGCGGCTGTCATTACAAATTTTCTTAACTATTTCAAGTGGCCAACAGCACGCAAACTGTCGAAACTGCTCAGCAAACGTCCTCGAATATCAAAAGCGCCTCCGAGACTTCTCGTGAGGTGCGAAGACGTCGTGGCTGCACCTCCTCGCATGACTATTCGTCACAATCGTGGTCTTCCTGGGTTCCAGTGACATCATTAATAATATCTTCATAACAGTTTCTTCAAAATTTCCGCTTTAGTCGCCAAGCTCTTGGCTTCGTACTTCTGCCGCTTTGCCGGCGTTGCCATCACTGTAGCGCCGATGGTGTGGCATGCAAACGCAGTGGAGCGAAGAAAGAAGACACCGACGTTCGGTGACGCTGCGATCGCCCCCACTAGTTGATGACGATGGCGATGCCTCTCAGGTTTCGGGTTCACTCCAGTGGTGCCAGCGCTGCTAATTTACCACAATTTTGTGTAGCGGCAGCTGTCAGCATTTGTCCGAATTAAGCGGTGCGGGGCCGAACCCTGACAAATTAACGAGGGTTTGGTCCCGTAGACTAAAATGCGCTTTGGCCGGGACCCACACAGCCGTCCGAATTATCCGAATTTCCGAATTAACGGGTGTCGAATTAACGAGCTTTTACTGTGTATATATATATCTATATAAATATATATGAATTTAGAGAGAGAAAGAGAGAGAGAGAGAGAAAGATAAAACGCACAAAGCGCACAGAAATAGTATAAGTAAAGAGTCGGATACACAGCAAGAACAATAACAAACAAAAAAAAGTTTTACTTGCGTAGCGGCAAAGGAACTTGCCTTCGTCAGAGTACAGTTACATGATTTTGCTGTCACAAACGTTTGGAACACATTTCTTATATGCCTTTGCAGAAAACTTTGAGAACGAGTGGAAGATGTTTCGGAAACGGAGAGTATGCATGCATTCAGGCTACGCCTAGGTTGCAACAAAAACAACAAAAAAAGAAACAGAGAGAAACAGAGAGAAAGCGGTCATGTTAACAAAGCAGCGTTCAAGCTTGCACAATGACAGGGCAACGTACGCGGCGTCAGCTGCAAGTTCAGACAATGCGGAAACTCCCACCTCCCTTCGCGGGAACCCCTGTGTAGATACGACGCATAGGGGTGTCACGTTGCAGCGTTGCACAGCGAAGGAACGGCACTGGAACGATTGAGCGGAGCGGCGCAGGCACCGCGTTGGATAGCGCGCTTAACGGTGAGGGGACGCGCCGGCGCCCGTGCGTCTGCCGCGGCTATGACGCAACACAATACAACACAATCCACTTTATTCCAATCCAATCCAAATTCAATTCAATACAATCTAAGCCAATCCAAGCCAAGTCAATTCAATCCAATCCAATCCAATCCAAGCCAAGCCACTCGAATCCAATCCAATTCCCATCGCGAGAGAGAATTCGCTATCGGAGAGGAGGGGGGGTGAGCGGCGGAGAGCGCAGCTGGCGCGGCGAGGAGAATGGGGGAGGGGTGGATGCCGACAACGTCGGATGGATGCAGGAACAAGGCGAGTGAATGAGATGCGTTCGCATCTAAAAACTGGACAATCGTAGTTTCAAAAGGAAGGCAAGAGTAAACAGTAAGGTATTCAGTGTTTGGGGAGAAGCGAAGAGAGGTGCCCCCCCCCCCCCCCCGCTGATGGAGGGAATAGATACAGGGCCCAACAGAGCATTGAGCAGAAGCTAGCAACTGAACAGGAAATAGGTAGGATCTATAGATCACGAAGGGTTAAACATTCCTAAGTGATGTTGGTAACGCGGCCTCCTTTCCAAGGACAAATGGCATTGTTGAGCCGCATTAAGCTAATAAGGCTGCTGTGTTTGGAGAGTGCGAATTCTGAAGGGAAACTCAAGGGCAGGAATAATGAACATAGTTATAAAAATTATGAGGCCGCCAATTTTATTAGAGGGGTAAGCAAGTTAGTTTTCCAAACCTTTCGTTAATCCCAAGCGTCGCTGACCCAACTTATAAATGAGAGGAGATTCCCGAACCTCGGGATCGTGGTGCGTTTTAAAAGGCGGGTTCTAAAATCGTTGCTTTAAGATGTTAAAATGCATGCCCGAGACTGTTCACATGTCTTGACAGGGGCAAATAATGGAGAGTATTTATTCATGAGAGCGGTGATTATTGAACCGTATTCGAAAGGGCATTTCAGTTTGGGCGATATATTGTTGCCTACAAACAGTGCACTCTAGAAGGTATACGGTAATGGCGGAGTCATAGTTAAGGGTACCTTTTATATTTCCCTAGTAGTCTGAAGCCGTGCTGGTGGGGCGCTGTGTAGTGGTCATGTGTGGGCATACTTTAGATCGGGGTTTATTACAGAGCATCAGCCATTAGTCTGCCGTCGGTTGATACGAGTGTTAGTAAGAAAGTCGCCTATATTCTTATTGCGCCGGTAGACAACGCGTGGTGGGTTAGCGGAATATGCTTTTTAAGCAGTCACTTTGCATTAGGGTATTGTGATGTTTTTTAGACGGTTGACACTCGTGGAGTGGAGGATAAGGGGGTTAAAACTACCTTAATTTGCGGGTTACCGTTCGGGGCTTTTTTCTTAGAGATTTCCGTACGGTCTAATTGGTTGGCTCGCACAATAGCGTCTTCGATAACTTCTTCCGGGTATTTTTTATTCAGAAGGGCGGTCATGAGATATCGACAGTATAAGTCAAAGTCGGCTTGGTTTGAGGAAATTCTCCTAAATCGGTGGGCTTGCCTGTTAGCTCCTGCTGTCTTGCAGTGGTTGACATGGCTACTTTAGAAGTGCAAATACTTCCGCGTGTCTGTCGGTTTTCTATAAAGTTTAGTTTGAAGCCGACCTTGAGAGGTAGTAACGGTGACGTCCTGAAAGTTTACACTGTGTTCCGAATAGGATTGAGCAAGGAAAATACTAGGATGGGCTAGGTTAAATGACTCAATGAAGGTGAGGAGCTCCTCGTCACCGTGTTGCCCGATCATGAATATGTCATCAATATACCCTTTATAGTACAGTGGCTTTAAATTTTGGGTGTCAAAAAAGTTTGATTCGAGGTGAGCCATAAAGATATTGGCGTAGATAGGTCCGATTCTAGTTCCCATTGACGTTCCGCTGCCTTGCACACAATGAACACCGTCGAACTCAAAATTGGTAAGTTCAACAGTAAGCCTAAGTAAAGTATAGAGAGCAGAAGAGCCGATAGGTTTGTCGCACGATGACTGCTCATACGCAAGGGGTACAGCGGAGATGCCATCTTCATGGGGGATTTTAGTATACAGTGACGCAATATGGAGGGTGACTAGGAGGCAGTTATCAGGAATTTCAATTTTTCAGATGTCCCAAACAAAGTAATTGCTATCCTTAATGAACGAGGGAAAGCTGGGCGCAATGTCGCAAATGAGATTATCCAAATAGCGCGCGAGGTTTTTGGTAACAGTGCCATTGTCAGAAACAACAGGGCGCCGTGGGTTGTTCGCCTTGTGAATCTTTGGGAGAACATAGAATTTACCCGCAAATGGGCTTAAGGGGATTAGGGAACGCGCCGTGGTTTCATTTATTGTGTTATTTTTAACGAGCTCAGCAAGTTTATCTTTGACAATTTGCTTATAGTCTGGAGTGGGATCATTGGGTAATGCTTTAATGAACGTCAATACCGATAGTTGCTAATTCGCCTCGTTAACAGTCGGTTTTGTCAAGGATTACGATGGCGCATTCCTTGTGGACAGGTTTAATAATTAGGTCGGGACAGCTTGCGAGTACCTCTTGGGCTTTCTTTTCGTTTGTAGTCATGTTGTGGTGGCAAAAAATTTGTGTTTGGTATGCTTTTCGCAAATCGCGTTGGACAGCTTTGATGTACATGTCGAGGCAACTATCACGCTGTGTGGGAGGGTTCCAGTGCTTATAGCTAGGTAGGGTTCTCCGGGCTTATATCGTCGCAGGGTGCTCGTAGAAGTATTCTCGTAGCCTCGTGTTTCTGGCGAAATTATCTAAGTCCTAAAAAGTTGAAATTCATCAAACCCACCAGAAACCTGGCAAAAGTTTAGGCCCCTTGACAAGACGTTCTTCTGAACTGGGGAGAGGGTTATACTTGAACGGTTCCATTCCTTCCTGGTAAGATTTTCTTTGTGACGGCAGACGAGGGAAAATTATTAGTACAGGGGTTTAACAGAACTGGTTGGGGTGCAGTAGACGAAGCATTTATTACAGTCGTGGTGACATTATCGGTCGTATTGTTAGAGTGAAGGCGATTATTAGTGGCGGAACTTGTTAAGTTCTTACGCGTGTGGCCAGTGTTAGAAATCTTATCTCGGTTAAATTTTATGGCTTTTGTTCGGGATATGGCGGAGGCCGTCTTTGATTTGTGGTTGCTTAAAAGGTTCAACTCTCTTTTGCTTATTTCCTGTCTAAGTAGTTCCTCTTTCTTTCGGAGAGAATAGGCCGTAGTTTCGTAGTGATTGAGGATTATTTCAGTTATGTGTAAAGATGCTTTATCGAGTACCTGTTTCCACTTATTCATGTTGGCCGGGGAGAGTTCGGTAGTAGCATGTTTTATACTAATCCTAAGACCCCTGGGCACGACCGCGGCAGTCAGATACTGTGCAAGAGCGGAAACGTGCAATTCGGAACATATTCGCTTTTCAGTGATTTTTCTTAACTTGAATAACTGTCTTGAAACGGGGGAGGAGGCCGCGTTACTTGTTTTTTTGTGTTGTAGTCAGTTGCTGGTATGCTGATTCTTTCGAAGGTTGTAAAAGAATGTGGCATGGAGGGCTGGATTTTGGACCCCGGAAGGTGCGGCGGACGCGCTGCTGTCGGCTTCCGTGGGCTCGACTGAAGATGCATAAGTTACGCGTGGCATGCTGTTGGTGCGGCGCTGATCGTGGAGCTTCGTAGTCTCGCCGCGAGCGTTCCCTCGGGGCGTTGTGGCCGCTGCAGGTTTTCCAGTTGGGGTCGGCATGTCGCTGGCGCGACGCTCGTCCGTGGACTTCGGGGTTTCGGCGCTGGGGAACGCCCGGGGCGCCGTGTTTGCGGTGGATCTGGGGAGCGGTGGTGATGGGCTGCTGGCCCGACGCTGCTTCGGGGTCCTTACACTGAATGGAATTGGAGGCAGTTGTGGAAAGTTTTCGAGTGGAATAATTGTCCAGTTTCTTATCTTTTTCTCTTTTGATGAGCCGTATTAGCGTTTTCCAGGCGGTTATTTTTGGTGTATAAATGTTCCCGTACACCATTGCGTAAACGAATTTGTTTTTGCGGTTGCAATAAATGGTTCTACGTTACCGGAGTGGGTGGTATTTGTTGTACATAATTGCCGGGGCTCTTATGTTTGCATTGAACTAGCGTTGTATTGTCTGCTTGATAAGTAGAACTTTAATATATACGGTCTGTAAGTATGCCCCCACTGTTGAGTGTTTGCATGCAATTTACGCAATGTTTCAAAATGTACCTATTGATTTTTGTAAATGCCTCGAGGCTCCATAAGGCATTTCTGTCTGCAGCCTCTCTGTCCTCGTAGATATTGCCTGAAAAATATGTCCCTGTAAAAAATGTGAAACTGTAAACGGTGTATTCTGTATCTAATACCTGATGCCCTTCTGCTTTGGTCTCGTATGAGACTGGCAGTATCGAAAACGTGTGAAAACAAAAGTACCGATGCGCACAGCTGCAGGTAGTGGGCGCACTATGCATGCTCCAGCTGCACAACACTCCGCCGCTTTGGAGTTGTATCGCACGACATTAGCTGATTGACGTAAGCGACGTTGTCTTACACGACCCTGTTTGTCGAGCAGGCCACATGTTTCCCGAGACGATTACATTCTACAATAGCAAGAACAAGCCACGTGCTACGGTCAAAAAGAAAGCAACGGCGGACGTCTCGCAGATGAGAACGGTAGCTTCATCTGGGAGGACTGACGGCAAGGAAGGCTTCAGAGCCAAATGAGGCATTCAATGTTGTCACAATACACGCACTTATGTCTTCATTGCTAACGTTATAAAACACACAATTGGGCGGTGGACTCAAATATTATTCCACGCCTACTGGCTCAGCAGTGAATACTGCAGCAGTTGGTGACAGACAATCGTAGAGGGTACTGTAAACACGAAATCTTTCGAATGAAACAAACTTGTATTTTGTATGAACGGCCCATTTAGCTCAATAAACGTTTTACCAACCAACCAACCACTCCCATGCATACAATACGTTGGAACGTAATCTTGAGGATAACCAAAAATTATGAAATATAAAAGTGAACATCGAGCCTACGCCATCTGCAATTTTGTGGCATTATCAGAAACATTTTTTCGGCTTGTGTTTTGTGCCTACAAATTCGACTCAGAGTTGTTCAATTCAGTAGTGCTTGAGTTGTTTTGGTGCGCGTTTTATTTCAAATACTACGCGGTTACTGTCATGGCGCCTAAACACAGTTACTCTGCCATTTTAATCACAATACCGTTAGCTATAATGTACTTAAAAGGTAAGTTAATATTTTAGAATGATTGAAATACTTGTCTCTGTTGCGAAATATTGTTTTCAAGAGGGGTTATATTAGGCTCATGTGATATTCTTTTATGTTTTGTCGCAAAACTCCGAGCGGCCAAATAATAAATTCAAAGCACGCTTCCGGCTGTGTGGGAGCCGAGCAGCATGATGACATTGGGAACTGCTTGCTTTACCTCTGCGCTGTCCTAGCGCTTTGCTAGTTCGAAGTGAGAGTAGAGTACTGCATGCCATTTGACAAGCGAATGTGATGGGGTGTATGTAGAATATCTGCACGCTATCCACAGACCGCTCTTATTCCGTAGAAACAGTGCCGGGAAGATTGGCAGAGTGCCCGGCGAAGTAATTTCCAGCAAAAAAAAAAATGAGAACCAAAAGCAAAAACACAGACTCAAAAAAGTGGTTGATAAATATTGCTATCTTCAACCTTCGCGAACAGGTATGCCGACTAAAGCACAAAAGAAGTTTTCTGTGTGGCTGGCTGAAGACTTGTAATGATGTTTTCAAAAGCCAAAGAAACCCACTAAAAAATGGGTGAAACCTTGGTGAGTTTTTATAGTTGGCAATGCTCACAAAACTGGAACAAAGGTATAAACAAACATCCGGCACGGCGCTACGGCCATATCGTCTCTTTTTCTTCCTTCGTCACTGTTCCGGCACCACGATGAAGAATTACTAAGTCATCCAATTTTTCCTTCTTGGCAGCTTTACAGTGACGAAAAGCCGGGTTTTTCTGGCGGCGACCGGTCTCTACATATCGCGGAATATAACGTATCTTTTTTGTTGTTGCTCTGAAATATTTTCTGTATGCAGTTACACTGCTCTACTTCAGCCCAAGATTCAATGAGGGGAGCGGTAAAATTTTAGACTTTAAAATCACTTGTGATTCTTCAGTAACACGTGCTCGTAATTTACCTATTGAAAATAGCCTGCGACCTTTCCATTTTTTCAGGGATGAATCTTCAATCTTTGGCCTACTCTTGTTAGACATCCTGCCATAAGAAGCCTTTTTTATGGGTATAGCTTGTTTAGCCTTAAACTATGCGAGCTGTCATGCAGACAGTACAACAAACGAATTAAAGCCACCAGGCAGCGTCGTGATCTGTATTGAGTAATGGCAACCCGATATGTAAAAGGTGAATTTGCTGTAGTGACTACTTAAACACATCCATCTCCCATGACCCCATTATACATACCATAAATCACCCCAAAAAAATGCCCCGCAGGGAGCACCATGTGTACTCAACGTGTTTTGGCGAGTAGCGCCACCATGATCCCGAGCTCCGCAGGGGTGCCTAGTGCCGTAGCCACTTGGTAACTTGCAACACCACGGACCCGAGCACATGTTGGTTGGACCGACCCACGCCCCGGCTGTGCGTGCCTGATCCGTGTTCGGGGAAAAGGGAATCCTGGTGGCTGAGCCAAAGCCGGGGTTGTTTTGGACCTTCACGGCCCCCCAGTAGAGGCAACACGCTACTTTGGCCCCAGCTTCTCGCAGACGGTGCCCCCGGTCTGACCCGCTCGGGGGGAACCAGCCAGTCGCCTTGTCCTGCCTCCCTCTCAGCTCTTTCACCTTCCTGTCTTCTTTGCTACCCCTATCTTGTCATCTCTTCTTTTCCTCATTTCCACACATTTCCAGGCGGCGAGGGTTAACCCTGGGTAAGGATACAACCTTGAGGACTTAAACAGCGTTCTAGCAGCTATGTATGGCTAACGCGCATCTAACGCGTTCCTAGGTTGGGCTGGGTGGTGGGCGGCCAGCGTAGCTGCTTTATTGATTTCACTTGTTATGGCAACAAGATTTTCTGCATCCCATGATTGTCCTCCAAAACGGGGGCCCAAAGAAGTCCCCTTAGAACCCTCCCAGCGAGGCCTGAAGGGACACCCCAAGCACCCTCAGTGCCGGTGGCTAAGGCCACTGCACATGCCACAAAAGAAGCGTCAAGGGCTGCCCCAGCACCCCTTGATGCCAACGCTAGGCCCCTTGCTGGCACAGCAGTGCTGGTCCCTGCTGAGAGCCCGGCTGCCGCAACCAGCCAGCCTAGCCCTGCTGTCGAGGCTTCGCAAGAAACCAGGGACACAACGCCAAGCTCTTCGTCGCACGGTACGCCGATAGGGCGCGGAAAGTCGCTTGCCCGTTCAAAGCCAAATTCACCTACGTCACGGCTCCTGGGAAGGTGTCTTGAGCCTGGGAGGGTGACAGCATGGCACTTCCTTAATCCTTGTTCAGCATAAGCTTATGGTAGCTGATAATGTAGTCCAATGGAACTGCAGAGGCCTCCTGAAAATCTTGGACGATATCTATGACTTGCTGTCACAACACCAAATACGTATTATGTGTCTCAAGGAGACACACTTACGGACGAACCAAACAAGCTTCTTAAAGAACTAATCTGTATTTAGGAAAAACAGGGATGGCTACATGCACCCCTCTGGAATAGTCGCGATTATCGTGCAACAATCAGTGTCATGCCAGTTCTTACCGCTACAGACCAGTTTAGAGGCTGTAGCCATACGAGCCATTATCTTCAATAAACTGGTAACAGTATGCTCACTGTACATACCTCCAGACCACTGGCTCTCCAGTATGGAGTTTGAAACATTAATTGATCAGATGCAAGAGCCGTATCTGCTAGTTGGGGATTGTAATGCTCACCACCCACTCTGGGGTTCTGGACGCACGGATGTTAGAGGACGCCTTGTTGCAAAGTTTCTGGTATCATCTGGAGCGTGCATACTTAACGAAAAAGACCCAACATATTATAACACAACACATACCACATACTCCTGCATAAATCTCCCCATAGCCTCTCCAGTTCTGTTTCCAGCACTCCAGTGGAAGGTCATTAATAACCTGTACGGAAGTGACCCCTTTCCAGCAAGCCTGAAGCTTTTAGACAATAAACTAGACAACACTCCATGCCCACAAAAGTTCAAGGCGGAGGCCGCAGACTGGAAAAAATTCAAAGAGCTCTCTGAGTGTCAATATACACTTATAGACAACCTTGGTATTGATGAAGCTGCTGAGACTCTGACCACCCTTATAATTGAAGCTGTGCTGAAGTCCATCCCCAAACTTCTTCTAGTAGGGTGGCTAAGCCAAAACCTCCGTGGAATGATGATCGCAGGCAGGCCCGTAAGGAACAGAATAAGGCATGGGGTGTCTTGCGTAGGTGCCCAACGACTGAAAACTTCGTACTTTTCAAGCGGGCAAAGGCCAATGGGAGACGGATACAGCGTATTGCGAAACAGAAAGCTAGAATTGTTTTGCCTCATCAATCACATCATATACTGACACGCGGAAAGTATGGAGGAGAATAAAGCACTCCGATGAAGTGACACTCTTACGCACCCTTCCGTCAGCACAAGTGGAGACACTTTACAAGACCAAGCGAATGTCCTATGGAAGCATTTTGAGTATGTATCGAGCTCAGCTCACTATTCAAATAACTTACTGAGACACTAGAATGCAGAGGAATGGAAGATTGTACGTGACAAACAGCAGTCTGAGATAGGGTACATTTGCCCCTTCACTATGCAGGAGCTTAAAGTTGCGCTCACTACTTGTGATAAATCACCACCATGTCGAGACCGACGAACATGCACCATTATTAAGGACCTGCACGACGACACGCTAGAAGCGCTCTTACTGTTGTTTAACAAGATCGGGCGTGCAGGACAATTTCCAAACGTGTGCACAGAAGCTATTGTGGTGCCGATTCTAAAGAAGGGGAAAGATCTATCACTTGCAACTAGTTTTACACCGGTGGCTTTAACTAGTTGCTTATGCAAGGTCTTCGAAAAATGATTACCCACCACCTTATCTATTTTCTTGAGTACCATGGTATTATAGATAATCGCCAGGTGGGTTTTTGCTCTGGTAGATCTACAGGAGACCACCTAGTGGCTATTGAATCCTACATCAGGGATGCATTTGTTCATAAGCAGTATTGTTTATCAGTTTTCTTTGACCTCCAGAAAGCTTACGACACAGCCTGGGGTTACGGTATTCTTTGTGATCTGCGCCACCTTGGAGTTTGTGGAATCATGCTGAACAGTTTGAAAGATTACTTTTCGGAGCGCACCTTTCAGGTTAGGGTTGGAAATGTCCTCTCGAAGATGTTCGTTCAAGAAAATGGAGTGCTGCAGGGTGGTGTGCTCAACTGCGCCCTTTTTTATTGTTAAGATGAACTCCTTATGAACGGCACTGCCTCGCTCCATATCCTACTCACTTTGTTGATGATGTGCACATTGCCTTTAAATCATGTACTATGCCCATTGGTGAGAGGCAAATCCAACTAGCTGCAAACAAACTTACAAAATGGGCAGATTAGCATGGCTTCTGTTTTAACCCAGTAAAAAGCAAGTGTTTGGTCTTCTCAAGGCAGCGTGTTATCCGCCCAAAATTCTGTTATTAAATTCAATGAAACACCCATAGCAGTACAAAAAGAGCACAAGTTCCTTGGGGTTGTGCTTGATGACAAACTTTCATTCATTGCACACCTTAAAGGCCTTAAAGATAAATGTTTGGATACAGTGAGGATCCTGAAAGTCCTCTCACACCAGTCTTGGGGTACTGACACAAAGTGCCTTATTCAATAGCCTTGTGAGGTCCCGCATCGACTACGGGTGTCTTGTTTATCAATCTGCCACGAGAACAGCACTAAAGATGTTAGACCCTGTCTATAATCTTGGCCTTCGGTTGGCTACAGGCGCTTTCCGAACAAGCCATATTTTAAACCTGTATGTGGAAGCCAATCAGTGGTGTCTTGAAACACAGCGGAAGTACACTGGGTTGAAGTATGCTCTAAAAGTGACATCCTTGACTGGACACCCGAACAGCACTCTAGGTAACCAGGCAATCAAGCTTTTTTAAAAGCGACCTGCCATGGCTGAGCCATTTCTTCTGTCGGTGAGGGCACTGGCCACAGGCCTGGGAATATCCTTCACTGACGCTCAAAAAACCAGCTTTGCTGACTTTTTCCCTCCATGGGATCTCTGCCCTATCTCTTATGATCTCTCTTTTATGAAGATTGACAAAAGAACCACTCGAAAGGAAATAATTAGGCAGCATTTTTTGTTTTTGCAGAACAAGTACAGAGCATCTGACTTTCACAGATGCTTTCAAGTCAGCTGGTGCAGTATCATATGCTGCACATGGTCCAAACTTTTCGACGTCAAAGACTGTGCCTGAAGCCACATCTATATTCACTGCTGAAACACACGGCCTTGCATTGGCTGTAGAATATATTATTGAGAACAATGTCCAAAAGTCAATGATATTCACTGATTCTCAAAGTGCATTGCAGGCTTTAACGTCAGGAAAGTTACAAAAAAAGTCCAGTCTTTGTTTAATTGCTAAAACTACTGTGCTCAGCCCACAAACAAAAACTTGAAATCACAGTCTGCTGGTTCCCAGGTCACTGCGGCATAGCCGGAAATGAGCAAGCAGACAGGAATGCTGTAACTGCAGCTCTTCGGAGTGACCTACATATTCAACGCGTCCAGTACGAGGATCTTAAAGCGTACGTACGTAAGAGGCTGTGCGACCAATTGGAATGGGCAAACAGCAAACACATTGCACATGGTAAAACCCAAGTTAGGTAGATCGATCCGTGAGAAACGGGACAGGATCACAAAGGTTACTCTCTGTAGACTGCGCATAGGCCATACCCATGCTACACATTCGTACCTATTGAAAGGAACAGAACAGCCACGCTGCTTGAGGTGTGGAGGGTCGCTATCAGCCATTCACGCACTTGTAGAATGCAAACTACTCGAACAGCACAGAGAGCTTCATTTTCCAGAATTGTACACACGCATGATCCCTCAACACCCATTGCTGTTTTTATCAGACGAGCCACTTTTCTCTGTTAACCATGTTTTAGGTTCCTCTCAGACGTAGATTTTTTAAGGTATGTGTCATATCACTCGTGCGGCAAGCCACCATTGCACGCTAGAACCCGGTAGGGCCACTCGTTGCTACCGCAAAGATGGTGGCAAGGGGTGCACATAGAAAATTCTTGTTATAGAGACAAGTGTTTTTACTTGACCCTCTACACCAATTTTTTTAACAGAAATTTGAGATACCTTTTATTATATATCCTGTACGTTATATTCCCACTTGAATAATCCTCACCATAGTACTGGTGCTCTTTGACCTTCATGCCCTTGCGCCAAGAAAAACTAAAATCATTATCATCAACCACTAAAACAATGTATGTAAAAAACAGTCGAGTCTCCTCCTGCCGCTTGAATTCTGCTCTTTTAAAATATATATTAGCTATGCTTCTGCATCTACTGTTAACCAATAGACTTCCCATCAGCATTTTCAAAACAAATCCAGATGTTTTGCTCTAATAACAAACACCAAATTATATTTTGAAGTGTGCTTGTGCTGTTAAGTTTCGACCTAGGTACCTTTTTGTTTCTAACACTGGCAGACATTTTTCAAACGTTTCCGGTAATGAATTACAACCGTCCATCTGACAACCACTAAGGCAAAAGCACAGCTTGCCATCTATGCGGACAGGCCCAGTGATGGCGCCATCAAATTAGCGTATATAGGCTCTTCTGATAGATTTTGTATTAAAAAACGTAGATGCGTAAATACTTAACACAAGGATTGCACAGTTGTTTTATATATACAAGTTAATGTGACGAGCATAGTTGTTGAATTTCGAGAACTATGCCCGTAGGGCATATAATAAAAATACTACCGTTCCAACTCAAAATCAACTACATCCGACATTTAAAACATTAATTCCATATTTTTATAATGGGTGCACGAAACACGTAACCTGACATGCTGAAGGTATTAAAATTTATCTGAAGTAGAATTTATCTGAAATATAATTCATCTGAAACCATTAAATATACGAACGGCTCGATTGCTGATTACGATCGCGCAAAAACGACTGTAACCAGTAAATTAAATTAACCAGTCTGAAAGAAGAGAAACCGCCATCGTACGCCCAATAAATGGTGTGTACTATATACAAATGATATATAAATAGAGTAGAACAGCACTTCCTCTACACTGATGGTAGTTTATAATTTGCGTATTTCAGAAGTTAAGTAACAATCCTTGTATTTTATCCTAGGCCGTCGCTAAACCGAATAGAAAATTCTATTTATAAACTTCTTTTAAGAATAACGAGCTTACCTAGGCGCATAACGTTGAATAATTTTGATCTCACATCACTTCATAGAACGCGGCAGAAATAAACCAAGCCGAAACAAAATTATGGCTTTTACTGTTTAATTAGGACAAGATGTTTTATAGTGCCTCAGTTATGATTTGGATTGAGCATTCATAAGTTTTCTTGGTAAAGGAGCTTTAAGAATATCGGTAGCAGCTGGACGGGCTTCATTTCTTGCAGCAATTTGAAGCAACTCAATGGAATGCCTTTTATCCTTTCTGGCAACCACAAGGAAGCCATTCTTGTGAACAGGGTATAGAATATTGAGGGAAACCATGCATTTGGTTTGTTTATTTATGATTTGTTTTTACAGCCCGGCTGCGCCCGAGTCTGTTATCTCTGTTCCAAGTGAAGCGAATGTTAATTCTTTATTTTGATGCCGCACGTGTTACCTCATTTGGAAAAGGAGAGTGTTTCGCCCGAACGTCCAATGGCCTGGAATAATCTTCTTTGATATACAATGTTCTCGATGTAAATCGACGTTTCGGGAAACACTCGGGCCAAAAGACAAAACCAGCAGAGCAGACGCCCTGGCATTCATTCGACTCTGTGACGCTCACCGACGCACGTGACTTTGTTGACTGCTGCTTCGCTGCCTGTGTTCTTTTGGAGTTGTTAGGAGCACATATGTTCGCTTCAATAAACGTGCTATTCCTTCAGGACGACTACCTCATCTTTGGCTTCGTGACATCTGGTGGAGGTGCTGGGTAAATGCACCCTGATCCCACATCAAGCCGACAAGCGAGCTCAAATCGTGTCAGTCACCGACAGCATGGTCTTCAGCCAGAGTATGGACTGCTTCCGGAAAACGTTGAGAAAGAAGACAACGTCAAAACAACAATGATCAAAGCAGGCACCATAACCAGCGCTCTAATCCTGCCCTCGTCCTGCAACAGCCCCGGGAACCACAATCGTTCCACGGATAGCCCGGAAAAGACCCTCAGGTCTGGTTGGAGAAAGTGGAGCGCGTCCGCATCTTTAACAGGTGGGCTGACGAAGAAACTTTCCGCCATGTTTTCTTCTATTTAGAGGATTATTCCAGGCCAGTTGACATTCTTACGAAACGCTCTCCTTATTCGAATAAGATAACCCGTGCGGCTTAAAAATAAAGAAAAGAACATTCGCTTGACTTGGAACACAGTGAACAGAGTCGCGCCCAGCCGGGCTGTAAAAACAAACCATAAATAAACAAACCAAATGAATGGTTTCCGGCAATATTCTATACCCTGTTCACAAGAATGGCTTCCTTATGATCGCCAAAAAGGATAAAAGGCATTACATTGAGTTCCTTAAAATGCCTGCAAGAAACGAAGCCCGTCCAGCTGATACCGCAATTCTTAAGCTCCTTACCAAGAAAACTTATTAATGCTCAATACAACTCATAGGTGAGGCACTACAAAACATCTTCTTGTGCTAATTGAACAGTAAAAGCCGTAACTTTGTTTCGGCTTCGTTTATTTCTGCCGTGTTCCATGAAGTGATGTGAGATGAAAATTATTGAACGTTATGCGTCTAGGTAGGTTCGTTATAATTTTAAAAAAGCTTATAATATAGTTTTCTATTCTGTTTAGCGACGGCCTGGGTTAAAAGCCGAGCACTATTATTTAACTTCTGAAATATGCAAAGTACAAACTACCATCACTGTAATTGAAGTGCTGTTCTACTCTATTTATATATTATTTGTATATAGTACACACCATTTATTGGGCGTACAATGGCGGTTTCTCTTCTTTCTGACTGGTTAATTTAATTTACAGGTTACAGTCGTTTTTGCGCTATCGTAATCAGCAATCGACCGGTTCGTATATTTAATGGTTTCAGTGGAATTCTACTTCAGATAAAGTCAAATACCTTCATCATGTCGGTTTGCGTGTTTCGTGCACCCATTATAATAATAAGGGAATTAATGTTTTAAATTTCGGGTGTAGTTAATTTGGTGTTGCGGACGGTAGTGTTTTTATTCAATGCTCTACGGGCATAGTTTTCGAAATTCAACAAGGATGCTGGTCACATTAACGTGCATATATGAAACAGCTGTGCAATCGTTGTGTTAAGTGTAAGTATTTAGGCATCTACGTTTTTTATTAAAAATCTACCGGAAGAGCCTATATACGCTATTTTGATGGCGCCATCACCGAGCCTGTCCGCATAAATGGCAAGCTGTGCTTTTGCCTTAGTGGATTTCAGATGTACGGTCTTAAGTCATTACCGGAAACGTTTGAAAAATGTCAGATGTACGGTGGTAATTCATTAACCGGGAAGGTTTGAAAAATGTCTGCCATTGTTACGAACAAAAAGGTACCTAGGTCGAAACTAAACAACACAAGCACACGTCAAACTATAATTTTGTGTTTGTTATTAGAGCAAAACATCTCGATTTGTTTTGAAAATGCAGATGGAAAGTATGTTGAAGTAACAGAAGACGCAGAAGTATAGCAAATATAAATTATAATAGAGCAGAATGCAAGCGGCAGGAGGAGACTAGACTGGTTTTTACATCCATTGTTTTAGGGGTGCTTTATGGTATGTATAATGGGGTAATGGGAGATGGATGTGTTTAAATGGCCACTACAGCAAATTGACCGTTTACATTTCGCGTTGCCGATACTCAATATAGATCACGACGCTGCTGGTGGCTTTATTTTAATTCGTTTGTTGTACTGTCTGCATGACAGCTCGCATAGTTTAAGGCTAAAAACGCTATACCCATGAAAAAGGCGTCTTATGGCAGTATGTGTAACAAGGGTAGGCCAAACCAAATGGCAAGGTCGCAGGCTATTTTCAATAGGTAAATTACGAGCTTGTGTTACTGAAGAATCTCAAGTGATTTTAAAGTGTAAATTTTTACCGCTCCACTCATTGAATCTTGGGCTGAAGTAGAGCAGTGTGACTGCATACAGAAAATATTTCAGAGCAACAACAAAAAAGATACGTTATATTCCGCGATATGTAGAGGCCGGTCGCCGCAACAAAAACCCGGCTTTTCGTCACTGTAAAGCTGCCAAGAAGGAAACATTGGATGACTTAGTAATTCTTCATCGTTGTGTTTTAACCGCTCACCAAATAGTGACGAAGGAAGCAAAAGAGACGATATGGCCCAGCACGGTGCCGGCTGTTTGTTTATACCTTTGTTCCCGTTTTGTGAGCATTGCCAATTAAAGAAACTCCCCAAGGTTTCACCCAACTTTTAGTGGCTTTGTTTGGTTTTTTCAAACATCATTACAAGTCTTCAGCCTGCCAAACAGAAAATTTCTTGTGTGCTTTAGTCTGCCTACCTGTTCGCGAAGGCGGAAGATAGCAATATTTATCAACCACTTTTTTGAGTCTGTGATTTTGCTTTTGGTTCTCGTTTTTTTTTGCTGGAAATTACTTCGCCGGGCACTCTGCCAATCTTCCCGGCCCAGTTTCTACGGAATAAGAGCGCCCTGTGGATAGCGTGCAGATATTCTACATACCCCCCATTACATTCGCTTGTCAAATGGCATGCAGTAAAGTACTCTCGCTTCGAACTAGCAAAGCTCTAGGACAGCGCAGAGGTCAAGCAAGCAGTTCCCAGTCTGATGATGCGACTCGGCTCCCACACAGCCGGAACCGTGCTTTGAATGTATTATTTGGCCGCTCGGAGTTTTGCGACACAACATAAAAAATATCACACGAGCCTTATATAATACCTCTTGAAAACAATATTCCGCACCACAGACAAGTATTTCAATCGTTCTAGAAAAAGAACTTACCTTTTCAGTACATTCGTGCTAAAGGTATTGTGATTAAAATGGCAGAGTAACTGTGTGTAGGCGCCATGACAGTAACCGCGCTGTATTTGAAATAAAACGCGCATCAAAACAACTTTAGGACACGTATGAGTGGAATTTGTAGGCACAAAACACAAGCCGAATAAACGTTTCTGATAATGCCACAAAATTGCACATGGCGTAGGCCTAATGTTCACTTTTATATTTCATTATTTTTTACTATTCTCAAGATCACGTTCCAATGCATTGTGTGCTGGGGAGTGGTTGGTTGGTTGGTAAAACGTTTATTGAGCTTAAATGGGCCGTTCATACAAAATACAAGTTTGTTTTATTCGAAAGATTTCGTGTTTACAGTGCCCTCCACGCTTGTCTGTCACCAACTGCTGCAGTATACACTGCTGAAACAGTACATGTGGATTATTATTTTGAGTCCACCGCCAAATTGTGTGTTTTTGTAACGTCAGCAATGAAGACACAAGTGCGTGTATTGTGACATCATTGAGTGCGTCATTTGGCTCTGCTGCCTTGCTTGCCGTCAGTCCTCCCAGAGGAATCTACCGTACTCATCTACGAGCCGTTGTCCGCCGTTTTTTTCTTTTGGACTGTATTTGCGCGCGGCTTGTTTTTATTATTGTAGAATGTAATCGTCTCGGGAAACATGGGTCATGCTCGACAAACAGGCTCGTGTAAGACAACGTCGCTTACGTCAATCAGCCAATGTCGTTCGGTACAACTCCAAAACGGCGGAGTGCTGTGCAGCTGAAACAAGCATGTGCGCCCATTACCAGCAGCTGTGCGCTTCGGTACTTTTGTTTTCATTTGTTTTCGATCCTGCCCGTCTCATACGAGCCCAAACCAGAAGGGCATAAGGTATTATATACAGAGTACACCGTTTACAGTTTCACATTTTTACTGGGGCATATTTTTCAGACAATATTTAAGAGGACACAGAGGCTGGAGGCAGAAATGCCTTAAGAAAAGCAGCTTACGCAAAGCCGCTGCTGTAACGTTGTTTATGTGCGCTTCCAATCTCAGATTGCAAGCTAATGTTACACCGAGATATTTCTGCCGAGTGACTTTTAGTAAAGGTGTGTTGTTTGTTGTGGAAGTAAACTCAGAGGGTACCTTTTTTCTGGTCACCGTCATGCGGACTGTTTTTGTTACGCTTGTCGACATTTGCCATTATTCACACCAGTGAGCGATGATTTAGAAGGAAATATTTAGAACCTTGTGGGCATCGCTCTCTCTAATCTCCCTTAAATAATGCAGTCATCCGCGAAAAGCTTAATTTTCAGTCCATGTTGGCTGTAATGTTATTGATATAGATAAGAAATAACAATTGCCCAAGGGCGGAACCTTCGGCCTTGGGCCACAGAAGTTGTCTCTGATAATGCGCATTCGAAAACAACACACTGTTGGCGGTGGCTGACGAAGGTTTTCGCGCAATTCTTACTCTCTACACCCACAAATATGTTTTTCAATATAGACATCAGTTTTTTATGACAGACACGATCAAACGCCGTCGGTAAATCAAGCAGTGTTATATCTGTTTGGAAACAGTTACTTATACAAAGGCCAAGATTGTGAACTGCCTCAGTAAGCCTGGTTGGAGTTGATAAGCCTTTCCGAAAGCCATGTTGGTGGGGAGACAGAAGGTAGTTGTTTTCTAGAAGAGGAGTTAAACGCTTTATAATTATGTGCTCGAGTATCTTGCATGACGTGCTGGTGAGCGCTATCGGTCTGACTTTAGAGGGAAAAGATGTATCTCCAGTTTTGGGTAATAATACAACCTTCCATACTTTTCATTCTGATGGCACTTTAGTAGTTTGAACTGATGTGCGCTCCATAATTACGAAGTATTTACTGCACCCGTCTAGATATCATAACAGAAAATTGTTGGCGATATCATCAGGGAGGCACGCTTTTTTGGAGTCTAGGTTCGGAACAAGGTGTAAAATACCTGCGTAATTCATAACTAATGGTTCGATTTCCTTTGCGACAACCGGAAAGACTGTGGGAGTGATACGGTTGCCATCAGTGAAAACAGATTGAAAGTAATTGTTGAACATATTGACCGGACTCGTTCTTTCGCTATCAGTTAGAGATGAAATTGCTTCTGTGCTGGGCCTAAAGTGTTTAGGGAATCAATAAGGGTTGCTCTTAATGTATCCGGGTAGCGCTGTTGGGAAATAATGTTCTTTAGCAAGTTTTGCGTTTTGCTTGAAGTTCGCAATAGTCCTTGCCAGGTTAGACATGGGCCTTTCATGCTCACCTGTATATTCGTAACTTTCATTGTTTACCCTACCATTCTTACAGCTTTAAATTGAATGTCAATTACATTTACCCTCACAAAACCCGCTTGGCAAGATTGTAAGCGGGGCCTAATCTACTTTTGCTTTTTCCGGCGTCAGGCAATCCCACAGCGTGGCACCTATATTATTTAGGTTCCTTGCTAGTGGGTCCCATGGCCATTCCTTTGTTTCGTAATTATATTGCTTATTTGAGTGAAGTGTACGTTAAAAGCGATGTCAGTTCGATTCTAACGAGGAAATCTTTCGGATTACCCAAACTTCTGTTTTGTCGGCATGACCACTTTAAAGGGAAGAAATGGAAAGGTGTGGCTATCCTCCTAAGTCCAGAAGGCGTGTTCTGCGGGCCGCCTCCACGGAGTGCAGCCCCAGGGCGACCGGGCGCCCAATGCGTAACAGGCCAGCTCGGACTTCTATTGCCGACGTGAACGAGAGAGGAAGGGATCGGGGTACGTAAGTGTGGGTTCAGTTATAAAGGAGGATGCAATTCTGGCGCACACGAGGTGCACCACTAGGTAAATGTTAAATAAAAGTCCGGGGGAGCTCCATTAGTGTGACACGTTCGGTGCGCCTGGTTTCCCACATCAGCCCCCTCCATCATTGTATTGACATCAAGACGTTGTTCTTGAAGATAATAGAAAATGAGCAAATTCGAGGTTTTAAGCTGTATCAGGCTTACGTCAAACTTTATCCGTATGCCGAGGAGATCGCGCTATATTCTGAGGACAGAAAGTGCCGCTATTGCCATTCAGGATGTGAAAGCGTTTAGAATGGTGTCAAGCAGTATGGTGAAGTGGTGCAAGCGCCTGGGAGTCTGTAATCGCAGTTGGCAGGCGACACCTGGCCTATTTGCAGGTGTCAACTCGGAAACCAAACAGGCCAAGTATTTCGGAACACGCCTTGATAACTACACAGCTGGTGAACCATACTTATGTGTGCATACAGGAAATACCGGTAGTTGGGGGGCGAGGAAGGGGAAAGGCATCAACTTGTCGATGTTTGCCAGGGCAACATGTGTAGTTTATTTTCAGTTTCAACGTTATGGTTGTCATGTGTCAAGGGCACAGCCCGAGAATGGGTGCATTAAAGCCCGCCAAAACGGGAAAAAACACGAAGGAATGGAAATTGGAAGTGCGCGCCAGGAGCGCACCAATTAGAAAACGCCAGTGACTAAACCTGCAGACATCATGGTAAAATACGGCAGCGCACTGGTCATACAATGAGAGAACGCCGAGCAGGAGACGAGTGGCGTGATGGCCATATATGAACATCGGAAAGGCAAGGAGCCAATGAGAGTTGGCCACGAGAGAGCCCGCAGGGGATAAAAGCGGGGCACACAAAGAGAAGAGGGAGCGAAAACAGCGGATGGCAAGAAACCAGGAGGCGGAAGGAGCACGTGCGTTTCAACGAACAAGCCAGGGGGACGCGGCCAGGCCATCGACCATGCCATCCCGAGCCTGGGCGGGAGCGGGCCGGCTTCTCATTGGCACTGTCATCCTAGGTGCACCACGAAACTGTGTTTCCGTGGCCACAGCGGCATCGGTCGGGCACCAGCGGCCTACACCTACGCTCCGTCTATCTGTGCTCCGACGGCCACGAAAGGCTACATTCTTGCCGAGCCTACCATGGACGTCCAGTGGCAGCGGCTACAAGGAGGTAGCCACCAAGGAACCACGCCACCCAAGAAACGACCGCGCGCATCGAGCGCCGGGAAGAAGGAACTCCAGCGGGAGCGGCTACCGGGGTGTACCAACAAGAAAACAAGTCAGGACGCGCTGATTCCACGCCGTCCAAAGATTGACCGCGCGCATTGAAAGCCGGCACCCAAGCGAGAGGAGGACGGCTACCACCAAGTCGTGGCCACGCAAAGGGTGCGGCACGCCAGCGCCGAAGACAGCGCGGTAGGCCAGTCTATGAGGGACATATTTGTAGGACACAACTAAGGAGTTGTGATAGAATAGACTTTAACTAGGACTTGATAGAATGAGTTGATTCGAACTAATTGTGTAAAACCTTTGTAAAATTGTGTAAAAGTAGAGACTTTTGGGTTTTGATTTGAATTGTATATTGAGATGTTAAGTTAGGGGGTTGAGTGTACCGTTTGTGTTTAGTGGATTTCTTTGGCAGGAGCTTTAGGGATTTTCCAAATGTGCAATATATGTGCGTTTTGTCAAACACGTCAACGGCTTTCCTCCGTCTATCTCTCTGAGCTGGTTAAGACAACCTGACCATCCGTTCACGTGACAATAAAAACAACTGGCGATAGTGCCAAGATTGTTTTATCCTCACCCAGGATATTTCCATTGGGCCCTGTCACATGTCTGACCAGCTGCGATAATGGATTTGGCAAGGTTGTTGACGTTGATTGAAACTACAAATTTAAATAAAAAGCATTTTTTTGAAATGTTAGATGAAGAGAGCCACAAAATGCATTAGAGATTGCATGCAAAAATAGAAGAATCTCGCAAAGCACGGTAACGGCTTGAGGCTTAGAAAATAAGGTTGGAGGCCGAGGAACGGGAGCGGAAAATTAAAATGGTAGAGTTGGAACGAGAGCATACAGAATTAACTCGGCGCCTCACGGAGATGGAACACGAAAAGAACGGTAAATGGGCCTCACGTGAGCCTGTCGGCACGCGGGTCGCTGACCTGCATGAGGCACGTTAGAAAGAAAGCACGCAGATTGCCGACGGCGAAGAGAAACGTGCGGAAGAAAGAACGCAGTTTGCACAACGCCATGATGGCAATGAAAAAATAAAAGAAGGGTTCCCGAAAAAGACCGCTCAGGAGAAAGGCGCGTTGGAAGTGAGAGGCAGTGAACTGGCCGGGCATGGCTCAACCGCAGGACAGGCGCTTGGCGATGAGCACTACGAGAACACGCCAGGCGAGGACAGCTCTCTGCCGCATAGTAGCTCTGTTGATTCAGTTGGTTTTACGGTCTCTGATAGAGAGTTAGTTGAGACTCAGGCACCTGCCGCTCCGTGCACGGGTAGGAGAAGCATCAGGCCTGAAGGCTTTCGTACAGGCCCGTTAGAAAGGCGTATGAATAGTGAGAGGAGCGTCCTCCCCGGAAAGGCTAGTGCGGAGTGGTTAGGTAGTGAAGCGGGCAGCTCAGCGTCTGAGATAGGCAACGCGGTCGCTAGGGCGCAGCCGAGTACCGGGATTTTAGACCAACCCAGGACAGCGCCATGAGACCAAATGCTGTGCAGTAGACCAAAGGAAGCGAAAAAAGGAAGCGGACAAGCGTACTGTGAAGGAGCAAGTGGGCGCAGACAAAGGGCGTATGCAAGCCGACCAAGCCAATAAGCGATCTCACATGCACATGAGCGAAAAAGAGCATGCCTCTACTGGTTGTTCGAAGCAGCGGGAGGAAGACTGCGTGAGGCGTGTACGGGCTAGAGTGCGTGAGCGTGACTCTGTCAAGAAAGGCAGGATAAGCAGAAGAGTGGCCCAGCTAACAGGCAAAGCTAGAACAATGAGCAGCCGATGGGGCAAGACGAGACAGGCTAATAAGAAGTCCCAGGGTGAGTACGGGAAGAAAAGTAGATCACGACATGGAGGTGACGCGCATAGCGGCTTGCGAGCTAGAGCAGCGCGCAAGCTGGGAGTGACGGGTGAAGGCATAAGGCAGCCGGTTCATGCGAAACCATCCAGACAGGCTATGTGCCGGAAGCCCACGAGCGAGGGTCACGAACTTGGCTACTAAAGCCGAGGCGATAGTACCGCCGAAGGGGCTGAGCAGTTGAGGCGGAAGGTGAAGATGAAGCGATAGGTCAACGAACCTGATTGAAAACATGGACCTGTTTTGGTAGAGCCTCAATATTGCAGTATATTAAAAAGGCAAACGTCGTGTAAATGTATATAATGAGAATAGTGGTGTTTAATATTAGATCATCAAAGTGTCTGATTTTGATGATATGTTCGAGTAGATTGTATGAGTATGGTGGTGTAAGTGGATAAACTGTAGGAATAAATGAGGAAGCCGAGTAGAAAGGCGAGGCTACAAACTGTAGGTTATAAACTGTAGACTTAAAACGAAAGTTAGAAATGAAAGTCAAGTGTGTAGTGAAAAGTACGACGAGAGAAGTGAGCTGTGGTGGCGAACAGTGGACAAATAAGAAGTGAGCGATGTTGATGGAACAAGAGGACATCGATGGCCGAGACACGTCCCCAACCACGTGATAAAAGAGGACCTCCAGCGGCAGCGGCTACCAGGGGGTAGCCACTGAGGAAGCGCGTCTCCCAAGAAACGACCGCATGCATCCAGCGCTGGCATCAAGGACCTCGAGCGGGAGCGGCTACCAGGGGATAGCCACGAGGGAACAAGTCAGGCCGCGCAGATCCCACGCCGTCCTAGGAGTAACCGCGCGCATCGAATGCCGGCATCTAAACAAGAGACGGGGACGGCTACCAGTGAGTCGTGGCCATGCAGCGGGTGCGACACGTCAGCGCCTACGACAGCGCGGTAGGTCAGTCCATTAGAAATATTGTTGTAGGACGCAACAAAGCAGTTCTGGTAGGAAAGACTTTAATTATGACTCGATGGAATGAGTGGATTCAAACTAATTGTGTAGAACTTTATTGTAGAGACTTTTGCGTTTAGATTTGAATTTTGTTTTGGGATGGTTGGAGGTGTGAGTGTTTATCATTTGTGTATAGTTTAATTTTTGAGTGCTTTGCGTTAGGTTTTTTCAAGTGTGCATGAAATGGTTGTTATGGTAAACCTGCCAACAGCTTTCTTGTGTCCATCTCTGTGAGCTGGTCAAGACAACCTCACCATCCGTTCACGTGACAATGTTGTGTAATACAAGCCATGCATTACTGGCGTATGTATATTCAGAAATAGAAGCACATATACGCAGTGCTTATAAGGTCGTCGACTTTGGAAAGATGTGGAAGAACAAACCTCCTGAGACTTGCAGGAGATGGTGGACTGAACTGGCGCATTTGTTCGTGCACCAGTTAATAAATCGGTTCCTGTTTTTGCGAGGCACAAACTACAAATTTTGAAAGCTGTGTGGAACGTGCGCTCAGGTCAAGTGCCTGCGCTGTCCGTGGTGTCAACAAGAAGTATGGACGGGGCAATTGTCGAGTATTGTGGATACATTAAGTTGGCGGTGCGATTTCCTTCGGCTCAATTTTCAGCGCAGCACCTAAGTGGTATTTTCCGTAGCAAATCGTACGACTAGTTATGTGATAGCCTTTTCCTTGTGCCGAGGTACAGAACATTTTACTTTGCACTCCCTAGGCAAACTTACGCGGTAAAAATGATTCCAATTCAGCGGGTGGGCCCAACGTCTTTGTTCTTTAAACTCCATACCGGGATATTCAATTTTAATTTCAATTTCAATTTTATTCAACATCACAAGATGTTGGGAGGTGCAGGCAAAAAGCCATAACGAGGCTTAACTGTGCCCGTACCCCCTACTTTGCAAACAGTGCAAATGTTACACGCGATATATTATTAGCACGTCTGCGGTACAGTGCATCAAAGAATACAGATTCGGATTCCGAAACAGAAGAAAAAAATCTATACAGTCCGATTGCTGAAATAGGGTTAAAACATACAGGGAAAACTACACAACTTATTCTGTACGATTATCAGCAATATACACAATAAGTGAGTCAGCAAATTGCCATGAACGATAACTCAAAGACCGAAAGGAAGGAAGCATATCAAGCGAAAAGAGAAAAAAAAGAGACTGAAAGAAAGAAAAAAACGAAGAAAAAAACAGACAACAAAAAAGTCAGAGAAAAAAAAAGAGAGGACAGGTCAGACACAAGAAAAAGTACGCTCAGGGCAAAGAACTTGGCGCAACGCAAATTCATTACAGTCATACGTCGCAAATATAAACAAGTAAAAAAGTACGTTTTTGCGCAAGTGCAAAAAAATCGCGCCAATCCACCCCGTGAATGTGGTTGGAAAGCAAAGCTGTAAACGGTACCCATAACGATAACCCATGCGACGTCACCTAAATTCACTCACATCGCTCTACAAAAAGTAAAACCAGAGAAAAGAGAAATGCACTTAACCACACCATTTCTTACTTCAAAGAGATATTCTTGGTAAGGTTAAATAAATCCATGATGTATGAACGGTGTTTGGTTGAGGTGTATTGGTGTAGCACAAGAGTGGAAACTTTTTTTATAAAATTAAAGCTCCAACCCGGTGTTAGACGATCTGACTTCTCCGCCTCTGCGCCGCGGACGGAGCGACGAGATTTGCGGCAGAGAAGGAGGAGGAGGATGAAGAAATATTTCTGTTCAGATTTCTGAACGGCCCAGAGTGCAGCCCTGGGGAGTGATTCCTTCTTCTGTGGGACCCAGATGCAGTCCGCGCGGCCTGTATTCTGTCCACCCGCTGAAGCTGGGTAGGTAGAGAGCACCTGGATAGCAGCATCTCCCATTGCTATTGTTGGGTAGTTGACGGAAAGAGAGGAGGGTGCTCAGGGCTAAAGTCGCACACCCCGATTACGGGGCGGAGTGTTCCTACTTCTGAGCAAAATGTACATTCAGCGTCGTAGCGATTCGGATGCATTAAGTGAAGACGCGTAGGCTTTGGGAAGGAGCCCGGATTGTATGAGCTGTAGGGTAGTTTTTTGTTCTCTGGAATAGTCAGGGTAAGGAGAAGATACGGTCTGTCTCAGAAGGCGATAATGCTGAGTTATCTCCCTGAACGTGACAAGCGGGTGACTGTCCTCGTGCAGCTCCATAGCACGGGAGGTCAAAAGAGCAGGCTTGTTGGGTGGGTGTATTTGTTGCCCTCCATTGAAGCGTGAGGGGGTGTCCAGGACCCAAGAAAAGGACCCAGATGAGCTATATGGAACCTTTTGGGGAGTGGTTTTTTAGCACGCGCAGTGCAGGTCAGGACACCAAATCCGACTGGTAATTCCAGTAGGCTTGCTGGGAATCGGTGACTACCCTCCGAACCCTTGGTTGAGTTAGAGCCAGGGTGATGGCTGCCTCTTCTGCTGCCGTCATTTCTTGGGTCCTAAGCGAGGTACACGCAAGGAGGTTGGTTCTGGAGGTAGCCACGATGATGGCGTATTGCTGCCCTCGATGTTTGGAGGCGTCTGTGTAGATAACTTCATGATCTCCACCGAGGGTGGTGTTTAGCCCTTGAGCCCATGCTTTTCGGTGACCCTCGTCATGTGAGTGATTCATATTTCTAAGCAAAGGGAGCATCTTTAGTATTAGTCGCCAAGAGTCTGGGAGTACGCCAAGCGGAGTGACATTCTGGGCTGCACAGCCAATCTGGTGAAGCATGCGGTTACCCACCGCAGTACTGAGTCGGACCTTCTGGTTAGAAAGATGGCCTTCTATCAGCTCTTCCACCGTGTTGTGGAGCCCCGTGTTAAGCAGCCTCTGTGTAGACGCACTCATGAGAAGACCAATGGCCTGCTCGATCACCTTTTTTATCATTATATAAAGCATCTCTATGTCTTGCTTGTTGAGAAAACGGGGGGTTGACGTAAGTGGCTCTCGAGAGGACAAAAGCTTCAATTAATCGAAAGGTACCGGATTCCTTTAGGCCTCGGTTCTTGGTGGCAACTCGCCTGATCATGTGTATGATTTGATTAATGCTGTTTTTGAGGCGCTGCAAGGAGACGTCACTCTTGGTGTTAGCCTCGAGATGTAGGACCAGGATCTTGACGCTGGGGCTTGGAGTGAAGGCCTGGCCATCAAGGATTATTTGAATGTATTCCTTGATTTGGCGTGAGGACGGACGACAAGGAGCTGTGATTTTTTACGTGAACACTGGAGGCCACACGCTTCCATGGCCACTGGAGGCCATTGGCGTACTAGAAGTGAGATGCCATGCATTGGTGTGAGCTTCCTTTAATTTTTGTAACTCTTAGCACATGGGCAAGGTGCGCACAGGGCCGCTAGACTGGCCTGAGTGGTCGCGTGACGCTTTCACGTGGCATTCAGCGAGAACGCAGGGGGTAAACCCGTAGATGTGCTTGGTGACTACACCACCTGTCTTCCCCGTCTTCGCGTGGGCTCGTAGCTAAATCGGTAAGACAACGGGCTCTCGCTTTGTTAGGCTATTAGTTCCGGGTTCGATTCCCGGCGGTGCCAGTGAATTCTTTTATTTGTTCGCTGGAGTTTTCTGGTGACACCAACGGTCGCGAAAGAACCCTTGGGGGGGTAGAGGTAAAAAGCTTTGCTTTAAAAAACAACAAGAAATTTCACCCAAAAGCGTTTGAATGAGCTGAAAGCGATATCTTAGTTGCTTTCACGTGATAACGTATTAAGAATGTACGGTAGACGGTGTTTCAACATCTGTGTGCCATAATCTGTTCGGCATGTATCAACTTTGTAAGGTTCAGGACGGCGAGTGCAGTAACTTGGATCATTGATTCTTGGGTTATCTAATTCACTCAAAGTGTGTTCTCTTTTGTTAAGTTCAGTTTTGTAGCATCGACATAATCGGAAAGAATATAAAGATTTAACACTAACAATCTTCAATTGCTGAAAGAACTGAGTAGTGTGGGCTAGGTAGTAAACCTTAGCAACTATACGAACGGCTCGTTTCTGTAGTCTAAGTAACTTGTTGATATTTTCTGGCGTGGTAGTCGCCCACATCAGTTATCCATAATTAATAGATGAGGAAAATAAACAGTTGTACCCATAAAAATCTAACTATCATGATCACCAATTGGGCGCTCGCGACGAATGCTGATGGCAGCAATCAATTCTGCCGATGCAACTTTCTCCTTTGAAAACTGGCTCTTTCGTATCAAATGTGCCACGTTACTGGCAACGTCCATGGGTTCCCGGAGATCCTTGATAATGGCTAACTTTCTACCAGAAGATCCTTAATGATGACTAACATAATCATGACAACCTCTCTATCGTGAAGGAGCCGCCAATGAAGAACCATAGCTTCTACGAGCCCTCTGTCCTAGATAGATCCCGTACAAAGCGCCAACACAAACTTCCGCTTTTCATATCGTGAAACTTCAACATGGCCCTTCATCACGTGTGGTGACTTGTAGTCGGCACTCTCGCTCAATTACTTAAGAACGGGATACTTGGCACTTACCCCTGGCACTTGCCCCTGCAGAGTACTTCTCCTGCAGGTTTTCTCATAAAGTTTTAATTACATCGCGTAAGGGAACGAAGACAATTAAACAACCGGTTAAACAACGTTTTTCCACTAATTTAAAATTCTTGTGACAGTCGATGCCCGAGGTCTGGCAGGAAGCGCCCCAGCTAAAGGCTCACAAGGACTAAAAACACCCGGTCCTGTTTCCTCCAAGTGCAACACGACAGACTTATTGACACTAATCTTCCTGGCAGACGAATTCGCGTATTAACTTTCCTTAGCGACACTTCCTGGAAACGTATAAAAAAGCGACCAAGACTTTAAAAAATGCGATATAACTGTAAACGAGCCTGGCCCGAGCAAGCCTGTTCAGAGAGGTACGCTGACTTGATTGGTAATTTCATTCAAAAAGTCGCCTCCATGCAGTGATTAAAGGAGCAAAAATTTAAAGCCGTTCCACTCAACGTGAAAACTGCAAGAAGTGATAGCAGTAATTCACCATAATTGTGCTGTGGCGCCGTTATCCACTAACTGCTACTACCCATCACTGTATTCGCCTCCCTGTCTCACTGCTGTGTTGGTGAATTCAAATGAATCCAATGCAATTAAAATATCGCACCTTCGCAGTGTTAGCGTGGCCCCTACCTGGAACATCGCGAGTTGGAGTTCTGTTCTTTTTGTGCTTGCTTTCATGTCGCATGTGCCGGCGCCTTACTGCGCAGTTTGGAACGCGCAATTTCTGGAGGTCACTTTTATCTTACACTATCGTAAACACTAACCAAACGAGTATTCGCAACTAAATAAACGAGGGGGCTGCAATAAAATGAGATATATTTTGCCTCAAAATACCTTCTCTCCCCCTCTCTGCATCCTCCGTGATGATTTCTGCGACTTTCGTATGATGTAAAACCAAGATGGCTTGGCTTGAATGCGCTACTGCACGGCTCGCCGACCCTCCGACATCAGTGGGCCCCGTGTTCTGTCGGTTGCGGCAGGCGGTTCGTCGCAATTCGTTCACTCAATTGAAACTAAGCCACCACACGTTTTTGTCAGAAGGAATGTTCCTTTAGTTTGTTAGATAAATCTCCCAGTCCAACTCAATCTACACAATAGCATATGCGACACTTCGCTGACTAGTAAGCTAGTAGAAAAATCTAAACCCAATCGAAGGCGGGAGAAGATTCAGCGAAGTTAATATGGGTACTAAGCAATTTAAATCAACCGCAACTTTTATCGTACAGCGTAAAATCGCGGTGCGGAAAGCACTTTTGCGCTGCGTGAACTAGCAAAACGGTCAGCGGCACGACCACACATTTGCGAAAGCTCTGTCGACCAAACAATGAGGTCGCTACACATAAGATATTGGCGAATATGGAGAGATCGTTACAAAACGAGCGCTATACGACAAATATACATATAAGCTGCTTGAAATGATAACAAAATATAAATGTAAATTGTCGGTAAATTGTATATTTTATATTTCCGCCCTTGCAACTCTGGGTTATAGCCGACACGTCTGGAGCACGAAGGATGTTGTTTTGCAAGTCGCAAGTTCAAATCTCCGAAGGTGCATGTTTTTTAACTTGATTTGTTTGATTTTGGACTGACATTTCTATACTGAATTCGCCATTGTTCCGCTATAACATTCATTGCTCCACGAGCGAGTTTGTAGAATGCGTGTAGACTGACACGGACGCGCTGCAGAGTTCTCGTTGGCGTAGTGTTGCCATCAGCACTGACTGCTTGCGGGCACAGTCCCGAAGAAGCGGACCCTTTGCCTGTTGCGAAAACGCCTCTTACGTTACCCGAACGAGACAGGCAAGCTCGAAAGACGGGGGAAACGCGCATCGCATTTGAACGTCTGCGGGTATGCGGAGGATGTTTTTTGACTCTGTACTCCTCGGCTAGTTATTGTTACTATTGCAAGCTATGTTGGTAGGCTTATCTGACGCATTTTACAGCCGAAACAATAAAGATGCGTGGTGTGCCTATTACTGAGCTTTCGTGAATGTCCGTCTAACGATAACGTCAGATGCCCGGCATATTGTTTCACAGAATGGCAAGTGAAACAGGTTTGAACTGGTCTGGATCACGAAGGATGTTCTTTTACAAGCAGCAAGTTCAAATCCGACGTTTCCGTACTGACACACATCCCACACACATTACACATCCATTGTACTGACGTTCGTACTGCTAGTTTTGGAGCCACCAAAACCGCGCATGCGAGTTTGTTTCTTCCAGACTTTATAAATTGAATGCCGCCTTACCGCCCAGAAAACGAGGAAAAGTTTGTGTATTTGAGCCTGCCTACGCAGTGCCAGCAAAAGAAAGCAGGTGCTTGACAAATCAACTTCAGTTTCCCTGTATTAACGTCAACGAAAATTGCCACTGCGTCTCATTAGCATCGCCGGCTTTAACTCCACGCGCCGCAAAAACTGAATTACTGCAAGTATTTTTGGACGTGACACCAGTCTTTATCGTTAGTTATGCCACCTATTCCCCTTTCAAATTACTGCAGCGGCTGTAAAAGGAATACGTCGAAAAAAGAAGATGATGTAAAGCATTAAGAGCAATTTCGTTTCAAAACACGCTCGCGCTAGCATCCAGGTCTGCCGTTTCGACGGCCCTACACGCTGCATGAGCGATTTCCGCTCTTAACTTGCATCAGAAAATAGAAGACGATCGCTTCCCACAAAGATTTTCCGAGTAGCGCCGCTTTTTCTTTCCATTATGTCCATAAAAAGGACCGGAATCGTCGCCTCCTGCCAGATATTGGGTCAGAGCGGTCACCGGAAGGCGCAGCGCGCGCTGTGATTACGATATCGTTTGCTACGTCGGCTGATGGCGCACTGGCTACGACAAGTCAGTACGGAAACGATGGAGCCAGTCGATTTCAAATAATTATGCTCATTACTGAGCAACAACAATTACAAGTTTATATTGGAGCTGAAGAGCGAAAACAAAGCAAAACATGAACACCAAGTAATACCCCTGCCCATGTGCGTTAAATAAAATCGAGCTTTAGATGAGAAACTGTGCAGCTTTCACAGGTTTCCGTCGCTCCCCTCAAAATTGGAGGTTAGGGAGATTGACTGTTTAGGTTTGTACTGCGGTTTTTCATGGTGTTTCAGCTGAGACGGAGCCTTGCTCGTAAAGTCTGCGTGATATCATCGTTCAGCTGATTATACAGCGCCAGCGTTTACAGCTGCAGACCTGAATAAACGAGCTGCCGGATTGGCAGCGCCCGTTTTACGCCCTTCTTTGATGTGTGCGCATCGTGGTTTTCGATGGCTCAATACTTTTATTGTGCACTACAGGCGGCGGTAAGAGAGGATTCCTGCGACCGTGTCGCCGTCCCCGGCGGCGTGAGTTAATACCTAGTTTGAAGCAAACCGCTGGAATGCTCTTAGCATCTGAGTCGACAACGATGAACCCGATGTGAATTCGCAACTGAGCAATTTACATCAAAGCTGAAATCACAACTCAGGTTGCTACAACGTGACATGTCATTCGGACAGCACTACATTATATAAATTCGTGAAGAGGAATTGTATGCACTCCTCTGGACCTCTTCCCGTCAAGTCCAGTGGGTTTATCGGGCGCACGCCATGTAGCAGACGCTCTTTTATGAGTAGGGGTCATAGGTGTCGGTAAGGGGTAGCAAAGGGGCACATGTCCCATCCGAAATCTACACCAGCACCCCCTCCCCCTTTTTCTGTCTTCCTCCGCCGGCTGTTCTCCTCGTGCTTGGGAAATTTCCTTTTCTGGTAAGTGATAAAAACTTTTCATTCCAAATCTTTCCACCCTAAATTGATTCCGAATTTGTCAATATCCGGATTCGCTACTCCTGGGATCTCTGTGAATATCCCCCTTCTAATAGCAGGTGCTGAAGCATTCCAGGACTGGGGTGGGAAATGGGTTAGAAAAGCTGACACCTGCGCTCTTTGCGCCTGCGAAACGTTGTGGTCTAAAGCTGGTGTGTGGAGTCGAAAGCTGGTGTGTGGAGTCGAAACGCCCATTCAAATTTCTTTTTCCGCGAATATTCTCTGAAGCTGTATGCCCATGACTCAAAGAAACAAACTTCCGGTGCATATGTTATTGCCTTGTGACCCCGAAGGCTCCAGCCGTATTTAGGCACTAAAGGCTACAGCGACCATCCGTATTTCCGACCATCCGGAAGATTAATGGGTGCGTCAATCGCGGGTTACTCAGCTGTATCACCCTATTTTGCAACTCGGGAAGCATGACTGTGGAACGGAGCAAGAATATCTGGTTCTTCCCAGTGGACTGTAGTTATGTTGTGGAAAAGATATTTGCTGATTGCTATGTTCGCAAACTATGTTCGACCCGCTTTCCACCTCTTGCTACCACTTTTTCTAATTAAGTGGACACGCGAGTTCGCTCAGCAGCCTGAAGATGTACTTGCAGCGACCGTTCGAAAGAGGAAGAATTCGCGCCCCACTTAGCTTTTGCCCTCTGCTGCTAGGATGCACTCACCGCTAAGGTTGGCAGCACATACAATTATATGGAATGTTGCTAATTTTCCGTACCTAGGCCATTCCTGGCTATATTGTGTACCTCGCTGTGTACACACCAGAGATGTCCATAATTTCCTCTGTACACTGAAACCTGGCGAAATAATTTTAGTCAACGCATATTTGAGTGTATCTAATAACATTGACCTATGTTGGGCTTGTCACGAAAATCAGATCCACTGTACGCTTTTGAGGAGGATTATGCACTTGCTTGCGTAATGTGAATAAATTAAAATTACTGCATTAATAACCAAGGTGACTTTATTATTCCTGTGGCGTAGAATGCGCAGTGACGAACCTACCGGTTACAGAGAGTGCTAGTGCAGCCCTCAATGGGAACTGTTTGGAGAAAGTTATTTTAAAAATCCTTTAAACAAAACATTGACGTCATTTCGCCGTGCGAAAGTGGATTTCCAGTGAAGCTGTTGTAAACCCCGACACATACTGATAGAGGAATGTATAAAATGTTCCTCGTTGCCTGGGCGGGTTTTCCCTTGCACTCGGCTTCTCTGAAGGCAAACGCTGTGTCCTGACCCCGTGCGTTCAATGTCTTGGTAAGAAGTGGTAGGTCTTCCTAGCCTGACGCATGCTCTAGCCCTCGAGTGAAGTCAAACCCCTCCCCCTTGGAGAGCAGATGGAAAGCTAATCTTTACCAGAAGCGATTGGCGGGTTCCGATTGCCCACCACCGCCTTATCATCCATAAAGGGGTTTGGTCGTTTATTTTGTGGATTTAAAAACGATGGTCTTTCTTGTGTTACTTGAACGCAGAAACGTCGACGGGCCTGTATATCTGTCTGCCGGCCTGTGTGTCTGTGACTCAATTCAGCCACCCGGCCAAAGTAAAACCACAGCTGCGCAATTTCTTATATACCCTCAGCCAAATCTAAACGTTCAAGTCCGGTGTCAGTTGTCATACTTTTGAACAATGTTGAACGAGAACAAGACATCACGCAAATATAGGGCAGGAAATCAATACATAAGGGATATTTGCAGTGTTCCTGTATTAAAAAATATTGGATGCTTGGTTTTTGTGCTAACGAATAAAATACTACATAAACGGCAGAAAACCGTCACCTGCTGTTGCCCGCGCAGCCTAGAAGACGCATGCAATAATTAAACGGCAATAGCAACTAAAGGCTCTACTATAGGGTCCACGTTTCGCTTGGAACGCTCGGAGAGTAGGGCAGCGTGGTTCTATAAACGTTGTAGTAAGGTGTCTCGATTCACGCGCGTGTCCACCGTACGGCAGCGCGTGCTTTGAGACACCAAACTTGAAACAGTGGAACGAGATAAATTTAAATTGACTTGAACAATCCTCTAGCTGTTACCTTGGGAGGAACGAGTCCGGAGAGGAACAGTATGAGAGGTGAGTGGGAATGAGAAGGGAGACATTTACTTGGCAGGGGCACCAGTCGCCTATCGTCTTTGGGCGACATTTGCAACCAATTGAGCAGATACGCGGCCATTTGTTTCGTTCCAGAATGACGGCGCTCTATGCTGGATTCCTAAGAACCCCGACCCATGGACTTGGTCGGAGCTACTGCATCCTGCCTTGATTTTTTTTGTGACACCAAATTTTCCCACAAACGACAGCCTAACAGTTTCGCTGTAAAAGGGCTGAGGTTTAGCCAAGCGAACCATAAATATGCGAAGCTAAAGCTTGGCTTAGCGTGTTGAATTCTTGTTTGACTTCGTTAACCTTTGATTTTAGTGTTATTTTTATACTATTCGCCCAAAGCCTGCTTTTGTCTGCGTTTGTGAGCCCACTTCCGGCGTTTTCCGAGGCGAATGGCTCGCCGACCGATGTCTTCGGGAAGGTCAGAGGCCACTTGCCGACGGCGGCTCAGAGCCCACAGCTGCCGCGCAACGCTGAGATGACGGCCCGGCCTCTCTATCATTCATGGTTAAGCTCTTTATCACGCGGCGAGTGACGTGGTCATAAAGCGACCCAGCTGCGGAACGCGCATGCGCCAAGCCAGCTGGAACGACGGCAGCGGTTAGCGAACGCGGCCGTCGGATGTGCTCGGCCCGGCGAGCTACGGGATGCGTTGCCAAGGACATGGCACCGCTGTGGCCCAATTAAGGACAAATTTAGGGAGATCACGAAGCCGCTCGACGAGATTAGTAAAGGTTTACTTTAAAATACCGTAACGAGTCCCAGGATGTTTACCTTGACGTTCCACATTGGATTTTTATTTTGGTGTTATAATTTTTCTTACAAAGACACGCATCGGCCTCTCGCTTTGTTCTCCCATATAACTTCCCTGCACGGAATATCTCCTTCTGAAAACATATCTCTAAGAAAATAGGTACCAGTCATTGGTGTTATTGTTTATTTTTACTTTAGTACAATATGAACAAAGATGTCTTGATCATCAGCAGCTTGAGTGGAGACGTTTTGTGCAATCTTGCTCGTAATCAGGGTATATGGTAGAGTTGTCGCAACGTTGTGCGAAAACCTCATCGCAGCATCTGTCACGCGATGCATCAGCCGTGTCGTTCTTCACCCATATAATACAGCGTGGTATCTTTCTTTCTTCTCCACATGATTCGTTCTCGGCAGGTGTTAGGCCATATTCTGCGTAAAGTCGTAATGTTGAGAATGCGATTATTAATGGAAACACGCTGAACACATTAAGATAGACATAATATTGTTTTAAGCCTGTAACAATTGGTTACAATTGTTCGCCGAATGGTGAGTGTAAACTTGGTAAGAACTTCATCGGTACAATTTTAAATCCAATAATTATTTTATGGGCACAAATAATTTGACCCCAATATTACTTATTTCACAATTTGGAAATTATGTGTTGCAACGGATGGCTGTAGTTTGAGGTGCGAGGGGATTTTATCCCGCGTCATACTTATTTTGAATAAGGGGCTCACGAGCAAGGACAAAACCATCATTGCTTACTCTACTTGATTTTCTTAACAAGTTTAATGATGTTGTCGATTTTAAAACTACCACTTTTCGAGCACGCAGCTTTAAGGAATCTGCAAAGAATAAAAATTTCCGATATGAGCCCTACAGTAAAAGTGCGATTTACCTGAAATTAGTTTCACGCTAACACTATTCCCTTGTGTTATCGGGAGAAAATGCGGAGTATTTGGTGGCAATGTTCCCTCCACGCCGTAGAATATTGCTTTACGTTGTCACAGTAACTATGTGAACTAACGTTATAATCGAGAATTTTGCGGGGAGAGAGAAAAGAAGGACTTGGAATACTATTGCATGTTCAATCGTTAGTAGAGTAGAAGTAGTTATGTGCTAATTATTTAACGCTTTTGTTGTTGGTGCTAACTCTTTGTTGAGGCGCCAGGACGTTATTTACTTCGAAATATGCGATAATTAAACTTTCGTCAGCCACTTACTGCATATACAGCTGCACGCAACCTGTCTGCCTTTATATGACACTTCAACGTGAAACACGAGCACACTTTTAAGAACCAGGCGAAAACGATTCCCGGTACATCCGTGGTTTCACATTAGTTTAGGCTTACCTCGCTCTGCTAAAATTATTTTTTTTGATAAGTGAGAAACTTCGTCTTATGCTGTGGGTATCATCATCATCATCATCATCATCATCATAAGTAACCTGTTCAGGTGCACTGTAGGACGAGGGCCTCTCCTATTGACCTCCTACCGCTTCTGTTCTGCACTACTCGAGGCCCGAGTTTACCCCTGAGGCTCCGTAGTTGATACATTGATATTGCTAATGGCCATTTTCTTGTGCGCCCATCTCTTGGTATCGATCCTGTTACACTAATTGCAATCGGGTTGTCGGTTCGTCGCACTACATGGCCTGCCAATGTCAATTTCTTTTCCTTTATTTCAGCTTTGATATCGTCACTTCTAAATTGAACTCTTATCCAGGTTTCTCGTCTTGTCCCCCAATTTAAGGCGCCAAGGTTTGCCTCACTATGTAATAACCACAAATATGCAGTCGTTGTAGATTTTTTCTTCACTGGCAGAGATGGCTTACTTTTATTATTTCGGTGTGCTTGCCGAGTGCCCCCCAGCCGAATACTATTCTGCGCGGAATTTCTCTCTCATGTCGGTGGCAGCCCACCAAACCGTCTGTCCGAGGTAGAAATATTCTGTTATTTCTTCTAGCGCTTTGTTTCTTAAGCTGAAGAAGGCGTTCTTAGCATGCAGATTCCTAATTACTGTAGATTTATTCATATTTATTTTTAGCATGACGGCTGTGCATTCCGGTTGTAGTTCTTCTAGCATTCTTTGCACGTGCTCTGCAGTGTCACTCAGCAAGACTATATCGCCCGCAAACCTCAATTGGCTCAACTACACTGCGTTTATCCTTATTTTCTCTGTTTTCCCAATCACCGTTTCTAAATACTCACAACAGACATGGTGCTAACAGTGTTTGAGAGATGGCATTTGGATGGGAAAGTTATCGCTTTTATGTTCTACGGTTATCCTGCCCGTGCATCCGGAATATATGTCTTGTAGACGTCTTATGTAGGTTTCCTCTATTCCCTGCTCTTTTAGTGCATCTAAAAAGGGGGCGAGGAGCACGGAATGAAACGCTTTCTCGTATTCTATAGGTGCCGTGTAAATGAATTTCATGTACTCTGCGGGTATTTTTATCACTTAGTTGACGACATGGACGCGATCTATGGTTGAGTACGCTTATCAGTTGGTTGATGGGAATCCAAGGTGTCACCTACGCTGCTAACTATGTCTTTGGTAAACAACTTGTCGACAACTGAGGGCATGCTCATGGGTATGTAATTCGTGCGGTCCTTGGGATCTCCCTTGATATGACTCAGAATAATGGTGGGCTTTTTCACAACTATAGACACTTTTTGAATTTTCAAGCATTCCGAAAATAGTGCAGCAACCTTTTCCAGTACAGTATGTCGTCCTTCCTTCAAAAGGCCTCCAGTTATGCCGTCGTCACCCCAAGCTTTCACTATTTTATTGCCTCTGAGAGCATTTTGAACTTCGTTGTTAGTTACTAGTGAGACATCGCAAGTTGAGCTTGCGATGTCTAACTAGTAACTAACTACAAAGTTGAAAATGCTCTCAAGGGCAATAAAAAGGAAAAGCTTCAGTGATGCCATCGTCATTTGAAGCTTTTGCTATTTTATTGCCTCTGAGAGCCTTTTTAACTTCGTAGTTAGTTACTAGTGAGACATCGCAAGTTGAGCTTGCGATGTCTCACTAGTTGAGCAAGTTGAACGTTCATGCCATACACCCTGGTGTAGAATGGTTCTGCTACCTTATTCATCTCGGGCAAGTGGCGCGTTATGTTTCACTGCTCGTCTTTAAGTGAGTACATCCTGTCTTGGTGATAACTCGCTTTCTCTTATATTCTTTCACGCTTCTCCCTATTTCAGGCGTTTCCTCGATCACTGCGATGTTTTGTGCACGACGGTAATTTGTTTTATTTCGGTTAATCAGTTTTGACAGCTCGGCTAATGAATTCGCCCTACCGTACTTTACGCTGTTATGTTGTAACTTATGACAAATAATTCCTTCGTTTGCTTAGCTAGTTTTTCATCTTGTTCCCGACATGTTGCTTCTCCCACAGCTGCTGCTGATTCACTGAGTGGCGATGTTTGGCTGCCATTTATTCTGCTACACTAACGTTGTCCTGCCCGTTCAAAAGCAAGCATATGTTTTAAGAGTAACTTTAAACTCTCTTGATCTGGCTCTGACTGGATCCATGCGGGGTTTATTAGTTTTTACGAGTTTTGTTCTTTCTCTATTGAGGTTTAGCATTTGCTTGCATATAACCATCCTGTGATTGCTGCTCGGAACCCTAGCTCTGTCTAGAACACCAGAACATATCAGCCTTGGGGCACCACGCAAAAAATCCCTGGAAATATTTTTCATCACTTGTAAGTTGGGACACTCTCCAACGAAATGAATTGTTTCCGGTACGGTTTTTGCGTTTTCCAGTTGAAGCTCAATTAAAACCAATTCGCCGCAGCCAGTTATTTTCCCAGCACGGGAGTTGGCAGCAAATGATTAAGTGCGTCGCTCCGGGGGCATGTATCACCGGGGGGGGGGGGGGGGGGGGGGAGGGGTAAGTAGAGACAGCAGGAAAATATTATGGAAGCATGAGTTATTCATAGGGGCCTCGTCAACGCCCATTAGCTCAGGTAACAAAACCAAAAGTAGCCCCCTCTAGTACCCTTACTTTCGCTGAAGACATGATGGTGAGTGATAATAAAGCGAAGCTTTCTATGCGTCACTGATGGCGTCATTCGTGCCAGTAAAACGCACTGCAGGTAGGTCAACTATACAGAATGGTTTTACAAAACGATGATGCCGATAAGCGAAGGCACATTGATCGTTATACAAAGTATTTACAAAAAAAGGCCACATTCGCGATTTCCATTGCAAAGACTGAAGAAACAGCAGAGCTAATGGACTGATTGGCTGCAGGGGTTAACGAGCCGTCGTAACGCAGACGATGAGGCGCGCCGTAGTGGAGGGCTCCGTAGTAATTTTCACCACCTTGGGATCTTTAATGTGCGCCGAAATCTCGTACACAAGGGTGTTTTTGAGAGCGGATGGTCTTAACAAGGTTTAACGTGGCTTTTCCTAGGTCTGCCCACTCTATTGATACATCGGACGCTGAATTGTAGAGAGGGAACGCCGTCTCTCATAACCAGAGGAACACGTGCCCGTCGCAGCTTACATCTTCACTATGCGCCGCCAATGCCCGACGCGCACCTCGTCGCTACTTCTCAAACATCATGCGGTAGCATTTTCCTCCTCTTCACTTCACTGTTCCCATGTTCCAGCAACGCCTTGCCTGGCCGTCCACCCGATCATCTATGCCGCTAATCGTATTCCTCGCACCTGCTCCTCGGCTGCTTGCCTCCTCGCTACTTTCGCTCATGCTTGTTTGCCTAGTATTTTGTATTCTCCTGTTTGCTGCGCCGACAGCGCCGAGTTCTAAGCCATGCTAGGCATGAACTGAATACCAGCTTAATCAGCTCTGCTTTTAGAATGGCGTAATCAACACATACACCAACATAGCATATTTCCGGTCTTTATAACCTGTAATAAATTCCTTGGGGCCGCAAGCGAAACTCTCCGCGAGGTAACCATGGCCGGAATGCCCATAGCAGGGTAACGTGAGCACGTCTGTGATGTAGTTGAGCAAGGAATAAATAGGTCTAGCTGTGTATCACCGTGACGGTCCCTTCGCGCTACGATAAATTCAGTATCGGAGATCCAAAACTCAACAAATTAGTGGCAGGTTAATACTAACATTGTAGGGAGCTTGACGTTATGCCACTTGGAAGACGGCAGGTAACGTCTCGGCAGATGATTTGGCGGGGACGATGGGGAGCACCTAGGCACCCTTCTAGCACTTCAGGGGTGCTAATACATCATGAACATTGCAGGTTGCAGCCCCAGCTATTTGCGTTTTTTACTTGCAAAAAGAGCAGACCTGCAGTAGTAGGTAATTCACTCGCGGCTGTAGGCTTCCAACATTGTGCTGTGTCATTGTTTATCAAATACCACGAAAATTTAAGAATATATATCTTCCATAAAAAGAGTCAGTAATTGTCGTCGCATCTTGTCAACCTAAACAGAACTTAGTGGGTGATTCGTAACGAATTCTAGCAGGAAATGAGGATCTACATATCAAAATCACCAATTACTTTTCCCGTACAATGGCTGTCATATGTGTGGTTGACGATGTTGCAGGATTGGTCGCTTTTGTACCCAAGAGTCATTACTTCTAGGCTAGTTCCGCCTCGCATGGTGTTCTCCCTACTGTTCCAAAGGTTAATCACATGACAAGTGTGCTCAACATTGAAACGTCCTATTTAGTGATTCGGGTGTCTCTCCAGTAACCTGCGCATATGGGTACAATGCGCCTGAATTTAACATGAAATATTGTTTTTCTCTATGGCGCAGTATTCTCTCATAAATGTTATACGAAAAAAGTTGGAATTAAACAACAATTTGTCAATAATACGGGCGTTTCTCCGTGGAAAGCAAACATGATGTTCGCCACCCGGAGGAAGTGCACTTCACGATTCAAGTTTGAGAGTATCCTCCGTTTGTTTCGGAAAAAATCTGGGGGTCAATATTAAAAAAAAAAACATTTGCGTGACTTTGCCATGAAAAATTGAATCATGCATTATCAAACTTGCCAAATATACAAACCATTCTCAGCCAACCTCATAAATACAACTTCCACAACGCTGCAAATGTTCCCAGCGTACAAAAAATTATAGGCAAACTGCGGTCCCTCTGTAGAGAGAAAATTGTACAGTGGGCATTATTGGTTTTATATTTACAAGAAAAATCAATTCCAGAAAACAGCTAGGTGGTTTTGACCAAACAATTTGAGTGTTGTACACAGTGGTGTTACCAGCAACGTAATAAATGCATCAAATATAATCTCTTCTTAGCACACCAAAGCAAAACAGCATTCGAGTAAAATACTGAACGCCGAACACAACATATTATCTGAGGGCTCGCAGCAGAGTACAAAATCCTCTAGGATTAAGAGTCTAGCAACCTGCAATGACTGGCATCCTGCAGCCGGTGAAATATAGCAGAGGACACCTGCACGCCCACGATGGAAAAGGTGAAAAAAGCGAGCAAGACCTGGGCATAAGCACGAGATGCACGGTTGGCACGAGAACAACGTTGGCGTTAAGTGGAGTTAGTGTGAAAGTTGCTATCCATCCTCAAAGCGACGGTGCCAAGATAAGAGAAAGGCCGGGAGGCGCTTCGCCGCCTTCCTTACGAGGACTAGCGTGCACCGTGCGCGGGAGCGGAAGAGTGCATGGAGCAGTCCGGAGGACCTGCCGCTTTCTGTCCTTCCATACTGTTGGAGGGACACTTTCTCCCGGGCTATCTAATGCAGGATAGCCGCTACCGTGCTACTTTTGCCTACCCAAGTGGATATCTACCAAAGTTTCTCAAAACAGCTTAAGTGTTTTCTTGAGCCGGCGCGTCAGGGCTCGGAGGTGCGACATCTCATCTGCAGCGAAAGAACTTCGGTGCCGTGCCATCGCTGACGCCCCATAATTCAAACCGTAAGCTGACTGGCGATGGATTTGTGCTCAGGATTTCATTATCTGGAGTGTTGCGCCTCCTTTTTAGTTTTTTAGTCAGTTTTGTAGTATGTATGTATGCCTGTGTATGTGGGTGGGAGTTCGCGTGCGTGCGTGTGTGTGTGTGTGCGTGTGTGTGTGTGTGCGCGCGCGTGTGTGTGTGTAATAACGGGAACGCTTTGTGATTCTTGTTTGTTTTTCGTCAGATAATGCGTGCAATTACTTTGGTGTACTTAACTCTATTTTGTGGGTCACACGTCTGTGCGCTAAATAGACCGTCATTTTCCCAACCAAAGTTGCGCCTCCTATGGAACGCTAATTGTGCATGTCGCAGTATATTATCTAGAGCGGCGCTGTTCAGCTCCCTCACGCTGATGTGGAAAATTCTCTGAGTTTCAAAAATTCTCAAAAAGTTAGTCTTTTTTATTCATATAAATCATTTTCGTGGGAAGAATATTTTTCTAGTATATTTCCACAGACTGGTTAAATGCTTGTGACGTATGATAAAAATAATTGAATTCTACATTTACTTTTAAAACACTGTTTATCGCTTTATGTGCGATTATGTTGTTCCTACGTGACTGCAGAAGGTTTCTTTTTCACGCAACTGTATCACCTGTAGTATTACGTCCCATGGGTGTACCCTTCAGAAAAGCCCCACCTGTTGACTGTTTTTGTGTTCGTCACTAGTGTACCACTCCTCTTAAAAACTAGTACCATAATCTTCGCACCTTCAAAATATAAGCAATTCAGGACGTATTAGTCGTTTGTTGACAGTATACGCGACTACCACTGCTTATATTACCAAGGTCATGCAGACAAAATACTATAAAATATTGCGAGGGTCTGTTTTTTATGAATTATAAATAGGACTGTATTTTCGTCAGGTTGGAAACCGCGCTTCAGTATATTGGCAATTAAGGACTGCCTGTGCCGTGATATTTTTGCTCCATTGTGATGGTCGATGATACTTACTTTCCTTCAAAATTGGACTTTGCTGGTTGACATAGCAAAGAATAGGCAAAATCGGCAGAACTGTACAGCTGGCGGAAGGTCTTAGTATTCTGCTGTGTAAAAACAGCAAAGTTGTAGACAACCACGCGGTGTATTGCGACGTATTAGTCGTGTGTTGACAGTATTCGTGACTACCAGTGCTTATACTAACGAGGTCATGCAGACAAAACACAAGTTTGTTTTATTAGTAAGATTTCGCGTTTTATATTGCCCCAAGCGCTTGCCCTTTAGTCAATGAGACATTATCAGTTTCAGTTAAAATTTTCATGTTCCCGCCAAATAGCGTGTTTTCGTGACTTTTGAAGTGATATCCCGGGAAAAACTCTGTAGCTGATTGCGAAGCCTTGTTTACGGTTAGTCAAACTAGATGACGTTTTCGTAGGGCCGTTTTCTGCTTTCCTTTGTTTTTGACCATATTTGTATGTGGCTGGGTTTTGTTGAGGTAGATAAGAATCGTTTCGTGAAATCGGCAAATATGGTCTCGTAAAACACCGTCGCTTACGTCATTCGGCCAGTGTCGTCTGACGCAACGCGAAAGCGCCGCAGGGCTGTGCAGCTAAAACAAGCATAGTGCGCACATTACCAACACCCCTACACATCGGTACTTCTATGTTTACGGGTACTTTTGTAATTTCCACTGTTTACCCGCCATTCTTTCTGCTATAGGAAAAATGTGCCCTTGAATTAACCGAAAGTCTATCGTTCGTGAACCTAAAAACACCGGTCTAATTTGCGTTTGCTTTCGCCGGCCTCAGCCAATAGTACATCTTCCACATATGACATCATAGGTTCTGCGACGGGAAATGAGCTGGTGGATTGCATGAGCATTTCATTTTTTTCCTTTTATATAGATAATTCCGCCATGGATATGTACCACCTCTACAAACGCCGCTAAGGAAATCGCCATCGCCTTAGCAGCCACAACAAACAGCGAATATTCTACAGTTATTACGCCCTCGCAAGTAGCATGCCGCAACTGCCAACGCGGCCGCATATGACCCTACTCCCTTAAGATCTTTATTACGATCCCGCATCTTTCCGACATCGATATTGTTTGGGCCCCTGGACCCGAGTCTCTCGACGGAAATGAGGCTGCACACGCCGATGCCCGAGCGCACACACTCCGTGCCATTTCCGAAGAGAGCCCAAACGTGAAAACGCCTCCGCTTCCCCCCAACACCCACACTGAATGGCTACGCGAACATCCTCTCTCACATCAGACCCGAGCGTCAACGGTTCCCTCCGCCCAACTCCCCCCTTTCCAGAGTCGAAGCGACCGCACTCGGCAAGCTACAGACCAACTCCTACGCGCACTGTACCCTCCTCCACCATATCTACCCCACATAATATCACAGTGCATGCCCTTTTTGCCGCAAGCCAGGCACCGTATACCGTCTGCTCTGGGAGTGCCAACAATCCCCATTCCTCACACCCACTCCCCGTCCCACGTACGAGCACTGGATGGACCGGCTGTCAAGCTCGGACCTCTCGACCCAGCGAATGCTTGTAGAGATAGCACGAACAGACAGCAAGGACCAGGGCTTCCCGAATAAGCGGTTGCCCCTCAATGGTGCTCTCACCATCCTGCGCCATTAAGCTAGAAATTAAACATATCTATTTTGCCTTCGAATGAATTTAGTTCGTGTTTTGTTTTCATGGCCCCTTTAAGGGCCCCTGTCTGCAGCACATGCTTCCAGAAACATACAGAAACTGTAGTGTGCACCATGCAGAGATAAGATAGTATGATTTGACACGCTATAATTTTTTAGAGCGTTCATTATTCACTTCCAAATGCTGGAATAATGGAATTAAACCAGTGCAAGACGTACCTGGGAGGCTAACATTGTAAGATCTTGTTATTCATTTAATCGCTCTTCAAAACTTCACAACCTGATTAAGTGTTTCTCAGCAATAATGCTTCAGAAAAAATTAAACTTTTAGACTGGTAAGCAAAACTTGCCGCAATATTTTTAACCGATGCCGACACGCCAGATCACGTCAGAATTCTGTCGAAAAGATGAAGAAGTCAGCGAAAATCTCATTCACTAGCTTACTTCGGGTTTAACGCGTGGAGGCTACATATGAGCTGGTATGCACGCCGTATTGGAGAGCTAGCCATAATAATGGACCGGCAACTATGGAGCTTGAACGTGCGTCAAAATATCGAGACCCGAATGTTTTTGATTCCCGCCTCCATCCGAAAAGCAGCAGCGACTGCCGTTATCGCACCCCCCTCTATGGGCTCAGCAGCAACGGCGCTAGCCTTCAGCCACTGCGGCGCTTGGGCAATGCTCAGGTACCTCACAGTGCCGCTACTGAAATGCCACAGTAAAATATCCTGCGAGAATGCACAAAGAATGCGGCTCTCAAAAACATCAAGTTAAAGAGTATATGGCTATCGCCTGCAATCACCCAGGAAAACGGGAGCTCACGACCTTCATCCGGCGCGCTAGAGACATAGCGGCCTTGACGAAGGCGGCTGACAGATACCATCCCCACGACCACGATTATAGAAAAAAACGTTTTCTTTCTCTCTCTCAGGATATAAGGTACTGTACATCGGGAAGTCTATCTGTAGGACTGTATTGCGAAGGGAATAAATTCGCAGATGTTTGCTCATGTTGTTGCAATGAACAAATTTTTCAACAATTGGTCTTTTATGGGTTGTGTTTATTGGGGTGTCATGCATGGGTGCAACCAAGTGCACTGTTCGGCGTCGCAGTGTACATTTGCCTCGTCTCTACTACTGGGGTGACGTTAGGCGCACTAACCGTGCGCTAAGCGTGGCGTCAAACGCCCGCCATGCTTTCCCTTTTTTCCATGTCGAATCTCATTTTTCTATGTATGAAGTGTTCGAGCGATATCATAACATGAAATGTACCGCGATTGCATTGGCTTTGCTAAGAAAGTTACTGCTGCACTCATTAGTATGATAATGGTATGTTCAAAATGAACCACATAATCTGAGTCCACTTCCGAACAAGTCGGAGAGATGATGATGATTGTGTCTAATGTTGCAAGGGCTTCAAGGTCAAAACGCGCCAAAACAAGGGTGTGTTAATGTCGCAGGTGAGTAATATGCTGCATGCATTCGTCACAAGGTGGTTATGTAAACTTGGTGTGTAGGGCTAATGATTTCCAGTTAAAAGTGAATAAAAGTAGAGTAGAAAAAGACTTCGGATAAAAACCAGGGTGCCTCGGGGAAAGTTTTTGACTAGCAGAAAAAGGATGAGACCCCTGAGTGTCATAGAAAAGTACCTCAGCAGTGTCCTTATTACTGGCGGACAAGCTAAGGTCATGTTCGATAAGAAATTTTGCTTAAAATATCAACCGCGGCCAAGTAGTCAAAAACTTTTTTGTAACTGATTATCCCTTCAATTCAGAGATAGTGTGCCTTGTGTAAATAATCTGTACGCGTTGCGTGTAAAAATTTGCGAAGTGTCTCGTTCTTTGTCTTCGAACACCCTACATTCAACTAGGATATAGAGTACAGAGAGGAATGCTCAACATTTATCAGATCTTGGCCGTGATGTTCCATTGAAAAGGTATCCATGTGTGCCATGTGTGTGCCCAATTCTTAAACAACAAACGGCAACTTCTACATACCTGTGTAGTTTTTTTTATTATGCGTCTACCTATTTGTGGTATAATTGGAAGAAGTATGCTTTCCGTTTGCGTGTCCAGTGTTTCTGCCAGCTTTCCCGGAGATTTCTTGTGATGAGCGATTGCAGGTTACAATAAGGCACTGACATAATGCCTACATTTCTACGAGGAGCAGCCGCAGCTGCCTCCATATCAGCAGCCTCGTTTCCCGCTATTTCACAACGGCCAGGAACCCAGCAGACTATGATGTTGAGCCCCATCGAGTATGCTGACATAACAGCGTTTATCAGCGAGTTCAACACTGCACTCATTAGCGATAGCAACTCATTAGCAACACTGCTTCACTAACGATAGAGCTGTCACGACACTCAGCTAATCAGTGTATATGACTCAGCAAACTTCTTTATTTTGTATTATGCGTTCTAGAGCTATCGTAATACCTTGGGCTTCACCTGTGATTAATCTGGTGTTATGGCTTAGCGTTTTTGAAACGCAGAGGTTCGGTCCATGCACAGCACATGATACTTCAGAGTTCGTTTTGGAAGCATCTGTGTAGAACTCTGTACATTGATATTGATGTTGGAGGATTAGGAAATGTTGACGGATCAAGGCAGAAGGTGATTTGTTCTTGTCTATTTTTCTAAAGGACATGTCACATACCAAAGCCTCTAGCTTCCAAGGGCCTATAACATCCGACAAAGGGGTTGTGTAGGTGTCTTGGAAAGAAATTTCCATCTTGGTTGCTAGAGTGTTTACGTTGATCATGTGAGGCTGTGGGAGTGAGCGCCTTTTATGGAATAAGGATACAGTGGATGTGACATGTATTAAGACGTTGGATTGATGCTTTACTAATGAGGTTGCTTTTACTGCGTATAGCAAGGCTCTGTACGCACACTGATTTTCCAGTGACCACATATCTGATTCAACATACAAACTTTCTATTGGGCTGGTACGGAATGCACCAGTTGCCAATCGCAGGTCTAGAACATAAACAGGATCAAGTAGTTTCAGCGCAGCCTTTGAGGCTGACTGACAAGCCCCATTACTGTAATGGAATGTCGATCTGGTAAGGCTGTTGAAGATTTTGAATAAACGTGACCTATCCGTGCCATACGATTGACGAGAGAGAATCTTAAGAATGATCATTGCTTTTACACATTTTAATCGTAGTTTTTTATGTTCGTTAGGAAAGATAATTTCTCATCCAGCAGCGCAGCCAAAAATTTATGCTCTTTCTTTACCGTAATGATTCATTCATCAAGACTCGCACATGGGTCTGGCCGCATGCCTCGAAGATTAGAAAACAGCACAAAGGTGCGCGTCTCTCCATTAATTAAACCATTCTCATTTGCCCACCTCTTGAGGCTGTTCACTCCTAGTGGAATTTGTCTCTCACAGATGCCCAAATTGCATGATTTGAAACTTACCTGAATGTCACCCCCATAGAAAGAATAAAAGAGTGAACGGGGTAAAACATTTCGTAAAGAGTTTACTTTGGCAATAAAGAGTGAGCAACTCAAAACACCTCCTTGGGGTACACCATTTTCTTGAATATACATTCTTGATAAAGCATTTCCAAGTGGTACGCGATAAGCCCTGTGCGAAAGGTAGTCCTGTATAATACTTAGCATATGGCAGCGAATTCCAAACTAGCAGGGATCGAGTAAGATGTTATGATGCCATGCAGCGTTATACGCTTTTTCCAGGTCGAAGAAGACAGTCATGCAGTGTTGCTTATGTAAAAATGCATCCCTTGCATAAGACTCAAAGGCCACGAGACTGTCAGTTGTGCACCTTTCTGACCTAAAGCCTGCCTGGACATTGTATAAAATTCGATGATATTCGAACTAGACTAAAAATCTGTTAATCTTTTTTTTTCAAAAAGCTTACACAACTAGCTCGTCAACGCAATCGGCGTATAGCTCCTTGGTAAAAAAATTACGCCCATCTTCCCGCGAGGGAACCCTCATGTGATGCGACGTATCAGGGGAGAGTCTTTTGACTGACGCTGGTATTGGATTGCGTCAGTTCACTCGCTGAAGGGACTGTCGCTTCCATCACGTCTTCATCAGAAGATCTTGCACGGAGGTATCGTCAAGCAAAGTCAAGTAAAGTGCGAGAGCGACCGCTGGACTGATCCGGCGCCGTGCGCTCCCCCGCTTATATTCCCGCTTTTGAAAAGAGAGGAGCCGGGGGGGGGGGGGAGAGTACGCGCATGCGCACACATGCGCGCAGCCAGAGCAGCGAAGCTCACACGCGCAGCTGTTGTTATGATAATGAGACGGAGTGAGAGTGCGCACACATGCCCGCACCCAGAGCAGCGGAGCGCACATGTGCAACTGTTGTTATGATAATGAGACAGAGTGAGAGTGTTGCGCACAGCTGTCATAGAGAAGAACGGAGGAGAGTTGCGCATGTGCAGTGAGCGTGCGGACGACGCCGCGACAACGACAACAATGGAGGGACATACCCGAGAGCAAGAGATGCGTGGAATCTAAAAGGTTTACTTTCAATCTTTTAAGACGGGAATAACAATGGCCTCTTTCCACGAATTTGAGAGACGTCCTCTTCACCATATTTTATTCAATGGGGTGACTGGCGTCCCACGAGTGTGGAAAAACCCGGACGATGGCGCAGAGCAGGTTCCTCGAGAAGGAGAAGATGGTGACCGGGCCTATTTCCCTTAGAGGGTGTGTGCCAGGGAGGGGAGTATCATCATCATGGAGGGCTGGCCTAAGAAGCAGAGCGAGCGGCGGAGGTTCCGCAGGACAGCTGGACCAAAACAACCGGCAGGCGGTTCGAGGATTTCGTGGCTTTCGAGGTTCGAGGTTCGTGGTCGCTCCAGCGGGGTGATGTCCACTGGCCTGTGACAAGAAAGACCAGCGTCGCCGCTCGGGAAGCTGTTAGATCGCTGCGACGTCCCTGGGAGCCACAGTTCCGAGGCGAGGCCTAGCGAGCGGAGCCAGCGCGGCGTGACTCAGCGAAACCGCGACTGGTCCGCCGTCTTCCAAAACCCTGCGGCGAGGACGTGAACGCCGTGGCGACAGAGCGCCACCACTGTGGGACAGAGCTGTGAGCGTGGTGTTGTCAATTTTTCCCGCTTCTCTCCCAAACTCTAGTGGGTCAAACCTGTTTGTATTTTTTTATTTCGCTTGTGTGCGCGTTCCGTCCCCAATATATACAGTGTTGAGTTATCTGTTCAAGACCATGGCGTCAATTTCCTTGTGATCTTCCTTCGCGAGTCAAACACCCATCTGCTTAACCCCAAGTCCTCACAATTTCTGGCGTCCGCGACAGGACATTGCTCTACTTCCATCTGAAGAGCTTAAGCAGGCAAGTGGGTGTGACCAACGAGGATGGACCTCGAGAAGTTGATGATCATCGGCAAAGAATTAGGGCTGTCAGGTCAGGATCTCAGAGAATAGATCGACGCTGAACGCGCGAAAGAAAGAGAGAAGCGTGCGACCGAACGCGTCGCGGCTAAAGAAGCCGCAAGGCTAGCAGAGCAGACGGATACCGAGACCCGAGCTCGAATTGAGACTGAACGCGCCATGCTTGAACTGAGGCTACAACTTCAGGAACGGTCGCAGGGTTCGAACGCGAGTTCGGACACCGTGGGAAGTGACACCGCGACTAATGCAGCAGAAAGCTTCCACAGCCCTCACAAGCTGATTCCCGTTTTAATGAGGAACGAGACGAGCTCGACGCTTATATACAGCAGTTCGAGAGATTGGCAACAAGCCAAGGTTGGCCTTCGGACAAATGGGCGCTCTTATTACACTTGTGCCTTACAGGTGAGGCGCTCAGTGCCGTTGGCCGCATGTCTTCCGACGATGCAATCGACTACACGAAACTGAAGAAGATCCTTTTACGGAGGTTCAGGTACACCGAAGAAGGGTACCGGTGAAAGTTTAGGGAATCCAGGCCGCAGAACTCAGGAACAGGTCGTCAGTTTGTTGGTCGTCTTCTCGGTTACTTCGACAGCTGGCAGGAAATGGCGAAAACGGAGCAGTCGTACTCCGCGCTCCGGGACAAAAAGGTGTCCGAGCAATTCCTGAGCCAGTGCGACGAGAAGCTCGCCATTTTCCTCAAATAAAGGGGCTGCAAGAACCTGTACCAGCTTGCTGAGACGGCTGATCAATACCTCGAAGCTCAAGGCTTAGTGAACCTGGGCAGAGGAAGGGAGAAAAGAAAGACAGTGGCAAGCCCCCTGGACTCCCTCGCGCTCCTGATTATGATGATCAAAGACGACCAATCCACATTGCTTTTTATGCAATAAGCTAGGGCACCGCCCGTCCGACTGCTGGGCTAAATCGCGGTGTTCCAGTCAGCCCAGCCAGAAGACGCTCTTTTGCGGACGGTGCCGAAAACACGGACACCGATCTGACGTTTGCCCCAACCAACCAGGAAACACGGGCCAAGCTTCCTGTTCCTTGACGGGACACGCATCTTGGGCGGAACTGTCAAAGAAGGGGATACGGAATCTAAAACACAAAAAACCGAGAACTAACCGGGCGCAAATGCCGATAGCCGAAGGATTACTTGAAGGGCAACCGGTGACACTCTTACGCGACACAGGCTGTCATTCCGTAATCGTGAAGCGGTCCTTGGTTCGCGATAATAAGATCACAGGGAATACCAGCACTGTTTATCTGTTGGACCGAACCCGCCTCCTTTTACCGGAAGCGCAAGTGGAGATCGTGTCTCCATATTTCTCTGGCCGAGTACTAGCCACCTGTATGGAGAACACTCTCTATGACGTTATCATAGGGAACATCGAGGGCGCCCGCGATGCCTCCATGCCGACCCGCGACTCGGAAAACAGATGGGAGCAGTCCCAGGAGCCAGAATCTCCTCCGACGAGTATCGGCCCAGCAAACGGAACAGGAAGCGTTTCAATGGTCGTTCCAGATGTCCAGTGTAGCTGGTACGAACCACCGTGCCCCCCAACCAACGCGGAGTCAAAGCCCGACACACGCGTGGGCGCAGGAAGACGCGAGGCGTCGAGAGAAATGCCGCGGCTACCGGCAGTTACTCTTAGCCGTTCTACGATCAGCGTTGCTGAGTTAAGACAAATGCAACAACATGATCGTACGCTCCAAACGTTTTTCGGTGAGGTCGGGAAAAAGATGATGGTGAACTCGGCTGCTATCCAGTTATAAATTGTAAATGGCGTTCTATACCGGCGGTACCGTTTGCCCTCGAGACAGGAAATAGAGCAGCTCGTTGTCCCAATCGAGCTTCGAGACATTGTTTTGACAATGGCTCACGAAGGAATCTTGGCTGGACACCAGGAAGTTAAACGAACCCTGGACCGCGTGCGTGAGGAATTCTACTGGCCTGGCATGCAGGGTGACATAACACGATTTCTGAAATCCTGCGACATTTGTCAGCAGAATGTACCTAAACATCTAGTAGGCCGCGTGCCGTTAGGGTACATGCCCGTGATCAAGACACCGTTCCAGCGTGTTGCCATCGACACAGTGAGGCCGCTCTCCCCCACCACAGAGAACAGCAACCGGTATGTGCTAACGATGGTGGACTTCGCGACCCGCTACCCCGATGCCATGGGGTTACCAAGCATTGATACAGAGAGGATCGCTGAAGCTCTTCTAGAGATGTTTGCTCGAGTGGGATTTCCTTCAAATCGTCAGCGATCGGGGCAAGTCCTTCACATCTGGACTTATGAAGGAGCTCAGCCGTCTTCTTTCAGTTGCGCAGCTGCCCACTACACCGTACCACCCAATGGGTAACGGGCTGGTTGAACGATTTAACGGCACGCTAAAGCAAATGATAAGGCGGATGTGCCAAGAAACTCCTAAACACTGGGACCGCTACTTGGCACCACTGCTGTTTGCATACCGCGAGGTGCCCCAATCTAGCTTGGGTTTTGCACCGCTCGATCTCCTGTACGGCAGATATGTCCGAGGACCGATGGCTATACTGAAGAAGCTTTGGACAGGAGAGAACGTAAATCCTGAGGTCAAAACGTCGTATGCATACATCGTCGAGCTTCGTCAGCTCCTGGAAGATACTTGCCGACTGGCACACGAAGAGCTCCAGAAGGCAACGTTGCCGCAGAAAAAGTATTACAACCGAAGGGCGAAGACACGTGACCTTGCCATTGGTGAAAAAGTTTTGCTTCTGCTCCCATCGGACAATAATAAGTTAATCCTCACATGGAAAGGTCCATTCGATGTTTTGGAAAGGCACAACGAAGTCGATTATGTGATTGATCTTGGAACCCGGACCAGCCTTTTCCACATCAACATGTTGAAGAGATAAGAAGAGCGAAAACCGTTTAAGCTAGATCCACAACATGTTTCCGTCGCCCTTAGATCCGACGAAACTGAAGGAGGCGACGTACCGTGTGTCCCTCTAAGACAAAGAGAGACCTACAGAGATGTGGATGTTTCGGCGGCTATGACTCCTGAACAACACGCGCAGGCATGTACGCTTCTGTCATCTTACCAGAAAATCTTGTCGCACCTCCCTGGGAAGAGACCTGGTTCACTGCAAGCTGCGCCTTACAACAGACCAACCTATTCAAGTGCGCCAGTACCCGATTCTATTCACCATGCAAGAACCCGTGGAAAACAAGGTGCAGGAAATGCTGCGAATGGGTATTATCGAGCCCTCAGAGTCGCCGTACCAGTTTCCCATCTTACCAGTTGACAAAAAAGATGGAACGATAAGACTCTGCATTGACTTCAGAAAACTCAACCTTGTCCTTGTCGCCGACAACGAGCCCATACCTAGAGTTTATATGATGTTTCAAAGTTGGGAAAGAGTCGGTTCTTTTCGAAATTTGACTTCACTAAGGGCTATTGGCAACTGCCTATGGATGAGGAATCAAAGCCATTCACTGCCTTCGCTTCTGCCTCGAGACTATACCGGTTTCGGTTTATGCCGTTCGGCATGAAGACCGCCCCAGCGGTTTTTACACGCCTTATGCGTAAGGTGGTTGGTGGGCTTCCACATATCTACCATTTCTTTGATGACGTTGTCACCGCTACCGAGACTTGGGAGGAACACCTAGAAGCGCTCGAGACATTCCTCAGGAGGGTGCAGAAGGCGGGACTTACGATTCGACCTAGAAAAAGAGATGTAGGCTTCTCCTCAGTAAAAATCCTGGGACACATCGCTGGCCACGGTCTCCTACGCCCGCAAGCAGAAACGCTCAAAAAGGTTCACGACGCCACACGATCGACGACAAAGTGACAGGTGCGGTCTTTCCTCGGCCTCACGTGCTATTACCGGCAGTTCGTGCCAAACTACGCTCAAGTATGTCAACCCTTGACGGAGCTTACTCGCAAGCGGGCACCCAACAGGCTCATTTGAGGCGACAAGGAACAAACAGCGTTTGACACTCTTAAGGAACTGTTGTCAACCGAACCTATACTCAAAGAGCCGGACTTCTCCAAGATTTCGTACTCCGCACGGATGCGTCGTCCACAAGCATTGGCGAAGTCCTCATGCAACAGCGTGCGGTGTTTCTTCACCCAGTCACCTACGCAAGTCGTCGACGCTTGCCACGGGAAACTGCCTACTCCACTGTTGAGAAAGAGGCATTAGCATTGGTCTGGGCGATCAAGAAATTTCACATTTACTTATACAGAAAGCAGTTCATCTTACAGAATGACCACCAGCCCTTGGCGTACATACACTCCGCGAGGCACATTAACAGTCGCGTCCTTCGCTGGAGCCTCACAGTGATGGAGTATGATTTCACAGTTGAGTACGTGAAGGGTAGCGAAAACGTCGCGGCGGATTACCTTAGTCGTATCTCCGCAGAGTAGATAGTTTTTTCCCCTGAATGATTTTTGGAACACTTCGTTTTTTTGGGGGGACTGACTGCGAAGGACCTTCACTCCGGCACGTTCCTTCGGTGCCTTGTGTCGCCATGAGCGAACATTTTTGTGTGCCGAGTTTTCTTTCCTCAAACAAACCTCTCGAGCTGGGGGGTGAATGTGGTGACTGGCGTCCCACGAGTAAAGAAAAACCCGCACGACGGCGCAGAGCAGGTGCCTCAAGAAGAAGAAGAAGATGGTGACCGGGCCAATTTCCCTTAGAGGGTCTGTGCAAGGGAGGGGAGTATCATCATCATGGAGGGCTGGCCTGGGAAGCGGAGCGAGCAGCGGAGGTTCCGCAGGGCAGCTGGACCAAAACGACCGGAAGGCGGTTCGAGGCTTTCGTGGCTTCCGAGGTTCGAGGTTCGTGGTCGCTCCAGCGGGGTGATGTCCACGGGCCTGTGACACGGAAGACCGGTGTCGCCGTTCGGGAAGCTGTTAGATCACCGCGACGTCCCTTGGAGCCGCAGTTCCGAGGCAAGGCCTAGCGAGCGGAGCCAGCGGCGCGTGGCTCAGTGGAACCGCGACTGGTCCGCGGTCTTCCAAAACCTTGCGGCTAGGACGTCAACGCCGTGGCGACAGAGCGCCATCACTGTGGGACAGAGCCGCGAGCATGGCGTTGTCAATTTTTCCCGCTTCTCTCCCGAACTGTAGTAGGTCGGACCTGTTTGTAGTTTTAAATGCAGAGCATTTCAGTAACTCACGATGTCACCCGCGTTGACGTCCGTAGTCCGCACCGCACCCCTCCCAACTATATCAAAAAATGAAATACTATCCGGCGCCAGGTTTCGATCCCTCGACCCTGCGGGCGGAACGCAATGTAGATGGTGCTCTAATCACTGCGCCACAAAGACGACAAAGGATGGCACGCTATGAACGCGCCTTATATCGTTGACTCATTCAAATTACTGCTGACGAGCGCTCTCTCATCAGCAGTTGCCACAAGTGCAACAACATTAACGTAACGCAAACTACTTAACGTCGTGCGCCCCCGGAAATGCTCTGCATTTGATCGTGCCCCTCGCGAGGGGGATGTTTCAATGCGTCTTCCTACTGGCCAGTACACTCGTCGCCATCTGTCGGATGTTTTGCGAACCCTTTGCGGCTGATGGCGCGCGATTTGAAACGACATTTCCATATGATCAAACTGAAAGGCTCTCCAAGAAAAACAAATACCAGGGCCAGAGTTTCTGCAGTGGATGTAGTATTTGAATGACGTCCTATGTCGGGCCTCTTTTTCTTTGTCGACGGTACGCAAGAAGAGTGATAATTGTCGTCAGGAAGACCACGCGACCCGGTGATACTGTCCCACGCCGCGACGCCCCCGACAGCTCGCTCAAATGAAAGACGATAAATCGGCTTGTTTTAGCAGATATTTTATTTCGCTTGTGTGCGCGTTCCGTCCCCAATAATATACAGTGTTGAGTTATCTGTTCAAGACCATGGCGTCAATTTCCTCATGATCTTCCTCCGCGAGTCACACACCCGTCTGCTTAACCCCAACATCCTCACATTGAATAACTGAACAACGGAAGCTTGGGTGTCTGCGTGTGCATGTTTTATCGTTTCGTAGGTGATGCTGTCAGCCCGTGAGACTGTTTTCGCTCACGTTGTGTGTGCTACAGAGAACAGATGCATAGTGAATGGGCAGTTGTATGTCATTATTTCTGATTTCATCTTTCGCAGAGGTTGTAGTTCTACTAGATGTTTGGGTCTTAAATACTGTGCGGTGTAGATCGCAGCGATGGAAACGCCCTCAAAGTGTCATCCAAGAGCATTAGCTTGACCTCCAATTGTGTCTCCAGTCGTGCTAACAAGTGGGAACGTGTTTGTGTTCCGCCTTTGTAATGTACTAATCATTTATCTAGCTTTGTGCATATCAGTGTATGAGTTTATGGATGACATAAATGCTTTCCACGTTTCAGTTTTGCAGGCGCGTCTTATTCGCCTGCCCATTGCTTCTGTACGTTTAGAAGAAAAGAGGGTCTCAGTCGTAGGACGCCGTCTAAAGACAACCCAGGCTTTGTTTTGTTCCTTTCGAGCTCCCCTGACCTCCACGTTCCACCAAGGCCTCGGTTTGTTGTTGTGTATACCAGAAGTGTGAGGGATAGAGGAATGTGGGGCATTATTGATTCGTGCGGTAATATGTGTAGAGTGGTGAATGTCAAGGTTTTGTAATTTTGTATAAGACAGTTGGCACAGGTCATTGATTTTTTTCACTCCGCACGCTCCTCACAAAATCTCTGCGCTCGCGTTGGGATTGTTGGACTGCTGATAGCGCTTAACGTGACAGGAAAGTGGTTGCTGCCGTAGGTATTGGAACCTACACTCCACTTTACTAAAGGAAGAAGAGTGGGAGAGCCTATTGCCTCATCGATCGCCGTGTGTGTGTTGTGTGTTGTACTGTAACAACGTGGGTGTTTTTTGTTAAACAGGCAGATACCAGATGAGAGCAAACATTTTTTATATGTCCCTTCCGGGCTTCGCCACGTGCAGAGCCCCAGAGCTCATGGTGGGCATTAGACACCTATCGGTATGAAAGGTGTGGAAGCTAGTGAACTAGACTTTGAAATGCATTCGCTCGGAGTTGGTAATCAGGCGGTATATGTAAAAAACACACTGTTGTTATCTTATCAAAAATATTTTCCCTCATGGCAGCCGCTTCAACGTAAGTTTGCCGTCTGATTTGGAGACAAGCAATCGACTTCAGAACGACTAGGGCAACACCTCCAGAAGAGCAAGTGCAGCCATCTCTATCCTCCTTAACAATTCTGTACTGTGTAAGAAGGTGTGTGTGATTTGCTTTCAGATGGGTTTCCTGGAGGTAAATTACATCTGGTTTGTTTTGTGACAGTATTTTGTAAATGTCGTCAAGATTATTCAAGAGGCCCCTACAATACCACTGTACAATGTTTTGCAGCATGGGTTTCGTTTTAGGGAAGATTATGCTTGTTTGTTTATGTCAGTTTTATTAGAGGCAACGCATCTCATGCTCGCCCCTCTGTCCTTCCTGCGTCTGTTCGGCGTTGTCTGCACTGCTGCGCCTTTCCTCCTCTCCTCTCTTCGATAGCGAACGCTCTCTCCCAAACAGCTGCGGGTTGGCGCAGCGCGCTCTCACTTCGTTGCTAGGCGCCGGTGGGCGGCGCTGCGCTCGGCACTGCGCGCGCTGTGCATGTGCAGTACTCTCTCTCCGCGCTCTCCTCTCCTTCAGGCGCTGAAAATATAAAGCTGCATGCCGCACTCCGACGGTCTCAGTCGACGGTCGTCCGCATTACGCTTGCACTCTCTCGCCGTACTCGACGATTTCTTGATGCAATCGTCGAGCCCCTAGCTGTGCGCTTTACGGACCTTAAGGCACTCATTCTCGTCTGTAATAAAGACCGTACCTGAGCATACGTGTACTGCGTGTGCATTGCATCATGAAAATGGAGAATTACGCCCACCTCCCCTTCGCGTGAGAATCCCTGCTATAAGCGTAATCAATACTATGGAAAACGCCAATGGAACGCCCCATGAGATGTGTTGCATCACACCGGGGTTCCCGCGAGGGGTGGTGGGCGTAATGTTTGTTACTTGGTGGACGTGTACCTTTTGTTATTTGCTTTCTATGCTCAAAGGAGGGGCGCCGCTCCCTCGACATCTCTGGTGCCACCGGGGTTGGCTTTACGTCCATCTCCTCAACGCGCACCCCAACAGCAGCTGATGGGTCAGGGTCTTTCGGACGTGCTTCGAGAGAGTTGGTCTCTTTGTTGGCGACGCTCTCTGGAGGCACAGAACGGGGCACGGGAAGCGTGGAGGTTGGAGCCGGACCTCCGCCTCCACCCCGAGTCCATGTTCTCCAAACCTTCAGGAACACTGAGGGTGGCTACACCACACATCGGAGTGGCCGCACCATCTCCCGAAATCTTTATCGCCACTGCTGCTAAGTCACAGGCAGAATGACGAGGTTTCGGGCTGTCTAGGGCAGCGCAGCGGGGGGCGCCGTTGGGAACAAGTTAGCACTGCTCTGCTTAGTCGGCACCGACACCAGACGTTGCTCTGCCCCCCAGCGAGCCGCGTTGGCACACCTAGGAGAAAACTGCTGTCATGTTTACTCCGTGCTTCCTGGTAGGTGATGTTTTGCGTTACTTTGAGGTTGATTATTTGTTTTTCTGCTTTGAGCTTTTTACATATTCTGAAATAGGCTGCGTGTGGTTCCTTCTCGTTGGCACACTTTAGCTGATCGGTTTTTGTTTTCGGACGGGTGATCATGCGCTGCACACTTGGCGAACGTCAGACGTTCGCGCAAGGAGGTTCTACTGTGCCCATATGGTTGGCTCTTGAAGCATTAGCGTGCGTTGGGGATGTATGGTTGGAGTTCGCAATGGAAGAATCCTGCAGTGACTGACTGGGGAAGAGGGCTCTGATCAAAAGTTACAATCACATGCTTCGTGGGCATTTTATTTCCATCACGCCTTTTCATTGTTCTCCTGAGTGCAGTAACCCCTTGGTCCGGCATGCCATCTTCGACGTCACAATCGGTTTCTTTTAAAAGGTCAGGTTCAGAAATTAACCTTGTGAGCTGTTTAAGCTCGCGTGTGGAGTGAGAGATACTTTGACATCATGCATGTCAGTGTGGTGAATAGTTTGGTATATTGTTAATTAGTTTGCTCTTCAACGAGAATGTCACCTGATTTTAGCTGCTTCTACTTGTCGTTTACTCCAACTACACTATTTATAAACGTAGCTACTGTTGCGACCGGGCGGGGGCACCCGATCCGTTCTCCGTGGCCTCCAACATACGATGGGTAGCGTGTATGATGCGAGCGGCCAGCCGCTGTTGCAGCCGTGAAGAAGTCCAGAGCAGTAGGATAACGTAACTGTTTACTTCATAGCGAGAGGTGAGCCGAAGCCAAAAAAATTTACAATGCCCTGACGGGCGAGGTTACAATACAGGACACGAGCAGAGCGACCGCATGGATTCGCTGCTCAGACAGGAATGAATATCAGCGTTTGTGCTGCTTCTTTTATACCCAAAAAACGCCCCCAAGAGTAACACGCCACGAACATCACAGACGCCCACACGCTCTGTCCATAGTTCGTGAGTCACCCATGGCTTCATCCCACATGGCGTCTGAGAGGGGGGGAAAGAGTGTCCTTGAAAGGTGCCGGGGTCGCGCTATCAACTGCTGATCGTGCCGATAGCGAAACGTCTGAGCCGGGAAGGTCAAGGCGGGACTCTCCTACGCGCAGGTGCCTGAAGGGTGTGGCGCTGGCAGCCGCCGGAGGCACGTTGCAAAGCGAGGTGACTGACCCGGCATGGCGAGACACGAAAGTACAATTCACCGACACGCGGGCGCACATGGTCGACTCCCACGTGGTCGCTGATGCGGGAAAACACGTGTTGCTGGCCGATTCGTAACAGCTTCTCCGCCGGGGGTCCGAGATCCCGATGGATAAGGGTCTTCAACCGTTGTCCGGAGGGATGCTTTCGCAGTGAATGAAGTGCTCAGCAGACGCTCGACTCCAGGCCTGGGCTGTACGACACCGTGTTGGAGCTTCACAGGGCCGATCACTGGACGAGAAGTGGCTCCCCAAGAACGTCTCTGGATTGGGCAGGCAAGAAACAGAACAACACAGCAAGACCCAACCGCATCGCCGGCAAGCGCGAAGACAAATCCACACTGAAGATCTACCAGGCTTTTTGTTGCGAAAAAAATACGCTAACAACTAACTACACTAGTTATATTTTAGCCCAGCAGTACTTTAAACAAGTGCACAAACCTGAAAGGTGACATTTCGCGTGATTGGAAATGTCGATACAAAAAAAAACGTAATCGTAAAGGGCGAAACCTGCTTCAGGAAAAAGAGTGAACTTGAGAAAATCAGGCGTCAACAGGCCACTTCTCGCGCCGAGAGCTGCGATTGGAGCTCTCGTCAATGTCCCGAGCTTTTCCCCTTCGGTACCGCACTTTAGGTGCAGCCGTTCTCTCAACGCTGCTGTGACCGCGTGAAATGACACCGGTCGTCTTGTTTGACAAAGGTCGAGCGCGCGGAGGAGCGAGCGGGATTGTCCCCCGTTCATACGTTATGCGCGCACTGCTTCTAGGCGGCGTTTCCTCGACGCGATGCGAGCTCACGGCTTTGCTCGCACTGAAACCCGCGCCACAATTACGCGCTGAAGTTTTTGCTACCTCCTCGTTGCTCGCCTTTTTACGAACGCGTTCGGCAAGCAAACGCCGGAACGTATTTGCGTTCTCTCCTCTAGGCCGGTCGGTTCCCGACTTCGGTGCAGCCACAGGTGACACCGGAACCTCAACTAGCTCAGCCGATGTTGGCCTGTCGACGGGAGCATCAGGTGGGAGTGAAACGGGCACGACGAGCTCTTTAGATACCTTGTAGTTCCCAACAGTCACTACCTCGTCGTCCGTCGCGCTTTCAGCGACAACCTCGGCACGCGAAGACCGAAGCGCGTTCCCGTTCTCCTTCCTCACTGCCAAAACCACACTACATCCAGGCTGCCCTGTCTCAAAAGACGGCTCAGTTGCCCGCGAACTGCGCGCGTTCGGGTCGACAGCCGTTTTCAAGGGTTCCCGGGATCTAGCGCACTTCGAACAAGGCGATGAAACAACTCCGCTCAGCGTAGGGGCTTTACACACAGTGTACTTACGCTGCCCTCCGTCGCGAGCCTCTGGAAATGCCCAATCATCGCTTTCTGTCTGAGTTTCGCTTTCCTCACAGAGGTGGCGTCCCTATCGCTACTTGATCTCTTCGCAGCGAGCTCAGCTGGTTCTTTCCTCAGCAGTTTCTCAAAATGGTACCCTTTTTCCCTTAACAGCTGATCCTACCTGTTCGAGAATAGGTATTTGTACTCCGAAAGTAGTTGTGGGGATACTGCTGCCTGCGTCACGAGTTCACCAAACGGACCTCCGATGCTGACCTTAGCAATCGGCAGACGAACGTTTCGTGCACCTACGGCTGGCTTCACCCAAACACACTGCCCTGTTAGCTGATCCGGTTCAACGTACGAAGGGTGGACCATGTCTACCGTCGCCGCGGAGTCACGAAGAACTCGGCACGGTTTACCATTGACGACTAGCTCCCGTACATACGGCTCTAGAAACTGCCTGCTGTCCTCACTCTGATCTAGTACGTGAAAGACTAGTTTTCCTTTCTTACAACTGGCAGCGAAATGTCCCGTCTCGCCGCAGTTGTAACACGCAGCCTGTCTGCGCGCTTCAAAAGCTTTCTTTCTGCGCTGCTCTCTCTTTGTTATCGTGGCCAGTTTCTCTATCCACGAGAACGACTTCGCTTGCTCCACTGTCTTCCCGGGGAGCTCTGCCTTTCGGCCCTGACTTATCAGGCCTCGGCCTGAACTCTTTTTGGCCGTCTTTCGGCCCCTGCGCACCTCGACGTGCGACGAACTCGTCAGCTAGCTGAGCTGCCTGATCCACAGTACTTACTCCTGGCCTATCTCGCACCCACAGTCTTAGGTTCACTGGTAGACGGCGGTAAAACTGCTCAAGACCGAAGCACTCAACTACTTTGTCGTGCTCTCCGAAAGCCTCTGCCTCTTTGAGCCACTCTTCCATATTTGCCCTCAGCTTGTAAGCGAACTCCGAGTACGACTCACCTCTAGCTTTCTCGGCTTCACGGAACTTCTGCCGAAACGCCTCTGCTGACAGCCTGCGCTTCCACAGCAGGCTTGACTTGACTTTCTGGTAGTCCTCCGCCTCCACCTTTGGCAAGCGCGCCATCACGTCGGATGCCTCACCTGGCAAAAGCGTAAGCAGCGTTTACGCTGCTAACGCAAAAGCGTTAGCAGCCATGAGTCTTGGCTAATCTGTGCCCTCTCACACGTACGCTCGAAGTTGACCAAAAAAAGACCGATGTCTTCTCCTACCTTGAAGGGTCGCATTAGGTGACACATTCGCAACGTAGGTCGCTCAGTCGCCGCAGACTGCACGCTGCTGCCACCCTGACGTCTAGGTCGAGACGCCTCGACGTCTAGACGCTTCATTTCTAGCTCATGCTGTCGCTCCCGTTCCTTCTCCTCGCGTTCCTGTTCTGGCTTTCTTTCGTCGCGTTCCTCTTCACGCTTTCTTTCCTCGCGTTCCTGTTCTCGCTTTCTTTCGTCGCGTTCCTCTTCGTGCTTTCTTTGCTCGCGTTCCTGTTCTGGCTTTCTTTCCTCGCGTTCCTCACGCTGGTGCACAGCCTCTGCAGCCTGAAGTTTAGCGGTTTCCCTGCCATTGATCGTCTCAATGCACTCCGACAGCTCGTCATCGTCAGCCGTAACAGCGAGTATAGTCTCTATCAGCTCTGGCCTTCTCAGCGCGTCTGTAACATCCAAGCGCAACTCTTTTGCAAGCTCCAACAACTGCGGTTTTTTCACGCTTTCAAATTTATGGCCAGTCTAGAGTACTGCTTTCTCACTGTTCCAAAAAATGTTTTGCGCGAATAACCCACGCGACAAAAACAAACGCCCTACCAGCTATCCTCAGAAGCCTGGTAAAACTCAGTGAAGAAAAGTCCAGCACTCACCCTTGACCGCCGTGAATTCTGCGAAGTCCGAAGCCGCCTTGACGTCCGTGGTGTTGGGTCTCGCACCGCTGGCTCCAGGTGTCACGAAGTTGTCATCCCACCGCTGCCACCAGTTGTTGCGACCGGGCGGGGGCACCCGATCCGTTCTCCGTGGCCTCCAACATACGATGGGTAGCGTGTATGATGCGAGCGGCCAGCCGCTGTTGCAGCCGTGAAGAAGTCCAGAGCAGTAGGATAACGTAACTGTTTACTTCATAGCGAGAGGCGAGCCGAAGCCAAAAAAATGTACAATGCCCTGACGGGCGAGGTTACAAGAGACGAGCAGAGCGACCGCATGGATTCGCTGCTCAGACAGGAATGAATATCAGCATTTGTGCTGCTTCTTTTATACCCAAAAAACTCCCCCAAGTGTAACACGCCACGAACATCACAGACGCCTACACGCTCTGTCCATAGTTCGTGAGTCACCCATGGCTTCGTCCCACATGGCGTCCGAGAGGGGGGGAGAGAGTGTCCTTGAAAGGTGCCGGGGTCGCGCTATCAACTGCTGATCGTGCCGATAGCGAAACGTCTGAGCCGGGAAGGTAAAGGCGGGACTCTCCGACGCGCAGGTGCCTGAAGGGTGTGGCGCTGGCAGCCGCCGGAGGCACGTTGCAAAGCGAGGTGACTGACCCGGCATGGCGAGACACGAAAGTACGATTCACCGACACGCGGGCGCACATGGTCGATTCCCACGTGGCCGCTGATGCGGGAAAACACGTGTTGCTGGCCGATTCGTAACACTACCAAACCGAATGATTTACTGCTGATTGTGCATTTTCTCTGAGGGGTGTACTAGAAGAAAACGAGGGAAGTTGTTAGGACTTGTAAACAGTAAACTGGAAGTGGTGGAAAAGCAATTACTTCTGTGCGAGCCCTCTTCAAGGCTCGATCGTTTGGTTGGGGGGGGGTTTAGAATATATGATACGCTATAGTATACAGCAAGAAATGGGGGTACTTCTGAAGCCTGACCGTATTAGCTAGAGAGGCCCCGGAGTTCCCGGCCTGGTAATAGACACGAAGCCCATCCACCGGAGCTTAACCTGGGCTCCGACGGCAACCATTTGATGTTTCTACCCTTCACCTTACAACACATCGCCACGGTTGGTTCCTGCTTACTTTTGTGGACTCGGGTTCCGCGGTGTCGCCAATACCGCCACCATGATTACTCAAGGTGCCCCGTGATGGAAAGAAGTAGGAGCGGTCGTAGCGCAAAGGCTGCAGTACTGTTGTGCTGCAGCGTTTGTCGGGGCAGGGAAAGCGCTGAATACTTTCGAATGTGTACGCCGCCGAAATTAAAAAAACAGTAAGTCGTCAAATTCCGTTTCGCGGATTGTCCTACAGGCTGCGTATCGCAAGGCACGAGTGAAATAATAGCTAGAGATTAGTTGACTCATTGGTAGCTGTGATGTTCTGATACCGTTAACGGGATCGCTGTGTGGCAAAGGGTGACTTCTGGTGCGAAGAAGCAGATGGTGGACGAGCGAGAACCAGTGTCCTCTCGCCTATGTGTCTTGGGCTACATTGGTCTACTGGGCTACTCTGTTAACACATGGTGAGGCTGACCACTCACTGTTGCAATGCTTAGCGTGAAAGAATGGGTAGCCTAATTTTTCTGTGTTGCGCTTTAGAGTGCCTGAATTAACAAAATGAATTCTGAGCGTGTTCATAAATAATTACAGTGCGCCAGATGAGACAGTCAGAAGAATAACTACAAGACAACGCTGGATCTCAACTTCAGCTTGTTCGAGTGGTTATTCTTCTGTTTCTCTCATCTGTCCCGCCATGATTAATTAGTCATGTACACCTACCAACTCGTCCAACTTGCAACTGTCCAACTTGTGTATGAAAATGGCCGCGAAGGTTAGTTTTGGGTTATTTTCTTGCGCACCGAGTGGATCACCCGTTTTGCCGTCTTATATTTAATTTATAAAAAAGGCACGAGTTTCTCTATTGACCGATTCATTACAACTAGACTATTCGAAGATGATCGTGTATTGCCTACAAGAGATAAGAACACAGAGATTCAGATAAAACTTATGAAACCACTACCATTTATTCAGGCTTGCTGCAAAAAGTCTGGTATAAAACTTGAGCATAAATTGCACCATTAAATAAAATTTTAAATGCAATATACCAACTCGCCCACATCGTCTTCGTAAGTTCGATGTGAACTTGAGGATACAAAAGTGGGCTTGCTAATTTATAAAATATCTTCAGGTATCACATATGAAGTAATTCACCCTTGGAATATATGGGCAACATAAGTTTAAAAGCTCTGGTAAGCTAAACTATTTGAGCAGGCGTGTACGCCTGGCAGCCTATAGAGTTAAATAAAACTCCGGTAAATCACTCATTTGGAAAGTCCAAATTAGGCTGAAAGAATTAAAACCACATAATAACAGCCACATAACACCGAGAAAATCAAGACATACCGGGCGGGTCGGTACTTATAACCTTTTTTGTTGCTTTTGGCCACACCTTCGTGCACATACTTTGCATTTTTCGATTTGGTAAGGTTTTTATTTGTATACTCCCGTTCAAATGCATCAACGAGAGTCTTCCCGTGGTAATTAATACTACTAACGAGCTTCCACTTGCGAGCTGCACTGGTTTTGCCTTACACTACTATTTTTAGCCAATAAAACTTGAATGAATTATGCCAAACGAACAGCATTTTCTTCCGCTACGCGTGATACTTTTCATCTCACTTGACAAAAAATGCGTCTAGTATGCACTTCTACCCTAATAGTTTAGGTACACCCGTCCAGTTCATTTCAGTTCATTCTGTTTGCATTTACCGCCTTTTTTATTGTTCTTTTATTGTAATGGCGTAAATTCGTACTTGCAATGTCGGAGTTTGTGGCTTTCTATGCTAAACTGTAAGCACTCCTTCTTACATCTTTTATTTGTTATTGCTTTTTTATTCGAAGGTCCTCTCGCAGTCCATCATTTTCGGAACTCATCTTGTAAGCGAAACTATTTTCGTTTCTAGATTATAAAAAAATAATGAATTAGTTGATTGAACTAAAAAATATTTATTCGTGAAAATCGAACGCGTACCAAAAACTTCGGTTCAAGTTTTATCCTCTCCGATTGCTTCCAATTTATAGTGCTTCTTATCTTAGAAAATGAGTGGATTTCAAAACTGTCGTGATCTTCGGAATATTCAATAAACATTCCTGTATCTTGCGTTCCACGACCACTTTAATAAAATATGTGTAGCCGACTACCTTCGAACACTTTTCAGGTGTTGTTGCGAAAAAAATAGAAGTATTAGGCAACCGAATGTCATCATCAATGCACAAAACCACTCTTTTTTATCATTCATTGCAATGTGGGGTAAACTACTTGTGGTGCCGTTAATAGCACTTTTGTTGAATGCTTTTTAAGGACCATAATAAAGACAAAATTCATATCCAGGATTTACTGCAGACCTTGCACAGGTATTGTTTCGATAAATTTTTTTTGGCGAACTGAACCTTACCATTGCATACATCCGCGCTTGCGTCCGGTAGTTTTCTCACGTTTTCGTAGTTTCGTCGTGCTAGGTACCTATATTTTCCCTTGCGTTTAAAGACTCAACTCGCTGCTACAACTATTGCGTAGACATTGATGAGACTACGGTATGTTAAAATAAAAAAAATATTGCAGTTTCAATATAGAAAACTAGCTAGCTTCAAAGGTCGCTACCACAGATGTTTGAACGATTAGTTCGCAAGTCGTGTGCGGAGTCTCCCATCAGAATATTGGGAATGTTTTCATTGGAGAAAAAAAGCTGTTTTATGGCGCCACTGTGGAAACTTTGATGTAACGTAGTGTTGGTTTACGCTTGCGATGAACCAATTTCGCGCCGAGTAAAAGTTACTGGAATTTTATTACGATAACCAACCTAACGCATAAATGCCATATAAATACATTGGGTTGACATATATTGGGTTGACATTGGGTTGACAAACGAAATATATGGCTACGCCCGAATGCGGGTATACATTTATCAGAAAGAATCATTTGTTCAAGCTGGAGTAATCATGATAGCTGTTTGTTTACAAATATGCCGAACCAAGTTTTAAATAAAAATTGAAGGTCTACAAGCGCTCTTCGAATATTATTTGCAAAAGTATTCACAAATGTATGCAAACCTGTCTGCCGCAATTTAATAGAACTACGTGAGCCAAACTTCCAACAGCAGCTAAGAGATCATTTACAATATTGCTATATAAAATAATAAAAGTTTTAATGCTTTGCTCTTACTGTTGCTTTACAACTTTGTACAAGTGACAGCGGTGCATGCTCGCATACCCTTCTCACAAATTCAAATGTCATTTCAATGCTTAGGGAGCTGCCAAGGAGAAAACGCGAACGCAGCGCAGCATTGTGCTATAGCGACTAGAGACGGGAGCTGCCAAAGAAATCAAAAATTTGGAGAGTCACCGCGGACGGTCGCGTCGCTTTCTAATCGCAAGAAAGGGGCACGCTGGCTTTGCAGCAAGGCACAGATGCTAAAACCACGCCCGTCAGCCCTCGGCACAATCTTTTTGTCAAGAAAAGGAGGGCCATGTTTGCCAAGATAAGGGCGAAGTATTCGCGGGCAGCTCATGTTGCAGCATGGGGGCTCTTCGTCTTTAACCACCCGCATCCGAACTTCGTGGCAGCAGACGCGGCCACCGAGGAAATGCTGTCGACTCTCCTGGCCACCGCTAACATCAACGGCATCAAGGTCAGCCCCCACAAGCCATCTTCGAGCAATGCAGGCGTCAACGAGGTCGACGACGAGACGATTACCGCCGAGTCAGTCTTGTGCAGCCTCCAGTCAGCCGTGCCAATTCAGTCAACCGTTCGCACGAGATCAGCAGTGTATCTGCAATTTTTGGCGCCCATCGCCCAGCGGACTTCGCGCTGGACAGTGTCTGATAGCCAGTGACGCCATGCGACCGAGTCCACTGCAGTGCGACACGCGTGGCAGGCTCGACAATGTAACAGCGAGCTGCAACTGCAAGAGTAGGTGCTGGAAAATAAGGGGGCTCCCACGACAAGACCTTGTGCAAGGCAGCCCGGCCGTATTGCCCTAACTTCGGGAGTTCCGTTGGGTGCTCAACCAGTGCGGCGCGCGCTGCAAGGAAGAGCCTTTGCGTGTGAGCCTCTGGCGCAGGGAGAACAACCTGCTTTTCGCGTGTTCGTTTGAAGAGCCCTGCGAGTGGCAGCGCAGCTAAAACCATCTTCTGCCACACCCGCATCAATGGGACCAAACGCAGATTGATAGCACCAGGAGTAGCAGCCAAGACGCCGGGATGCGGCTTAGCCGCATGGGGCCGTCGCACCAGCGGCTAAGCAGCCAGGCAGCTCCAGGGCGGTGGAGGTTTCCACAAAACATGAACATCTCGCACTCTCTGTTAGCAGCGTCGGTGAGCTGAGGCATGACGACAACTCCATCCACACCATGTGCATCCAGGACATTCAGGCAAAGCCGTCCCCCGAGCCCCAACAAGGCTAGGACCCACCGAATGCAGCCCCGGGTGCCCACAGAGCTGCAGTGGAACGTCAACGCACTCAGTTCCCGCCATGTGCGTCTGAGTGCGCTCCTGTTGCAGCACCACTTGGCGCTGTAATATAGACATGGGCCGACGGCTGGTGGATCGGAGATAAAGCGGAGGGGCTACACCGCCTACCACAGCCCCACACAATCTGAAAGTTCACAGTATGAGGCGGTAGTGTGCGGCGACCCGTTTAATTCCCCAGGTACAGGTGCCCTAAGAAGTAATTGGAACACAGCCTCAAATATACCTCCCTAAAAGTCCTCCTTAAAAAAACTTCCTGTACTCGGTTAATAGCTGTCTTATAGCCAGCAGGACAAAAGATTTGTGATGTTCACAAATCTTTGTTCTTATTACTCATAAAGGCAGAGTAACATCCCGGGAGTCATTGTTCGTGCAAAACGACGTGCAGCACGCCGTGCTGGACGCCAGTGCAGTGACGACGACTGTGCACAAATGTGTAGCTGTTACGCAAAATCTCAGTGCGGGTAGTGACGGGAGTGTGCTCCACGTGTACTTGCGCCCCCGCACGTCTTTGGACACAGGCCTTCCGGGCCAGCTGGTGTCCCTCTGCGTGGTCCGACATCTCCTTTGTGCGGACTTCAACATACACCACAGTGTGTGGGGATATGTCTAGACGGAGTCGCGCAGAGACCTCCTGTGGTACGCCGTGCTACCCGTCGATCTCACTGTGCTGAACACCGGTGAATGTGCTTTTAAGCGTGATAACCGCACTTTTTCTGCAATTAAGCCCGGGCTCGGAGAGTGGAGTGAGACAACTTGGAAGCGGGAATACGGCACCTGGGGCTCCGACCGTTATCTGTTCGAATCGCAGCACTCCAGAAGGGGCACATGCAACCCGCCCTGCACCCTGTCACCAAACTGGGACAAGTTCTGGAACTGCCTTGCTGAGGAGGGCCTAGGAGAGAGAGCGGAGCGGAGCTTTTGGTGGGCATGATTCGGTTCGCCAAGACGCCTATCGGAGCTATACCATCACCAGGGACACCACTATGCCGGACCTGAAGCTGGTGCAACTCCGGGTAGTACGGAATAAGGCGAAGAAAGCCTAGCGGTCGGGCGCCAGGAGGTACTGGACTGCATACAGCAGCGTGGACGAGGCCTGCAGACGACATGACAACCGCGTCAACAGTCAGCAGTGGGCCAAGCTGTGTGCCAGATCGGAGGTGGACCAAGCTGCCATCCCTTCTGGGGAATCCTTGATTGCTCCCAGAGGCCGAGGGGGAAGCGCAATCCACTGGTCGCCTTGAGTATCAAAAAACAGGCCATCTCCAAGGAGCTGGCCCAGATTTTTGCACCAAATTTTATTCCGTCACACCAGGTGGGCATGGGCCATGTAGATGTTGTGCCAAAAGAGCTCGAGGGACAAAACCCACTTAATGAAGCCCCCATCGCGGAGCGGGGCTCCACGGGGACCTTCGGCGCTTCAAGCAGAAGTCGGCGTCGGTGGCCTATGGCCTCATTTTTGAGATGCTGCGCAATCTGGACGACGTGGCGTTCGAGAAGCTCCTAAGGCTGACAACCGCATCGGCGAGCCAGGCCGGGCTTTGCCCGACTGCCTTCTGGCCATTCTGCGGCCGATGCCCGATCCGGGCCAGGGCCTCAGGCCTGGCATGGCCATGTCTCTCACCTACTGCGGCTTCGTGCTGGTGGGTAGCTGGGGGAGGATATAGGCTATTTCGGCAGAAGACGCGTCCTTCATGAACAGGCCTCGTGCTTTCGGTTGTACTGGACGGCTACGTATCCCGTCGCCAAAAGAGGGGGGGATGGCAGCGCTGGAGGACTACCGGCAGACCACGGCGGTGGTGGGCGGTTCTATGCACGTCAAAGGCGCGTTCGACACTTTGCAGCACCCGGCCATCTCCCAGGCCATGGAGAACGCCGATATTGCGGTGAAGCTGCGGAGCTTCGTCGAGGCTATGCTGACAGGTCGCACGGCACAGGTGCAGGTGGGCAACGCCTTGTCGACACCTCGGCCAAATAACGCGGGTACCTCGAATGCCTCGGTCATTATCCCCTGCCGCTTCAGCCCAGTCCTGGAAGCGGTGCCATACTGACTGCTCAGGGGTGTGGAACACACAGGCGACACATTGTAATGTAGGCAAGTTACGTTGTCCTCTGGGTGCTATGACAGAACGAGGGTTGCCCGGAAGTCGTGTTGCAGCTACAGGTGGTCCTGAGCGCGGTGAGGGACAAGCTGGCCCACGCTGGCCTCCAGCTCTTGGTCAGCAAGACGTAGACGATGCTGGTACTCCCAGACGCCCAGGCGTGCCAGGGCCTGATGCTTGCATATCGATGGTGAGGAGCTCGGCTAGAAGGCCAGTGTGCACTTCTTGTGGTTCAGCCTGGACCGTAGCGTCAACTTCCCCCACGCCACCATGGATAGAAAGAACGAGAAAACGTGCTTCATTGGTGACGAATAGGAAATCACACTTGCTCTTTCCTGTTTAGCTGGACTGTAATGGTGATAAAGTCATCCAGGGGGCGGGTAAGAATGCAGTTTCTCTTGTAATTGCACAGTGCTCGCATCGACTCTCGTTGTGATAGGGCAAACGCGACAAGAAAGGCCCACAACAAACAGAGCGTGGTGTTGTCCTCCGTGAACGAAAGCACCCAGTCGAAGTATGTCATCGGACGAGTGTGGTCCAGGAGTATGAAGGGTTCGATCATGAAGGATGGCCTTACAATTACAGTCTGAAACCGAACGTGCGGCAGTTGCAGGCTCCCTACAGTATAGCCAGAGTCATTCGGCCGTGCCATCGCCGTTGAATTTGTGGCGAAGCGTCGTGGAGAAGGCGTTGTTGGTGGCAAGGCAGCGAACAAGTGTCTGTGTGCCACACGGTTAACTCTTAGGCATCGCAGGAACACGCCGCTCACACTGTTCTGTGCGGTCTTCTGTTTCCTTGCGAATGTACCGGAGCAAGAATGAAAATCCTCGAAAGTTTTGGCTAACTCACCGACTGTGCCCGTGCATTAGGACGCAGCTCCGCCTACTCGCCTGGAGCTGTTGAATGCGCCAGGCGAAACTGTGAAGTGGAAAAACGTTTGTGGGAATCCCTTAGTGCAACGTCTTTCTCACCCACGATGCGGCGTTTAGGCAGGTAAGTAGTTCAAGTTGCGTTGTGTCGACGCCTGCAGTACTGGGAACGCGATCCACATTGCAGAAACAGAGGGTGGTGCTAACCCAGGCCACCACGAAAACTTGCGCTGGGATACTTTCCTCCTTCCCAGCCGCATCGTTTCGTTATTACGATACGACACTGCGTGCTTCACCCCTCCCCAGGTTTCACGCTAGTAGAGATGGCACCGGATTTTTTTTTCTGGTTGCATCACATCAATCCCACTGCTTGTAGTCGCATGACGTTTTATTTGTTTGACCTATCATTGGTAAAGTTGCGGTTTTTTCTAGTGATGGACTCGGAAACACACTGTTGACAGACTCTCGTTATTCTCATGTTTGTTGCTTCGTTAAAACTTGCATAAGATAAAGAAATGCTTGTATTAACACAAAGATTGTAACGCATCATACTGTTTTCAGTTAAGTAGCGACCGCGTAAGCGGAAATAGACTCGCATTTGTCAATTATTGCTTTCAAATATAAAAACTGAATAACTGGTATGCAGTGCAACTTCCAGCAGATGCGCATACCTGCAGTAACCAGTGATTGTGATAGCACGGTGCGTGATGTGGTTGACCGCTTATAGATAGTTGTTGTTACTTGATCAGTGATTGAAAGGCTGGTTTCCAGACAATATTCGCACACTAAAAATCCATCTAGCTGTTATTTCAGCTGAAAGATTTTCATAAAAATCAACTGCGCAGTTTGTTCCAGAAGAAGCGATTCTAGAAGAAGGTTTACATAGATATACGACCCGATTTCTCAGAAACTCACGCAAACACACACACACGAACAGCCACGCTCGCACAAACACACACACACACACACACACACGCACACACACACAACAAGTTTTTAAAGCAAAGCGTTTGTGATAGATTATGGCAGGTTTCCTGAACAGCAGGAATGTTAAAGTATGAGTAAGCTCGAATGTGGTCCTTATTCAATAATCTGATTGATTTGATTCACTGTAGGGTTTAATGCGCCGACGCAACGACGCGATGAGGCGCGTTGTAGTGGAGGGTTCCGAATTAATTTTATCACCTGGGGATAATTAACGTGCGCCTAAATATCGTACATACGGGCGTTTTTGCTTTTTGCCTCTGTCAGAAAAGCGGCCGCCGCAGCCAGGAATCGAACCGGCCACCTTCTTCTTAAGTGGTTCGGGTGAAAAGGAAAAGGAAGTGCACTGGGGATATTATTGAGCCCAACTGGGGGCTCACCTTCATACAACCCAGTGCGGTGGGGAGGGGAGGGAGGGGATATAAAGATTAGAGGCGCTGCTCAGTTGCGCTGCTCAGCACGCCACCTCGTGCTGAGCAGCGCAACGCCTTAGCCACTACCACGGCGGCGAGTTTCAATATTCAGGGTACAGAATACTGTTCAGTACAGCAATGGCACACAGTCGCATGGCAATTTACACGTGATCACCTTCATTGCTTATCCCCCACCTTGAAAAACGCATGCATTTCCTCTGCCGCATCCTTAAACAATTCACCAGCGAATGGCGCCACAACTAATAATTCACAATTTTTGCAGGTGCAACACACATACCTTTCTACCACGTTTTATAGAGACCGCTGTAGGACTGCGTATGTTTTATCGTCCGCGGCACATGAACCAAAATTTCTAGTGCAAAAACTATAATTAATCATATTAGCATTTTTAGAGAACTATAAATTTTTAACTGCAGTACAAAATACTACACAAACCAAAACACAATAATCGCTAATGATTACATACGTCTTATATGTGGTGAAAGTGCTGCATACATTAAAACCGAAAAACGCCACACCAAGGCACCTTTTTAGTCCTTTTCATTGCTTATATTCGCATGCTAACACTAGTGGGCTGAACACCTGGACACAGCGGCATGTCAGGGAATCAGCCGTAACAGCCGCACTACGGATGGTATAGGTCGCCCACAGGGACCGTATTAGGACATAAAACCTTAAATACAGAAAATACTTCCCCAACCAAAGCACCAAAAATGCTACCCGTAATAAATGATACAGAGAAAATACTACCGTAATATAACGCCGTTCGAAACAATATACAATAGCCGCGCATGACATTTACGCGGTAGTACTGTTCGCCAGGCTGGGAATAGCCTGGCGAACGATCAAGCAACACAATTGCACCTGCTCACAGGGTCTTCAACACCATTGAATTGCAGCTGTGGGGAAGGTAGATGGTAATTTACGCAGTAATTAAATGAAAGTCCCTCGACATGATACAACACGAAACATGCCCCCAAATTGTACAGACAACATATTCCATTTAGCCTATCGTTCTTTTTACCACGCTATCCTATCATATTTTTTAAAGTGTTTTTTCGCAACCTAAGTATTTATATACGATTACCTATTTTAAGTACCTATTAGATATTGCATTTTAGATATTATATTCCGGAGAACAACAACTATATAATGTATTACCTATTAGATATATTCCGGACAACAATTACTTGGCTGAGTACAATAACCATCTCTATTTTATTTGACAGGTATTTTTCAGAACAGTTCTATTTATTTATTTTTTACGCCCTTTGTCTCTAATTGCATGCGCCATAAAACTGAAATGTAGTTGAATAAAATCGACAGTTGGGCTAGTTGGTGTGCATACATCGTTAAGTAGCAGATAGCGCCCTTGTGTATGTCTTCTCTGCTGTCTTCCCGTTTCAAGCACTACTTTACGATGTATCAAACTCAATTATGATCAGCAAAAATTTTTTGTCTCGTGAATGCACACGTGTGTGAGCTTGGTAAGTGACTGCAACCGCTAAAATAAACAAAAATTTCAAACCTGCCTGGTTGCTTATGAAGAGCTATCACATTAGTGTCGGCAATGTCTGTGACCCATACAGAAAGAAGACAAACGAAAACATTGTTGTTGACTATTTTGCCATGTTGAAGTCAATCTCAAATCATTCATTGAAAGGAGACTTGCACTATTTTCGATGGCTACAGGGGCTGTAAGTGTTGTACATATGTGGTGTCGGATGCAATGACTGCTTCTGTGAAGTTTCATATCTGCATGATCCGCGTTAACACGCACCATTATTCCGGAAGCAACATTTGTTTTTACTCCCGAGTGGCCAAGAAGTCGGCAGTTTACTGCTAGGAATTATTATTAGATGCCGAAGTTTAGGATAGGTGCGGCCGCGCGTGTATTATTACGCGTGTTCGCAAGCAACAATTCTGCATCTTGATAATTTCGTATTTCCTGCCGCTTTCAATAGCAACCGCATGTTCTCCTCCGGTGATGACAAATAGTTTTTAACGGCATTTTGAGGGCCACCGCAGAATGCCAGTACAATTATTGAGATCTGTTGATGCCGTAGTTAAGCATAGGTTGCTGATGTTGCAGGCGACAAACACCGGCGTAGTATTGGTGCCAAAAGTGCGGTTCATGTGAACACACGGCCGGCACTACTATGGGGGCTTCTGCAGTTGCCGAGCGAATACAGCGATGCTTCAATGATCTATGGAAATACCATCGGTTGTTAACAGGCAAGTGTAGCTTTTATTGCCTGTTGTGTTTCCATGCGGCCGAAATTTTCCTTAGGAATGTAAAACTAATGATTAGAAAGACCTTGAACTTGTTGATATTGTTGTCCGCAAATATGCAGTGCGAAGCCTTTCAGGTATACATGGGAATACATGCCGGTAAAATTCAGCTACTGTTTCGTATAAGACATTGCAAATGAACATTCCGTGATAGTAGATATTATTTTTTTCCTTCTTGTAGTTGTATGTTCCCCCTAGTGTTGAGGAACAATAACTTCGTAATAAATCGTGCGACTTATCACCTACTTACCGCTTGTTTCTGTCGTGTTCATTACATTGAAAAAACTTGTTTTATTGTCTTGAAAGAACTTCACCTTCTGATCGAACGTCTTCCTTAAGTTGTCAAAAAAACAAAAACAGTTTTATGTTCCTGAATCAAGCTCGTTCTGATCAAAGTTTGCAAACTGCAAATCACTGTCATTTTATTTTTAGCTATAGCGGAATGTATCTCACAAGTTGATGCCGTGTAATAGAGTACTTGAACAATTTTAAACAAATGTTTTGGAGCCAAAAACTGCAAAAGCCAGAATGTAGCAAAACATTTACGCCAGCGTGTTTGTCGAGATACCTGCTTGTTGTTGAATCTCGGCCCATATTTCATCAATCAACCCATACTGACACATTATCTGCTCATATACTAGGTTGCCTGTGCGCCTCGCTACGGAGCAAATACTACTTCATTGAAATGGTATAAATTGGGGTGCAGCTCTTTATTGATCGGCTAGTGATTTATTATGAGCCCAATAACTCTTGGAACACCGGGACAAAGAAAAGTTATTATAAAAAACAAGGCAGTAAGGAATCCTCCTTTCTTCTGTTACGGAAGGTAGAGTTTTAAAGATGGAGCCGTGGTAAGACCCTACCTGTGATAAAAATTGACTTCCAAAATTTATAGTCGCCAGGCGCAGCAGTTCCGGCTGGGCGTTGATAAACGAGCCAATGAGCGAGTTAGTGAAACCGGTTTTCTAGCCAAAAGTAATGACACTGCTGCATCTTTTTCTACAAATCTAATTTATTGAAAAACCTAAGTTATAAACACCATTATTTCTGTTATATCTTAGCTAGTGCATGCACATCTCTGCGGGTAATTATAGGTTTTTACTGACGATTTTTTCTTTTTCCCAAGATATGTTTACTACTCTGGCATGCAGTCGAGAGTAAATAAATGTGTTCTCACAAAAAGTTTTCAAACCGACATAATACACCACTTTTGGTCGCTGTAGTACTTCCTGCTAATGACATAGTTTAACATTGCTTTAGCAAAGGCTGTGTTATACTGCAAACGTAACAAATTGCGAAGCTAAGACGGCATAAATATTACTCGCGAAGGTTATGTTCTACTGGTCGATTGTATGGGGAGAAATGGCTAAATACATAACCCTGCTAAACTAGAGCAGGTAAAATTCGCACTAACTCGCTCATTGGCTCGTTTATCAACGCCCAGCCCGGACTGCTGCGCCTGGCGACTGTAAATTTTGGAAGTCAATTTTTATCACACATACGCTCTCACCACGGCTCCATCTTTAAAACTCTACCTTCCGAAACAGAAAAAAGGGGGATTGTCCCGGCTTGGCGTTGATAAACGAGCCAATGACTGAGTTAGTGCGAATTTTACCGGCTTTAGTTTAGCAGAGATATGTATTTAGCCATTTCTTCTCATACAATCGACCAGTAGAACATAAACTTCGCGGCTTATATTTAGCGCGGGTGAGAACAGTGGTTCTAAATAGATCATGTGGCAGAAGCTTGGAGGCTCACTAAGGGGGTTCAACCTAAACTGAATACGACTCAGCGAGCAATGGAACGGAAGATGACTGGTGTAACACTACGTGACAAGAAGACGATGGAGTGGGTCAAGGGATGAACGCGTGTTAAGGGCATATTAACAGGAACTAGGAACAATGAATGGACGTGGGCAGGGCATGTAATGTGAAGCAAGATAAACGTTGGTCATTCAGGCCAACAGAGTGGATCCTTAGAGAAGGCCAGCGTGGCAGTGGGTGGCAGAAAGTTAGATGGAAAGATGAGATCAATAAGTTTGCGGGGAGACATTTTTACCAGCTAGCACAGGACTGGGATATTTGGAGATTAATTGGAGAGGCCTTTGCCCGGCAGTGAGCGTAGATAGGCTGGCTGTGATGATGATGATGATGATGATGATGATGATGATGACATATTCCTTTAGCTAATAAGCACAAAGAGAAACATACCTATACCGAATGTAATGAGAGTGCGTCTTAGAATTGCTTATATCAGATACTTGTCCAAGATGTCTCCTACAAATTCTTTCTTGATTCCTACAAACTTGGCGTCGCTATACAAATGACATTGTAACGTTAGATTATTACAGTATTGGGTCTTTTGCCTTGAGTCGGTCTTACTTGTTTTTTTTTCGAAATATTTGGTCCCTCCTTACCGTGTTTAAAAACCTGAGTCCATACCTAAAGTTATTTGCAATCAAATGCCTAAGTCCGGAGTGTACACACCGGACACTTCTGGAGAATAAATTGGACTGGGTTCAATGCGCGAACTCTTTCTAGCGACGAAGCCTAGAAATACATTAAGGGGAGGTATTGCACATTAGGTGGGATACGACATGGTTAAGTGATGTGCTTTGAAAAATAGAATGCTAAACAAATATTGTAAATGCGAAAAAGTAAATGCGAAGCAAATATTGTAGGGCAGATGCCAATCACGCAGTATTGAAAAAAAATCAATTACCGCAGTTCACTGCCCTATTTAGCGCCAGCCAGGGCAACTAATGTCACACACAGTCACGACAAACACACGTATAAGCCTAAGCCTGTCAGCTTAACGTCGTTGGCGTTTCACTGCTTACTGGGATAAATTCACACCAGCATGCTGCCCCGGCGAACGCAGCACAACAAAAGGAGATGCCAGCACAGATAGGTAGAAATGCAGGTGGTGCAGGTGAGAAGGCGGTTGCTAGAAGGGAGAGAAGGGGGAGATGAGATGGAGAGGAAAGATATGCCGCAGAGAACTGATTGAGCGGGCGTACGGTCAGCGGAACGGGCCCGCGGAACTTCCATGTAGCGCGCCAGTCAGTCGCGCACATTGTGTGAGACTTCGGATAACGTGGTTCAGACATCAATTTGCGTCGGATAACCGGGGTTTTTAATGACCTATTTTGATGATGACATCGCCGTGACTCGTTGATAAACCCGAGTAGTAGTAAAATTCTAGGACATATATCTGGGGGTCTACTTTTTGCAAAATTCGAATATCCGCACTCAGAAAAGAACGGGTAACATTACGCACGGTATGAACTGAACGAGATAATTACGGTAGCGGAACTATTCTACACTAACCTATACGCCACTGTACACAGGGACGATGCGGACCATACATGACCAGCATGTGCCGCTTGGAACTAAAGGGGCTGTAGAAAAGTGTGATGAAATTTAGGAAAAGAGCTAACGTTATAGGCAACACCGCATAACCGTGATTGTTTTAAGGGAGGAAGGAGACATTGCACTGGCAGAGCATGGAAAACTGTTTTCAAGTTTCTAAATACTTTAAACGTGCCAGAGCTCAGAAAATCGGCAACATAATTGAGATTCACGTGAATAAATGCTCAAAAGATTTTAAGGATTACATACCCGCCAGCGTACTGTAAATGCTGTACACAAACGGTTTATAAAGATGATAGCTAAACGCTTAAGCGACAGCGTAGATTTCCAACAACCCAGAGAACCAACTTGGTTGGTAAAGTTATGCTCTATAAATGATGACATTGGTCTCATAAATCAAATAGGAGGAACATCTGTAGAATATCATAAACCCGATTGCATGATATTTATTGACTGGAAAATCGTTCGACTCAATGAGGGATCACATGAGTGTTCGAAGCGTTAAAAGACCCACAAATAAAGCAGGCGCGCACAAAGCTGCAGATAAAGAATACACAAGGAATGTAAGGGCAGGATGATCCTTCATGCGCAAAGCCAAAATTCTCAGATGAAAAAAAAGTACCATATGGAAGTAACGTATCGCCAAAATTGTCGACAGCATGTCTCAAGGCAGTATTTAGAAAGTTTAACTTGGAAAACGAAGGAATATGGATAAACTGAGAACACGTCAGCTATTTGAGGTTTGCAGACGACACAGTCTTCCTGTGTGGGTCTGTAGAGTAACTGCAAAAAATAAAGGAAGTATAATAAGATCGCGGTTGGGCTCAAATGTTGTGGATAGTAATTAGATTTTTATGGCGCAAGGCCATCACAAGGGATAGCGCACCAAACATGAAATACTTATGTACAAGTGCAAAATATAGGTGAAAGGGGGGTCCGAAATTTCAAAATAAAAGATGGCTGCTGTACAGGGCCCGGCTGAAGACAAATGGCGCCTGAAAAGTAACTAAGGTGACTGGCGTACGGAACCAGGTGTAATAGAATAGGTATTATGAGGTGAGGTGTAAAAAGTGAATCTTTGACAGGAAATAAAGATGCTTTCAACAGAAAACGTGTCATCATCTCCTTAAAAGAATGAAAGATGTAATCAAATATGTTGTCTGTAAAGTTCTCTGAAGTGGTTCAGTCATACAACGTCGAGAGCCTTGATAAGGATGTGTATTACGGACAGGCCCTCTCCACACCTGCTACACAGTTGTCTTAAAGATCCAGGGAGCAGGTTGGAGTGAGTTACATGTGTGTGGCTACTGTGGCATCGATAAGGGAACTTTGGTATGTCTGTTGTGGGAGCCAGAAGTGTATCATCTCAAGTGTGGCTTTAATACGTGTATATTATTTTCTGATTCTTCGCCAAAGTCAGTTTGCCACGTTTTGCGAAGTTTCCTAATGTGTGGCTTCGTGTATGTGTACGCCAGTGTTGTAATGTACACTGCGTTTGAAAGTGCAGTGGGGGCGGCCATTTTATTCGCAGCTCATGCCCGAAGATACCAGAGTTACCTGGTGCCCCGCCTACAGTACTTTTGAGATCTCATGCATATGCAGCATTATTGGTCTTTGGTGTTAAAAACAAAATTGACGATGTGGTTTTTGGAAGACTTGCCGGTTGATAATCCAGGAACCGAACTGAGAGAAGCTGTGTCAATGATGAATTGAGGAATTCGATGTGTAGCGGTGTGATGTCAAGTTAGAAAAATGATGTATGTCTTCGCTGCAAAATTGCTTGTAATTACATTTATACATTCCATGTATTGAATGGGGCTTATTTTTAGTAAAAGACACAACGGACACAGTTCGCGACGCGTCACAATGAAACTCTGCACTAGGATATTTTTTTAAAGAAAATTGCAGTTTATGGGATTTGGTTTTATTCGTTTTAACAAAGGATAAGCATCATACAATGGCGGGGCTGCCAGGGTGGCAAAAGATCTGTAATGGACGTACTAGAGGTTTCCAGAAGGAAGACATCAAGTCCCGGGAAGTTCTTTCACACTGTCTTAAAATCGAGCAGCCCTGGATGAACGACTTAAGACCAACTGTGGCGTGGATGTATCGCAAATAAAGGATTAAAAGTCTCTTTGGTCTTTGATGAAATTTTAAACGCATAAAGCAGGTTCATGTACGCTTGCTGGTGCTGTAGGCTTCATTTCTCGCACTCTAAATAAAAAAGGCTGGAATGGGACCATCCGGAGAGTTCCACACGTAACGGAGCCCCCAAAGCAGGTCTGGGTGTAACATTTTTTAATCCGTTTTAAACGCCAACCCATAAGCAATGCACCCAAAGACAAATCGTGACCCTACAAGGCTTTTAAAAACGGAAGGCAAAAGTTGTTTGCCCAACAGGAGTGTGGTGCAAGATATTCTTTAGAATATGCTTTGTTTTTAGGCATTTTTCTTAGGCTTTTTAGTCTGGAAAATGCATCTAAATGCTCAACGGCGACTACGCCAAAATTTTGTGCTCGTTTTCCACAGGAATTGAAATGTCATTCAGGTGAATACCATGATCTGAACAGATTCCGCGCCTACTAGAGAACACTTTGCCGTTTATTTTTTCTTCGTTCACTTTCAAACCATTCCTGTCTGCCCAGCCAGCAAGATTGTTACCACCAAGCTGGAGTTCACGTTCTCAGGTTGACATGTCGCATGATTTATATGATACCTGGACGTCTACATACATACATTGAAAAATTTATGCCAGCAGTACCTTTTCAAGGGAATATATTTTTACCGCAAACAGCGACCATTTCAAAACGCTACATTGAGACGCGCTGGTTTCATGCACATACATACTAGACAATGCCGTACCAACCAACCCTTACGCGAAAGGCTGCTTCAGGCATAAAACTAGCCATAGTATTCAACAAGTTGCCTGAAACACAAAATGACTTCAGGGCTCCTGAAGGTTTCAAACCGCCAAGATGTATCATCACCTTTTTAAAGCCCGAAAGACAGCGTCATGCAATGCTGCCTATGAAGAAAGCCATGCGTGATGTAAGATTATATTGAAACGTGTTGACTATTTGTGAATCACTCCACCCAGAAGCCTGCCTGGAGACCCTTGAAAACATCATTGTACTCTAAAACATACACCAGTCCCCTATTCATAATTTTCTCAAGAAGCTTGCACAGGTAGCTTCTCAGGGTGGTGGTGCGATGACTTGAGGGCAGAAGGGTACTACCCTTCGGCAAAAAAGCCACTACTATGGCCTTCCTCTATGACTTTTGAAGGTACCCCGAAAGTGATATTCTGTTGCATAAATGGAGGAGAGTTTAGTGTGGCTGCGGTAAGCATTGCATCATTGTTTGTGGAATGGGGTAGGTGCATGGAGCTGAAGGCACCCACCCAGGCGGCACAGAAAGTGTGCCCCAAGACCGGCCCGTCTATGGCCGCTTTCTGGTATGTCCGCCCAGCATCCAGGTTCTGGCAGCCACTGATCATGCGTTGAACGGCCAACATTTGGCAACCAGCGCTTCGGTATTTTTCCGTCCGCCCGTGTCCGGACGCACGACGGCAGTTAACCGGCTGCCAGATATTCAGTTCTCTTACGGCTGCTGATGTTGAGAAAGAGAACGGCCGAAGTACGGCCTTAGGGCATCCGTTTTTTCTTAGGGAAGCGGTAATCGGCCGAAGCACGGCAAGCGACCGGCCACAGAATATGCGTATACTTGCGGCAGTTGGTGTCCGTAAGGAGACCGGGCGGAGCGCGGCTGCCGTGCATTCGTTGTTTCAACGGTGAACCGCACGTCCGGCGGTAGAATATTCGTTTCCTTCGGGCAACCAGTGTTATGAAGGATAGCGGCCGACGTACGGCCCCAGAATATACGTTTTTCATTCGGTTTTTCAATTACGGCAAGCGAATGGCCACAGAATATTTGGCCGCCGGTGTTCAAGAGGAGACCGGCCTACGTAAGGTATCTGGTTATACGTCATTTTTTCGGCAAACGGCATACAGCCGAACAACGGCACGCGCCTGGGCGCCGAGAATTTATGCACAGACGTGTTTGGAAGGAGACCGACAGGTTTTTTTCTGGGGGGAGAAAAAGCCGTTAGGGAGCCGAACGACGGGGACGCGTTATTAATCCGCTCCGTGTTTCTACGTTTTAAATGAACGAACATCGTTTGTCAAACAGTAGTAATGAGGGTTATCGGTGAACGGGCAAGGTGCAAGGACTCACTGGACATTAGCAGGGAACCTTTTAGGCCATCGAAATGTCATTTATTGCCACAAGAAGACTGTGCCACACCGACGGATGAGCTAATCCTCGCACTCATCGCGGCTACCACACCTCTACCGCCGGCTTCTTTGACGCATCAGCTCGAGGCTATTCGCCCCTCAAGAAGTGGAGAGCATTGGAGACATCGACCCGGCAGAGATGTCCGGTCCGAGATGGAGATGGTTCACCAAAATAACTGGCCTTCAAGGGCGTCGTGCAACCGGCCACCACGCATTAGCTAAACCGCCACCATGTCAAGGACTCCCCACCAAAGAAAGGCAAGTGCGAGCAAAAGCGCAAGTTATTCTGCTTACAATAAACTGCGACAAGCAATGTTGCACTATGTTGCTGTTGATAAACGTAGAAGAGACTCGCTCGTGCATTGGTAGGATCAACTTCACGCCCTGCACTATGTTACTTCGTGCGATTTTACGACTGCCTATTTAGAAAAAAATTATTTTAAATTTACGATAACAACGGTGCCTTGTCACTGACGAAGCCTAGCTGTAATTTAGTTCCGATGTTTGAAGGTGAGCTTAGCTACTCTTGGGATATGACCCATTTGGTTAAACATAATCGCCAGCATCCTAGCAAACACGGATTTTGTCAGGATTTTCTTGCTCAACGCAGATTGTTGAGTTCACGCACGATTTGGCTCTTGCAATAGATAAGCTTAAAGTGGTTGACTGTATATTCTTGGACTGAAAAAAAAGCAAATGATGGCGTTCTATATCACCTTCTGCGTAAATACATTTCATCCTATGACTGATTGAATTGGTTTTTGCATTGTTATTACTATCGGCCCTATAGCTTTGTTCAAAAGTACTGTTTAGTTTCCCGGACTATATGAACGTGATTCCGTATACCTGAAGCTTTATTCGAATTTAATAACATCCTGGTGTGCTGATTAGAAAAGTTTTTGGATGTTAAACAGTGTGTTAACGGCACCTTTACATGAAAACCTTCATTCCAATTGAATACGTATACCGTACATTATGCTGCTGTGACAAGGGCCGAGGAATACAAATACCTAGGAGTTTATTTAGTGAGTGGTTAGAGGTTAAAAAGGCAGGTTCACACCATAAAAGTTACGGCTGCATATGTTTTTGGCTTTCTGAGACGAAATTTCAGTGAACCTCCATCTAACTGAAAAGAACAACCGTATTTCACTCATGTGCGCTCAATCCTGGAGTACGCATGTGTTTTCGTGGATCCCTACACCGAAGATCTGGTTGATGCGCTCGAAAACATACAAAATATGTCAGTGTGATTCGTATTAGGTAATTGGCACGCTCAACTTAGCATGAGAGAAAGGAAAAGTAAACTGAAATGGCAGGACGTGAAATATCACAGACGAAACCACAGGTTGAACTTTTTTCGTAATATCGATCATTCCAAAACTGGAGTAGAAGGGGAGAAGTATGTCCAAGCGCCATTCTACATATCGCAAAGTGGGACCGATAGGTTAAAGCAAATTATTATCTTTCCTTTAAAGTGACGCCTCACGCGATTCATTTTATCTTACATCAATACTGCAGTGTAATTATCTTCCACGTATGATTGCATTAACTGTTTATATTGACGATTTTCATCGCGCTTTGTAGAATTATTTTGTTATTTTGTCTCATATTTAATGGTTAGTGTTATGTATCTCCCTTCTGTAATGCATGCAGGCACCAAATAAATAAATAAACAAATAAATAAAACAATAACTCAATAAATGAATAAAAATAAATAAATAAAAAATAAATAAATAAATAAACTTCCAGAGGCGCAAGTTTGCCTCCGACGGGTTGAGAACCCTACGCATTCAACCTTGACCAACAAAATATTTATTGCCCTATTCGTTGCAGTATGCAAGGTTTCCTGTATGCATGCTACCGTTGCTATGTTATTGGTTTGAAACAAATTATGTAACTCTAATTTTACGCCTTTCCTTGCGTGAACACAGAGGGATACAACTGCAGCCACCTGAAGCAGGGCGTCATTCGCAACGCGTCTAGAATTTGTTGAACGTAGTATGACGTTAGAAGAAAATTAAGTTCTTTTGGACTATTAAGTGGTGTGGACGTATACTCATGAAAACAACATTACAATAGATTGCAAATGAAAGTACCTCTTCGCTCCTTCTTAGGATCAGCCCTGTGCAATGTCATCAGAAAAGTTGATGGAGTAGAAAATGTCTTGGCAAGAAAAATGGGCAAAAACTGGACATACTTTTTTTGTGAAGGAGTTGTATTAAATGCTCCTGAGTGTTTTGTTGAGAACAAAAACGCTTCGTAAAGGCATTCACGCCGGTTTTATATACATCAAAATTGGTCTAGCAACTGTTATAAAAATAGTTTATGTAGTCATAGCATGAAAGTGTTCTGGAATATTGCCCTAAAAGAAATTGGCTAAAAGCGGCGCAATTTATCTCTCTGAAATTCAACCCACTAAAGTATGCGCCCTCCGCCCCGCCCCCTCCTCTTTCCCCGTTTATTACAGGTAAACCGCCCCACAGAGGATATCAGGACCTGGACAATACATCTATTCAAGCTCTACGGCAGTAAAAGAGGCACAGCAATAAAGGAACGACAATTTGTGAGCACTGTTTAATAAATGAATTTTGCTGTCAACTGAGGCTGGTAATTAAGCAAGGCTGCGCTGAAAGCTTGACGGCTGGTGGTTGCGCGCGAGCTCACTTTGATGTGGCTGCATTGGACCCAAAATGCTGGGTTTGTGCTGCTCCTGAATTGCGCGAATGAGTCATCTGCTTGCGCGACATGCAGTGACCGGCCTCAGTACAGTTAACGTACTCTTGCTGAACTCCAATGCCCGTAGCACGGCCGTATTTCCGGTAGCTTTAGTCGGGCTGGAGTGCGATGACCGCATCTCGGCTGTCCTCCGGCGGCCGTACTTCGGCCGTACACGGGTGTCTTTGGAATGGCCGGAGCCCTACGGCTGGAATCTGGCCGTATGACCGTAAGCCGGTCAACTGGCCGACGGACACTGGCCGTTGGACAGCCATGGCAGTACGGCCGTACGGCCAAAAGGCCCACATTTGGACATGGGCCAAACATGGCTGCCGGAAAACGGCCGGACAGAAAAGCACCGGCCAAAGTACACCGGCCTGTTTTAGGCCGAACAGTCCTGTGCTGCCTGGGCAAGTGTTGAGAGCAATTCTTTACCTCATTAGGTTAAAAACTGTTTAATAATAGGTGTTCGACTTATAATTACCTTGCAAGCACTTCTCATCAAAGGATGTCTTGAATTTCATGAACGTGTTTGTGTATTGTGCACAACTAGACACGCGGCCGATGTGTTTTGGAAATGCGGTAGCCTGGTTTTTGTGTGTGCCCTCTGTTGCAATAACCAGGGCAGGTAGTGCATCGGTTTCTTATATTACGTATACGTGGGCACCGCTTGTGTGTTCCAGTGCATGAGTTCATAGATGATAGGCGGCTGCACGCACTCCCTCGTTTTGCGTCAAAGCGAACACTATTTTTCAAATACCTTTGGCCATCTGCATTATAGAAGGGTATCAGACGTAGGTTGCCCGCGAACGGTGCCCGGTTCCTTGTTCTGGGCTTTTTGCACCCGCCTACTGTCCTGGTTTCACCATAGCCTTCTTTGGTTTCTTGGGGCATCGTGGGCCAGTGAAATGGACTTTTCGCCGACGTCAAGGATAGGCGCTGTGAGGATTTGGGAGTTTGTTCAATGTGTAGATGTTTTATGCATATGTGGTTGAGGTTTAGAGTTTCTGTAAAGGTATTCGAGGGTACTCTTGCTTCATTGAACCTATTATGGAAAGGATAATTATTAGGGCCTTTTTCTAAGTATGGTAATGAGGTAGGGAAGTGGTCACTAGCATAAGAGTTGGCGTCCACAGCCCACTCAAGACATGGAAAGAGCATGCAGATCAATTAGTCAAGTGGACGAGTGAGTAGGTGTTTTTCCCAATATTATGGTATGTAGGCTGCTTTTTGTTAAAAAGACAGGCTCCCGAGGAGGTTCGAAATTTTTAATGCAGCGACTCTGGGACCCAGGCAGCACAGGACTGTTCGGCCTAAAACAGGCCGGTGTACTTTGGCCGGTGATTTTCTGTCCGGCCGTTTTCCGGCAGCCATGTTCGGCCCATGTCCAAATGTGGACTTTTTGGCCGTTACGGCCGTACTCCCATGGCTGTCCAACGGCCAGTCTCCGTCGGCCAGTCGACCGGCTTACGGTCATACGGCCAGATTCCAGCCGTAGGGCTTCGGCCATTCCAAAGCCACCCGTGTTCGGCCGAAGTACGGCCGCCCGAGGACAGCCGAGATGCGGTCGTCGGACTCCAACCGGACTAAAGCTACCGGAAATACGGCCGTGCTACGGGCATTGGAGTTCAGCCACAGTACGTTGACTGTACTGAGGCCGGTCACTGCATGTCGCGCAAGTAGATGACTCATTCGCGCAGTGCAAAAGAAGCACAAACCCAGCATTTTGGGTTCAATGCAGCCACATCAAAGTGAGCTCGCGCACAAACACCAGCCGTCAAGCTTTCAGCGCAGCCTTGCTTAATTACAGCCTCAGTTGACAGCAAAATTCATTTATTAAACAGTGCTCACAAATTGTCGTTCCATTAATTGCTGTGCCTCTTTTACTGCCGAACACAGAAAATATTCAGTTCTTTGAAGAGCTTGAATAGATGTATTGTCCAGGTCCTGATATCCTCTGTGGGGCGGCTTACCTGTAATAAACGGGGAAAGAGGAGGGAGAGGAGGCGGCGGAAGGCGAATACTTTAGTGGGTTGAATTTCAGAGAGATAAATTGCGCCGCTTTTCGCCAATTTCTTTAGGGCAATATTCTCGAACACTTTCATGCTATGACTACATAAACTATTTTTGTAACAGTTGCTTGAGCAACTGTGATGTATATAAAACCGGCGTGAATGCCTTTACGAAGCGTTTTGGTTCTCAACAAAACACTCTAGAGCATTTAATATAACCCCTTCACAAAAAAGTATGTCCAGTTTTCACCCATTTTTTTTTGCAACAACATTTTCTACTCGATCAACTTTTCTGATGATCTTGCGCAAGGCTGATCCTAAGAAGGAGTGAACAGGTACTTTCATTTTCAATCTATTTTAATGTTGTTTTCATGAGTATGCGTTCACACCACTTAATAGTCCAAAAGAACTTAATTTTCTTCTAATGTCATACTACGTTCCAAAAATTCTAGACGCGTTGCGAATAAAGCCCTGCTTCAGGTGGCTGCAGTTGTATCCCACTGTGTTCACGCCAGGAAAGGAGTAAAATTAGAGTTACACAATTTGTTTGAAACCAATAACATAGCAATGGTAGCATGCATACAGGAAACCTTGCATACTGCAACGAATAGGGCAATAAATATTTTATTGGTAAAGGTTGAATGCGTAGTGTTCTCAACCCGTCGGAGGCAAATATGCGCCTCTGGATGTTTATTTTTATTTATTTATTTATTTATTTGTTTATTTATTTGTTTTTATTCATTTATTTATTCATTGTTTTGTTTACTTATTTATTTATTATTTTGATGCCTGCTTGCCTTTGCATGCATTACAGAAGGGAGATACATACCACTAAGCAATAAATATCAGACAAAATAACAAAATAATTCTACAAAGCGCGCTGAAAATCGTCAATATAAACAGTTAATGCAATCATACGCGGAAGATAATTACACTGCAGTACTGATGTAAAATAAAATGAATCGCGCAAGGCGTCACCTTTAAAGGAAAGTTAATAATTTGGTTTAAGCTAGCGGTCCCACTTTGCGCTATGTAGAATGGCGCTTGGACATACTTCTCCACCTTTTACTCCAGCTTTCGAATGATAGATATTACGAAAAAAGTTCAACCTGTGGTTTCGTCTGGAATCTTTCACGTCCTGCCATTTCAGTTTACTTTTACTTTCTCTCATGCTAAGTTGAGCGTGCCAATTACCTAATACGAATCGCACTGACATATTCTGTATGTTTTCGAGCGTATCAACCAGCTCTTTGGTGTAGGGATCCACGAAAACACATGCGTACTCCAAGATTGAGCGCACATGAGTGAAATATGGTTGTTCTTTTCAGTTAGATGGCGGTTCGCAGAAATTTCGTCTCAGAAAGCCAAAAACATATCCAGCCGTAACTTGTATGGTGTAAACCTGCCTATTTAACCTCTAACCACTCCCTAAATAAACTCCTAGGTATTTATATTCCTCGGCTGTTGTCACAGCAGCATAATTTACGGAATACGTATTCAGTTGGAATGAAGGTTTTCTTGTAAAGGTGCCGTTAACACACTGTTTACATCCAAAAACTTTTCTGAATCAGCACACCAGGATGTTATAAATTCGAATAAAGCTGCAGGTATACGGAATCACGTTCATTCGCTATAGTCCGGTAAACTACACAGTACTTTTGAAAAAAGCTATAGGGCCAATAGTAATAATAATGCAAAAACCGATTCATTCAGTCATAGGATGAAATTTACTACGCAGAAGGTGATATGTAACACCATCATTTGCTTTTTTGCAGTCCAAGAATATACAGTCAACCACTTTAAGCTTATCTATTGCAAGAGCCATATCGTGCGTGAACTCAACAATGTGCATTGAGCAAGAAAATCCTGACAAAATCCGTGTTTGCTAGGATGCTGGCGATTATGTTTAACCAAATGAGTCATATCATAAGAGTAGCTAAGCTCACCTTCAAACATCGGAACTAAATTAACAGCTAGGCTTCGTCAGTGACAAGGCTCTGTTTTTATCGCAAATTAAAAATAATTTTTTTTCTAAATAGGCAGGGATTTTTCTAAATAGGCAGTCGAAAAATCCCATCAAGTAACATAGTGCAGGGCATGAAGTTGATCCTACCAATGCACGAGCGATTCTCTTCTACGTTTATCACCAACAACATAGTGCAACGTTGCTTGTCGCAGTTTAATTGTAAGCAAAATAACTTGCGCTTTTGCTCGCACTTGCCTTTCTTTGGTGGGGTGTCCTTGATATGGTGGCGGTTTAGCTCCTGCGTGGTGGCCGCTTGCTCAACCTCCTTGAAGGCCAGTTATTTTAGTGAGCCATCTCCACCTCGGATCGGACATCTCTGCCCGGTCGATGTCTCAAATGCTCTCCATTTCTTGAAGGGGCGAATAGCCTCGAGCTGATGCGTCGACGAAGCCGGCGGAAGAGGCGTGGTAGCGGTGATGACTGGCGAGGCTTAGCTCACCCGTCGGTGTGGCACAGTCTTCTTGTGGCAATAAATGACATTTCGATGGCCTAAAAGGTTCCCTGCTAATGTCCATTGAGTCCTTGCACCTTGCCCGTTCACCGAGAACACTCATTACTGTTTGACAAACGATGTTCGTTCATTTAAAACGTAGAAACACGGAGCGGATGAAAAACGCGTCCCCGTCGTTCGGCTTCATAATTCTACCCCCAGGAAAAAACCGGTCGGTCTCCTTCCAAACACGTCTGTGCATGAATTCTCGGCGCCCAGACGCGTGCCGTTGTTCGACTGTATGCCGTTTGCCGAAAAAATGACGTATAACCAGATACCTTACGTAGGCCGGTCTCCTCTTTAACACCGGTTGCCAAATATTCTGTGGCTGTTCGCTTGCCGTAATTCGGCCGAGGACAGCTAACCGAATGAAAAAAATCATTGCTCAATGCAAACAGAGAGGCCGGCAATACCAAATCCGATGGGACATGAAAAGATTGAAGGCAATGAAGGCGCACACAGATTTGCCCGGGAGCAACTTCGTATTCACCGAGAGCGAGACTGTTCAGAACCCGCTGATTCAGATGTGGAGGCCGACATCAACACAGCGGAAGGTGCTGCTTTATGAAGGCCGAGCGGAAGGTGGTTCTTCAAAACAAAATTCCGAAAATCCCCAACCCGTTGCCCACCGGATTCAGTCGATGGGCAACCGAGCGGCTAAGGCGTATAAGAAGGGGCACAGCCCTTATGCCTAGTACGGCTGGCTATTTCTTCGGGCGTGGCAACCCGTATAGCCCTCTGAACTGTCAAAAATGTGGTACCGGTGCCTTGTGCAGTGCGCAACAGCTCCTGTGGGAATGTTCAGCACTCAGTGTTCCTAGAGAATGCTGCCTAAAGACACTAAGCCCGCTACGACCGGCAGACTACAAAGTTTGGGTCAATTCACTTGGATCCCCACGTCACCGAAAGCACCTGCTGGACACTCTGCTGATTTTCATCAGAGAAGCCGGCATTGAGCACTGCTTCTAGCTGCCTTTCTTTCCCTGTTTCACTTCCCATCCCTTTTCCGACTCTTCACCGAGGCCTTCGGTCATGTCAAGGGGACTTCTTTCCCTCTTTTTTTAGAATGAGCGTGTGCTCTTTAACAAAAAGAAATAGAAAAAACAAAAACCACAAAACCGCTATTATCGCGATAGACGTTCAAAGCCGAAACAGCTGTTTTTTTCTCTTCTTTTAACCACGTCGGTTTGCTAGGGGGCTTTAGATTACAGAGCAGCCGGCAACTCAAGACCGGATGTGGTTAAGGGCGTCGAAGCGTCGGCGAAGGACGACTGCGAAGGAGCAAAGCTCGCTTGCATGAATGCAGATGGTGTACTGTCGTAAAGTCCTTGCAACGAGCCGTGCTGTCGTGGGTACGGCACAGCGCTGCAATGCAAACATCCCCCTCGCGAGGGGCACGATCAAATGCACAGCATTTCCGAGGGGGTGCGCCGGCAAGTCGTATCTCTTGATCGCGGGACCCGTGTCGCCATCTTTTGGAAGCGCGGGACAACTTGTGGCGCTTTCGAAACAAACGAGAAATGAGTGAAGGATATAAGGCGCGTTCGGTGCATCGAAATCTGTGTCGGTTTCGTGGCTCGGTCGGTTGTGCGCCGGGCACCTTGCGTTCCGCCCGCGGCGTCATGGGTTCGAAACCGGGCGCCGGAAACTGTTATTTCTTCCTGGGTGCGGACTACGACAGGGCGCGCATGCGGACTACGACAAGGCGCGCATGCGGACTACGACAGCGCACGCCAACGCCGCGTGACATTGTGAGTTACTAAAATGCTATGCATTTAAAACGTATATTCTGGGGCCGTACGTCGGCCGGTATCCTTCATAACACTGGTTGCCCAAAGAAAACGAATATTCTACCGCCGGACGCGCGGTTAACTGTTGAAACAACGAATGCACGGCAGCCGCGCTCCGGCCGGTCTCCTTTCGAATACCAACTGCCGCAAGAATTCTGTGGCTGGTCGCTTGCCGTGCTTCGGCCGATTACCGCTTCCCGAAGAAAAAACGGATGCCCTAAGGCCGTACTTCGGCCGTTCTCCTTCTCAACATCGGCAGCCGTAAGAGAACTGAATATCTGGCAGCCGGTTAGCTGCCGTTGTGCGTCCGGACACCGGCGGACGGAGAAATGAAGAAGCGCTGGTTGCCGAATGTTGGCCGTTCTACGCATGATCAGTGGCTGCCTTAACCTGGATGCTGGCCGGACATGCCAGAAAGCGGCCATAGACGGGCGGGTCTCGTGGCACTCTTTCTGTGCCACCTGGGGAATCCTCTGCAGGAAGCGCGTCAAAACAAATGATGTAAATTAGGGCCGCCTATAAGTATGTAGAGTCGTTCAGATGACCTACCAACACCTCCAAATCTGAGCTCGGAAGCAACAGACTCAAAGATATCGTTGAAGTTGAGACGCTGGGATCATAAGGATTTCTAGTCGGTGTTGGCCACAGTCAAACATGCGTCGCCGCCAGAAAAGGTCTTATGCCAATTTCATCATAGAAAGTCCTCGCAGTACATGACGGATCTTGATCCTTGGCGACGCATCCTTTAGGGGCGCCGTGCCTACGTCGTCGTCACCGAGATGGTTAGGAGCACCACGGGTAGGGTAGGCGGTTTGGCATTGGTGGGTGCCGTTTTCATCTCCCCCGTGCCCTCAATTTCGCTTGGGGCTGGTTGAGCGGGAACGTCGGAAGCGGCATCGCCCCGATGGAGATCGTTCCCACCATGGTCGCTGCTGGCTCCAAAAGCAGCGTTTTACCGTCGAAGTAAAACTGATTTTCAAATGTGTAGGTAGTAAACGTGCTGAATGCAACGTCTTGAACTTATGTAATTAAGTGGTAGAAGTGGAAGAATATAACTACCTTGGACAAGGCGTGAGTGCTGATGACAACAACAAAAAATTAATCTTAGAGAAAGAATGGGCTCCAGTGCACTCAGCCAGCCCTCTAATTTATAGAAAAGTAAGCTACCTCCTTCAATTGAATGGAAAGTATACAACCAAAGCGTTCTAGCTGTGAGGACATAAGAAGCGGAAAGTTGGCGCCATACTAAACAACTGGAAAGCAAACTAAGGTCAGCTCAACGTCACCTTAGGGGCTATGACGAGGAATCTGGAGCAGGGAGCAAACTTGAGTATAAGATATCATACCTACCATTAAGAAAATCTTATGTACTTTGGCTGGCCGTGTAGTAAGAATAACCGTAAATCAGTGCATCACAAGCGTGATGCACTGAGTACTGAGGAGCGTGTCCAGAAAACAGAAAAATGAAAATGCCATTAACTCGGTGAAGAGACGAAGTAAATCAATTGGGGCCATTAATGCATCCGGGAAACGCCGAATAGGAATGGGCTGAAGCCAATGGGGGAGAACTTCATCCTGCAGTGTACCTGCATTAGCTGTTAATTGCGATGATGAGTTCCAAAAAGCCGGCACAAGACACCCATGACGAAGAAGGCAGTACGCGAAGAACACGCTGTGAGCTCGCCCTGCGCCTATACCCGCAATATTTTCCTGCGACAGCGTTTTGCTGCCAGAATTCCCAAGTTTGTGGAACACATTGTCAAAACCCATTGCGCAGAGATACTCGCCGACTTTCCCCAGGACTCGCATGCTACAAAAAATGTTAAATGTATGATGGCCTCTTTTTACCCTCGGGGCTTTCCTTTACAGGGAAGATAGCTTCCGCGTCAGGGGTGCCGGGGAAAATAACCTAAATATAGAAATAATAACACGAAAAAATTCTTGTACCTTGTGAAGGATAGACGCTCATGGAATTAAAAATGCGGTAGTTCTCCATTTTTCATGGTAACTTTCGGTTTCAAACAATAATCCGGTTGAAAGGGGGCACTTCATTGTCTCCAAAGAGCTAGTGTTTGCGTAGTGACGAGGCGTGGTGCATGTACTTCGCTTATGCTGGGAAGGTGTTCACTTGGCGGTGAACGTCTTCAGAACATAGTTGGCGACGCTTGACCACAATTTTACAGACGCCTTTTTTGGTGTTTATTTTGCAAATCACATGACTGCAGTGTTTATAGCAGAAATGACATTGCTTGCCAGAGGCATTTTTTCACCTGACAAGGACGACTCATCGGCAGGTACTTGAACTCTTTGTCAGATTAGAAAAATTTCTAGGTGCATTGATCGCAAGCCTAATAACCGTGTGTTGTCGGTGACCGCGTCTTCACCATTTAGTGACTTTGACAAGCAAATTTGTCCTTGCCTCCTCCGTACTCTGTACAGAGTTCTCTTAATTTAAATGGCGGTATTTCGTGAATACCGTAAACTTTTCAAGCGAAGCCACTGCTCTCTTCTCGTCCGTGTCACCCCCTGGATTGGTGAAAATAGAGTTATAACCGACTGTGTTTGACGCTGCGCTATCCTCCCGACGGGCCACTAAGCACAACCGCAGCATTAGGAGCACAAAGCTTTTAACTACGCGATAACCGTATCTCCCTCGACGGGGAATGATGCGCGTCACTGGTCGTGCCCTGTGCACGGGCAAACCAAGATGACATCGCAATGTAAAGATAGAAATAGGGATTTGGTCGCTCAAGTAATGTAAAGTACTATGTTTAGTGCCCTATTCCGCCTTTGTAATATTATTTAGTTGCTTACACGATATAATGGTTCTAAATTATTTCAAAGATTGCATTCTTTCTCGGCGCTGCAAAGAAGCACCTAGTCGTATGGATGGACGTTTTTCGCTTCCGTAGTAAAGCACGTTGAGGAGCGTGGCACCTTTGCCTATCCGAAAGAGCTTACCCGATTTCTTCGTTCGCGTTTCTACTGAATAAACGGAGTTCGTGGAAGCCCTCTCGCATCGCCGGGCAGCCATGTTGATATAACGCACGGTAACGCAAGCTGCCGTGAAAGTCCGCTAAGAGGCCACGGTTAGCGGAGCGGAGCCCCGCTACGATATCGCCACTAGCGCCGTGGCGCGCCACGCATGCAGAAGGGCGCTCCCCCTAGCTATCGGAGGGGGGCGTACCGTCAGAAAAATGGTCAGATAAAACTCTGTAATACTCCATACGCACATTCGGGGCTGATCTATGGCCCTGTTTGGCACACACAGTTTACACCGCTGACAGGAGCTTTTCTCGAGTTAGTTACAAGGTTCATTACTCGGAAGCATTTTGCACGCTTACGAAGAGTATTTATCTGTACCTCGCATGCACTTATGAAATGCAACGCATCTCTTTAACTCGCCTTGTCCATCCGGCGTCCGTCCGTAGTCCGCACGCCTCTTCCCCATTCTCCTCGCCGCGCTAGCTGCGCGGTAACGCCGCTCTCACCGCCGCGCAATCTGTGTATTAGCGTCCGCTCTCACCGCAACGCCAACTGTGCGTCAGCGCATGTTAGCGCTCAGTTAACACATGCACATGCGCTGCTCTCTCTCATTCCCCTCACCGTTAACGTGCGGTACATATAAACGCGATAACTGCGCCGCTCATCTCAGTCTTTCCATCGCCGGCGCTCCGATGACATCCGATGACCACCGATGATTTGAATGAAGACTAACAATTCTGATACGGCGCTGGCTGGCACGATCATACTCAGCACCAGCCACCCCGTTACCTACGATGCGTGCATCGTCGCATCACCCCATGGGTCCCACCGCGGGAACATGCTTGTAATTTTTTTCATGCAGCCCACATCACACTTACAACTCCGCCCCCGTGGGTGCACTACGTTGAGCATACAGTAGTGTAGGACTGCCGCTGTCTTGGCGAACCCTTTCCTGGAAACATCGATAACACAAAAAACCCCATTCCCAAGTATACCTTAAGGTGGCACGTAACAGGAAATGTTGCTCGGGTTTCTGTTATGAAGTTTCCCATCTGGCCATAATGATCATTGTTGGAAGACCAACTTTCGTAACGCGCTAGGCCATCCGCTTGGAAAATGTTCGTATAAACTGTGAAACTTTGGGCTACAGAATGAGGGACACGAAATGAACCATGAACGAATTACAAATATGCCAGCTTCCTATGCACTTTATTACAGGCTCCCGATTTCAGGGAACCGCACCTCAGCCACCTTACCGGAACGAATGCGCACAAATCAATCGTATCCGGGTACTACAGGAAGGGCACGTTACAACGGTTAGGCAAAGCTAAAAGTCTCGAAAGCATTGATTTAGCATACCATCTAACGTACGCCAGCTACCGGCGGCGGTAACCGGACCTGGCTGGGCACGAGAACCTTAGCTGCGGTTGCTTCCTCGCCCTGCCTGCGCATTTGGTCCGGTTGGGGACGGCTATCTTCGCGATGCCCGCGCGCGTGCCGGCATAGGGGTCCCGGTATCCGCAAAACTATACCGTAGCATACGCTCAGTAGCAATGATAATAGCCTTTATGTTGGGTTCGCTCCCTCCACAATTGTCTACACGGTTTGTGCTTCAGCCGTTGTAGATTTCTTTGAATAAAAATTGGCTTATTTACAAACAGGTGTTGAATCTCTCGACCCACTCCCACCTCCGACCACGAAGACGACGAGGCAGTAGTGAAAGGAACGCCAGCTCGTGCACCAAATCTGGCAGGGAACGGTTCGGAAGCTGGCCGCATCGCCGATAAACAGTTTTCCTACGCCTTGAGGTTCGCTTTTCGGCACTCTTGGCCCAACGATTTTTCGGTGCCAAAACCCGCGACAATGGCCGGGACCTGCGGAGGGCTTCGAGGAGACCGAGCATCATTCATTGAAAAGACGCGTTTTGTAGCAAGACTACTTCCCCATACTGCGCATGCTGAAGCCCGTCAAGACATTCTGCGATACAGTGGGGCTTCGCAAGCACTGCGAACATGTGCACGTCAATATACGAAGCATCGATGCTCTAGGTGTAAAGAAGTCATCCTTGTAATCGATGCTTTGCGACATTCTTTTGCCGGCTCTGCCCCCCCCCCCTATTTGTCGTTCAGCACCACCGTGCATGCGTTCCTAAAGTGTCTGTTCAACGTACAGACGCCTCTCAAGAAGAGGCAGACCTCGACCGCCTGTTAACATATCTTGGCTTGGAGCTCGAATGCCTCGAGAAAAGGAATGTAAAACCACCGAGGGACAGGAGCATATACCAGATCATAGAGAAAGCGAGGGCGGCTTCCATTTCTGTGACCACAAAGCAACGTCATCTGTATAGCGCAACCACTCCAAAAAGAGGACCGAGAGCTGCGCCTTTTGTAAGTCGACGCACCACCTGACAGGAATCTGCAGGGCAGATATTTCTTTGCAGCAAAAAAGGAACTTCTGGCCAAGAGCATGAACTGTTTCCGCTGAACCTGGAAAGGTCCCAGAGCCCAAGATTGTCGTCGGAAAGTGTCATGTGACACGTCCGCCCGTCGTCATGCTTTGAGTATGTGTGATCCCGACAGAAGCCGTTCAAAAGCACGACGGTGTAACACATGACTCGATGTAAGCACGACGGTGTGGGCATCCTTTCAAGGGGGCAGACGAGTGGTCGATGAACAGCGGAGGTCTGTTCTTCATCAAATTTTTCGAGCCTGGGCAGTGAGTGACGACGCCTGAGAAGTTTTCGACGCTGACAGCCACCGCAAATTTGTGACGGAGGAACTATGTGCGCATCTTCGGCCGAGGATAATTGGTTTCACCACGATTGCACTCGACACGTTCGCCAACGCGAGAGCCCAACCACCTGCAAAGCTTCGCGCCACAGAAATCCGGCTACGTAGCCAGTTTACAGACAGTGAAGTTGTGTTGCGGTCATTTGTGATACCCCACATCTGCCACGACATTGTGGCGACCTGCGTGGATTAATTCTCTCTAGCGATCTTTAAAAAGTCCGGAAAAAATATTCCCGATGGACTCATTAAGCCGACCGTCGTATCGACACGTGGCATAAGCGAGCTAATAGGTTCAGACCAGATGTGGACAGTGCTAACCGGAGAAGACTCGAGATTTGAACAAAAATAAAGCCTAGTCGTAATGAATTCCAAGTTCGCATGCACCTTTCATGGTACCAAAACAGCCTTAGCAACAACCAGCAAAATCTCGTGCATGATGGTTTGCTTGTTAAGAACACATGAAGTCGAGTCACAACGTGATTTCCCACTCATTTTGGAAGCGTGCGAGCATGGGTAATAGGAATCAATAAACGCATATACCCAGCAAAGCTCAACCATTTGCGCATCGAAAAGACCATTTGTTTCCTAGATGAGCGGAACGAGGTTGCTCCACCCTGGAAGGACGGCTTCGAGCTCTCTAACAACAGCAGGTTGCCACCACAAGACTGCAACAAATCTTGTGCAGGCTGCCCAAAAATGAGGTACTGCTGAAAATTTATGACAAGACCATCAAAGTGAACCTCGAATCTGTACACGCTGAAGTAGTAGAAAACCCTCCGTCAAACCCAGAGAAACTCTACTACATGCCTCAAAGAGATGCGATTAGAGAGCAAGCCCGTGTTCGACGCGTCGTCACTCAGCAGAGGGTGTAACTCAATAAATGACTTGAAAAAGGTGACAACTTGTACCAAGAACAATTCTCCTTCAGTTCCGGACTGATCACGGCTGACATAGAAAAAGCCTTCCTTCAGATACATATCAAAGAAGATAACAGGGATGCGTTTCGATTTCTCTGGTTTAAAGAAAGGAGTAGCTAACAATACGTTGAGGATGAGCTTCAGGAATGGCAAATGACGAGAGTTTCGTTAGGAGAAACATGTAGCCCATTCATACTGGCCGCAGCAATCCTTTACACCTAAAGAATACAGTTGAAGTTAAAGCTGAAACGGCCAAATTACTCAGCGAGTCATTCTACGTGGTTGACCCGGTCACTGGTGCGGCCACAGAACAGAATGTCGTCAAGGTTTGCATTGAAGGGCAAGAATTTATGGAGGTGGCAGGAATAACACTGGGAAAGTGGACGACAAACTCGGAGGAAGTTAGAGAGTTTTGGCAGCAAGAACAAATGGTGGCGAGCAAGGAAACGGTCGCCCCTCCAGAATCAACAATAAACGTCATAGGAATCACTTGGAACCCCGCGAAGCATGCGTTCAGTTTTGCTCTGACTAACCTGATGGACTTCTAGTCATCATCTTCATCATCATCATCATAAGCCTATCTACGTCCACTGCAGGGCAAAGGCCTCTTTCATTATTCTCCAATTACCTCGGTCATGTGCCAACTGTGACCAATTTATCCGCGCAAAATTCTTAATCTCATCTGCCGATCTAACTTTTTGCCGCCCTCTCCAGCGCTAGCCTTCTCTAGGGATCCGCTCTGTTAGCCTTAATGACCAGCGGTTATCTTGCCTTCGCATTACAAGCCCTTTCCACGTCCATTTCTTCTTCTTAATCTCTACTAATATGTCCTTAACACGTGTTTCTTCCCTGACCCACTCCGCTCTCTTCTTGTCCTTTAATGTTACACCTATAATTTTACGCTCCATTGCCCGCTGAGTCGTTCTAAATTTAAGTTGAACCCTCTTGGTGAGCCTGCAAGTTTATGCCCCGTAGGTGAGTACCGGTACGATGCAGCTGTCATATACTTTCTTCTTCAGCGACAATGGTAGGCTGGTATTCATTATCTGAGAATGCCTGCCATATGCACCCCTCCCCATTCTCATCCTTCTAATTATCTCTGCCTCATGGTTGGGATCTGGGGTCACAACTTGGCCTAAGTAAATATATTCGCTTACCACTTCCACTGCCTCGCAACCTATCTCAAACCGCTGTGCTGTCCGGATCACTACTCTAGTATTCTGCATAATAATTTTCAGGCCCACGGTTCTACTCTGTTCATCCAGTGCGGAAAGCATGCTTGAAATTCGTCCCCCGAGTTACTTAGCAAGGAAATGTCATCAGCAAATTTGAGGTTACTGAGGTATTCTCCATTAAATCTTACTCCCACCTGTTCCCAATCCAAAGTTCTGAATACTCCTTGTTCAGATGCTGTGAATAACATGGGAGAGATTGTGCTTCCTTGTCTGACACCCTTCCTTATAGGTAGTTTACTGCTCTCCTTATGGAGGAAGATGGTAGCTGTGGACCTATTGAAGATATCCTCTAGTATTCTTACATAATGCTGATCTACCCCCTGGTTCCGTAATGCCTGAATGACTTCTAGGGTTTCGACCGAGTCAAATGCTTTCTCATATTCTATGAAGGCTATATATAGGGGTGCAGTTTACTCTGCGCACTTCTCTATTACCTGATTGATCGTGTGAATATGGTCCATTGTTGAATAACCTTTACGGAACCCTGCGTGTTCTTTAGGTTGACTGAAACCTAAGGTTGCAGAAATTCTGTTAGCGATTACCTTGGTAAGTACCTTGTAGACGACTGAGAGTAAGCTGATCGGCCTGTAATTTTTCAAGTAATTTTTCATGACGTCTTTTTTATGTATTAGGATGATGTTCGCGTTATTCCAAGATTCCGGTACCACTGCGGTCATTAGGCATTGCGTATATAGGTTTGACAGTTTTTCAAGTACAATCTCTCCGCCATCCTTCAAAAGGTCTGCTGTTACCTGATCCTCACCCGGTGCTTTGCCCTCTTTCATTTCTTTCAAAGCCTTGCTTACTTCTTCGGTCGTTACTGGTGGGATGTCTATCTCCTCTGAACTACTGTCTCGTTCGGCATTATCCGGCATATCCCGGCTACTGTACAGATCCCTGTAGAGCTCCTCGGCCACTGTGACTATTTTATCCCTATTTGTGTTGACATTGCGTTGCTTATCTTTAAGTGTATACAACTGATTTTCCCCACGCCAGGACGCCTCTTCACAGCTTTCAGTCTGCCTTCGTTCTTTACAGCGTATTCGATCCTCTCAATATTATGCTTCCGTATGTCAGCTGTCTTACGCTTATTGATTAACTTCGAAAGCTCCGCTAGTTCTATTCTGTCAGCTGCGGTGGAGATTGTCATGGTTTGCCGTTTTCTAGTTAGATCTTTCGTCTCCTGTGAGAGTTTGCCAGTATCCTGTCTTGCCATAGTGCCCCCGACTTTTACTGCACACTCCGTGATAATACGTGTAAGGTTGTCGCTGGCTTCCTGTGTCGTAGGCACGGCTTCCTCGTTAAGAGCTGAATATCAGTTCTGCAGCGCGATCCTGAATTATTCTACCTTGCGTCTTACTGTTAGCTCATTTATTGGCTTCTTTCGTACCAGCTTTTTGCGGTCCCTTCTCAAATCTAGCCTAATTCGAGATCTTACCATACGGACTCACTACACCTTACCCTTGCGAGTACTTCCACATCCTGCACGACGCCAGGGTTATCGCATAATGTTAAGTATATTTCAATTTTATGCTCCCCATTCGGGCTCCTCCTGGTCCACTTCCGACTCTCCCGTTTACAGAAGAAGGTATTCATTATCCGTAGGTTATTCCGTTCTGCAATCCGTTCTGCAAACTAGTAGGTCCCCGCTGCTATTTTACAGCCCCGACCATATTTCCCAACTGCCGTATCTCCAGCCTGATTCTTGCCTACTTTAGCATTGAGGTCCCCCATAACTACGGTATACTGTGTTTTTGCTTTAGCCATTGCCGATTCCACATCTTTATAGAAGCGTTCCACTGCTTGGTCGTCGTGGCTGGATTTGGGCGCGTGCCCTGCACCACCTTGAGCTTGTACCTCTTATTGAGCTTATCACAAGACCTGCTCCCCTTTCGTTAATGCTATAGTGTTCTTCTATGTTGCCAGCTATGCTTTTATTGACTAGAAATCCAACTCCCAGTTCTCTTCTGTCCTCTAGGCCCCGGTAACATAAGACGTGTCCATTTTTCAGCACCGTAAAGGCTTCGCCTGCTCTCCTAACCTCGCTAAGCCCTATCGCATCCCATTTAATGCCCTCTAATTCCTCGAACAACACATTGAGACTCGCTTCGCTAGATAATGTTCGCGCGTTAAAGGTTGCCAGGCTCTGATTCCATTGGCGGCCTGTCCAGATACAGTGATTCTTATCACCCTCTGCTGCGCCAGAGGTCTGACCGCCGCCGTGGTCAGTTGCTTCGCAGCCGCTGGGGACTGAGGGCCGTGGGTTAATTGGCATATTCATGGGAGGTTGTGGTCGTTACTACACCAGGGTGGCCAATTCTGCTCTGGTGAGGGAGGGCATTACCGGCAATGGTCGGCGGGGTCAGGCCGCACCCCAAGCCAATTTTGTGCAATTTCATCAATACGCGGATTTTTTTTTATATTCGGTGGGAATTGTCCGGCGCCTGGATTCAAGCCACGGTCCTTTTGCACGCGAGGCGGATGCTCTCCCTCTACGCCATCGCTACATCGCTACATCTTGTAATCAATAGCAAACACAAAACGCATTTCTTGCAGACGGCTTCACGTGTTTTTGACACACTCGGACTTGGGATCCCTTTCACCATCGCGGGAAGAATACTCTTTCACAAGCTTTGGTCACGCGGCATCGCTTTGGGCGAAGACTTACCACAAGATCTGCAAACAGAATGGAACGAATTGGGGGGAAAATTACTGAAAATCAACATTGTCACCGTTCCTAGGTGTATTGGTTATCAGAATCAGAATTAGAGATTCGTTTTTTGTGATGAAAGCCCGTTTGCATACGGAACTGTTGTCTACATCGTCGCAAATCACCCAAGACAAGGAGATGTGCTGATTTCAAAATCACGCGTAGCTCCGATTAAGAAAGTAACCCTGCCTCGACAAGAGCTTTTAGCCGCATTGGTTGGATTAATACTTTTTACATACGTTGCCGAAGCTCTTGTGAGACTCTGATTGGACTACGTGTTCTGGAACGACTGTAGAGCAGGGTTAGAGAAATCAACGAAAACACCTTCTCAACCAAGTGGAGGTATTGTCTTGGAGAAGACAATCCTGCAAACCTGTTAACTTGTGGTGCATTCATTGAAAAAACATTATCCGGCCATGCTTGGTGGCATGGCCCTGCATGGTTAACAGATAAAGATATCTGGCCTTTGCAAGCTGTCGACTGCACCACTGAATTGAACCCTAGGAAGCAGAAGCGGTAACCGTCCAAATCGCACCCGTTACCGAATCTATAGCACTGGAACCGCTTCTTTTTATTGCTCGAAACAGCAAACTTGCTTTGCTGTTTAGAGTCATGGCGATGGTCTTCCGCTTCCTAAACCACTGCCGACGGCTCGAAGTAACCTCAGGCCCAGTGACAGCTGAAGAAATGATACGAGCCGAAATGTACTAGGTCGGTCAAGCTTGCTCAATTTCAAGCGTATAAAACTGAGATCAAGTGCCTTTCAAGTGACACCACTCCATAGGGCTCATCACCAATCACTGAACTCGATTCTTTTTCTAGATTCCGGTGGTCTACTTCGAGTTGGAGATCATCTGTCGCAACTACCAGTTCCAGAAGAAGTGAAACACCCAATCATTCTACCACCATAGTACCGTTTGTCGTAACTGATTGTGGTAAGATCCTACTTTCAAGTTATGCACGGTGGTGCGAGGGACACGTTTACTCCACTCAGAGAACGTTACTGGATTCACAGAGCTGGATCCCTAGTCAAATGAGCCATCCATGCCTGCTGTCTGTGCAAGCGGTTCTGAACGCGTCTAGGCAGTGCTCCCGCTGCCCCTCTTCCTGGTCACCGCTTGTCATGACTAATTCGTTCGGCGCTGTGGGGATAGACTTCGGAGAACCATTTTACATACGGTCCTCTAACTAGCCCTGGCGTACATAGCTTTTTTAACATGTGCTACATCACGAGCAGTGCATCTGGAACTGGTCAGTTCGATAACTTCAGAAGCACTGATGTGTTTCTGGCTTTTGATGCCATGAGGGAGCCTACGTCAAGTCATTTATTCAGATACTGCCAAAACATTCAGGAAAACATCATCTGACGTGAAGCCACTTCTTAGGATGTTTCTAAAAGACGGTGTCGCTGGGCACATCAGCAGCGCCGAAGTTGCTTGGAGGTTCATCGCTTCCGACGCCCCTTGATGGTGCGGTTGGTGGAGCATCTCGTGAGAACTGTTAAGACAACACTGCCAAAAATTCTGGGTAAAGATCTTCCCACCTTCGTACTAGCAACAGTTGTTAACGAAGTCGAAGCTTTGGTCAATTCTAGATCATTATCATTCATCGAGTCGGGCATAGGTGATCCGTGTGCGTTAAAGCCCGCCGGCCTCCTGAGCAGACAAAGGATTACCGCTCTACCTATGGGGCATCGAATGTCGCCAACACTTCAATACGCACAGATACTCTCCTGAGGCAACAGCATACAAAGCGACTCACGGAAAACTTCTTGACAAGATAGCAGAAGGAGTATTTATTTATTTATTTATTTATTTACACATACTGCAGCCCCCATTTGGGGCTGTGGCAGGGGTGAGCATTCACAGAACAAAAAATAACAAATGAACAGATCAACAGAGCAATAAAACAAAAAGAACAGTTAACGCAAATCAGCAAGGGCAAGTAAAAAAATTTCCAGCGGAAGGGAGCGAGTATCACCGGACAATTCATTCCAGAGTTCGGCAGTGTAAGGAAAAAAACTAAATTTGAATGCGTTGCTTCGACAATGGTAAGGCTTGATATTAAGGTGGTGATTACTTCTAGTTATGGACGGTGAGACAAATGAGATATCGGTATTGTGAGACATGCGATATACCGAGTTAATAAAACAGTAAAGCAATTTCATAGAATCCTTTAGTCGGCGCATGCGTAATGTGGTCAGTTCAAGAGAAGACAGGGCAAGGGAAGGTGAAAAGTAGCGATCATAGCGATTACAAATAAATCTGATGGCTTTTTTTTTAATGACCTCAATTCTATCGATTTCACCCTGCTTGTCTGTGTTCCATACTGGGCATGCGTAATCAAGTACTAGACGAATCAGTGTTTTCTACATAAGTAATTTAGTGCTTTTTGGGGATTGGGACAATGCTCGTCTTAAATAACCTAACTTTTTTAAAGATTTTGTGCAGATAAAGTTAATATGCTGAGACGAAGATAGATTGCTGGAAAGAACAACACCAAAATATTTATATTCTCCTACTTTTTTAAGGTGGATCCGTTAAACGAGTACGTGAATCAGGAAGGGGACTTACTACTCGTGAAAGACATAAGCACAGATCTGTTAAAATTGATACTCATTTGCCAAGTTGCACAGCATTCACAAAATTTAGTAAATGAGTCATTTAGACGATGATGGGCTTCAGGAGAGTCGATGGGTTCATACAAAACACAATCATCCGCGTACAGCCGAATTTTAGAGCTGACGTTATTAGGGAAATCGTTTATGTACAGTAGAAATAGAAACGGGTCAAGTACAGAACCTTGTGGAACGCCTGAACTAACACTAACAATGTCGGAGTCAGTTGAGTTATAACAAACGTATTGCGAGCGCTCAGAAAGAAAATTAGAAATCAAAGTAACTAGTTGCGGGTTGTTTAATGTGGCGTTTAATTTACATAGTAATTTAGAGTAAAGTACAGTGTGGAACGCTTTGGAAAAGTCAATGAATAGTGCATCAACCTGATTACCAATGTCCATGTTACAAGCAATGTCGTGCACGAATTCGGTAAACTGCGTAACAGTACTATAACTACGTCTGAATTCATGTTGAAAGCTAGACAACTGATTGTTAGATTCGAGAAATGCAATAATATGTGTGTATATATTATGTTCAAATAGCTTGCAGGAATGAGGGGTAAGAGAGATGGGCCTGTAATTGCTGAAAACTTGCTTGTCACCAGATTTATGTAAAGGTACTATTTTGCCGTTTTTTCAAGATCTGGGAATGGTACCAGATTTTATAAATTTATTGAAAATTATTGTAAGGTATTGAGACGTCCAAAGAGAGTAGCGAACGAGCAACATGTTAGGGATACCATCGGGTCCATTACACTTTTTAGTGTCCAAATTAAGTACGAGATTTAGCACGCCCTTTTCAGTGATCACTACATCGCTGACTGTAGACGCTGGATTCGAGGTGCAAAAAGAATGAACAACCAGATTGTCGACTGTAAAGACAGACTGAAAGAACGAGTTAAAAGTGTTCGAAATTTTTGCCGGATCATCACTGATTTTGTCGTTTATTTTGAAAGAATTGCAGGAAGCATCCCTAGGCAGGACTGAGCGCCAGAACTTGCGGGGATTGTCGGATAGCAAACTTTGAAGGTGAACACGAAAAAAAAAATCTTAAGCTATATTTTGCTGCTCTCGAAGTTCCCGCTTGGCCTCGGTAAACCTGATAATACTTTCTGGATTTTTAGATGATTTGCAGCGCCCAAGACTCCGTACTTTACGTGATAAGTGTAAAAGATCGCGGTTCATCCAGGGAACATCAGTGTTTTTCTTTTGAGTCTTTGTAGGGATAAACTCTGAAATGCATGATTTTACTAGCTTTTCAAAAGTGGTAGTTAGTGTATGAATGTCTCCTGAAGCGCTGAGTAGCACAAAATCATCGTACGCATCAGCCAAAGCGTCTAAAACAGAAAGGTCATCCGCACGTTCAAAGTCAGGAAACGAAGTGGAAACATATCGCGGTTTATTGATTACGCATGCGAGGGAAACGAGAACAGCCTGATGGTCAGACAGGCCATCAATTATTTCGTAAATAAAGCCTTTATCCGAAAGGGCGGAGCTTAAAAATTTGAGATCGAGAACAGCATTCAACCTGGTGGCACAATGAACAATTTAAGTTAAGCCGAAAAATAGTGTAAAGTCGATAAGCTCCCTGAAAATATTAATTTCGCGACCATCACACGTAAGGGAAGGCCAGTGGGTTCCTGGGGCGTTAAAATCACCCATGCAAATGAAGTTCGATGCACTAAAATTGCGATCGTACATGAAGTTAAGAATCTGTAATGTTTCAATACTCGAGGCAGGAGGCCGATAGAAAACCCTAACGACAATTACACATTTTTCGAGGCAAATCTTGCACCAAGCAGACTCGGTGTCGGCTGGGCCTGGAGTAACAGCAAATTTTAAGTCCTAACGGATGAGAAGAGCAACCCCACCCCCTTTCCTCACGAGTCGATCGGTGCAAACTGCTGTGTACCCTCGGGAGTGAACTCGGAATCGGGGATACCATCATGAAGCCACGTTTCGGTTATGCCGATGACGTGAGGCGAATACACTGAGACAAGGGAGAGAAGGCTAGGCAATTTTTTTATTACGCTCCTAGCATTTAAATTTGAAAGGCGAAAATTTTATTCCTGCCGGGACGACGTCAACCCGCGACAACAGGCTCTGCTGCCGGGGAAGATTCACCAGAAGAGGAACGCAGTTCCGAACCGGATGCAGCCGGGGACGGCATCGCATCGGAATTATTTGGCAAACGAGGTGCTTTGACAAGGGAATTCAGTGTTTCATCCCAGTTGTACCGAGCTTTGTTTATTAAAATGTAATCAAACCTCAAACTAGTAGAACGCCCTATATTACGAAAAGCAGCTGCGGCGTCCCACATTTTTTTCCGCAGAGCACGAACTCGCGCAGAGAAATCTTCCTTAATATAAATTTTAGTTCCTTTAAGCTTTGCAACGTTCTTAAATATGGTCATTTTATCCCGGTAATCAAGGAGCTTAAGTATAACAGGACGGGAACGATCTAGTTGCTGTCTGCCGAGTCTGTGACAACGTTCAAACTAAGGACATTCAATCTGCAGCATTTCAGTAAAAAACGACTCAATCTTAGTTGCCAAATAATCACCGTCTTCGAAGGCTTCCTGTGTCAGCCCATAAATTGCAATATTGTTGCGCCGTGATCGATTTTCAAGATCATCAATCTTGGAAGCGAGTTCGGCAATGCATGCGTTAGCCGACCCAACAGAAGCAGAATTGGAGTTGGAACCTGTGGAAGCTTTTTCGAAAGCACATACCCGAGACTCGAGTGCATCAAATCGGCTGTCGAAACGGAGCTTAATCTCAGCAATATCACTTGCGATTTTCTGCTGAGTAGCAAGCTGTTGCGAAAGCAAAGCAGCGACATCAGGTTTGTCTGATATAGTACAATCAGCTATTTGGGAATGTGCACTGAGTTCAGGGGTCGAAATAGAATTGCCAAACGAACGAGTAGTGGGACCAGTTCTAGGTTGCCGGTTTTTAGTTCCAGGCGCAGGTTTGGGGGGGCCGGGATTAAGTTCGACGTCACCACACAGTACAGGATTGTTAAAGAAAAACACTGCATCAGAACATGACAAAACAAACACTTGTGGGCAGAGCAGCAGCAATAAGAAACGGTCATCGCTACGTACTACGTACGCGTCAAGAAAGTAACATACGTGCATAAAAAAGGCATCGTTTTAGCATAGTGTCCTCGTTGCTGCCACTATGCCCACTGAACCTGAAGCTGACGGCCGGTTCCTTTATAGCTTCGCTGCGGGACGTCACATGCCGTGCGTTGGTGCTGATTGGATGATCGATGACTGCGTTGAAGGAGGGCGCAGAGTGGAAACTTCGATAAGGCACACGGGTGGACACGTCGCAACTATCGCGCACGGGGGCAATAGGAAAGTCGAGGTGCGTGCCGCCACCGAAGACCACATGACCCTCCAGGCAGAATTACACGGCAGAAGGCGATGCAGCGCTCAAACCAGGAACGGCACTTGCGCGGAGCGGGGATCCGATCAAGCTGACAAGGAGCTGCGTCAAAAAAGGCATCGTTTTAGCATAGTGTCCTCGTTGCTGCCACTATGCCCGCTCAGATCTTCTTCAGTTGCAATCAGCCCATTTCGTAGCCCGAAGGATGACAACAGAATTCAACGAGGGGGACATCGTGCTTGTCTATGCTGAGAAAACGCCTCGTCAGATATGGAATTTGGGTAGAATGGAAGTATTCAGAAGCGTGGACGGCTATATCTGCTCGTGCAAAATCAAGTGGCAAGACGATCTTGTCACCACTAGGGATACCCAGAGACCCTGCCCATTTGAACTTGTCGCTACTTAACAGTTTTGCCGGGACCCGGAGTATGTTCAATTTCCCGAGCGGGTCCTCGTCCGACCCCGAAGAGGACGAGGGAGTAGTGAAAGAAACCGAAGCTCGTGCACCGAATCCGGCAGGGGATGGTTCGGAAGCTGGTTACATCACCAAGAAACAGTTTTCTTATTCCTTGAGTTTCGCTTTTCGGCACTCGTGGTTCAACACAGGCATAGAACACTCTTATTTCGCTGCCGGGCAAACCGGCACCCTTTTATTAACCCCATTTGTTCCCAGTGCAGTGCCCTTGGCCTCGGGAATATTGGTACCAGCGTGAACCGCCAGGAACCTACAACTAATAGGCACACGAGTGAGGGCCATGCACGCATGCCTCCTGGAAGACTTTTCCTGCCCAAGGAACATATCACGAGTCTCCAATTTTCTATGTAGCAGTGCGTAACGTGCATGGGGCTATCGAGGTGTTCGCCAACACAGGCAAGACAAAGTTTTAAATGCGAATGCATTTATTAGTGGGGGGTTGTCTTGCGTCCATCGAGCGGCGTGCGCCTGCATTCCTCCAGCGCGAACGCACGTGAGCGCGCGCCTCGTAGTCCTGCCTTCGTCGTCGTCATCGTCGTAAATGCGAATGCATTTCTTAGTCGGGGGTTGTCGCGCTCCGTCGGCGTGCGCCCGCAGGTGTTATCTCTCCGCGCTCAATGCCGAACGCATGCGCTTGAAGTGAGCTGTACTAGTTTGCTCGAAGCGGCAAGGACGGCAAGTACTGCGGTGTTAGTCTCGTGTCGAATGCATGCGCTTGAAGCGAGCTGTACTAGTTTGCTCGAAGCGGCAAGGACGGCGAGTACTGCGGTGTTAGTCTCGTGTCTAACGTGTATGGGAACTTGATATCGCACGCCGTTGCCACGTCTCTCGTTCGAGACACGTCTCCGTACAAAGACTTGTTCACCCTTGCCTACACCGGAGACGGAGTCTTTGTGGTGACCGTGTACCTCGCGCCTAACCTCACTCGAGACGCTGTTGCCGCGCAGCTGGACGCGGCTATGGAAAGTGTGCGCGTGCGCTCCAAACCCTCTGACCCCATAGTCTTGGTTGGCGACTTCAACGTTGACGTGCGCAAGAAGAGTGGCGAGTGGCTGGTCGAGTACATGCAGACCAGGAACTCTATGCATTGTCTCTCTGCCGGCTTCGACACGTGCCCCACTACCATTCACGGGAGTTGCATTGATCTGGTCTTTACGCAAAACTGTGACGCGCGTGTGCTTCTCAAAGACCCTTTGACCGTTCACTTTAGCGATCACAAGGCAGTGATTGTGGCCGTCAGGTACAACGATAACACAAACAGGTGCTGGTCTTGGTTGGCGACTTCAACGTTGACGTGCGCAAGAAGAGTGGCGAGTGGCTGGTCGAGTACATGCAGTCCAGGCACTCTATGCATTGTCTCTCTGCCGGCTTCGACACGTGCCCCACTACCATTCACGGGAGTTGCTTTGATCTGGTCTTTACGCGAAACTCTGACGCGCGTATGCTTCTCAAAGACCCTTTGGCCGTGCACTTTAGCGATCACAAGGCAGTGATTGTGGCCGTCACGTACAACGATAACACAAACAGGTGCTGATGAATAAATGATTACGTTCACACTCTCGTCAATAATTACGCCATTACTCGCAACACACTCATTGTTGCACCCAATGCATTCGCAGTTCTGCACGATTCCCTTCGGGGAGGTGCGGGGTAATTTTTTTTCGAATTGAGATACGCTGCTCCTAGAACCCCGGCTCGAAGGCCACCACACGAGCCAGCGTGCACGACCACCTGTTATCAAAACCATTCTCGTATTGAACAAGACAACGAAGTGTCGGTTTCTCGCTGGGAGCAACCTTTGTGTTCCTGTGATTAGTAGTTAAGAACAGTGCACGTTTTCTGACCTGTCCACTAGTGGCCATTACTTTAGACGAATAATTCGATGGAATTTTTTAGGCCGCCGTGAATGAGCTCAGCAAGTCCCTCATTTTTAGCCTTTTTCGAGTGAGAATTTTTTCCACTCTAGTTATTTTATATGCAGGCTGTTTTCAGGTTCATAGTTGTTACCCCTGCCTTCTTCCCACGCACGTCGTTACGTCTTCGAATTTTTAAGCAACTTCATGAGAACCGAGGATTTAGACACTATTGTTATAACAGGACGTGCGTAATAATTGAACATAAGTAGCCTCAATAGTGACGAGTGCACTTACTCTTGTGGCTACATGAACTTATCCAAAATGGTACACAGTCAGATTTGATGAAGATAGAAAGGAAGATGTACATCTACGTACATCGATGCGAAGTGCTTAACCCAATCAATGTATTTTATGTTAATTCATCAAAAGTGTGCATTTTTGCTTAATCCTGCAAAGCTAACGTTGGTAATAAATGTGGGTTATATGAACAAATTTCTTAAAGTGCAGTGGACAACACGAGATGTCGTTGCAACCCAAAGAGTAGTGCAGAAGCAATGTGTAGTTTTGGGAACTGAGAGATTATAAAGTGCCCTCCTACTTCTAACCACAGTTCCCACCTTCATTTCTTCAGTTAAATATTGATTTTGTTAAAATTAGAAGCTTAATGCAGAAATTAGATCCCCTACGAAGTTTTTCTTGGTGCACTGGCCTCGACATCGCACTACTTACAGAAGCGTGTCACTACAAAAACAATATTAACGGCAGAATGCCTCAAAAGTAATTTGATATGTTTTCACCGCGATAACAAGAAATATTTACGGGAAACCTTGCTTATAGAAGCTAGAAACGCATTATCGCCTTTCATTTCAATGCATGGCAAAAACAGATATCCCCAGGTGGAAAGTTCATTTACCGATTTATATTTTTGGCGATCTCAACTACCCAGAAGTAGCTGGTCTCTACATTTGCATTGGTTCGTACGCAATCCACCGAACTACATCCATGTTTCGTACAATTAAAAATATTGAGATTTAAAAATATATTGTAAGCACTAGAGCGGCAAAGAACACTGTGGATCTTGTAGTAAATATAACTCTATATAAAACAACGTGTGTGACTGCCCTTCAGGTATTAGAGACCGCTATCTGCTGCACATTTTATTACCGTATCTTCTGCAAGCTCGCCTAAGAAGCAATTTACCATGTAGAAAAGGACATGTAGGCTCGGTGGAGCAAATGCAGCACCTTATATGTATTTATTAAGGTTGTGTAGGTACGGCCACAAGTAGGCACGCCAAAGTCGAACGACCGCCCAGGTGCGCAGTCGCGTTCGATCTAATGCGTGGCCAAAGCTCACCCGCCAATCCGGTCTGCTGGTGATGATGTTGGCTGATGTAGGCAATGACAGTAGCATCGCTACAAGGCTCCCCTATCGAGTGGCGCGTTAGGTTTACAGATGTACAACGGGTGTTACGAGAAAGCAAAAACACTATGTAAGGTTAAGTACAGCACAGGTGATCAGTGAGGTTCGTCCACGTTTAATGTGCCTATACTGTCCTAGTCGGTACATGCATGGCGTCCGCGTACTGCACATACCTTGAGAATACGTTATCCCTCTGGGCAGGGCGAGCCTCACGGACTAGCCTAAATTTCGTTAGCGAAGGGAGCAAGCCCGACTCGACAGTGCAACCTACCCACCGCTCACTCTAAAGGAATGGGCTGCCCAACTCTGCAATGATATGAATTCTTTCACAAAAAAAAATTAGGACAACCACTACAACCCCCTGTGTAGACCCTCACCTCCTCCACTTATAGGAAGCGAGAAGAAACCTAATCAAACGCTGGAAACGACAGCCCCTAATCGTCGTTTGTAAAGGAGATTTGCCCTTCTAACAGAAGAAGCAGCCCACTATGCGGCTCACCTGTGCAAAGAAAGCTGGCTATCACTTTGCGACAGTCTCCGGGGTCAACTCAGTACATCAAAGACTTGGAGACTGCTCAGATATCTTATAGAGCCTTCAAAAAGCAAGACCGATTCAAACCAAACCATGCAAAAAATATTTCAGTCGCACCCAGGAGATTCCAGTGCCCTCATGAAGTCCTTCCTGGACAAGCACCTCCCCGTTCATCCGAAAACGCCACTACCGCCGTAATCGGGACAGCCAAATCTCAAACTGGTTGAAGACATCTACATCTATGGAGTAAAAGCGGCACTGCAGACCATCAGACGCAACACAGCCCTTGGGGTGGACGGCATCACCAACAAGCTTCTAGTGAACTTGGATGATGATTCCATCATTGAACTCACCACCTACCTGAACACGGTATGGAGGTCGCGCAAACTTCCAGAAGACTGGAAGGTGGCAGAGGTGTGCCTTATTCCGAATCCCGGAAGACCACAGAGCACCGAGAACCTGCGCCCAATATCCCTATCCTCGTGTTTTGGGAAAGCTTATACAGCATGTCATCCACAAAAGGCTACAGCAGTACCTCGAACAAAGTAACATGTTCCCACACACATTGTGTAGATTTCGCAATCACCTCTCCACGCAGGACACCCTTCTTCAACTGGAGGAAGTTGTTATACTGAAATGCTCGAGGGATAGCCCGAAAGCCATCTTAGCCTTGCATTTAAAAGGTGCGTTGGAGAATGTCAGTCATACTGCCATACTTGAACAACTGTATGGCCTTACTTGCGGGAACGTACCTACAAATACTTCCTCGACGGCCGAAAAGCCATTCTGAAGGTGGGAGGTTAAAAGCCCAATACAATTTCTTTCGGCAACACGGGCACACCCCAGGGTGCGGTCCTTTCCCCCTTGCTGTTTATTGTAGCCTTCGTAGGCCTCCCTCCGCTCCTAGATGCCATAGCAGGCATACGCCATGCATTATATGCGGATGACATCCTCATATGGGCCACTCATGAGTCACTGGGGGAAATGGAGACCAACCTACAACAGGCAGCCGACATTGCCTGTGAAGACGCACGACAATGTGACCTAGTGTGCGCGCCGCAAATATCTGAGCTGCTTATCGTGTCACCACGTACAAAACACCCTCCCTGGTCGCCAACCATCTCCCTAGAAGTAGATGGCCACCCTATTGTTCCAATTAAGCAGGTGAGAATCTTAGGCTTGCTTCTACAAGCGGATCGCTCCAATACCAAACTGCTGGACCGACTTAAGCACACCACTGAGCAGGTCTCCCACATGATCCGCAGGGTCAGCACAAAAACGAAAGGTATGCGAGAGGCGGATGTGCTAAGGCTAGTCGAAGCCTTTGTCGTCTATAGAATTACGCCATCCTCTACGCTTTGCTCTCGAAGGCTGAAAAGGACAAGGTAGAGACTATCGTACACAAGGCATACACGCTGGCGTTGGGACTATCTGTCAGCCCCTCGACAGAGAAACTACTACACTTGGGAGTTTCTAATACCTTGGATGAACTCCTCGAAGCTCATCACATGAACCAATTATTACGTCTGAGTTCCACCTACACCGGCAGAACAATTGTGAACCAGCTATGCCTGCGCTCACCGATTTAACACCCACAGGCCGATGCGACTCAGCTTCCGCATGAGAATCGGCAATTTATTGATGTGGCCCCCTGGCCCCGGAGCATGCATCCAACACACCACCAGGATCGCAGAGATGCCAGAGCGGAAGCAATCTTCAAACGGTACGGTCAAAACTCCACCACAGTATACACGGACGCAGCATCCTATCCCAGGAGGAGAGCAATGACCGCGGTTGTGACTACAGCTCAAGTCCTCCTCACAAGTGCATCAACTCCTACCACCCATGCACTACAGGCACAAGAAGTGGCCATAGCCCTAGCAATTGCTCAAACCCCTGCAGAGATCATCATTACGGACTGCCAACAAGCATGCAGAACATTCTGGAGCCGCTTCCTCTCACCCTGCGCCACACAAATTCTACTGCAGCATCCTCCACAACACCGTGTAAGTATTATTTGGGCTCCCCTCCATGCCGATGTCCCCGCCAATGAAGCTGGCCACCAGCATGCCCGAGATTCGACACACCGGGCTAGTCAGGAGTTCGGCGAGCAGTGGCGTGTCTGTCCCCTTTTGTGATTACACAGAAATCATGCAGCACTACCGCCTGCAGCGAACAATGTACCCTCCTTTACATACAAACCTCACAAAACAGCAAGAACACCACCTTCGATGCATCCAAATCAAGATTTTTCCCCACCCAACGAGAGCCCACAATCTGGCCCCCACCCTCTACTCCTCGCAATGCCGCTTCTGTGACGCTCCGGGCACGGTTTACCACATTGTGCGGGTCTGCGAGATGAACCCCAACCTACACCCGCTGCCCTTCCCCTCTCCTGATCACTGGGAGAGAGCACTGTCCAGCTTGGACCCTGATGACCAGCTTTAGCTGGTGAAGAGGGTCCAAGAAGCCGAACGGTCTCCAGGTGTCCTGGAATAAGGACTCTTCCCCAAGGCGAGCTGCTTTATAGGGACGTTTATTCCTCCTCCTCCTCGGGGTGCCTTGCTTGGGAGTGGCCGACTGTTTGCAGGCGGAAACGAGCGTCCTTAAATACGGATTCTGCTAGCAGCGACCAGAGGCGAGAGTGATGTCCCACAAAGCTCGAGCGCACTGTCCGGGCTACAAGGCGGTCTAGACAACCGGTTGCAGACGGCTTCCGGGTGTTGGGCGCCTCCATAGTGCGGCCAGCTCTTTTGTTCCACGGACCACGGAAGCATGCGCGGAGTCATTCACGCAGTAGACGCCATGTTCGTCTATGAATTAGTGACCGATGGGCCATTGACTGTCGTGGTAGCTCTAACTGACGTTGCGCATATTTTGTGATGGCACACGACGTATTTAGAAGGGTCGTGAATGGCCTACGAACTCGTACACGTTGATCTCGATAGGGGCGGGCAAAAAGTTTCATCCGCCCCTATCAAACAAAAACCTTAAGGAAACAAAAATACCTTAACATGTATATCCCAGTAAGTGGAGGGCAAATAGCCCCGCCGGTAACGTAGTGGTCATCGCACCAGACCGGTATTCTGGAGGGCGTGTGTTCGGATCGCACCCGGCGGGCCCTTTTTTCTCAACTTTCTTTCGGCTTTTCCAAATTCTTTATCTGTTTCAATGACCTACCACATCCTTCCCTTTGCTTTCTGGGGTTTTCTCGACTGCTAACCCTTATTTCTGTGTTATTTCAACGAGCCCCTGATTTCGTATATTTTTATATACACACACACACACACACACACACACAACAACACACACACACATATATATATATATATATATATTGTTACGGAACAGGTGGACAATGCGCGGTGTCCCACCTTCGACAACGACGAGGCAGTGGCGGGCATGCAGCCTGTGGGAGCTTAGTGATAGCCGCGATGTACATATTGTAAAGTACATCGTCCGCATCTCATGCTTCATGTCCTGCGCCACGTTACAATATATATAGTGTAAGTAAAAAGTCGGATACACAGCAAAAACAATAACAACGAGCGTTTACTTACGTAGCGCCAACGGGACTTGCCTTCATTAAAGCACATTCAACTGATGTTGCTGTCACAAACATTTGGAGCACATTTTTTAAATAGAGTTGCAGAAAACTGTGAGAAGGATCGGAAGATGTTTCGAAAACGGAGAGTTTGCATGCAGTCGGGCTAAGCCTATGTTACAACAGTAACAACAAAAAGAGAGAAAGGAGAGAGGGAGAGAGAGGAAGGGCTCGTATTTACAAGGCAGCAGTCAAGGTTGCTCCACGACGGGGCAACGTACCGGGCATGGGCTTCAAGTTGGCAAGACTGGACAATCGCGGTTTTAAAAGGAAGGGAAAAGTATACAATAAAATATTCAGTGGGTGGGCAGACTGGTTCGAACGAATCTATTCAGGCATGAACGAAGAATGCGTGTTGGGTGTGCCCCCCGGGGATGGACAGAATAGACACAGTACACAAAGGGGCATTGTAGAAGAGCTTGCAACTCAACAGGAAATATGTATCGTCCATAGATCACACAGGGTTAAACGTTTCTAAGTGGTATATATATATATATATATATATATATATATATATATATATATATATATATATATATATATATATATATATATATATATATATATATATATATATATATATATTTGAATTTATTGAGAGGACATTGAGGGACAGGTGCAGGAGGACGTTTATTAGGAAGCGTTGCAACCGTCGCGGACACAGAACCAGCATCTGATGACGATGATCTTCCCAAGAGGGGAATTGGTCGAATGGTGATGAGAATGGTTATGAGCGGAAGAAGATGAAGCACAGGAGGTTGCCCACAATGTACGACCCGGTGACTGTAAATAGGACGCGATGCTCAGAACGTTCTCACAATATATATATATATAAATATAAATAAATATATATATATACATATATATATATATATATATATATATACATATATATATATATATATATATATATATATATATATATATATATATATATATATATATATATATATAGTTAAGAAAAAAAGGTTCCTGGCGATAAGGTTAACTGTACGATAGAGAAGTCACATTGAAAAACATAATATTTATTCTAACGTTTCGACCGGGGGCCAGTCTTTTTCAAAGAAGTATCTTTGAAAAAGACCGGCCCGAATCGAAACGTTAGAATAAAGATTGTTATGTTTTTCAATGTGAGTTCTCTATCGTATGTATATTTAAATATATATGTATACATATATATGTGGTTGAGAAAATGGTAGACGCAAGAATAAAAACAAAAACAGGGGTTTATTGACGTTTCGACTGGAGGACCAGTCTTCATCTTGAGTAAGGGTAGCGCACAACACCCATTATGCGGGGGTCGTGGGTTCGATTTCTAAATCCGATAACCGCAGATTTTTCTCAACTTTTATTTCTTTATTCCTGTATCATACAAAACTGAAAATCACCTCATTCGGCATTACAATGCACCTTCAAGCAGCCGATTAGCACTGGCAATAAGGACTGCACCTTTGATGGGCGTTCTTACCCAGTCCCTCGTAACATACATTTATATATATATATATATATATATATATATATATATATAAGAGAAGAAAAACTTCGAACAAGGTAAAAGCACGATTGTGGCCTACGTTTCAGCAAAGAGAACTTGCTTTCCTCAGGGCAAGTTCTCTTTGCTGAAACGTAGGCCACAATCGTGCTTTTACCTTGTTCGAAGTTTTTCTTCTCTTGTGTTCTCTACCATCTTCAAAGTTCTACTACTCCCTATATATATATATATATATATATATATATATATATATATATATATATATATAATATATATATATATAGATATATATATATATATATATATATATATATACATATATATACATATATATATATATATATATATATATATATATATATATATATATACCAGAGAAGGCATTCTTGGCTATTGTTGAAATATTCCAAAATTTAAACCAGTGGGCTGAAGCAGACCAGCCCACTGGTCGAAACTGTCGAAATAAAGTCTTTGTTAGTGTTTTCCAAGTGGTCGCACCCAAGTTTTTGAATATATATATATATATATATATATATATATATATATATATATATATATATATATATATCTAGGGTTTGTAAATTAGGGGCTCGTTAGAAAATACAGGAAGAAATGCCGGCAGTCTACAACGCCAAAGAAGGCATAGGGGAACGGTTAGAATATTTTTTTTACCGTTGGTGACGTTACATTATGATTTATTATTCTTACTTACGTGAGAAAGAAACAAAGAAAAACACGCGCCCAGGCGTGGGTTCGGTCCCCACTCTGGGCGCGTGTTTTTCTTTCTTTCTTTCTCACGTAATTAATAATAATAAATAATAATGTAACGTCACTAACGGTAAAAAAAATATTCTAACCATTCCCCTATGCCTTCTTTGGCGTTGTAGACTGCCGGCATTTCTTCCTATATATATATATATATATATATATATATATATATATATATATATATATATATATATATATATATATATATATATATATATATATATATATATATATATATACATATATACATATATATATATATATATATATATATATATATATATATATATACAGTTGCACATGGATATATCGAATTATTGTCTATATCGAACAGTGCAAACATCCCCTTAAAAATCCCATCCAAAAGTATAGGGATGTTGAGCGCGTCTATCGAACTCCTGATCACGGGCAAATTCGATATATTGAATTCCGCGCCGAAGGTGACCCTGAAAATTTGCTTCCTCTGGTGGGGTGGAGTTGATGATAATGTTGACTCATCGCAGGAGCTGCCTGGCTTGGTGAGACAGAGGCGGCGTCCGCGGCATTATGTCGCTTGCACTGCCTTCAACAGCTGTTTTCACGCTAGCACGAGGGGAAGCTCCCTGATCGCTAGAATGCGGGTGGTGGTTGGGGCGAAAGGACATAAAGGAGCAAAAGAAATTGACCGGAGGCACTCTTTTTCTGTGATTGAGCTGTTTGGTGGCTCGTGCAGGGGGACCGATGCAGCGTTGTATGTTTGTTTTGTCCAAGGCATTCATTTCGGAGCAACGAAGGCGTGAATTCTTCGGGTGCAGGCTGCCGAAAAGATGTTGGTTGAAAAGGCGTTCGGAATTCCTCGCACTAGTTTTGAGGGCGATGCACGCATCAACGTTGACGTAAAGGCGAATGCAGCACAACCCGCCCCCGCTATTCCGGACCGTGTCAATTGCAAAGCGACTTCGTTGCACGCCTCCAGATGGGTGAGGTGTTCGGTTCGGATACTGAAGATGACGGCAGTCTTTGCCTGACAACGTTCCCAACAGCCTACTGCAGCCGAGGTTCCGTCAGCGTTATTCGCCTCTGTTGTGGCACAGTGTACAGCGTTGATTTTCTCATTTGTGCGTGTTGGTAATCTTGAAGACAATTTGGCGAACTTTACGACGGAGAAGAAAAAACAAGCGAAGCTCAAAGACATTTCAATGATAAATAAAGTGCGGTGGCCATCATGCTGCGGTTAAGAGTTTCCGTGCTTTGAGGGTCAAAACGGTAAACTACCGTTTTCCACGACTTCAGAAAACTCAGTGATGTGCGGAGTTGTCAGATAATCTTCAGATAGGTGTATTTTATATATCGAATTATCGATATATCGAATTATTTTGCGATCCCCTTGGAGTTCGATATATCCGTGTTCGACTGTATATATATATATATATATATATATATATATATATATATATATATATATATATATATATATATATATATATATATATATATATATATATATATATATATATATATATATATATAAGAAAGAAATGCCGGCAGTCTCCAACGCCAAAGATAGCATAGTGGAATGGTTAGACAATTTTTTACCGTTAGTGACGTTACATTATTATTTTTTTGATTAATTACGTGAGAAAGAAAGAAAGAAAAACACGCGCCCAGAGTGGGGACCGAACCCACGCCTTTCGATTAGATCTCGAATGCCTTAGCAATTCGGCTATCTGGGCGACTGTGTCCTCCTTACCCACTTATGACAGGTTGTAGACGTTAGAGTCACGCCCCGGGGGTTGAAAAGAAGGTGCCCGTCTCCCCGTGTACTCTGAGTGGCGCTGGCTACCACCCTCAAGCGTCAGATACAGTTGTAGTAAATATAAATACCCCAGAAAGTGAAGGAGTACACAGTCGCCCAGATAGCCGAATTGGTAAGGCATTCGAGATCTAATCGAAAGGCGTGGGTTCGGTCCCCACTCTGGGCGCGTGTTTTTCTTTCTTTCTTTCTCACGTAATTAATAAAAAAATAATAATGTAACGTCACTAACGGTAAAAAATTGTCTAACCATTCCCCTATGCCATCTTTGGCGTTGTAGACTGGCGGCATTTCTTTCAACGAGCCCCTCATTTCCAAACTATATATATATATATATATATATATATATATATATATATATATGTTTAGGAAGGTGAGAGAAGCCGCACCGATGTCCTAGCTCTATGTCTTTGTACAGGTATTGGGAAATATGGTGGCGATGAGTTCGCCTTGAAAAGCATGCTTTTTTGTAATTCCATGCTTCAACTCTTTAAAACATATATGTATTTCAAGAGCAGTAAACCACGAAAAACTTTCCATTTCAAGGTTTTGGCGTTCTTGATTGCGATCTTGTCTTCCATATTTTATGCAACGGGTCCGTCATTGTCAATCTTGAATTGCTACATATGCATGCAGGTTCCTACATCATCCTTTATATATATATATATTTAGCTCCTCCCTTTTGTGACATGCCTGCTGTGTGCGGTGTTTAGTTTCACAACGGGGTGGAGGCAAAGCAAAAGTGATAACCGGCATCCTTTCAGTCTTGGCTGGTGTTATCGCAGTCTGCAGTACTCAAAACAGCTATCGAAACGCAGAACAAAATGGCGGAGCTTTGCGCCAGTTCTCGCTGGCTAGCATGCGTAATCATGGGAACAGCAATTAAACTTCATACTTAGATATCTCGGAGCACGGAGGCGCACAAGAATTCTGGCAAATGAAACTGCGTTGAAACATGATTGCGCCTAACTTTTCAATACACACATACGTGCTTACTGCAGCCAGTAAAATGTTCAGTATTCAATTTTAGTTAATTAGGCCACCAACATCAATATTTGCCACCTAATTTTGTGTCCCACAGGGCGCACAAACTCATTGTAGAGGTGGTACTCACTTAAATCTCAGCGCCTGATTTTTAAAAAACCTGTAGACTAATTTGATCACCCTGTATATATACAAATATAATAAGTATGATGCAGCAACCTGTATGTATATGAAACAATGACGGGCCCGTTGCATCAACGCAGGAAGACAGGGTATCAGTCAAGAACGCCAGCACAATCAAATGGGAACTGTTTCGTGGTTTACTGCTCTTTAAGCAGATATATGTTTCAAGCAGTTCAAACATGAAAAGATACCGAAAACACGTTTTTGGGTAGTACTCGACGCCACTACATTCGCAATCCCGTTACAAAGCAAGAGCTAGGTGATCGGCCTGTCGGTGCTCACCTTCATTTTCTGGATATTTATGTGAATGTAACGGTTTTCTGCGCTTGTGATGCCAGCCAGCGCTGCAGTGACAACTCAGGGTGACAACTCTTGCTTTATCTTTTAAAATCAGGAGCGATACGAGAGCGCTTACAAGTATTGTTTCGAGGCGATAAGTATAACCATGGTACCAATAGGTTCAGTTTACATTATCTGTAAATTACATGGGAGTGGATTGGAATGAACTCCGATGTTCAGTTCACACTCTGTAAATTACACAGAAGTGTTATTCGAATGAACCGCAACCAGACAAAAACAATGTTTGGCATAACAACTGGAGCTAGGCCACATGTTGAAAACAAGGGAAAGATGAACATACAAAGTTAGCTATAAACGGTCCCTCAAGCAGGCGTCACATAGTAACGTCCAAGGCACGAGTCTGGCTGCTGATACGACGTCCGTAGAGAACTGACACCCTGATCACACTACCCACTTTATCGCGTGACGCTTGATACCGACTTTTTGAACGCGATCGACCGAGTGGCTGCGCCATCTCAGTGTGCCTGCTTTTAAATCGCCAGGGGAAAAGGCAACCCCGCAAAACCTTGCTTGCGCACCCGTAGCGGCTGCATCTTCTCTAAGGTGGGTGAATCATCGCCAATTAATTTGAACTAAATTGAATTTCTTTATTTTCATATAATATTCGTAATTGTACAGTGGATTTGTTGGGAAAAAAGCCGCTCTAGGTAGCTTCCCAGGGTCAAAAATCCATGGAGAGAGGCAGCAGCAGGGTAGAGCGAGAAAGACAAGAAAAACAAAGAAAACATTTTTTTAACAAAAAATAAAAAATACAGAGCAGACGGACTCCTATACTCAAAGAAGAAGAAACAACAACAACAATACCAGCTACTACAAAAAAAGAAAAAAAGAAGAAACCGGCGCTAGAGATGAACAGCTTAAGACATAGGGTAATTTAATTCAATGTCACAAGTAAAACGGCTCGAGCGGGGCAGTGTTCAAGTTGGTGACATGTAGAACGCTAAATCCTTGGGCAATAGAAAATCAAGGAGGTAAGCACTACTATAGGAACCCGAAATGTACAGTTTATAGGCATCGGACACCAACGTTACACGAGGCGTATTACTAGACAATTCAAAGACAAATACGGTTTTGGCGTAGTCGGAGAACAAGATATAAATTGTCATAAGCATCAAAGAAGAAAATGGGTTCCTGCGCTAAAGAAACACATTCTAAACTTAAGGGAGACAAGATAAAGGAAAGACGTCTTGACGGTAGTAAATTAGTGGGACTACAGAAATTATGTACGTAGAGCTGATAACGATGTGTAAGGGATCTCTCTACTACTTAAGTCAAGTTTATTCAGTAATGTGGAAAGAGTAAAGCTTATCCTTTTAGCACCGTAGTTTGTTGTTGGGCAGTGTATGTGCCAGGATTTCGGTAACCATGTGTTGTTGGCTGAGACATTTGCTTTCACATTGGCAGGAAAACGATACAATTGGTGCCACTCTTTTCTTCTTTGCGATACGCAGACACTAATTGGTAATTGAGCCGATTGGGTACCTTCGGCAGGGAGAGCTCTCGGAATAGTGGCTGAGGCGGTGGCTGGTAAGGCATATTAGAAATTATTCGCCCGCATTTTTGCTGCAGGAGGAACAGGTTGTGCGAGTTTCTAGTGGAAGTGGCTTCCCAGAGACAAGAAGAATAAGTTATGTCACTTAAAAAGAGAGCGTTATAAACCAGAAGTTTTACACTACCTGGGATATTCTTGATTGAATGCCTAAGTTCCACTGTTTTGTAAAGTTGACTTATTAGATAATATATATGGCCATTCCATGACGTCGGATGGTCGAAGAGAACGCACAGTGTTTTAGAACATTACACAAGCTATATCTTAGAGGAAGAATACATATTGTTACAGCGCAGTTTCTACGAAGGATATTGTCTCCGGGGTTTCTAATCGAAAGTGATTGACCAAGACCACTGTGGTTTGGTAGAAGAGGAGGTTGAGGTGGTTTCTGTGCCGGAAGCTTCCAGATCTGATCCCTTGGCTCTTCCCGGACCACATCACTGGAAATAAACCCATTTCATCCATTAAGACCGTGTCACGTGGTAGGTGTGGGGTAGCAGCGTCCTGGACCCTGTGGAGCCAGCGAAAACCTGCGTTCTTCGTTGGAGTTGGCGGATCACCGGCTCGGACCCAGCTGACATGGCGCCGCCCCGGAATGGTGAAAACTCTTCCCCAGTGGTGGTCAACGGCTGGCCCCACAAGGAATCACGCTCGTTCTCTGGGAACAATGACGAAGATGTCGAGGAATGGCTCAAACACTACGAAAGGGTGGGCAAATACAATCGCTGGGACACAGCAGCGCAACTAGCCTATATAGTGGTGTATCTCGTCGAAACAGCTTTGACTTGGTTCGAAAACAATGAAGCGAAGCTCACGACATGGGCTATCTTCGTCGAGGAGCTGAGGAAATCTTTTGGCGACCCCATTTCCCTCCGCAAAAGGCCGAGCAGACGCTCGCACAGCGAGCACAGGTACCGGGAGAGACTTGTACAGCATACATACAAGAGGTCCTTAAACTCTGCTCTCTTGTAAACCCGACCATGACTCACGAGGACAAGGTATAGGACATTTGCTGAAAGGTATAGTGGAAGACGTATACAACTTCTTGATTACAAAGGAAAACCTAGCCTCTGCAGCTGAAGTGGCCAACCACTGCCACACATTTGATGCTCTCAAGCTTCGGCGGATTGGCCCCAAATTTGGCCGTCTTCCAAACGTTCCCACTGTCGCTAGCGTGGACACTGGTCCATCTGACGATATTGCATCCTTGGTTCGCCGTATTATACGAGAGGAACTAGGGTATCAAGTTCAAGCGTACACCGCCAATCCGCCTGCCTATTCGGGACCTCCTGCAAATTGCGTGTATCACCAGTGCGCCGTTCATGAGCCTTGTTTTCAAGTAGCAGCATCCAAACCACAACTCCGCTACAAGATGGCGTCAATGTTCAGAGCTTCCGAGCGCCATCCCGGCGACTCTGCTACGAGAATGAATACCGTAGAGTTGTCGCTGGCTACCCACACCAACAAGTCGAACCAGCCGCTACCCGCAACGAGGCGACCAAGACCGCTATCGGGAACCACCTGTTTGCTATTTCTGTGGCGTCAGAGGGCACATCGCTCCCTTCTGTCGCCGTCGCCAGCAGCAAGCTGCACGGATCTTTGCCCCTTCTTCGCCCAGCCGACGCGATGGCCCAATCTACCAGGATCCCCTTTTCCACCACCCGGCTCCGCTCACCAACCGCAATGCATCTCCCGCCACCTCTGACCGTAGCATCACGCCACCGCTTCGCCAGGCCCGGTCGAAGTCACCTAGCCGCCGGTCCGGTCCCCCGCCGCTGGGAAACTAGCTGGTGCGGCCGACAGGGGTGAGGTCGCGGAACGGTCGGTTTTACCAAATCCCCTGTCAGTAGTGATGGTAGAGAACAAGCTGTGTATTTGTGTCGACGGCGTGAACGCAACTGCTTTGGTGGATACTGGTGCTAGTGTGTCAGTGATGAGCTTGTCATTTAACGATCGCCTTCGACATAAAGTTATGTTTGAGTGGGATGGAACTAGACATTTCCATGGGGTTGGTGGTGAGCCTCTGCGGGTAGTTGGAATTATCTTGGCAGACGTTGTGCTTGGCGAAGACACCTTCAGAACTGAGTTTACCGTATTAGAGTACGCAACGCGTGATGTCATTCTGGGTATCGAAATTTTGAAAGAATGTGGGGCAAAGTTAGATTGCGGTGCTGGAGAGGTTTCATTGCGAAGTGTATTGCCGGTGTGTATCGAGCAAGCCACCGAAACCAGCCGAGCAGTGTTCGCTGTTGCCGATGATACGCTATTGCCTCCTATGTCAGCCATGTTCGTTCCCGTGAAGTGCAGCCATATGAGCACGGGTAGCTCCTGTGTGGCGTTAGTTGAGCCCGAACAGGACACAGCAATGAAGAAAAATGTGTTCGTACCTCGCGCTTTGGTTCATCAGAAGGGTGGCTTTACTCATGCGTGGACAGTGAACGCAAGCTCAGAATCCGTACTTCTCCCTCAGGGCCTCATACTCGCCACTTATGGCGATAATGTAAATACTTCACTGGACGCTATTTCTATGGCTGGCCCTGCGACTAATGTGGAACCGGAGTATACAGCCAATTTCATCAAAATGGTTAACAAATAGTTGCCGTCCGAGCAACGAGACGCATTGCGAAAATTTCTGGCTCGGCACGCTTCGGTGTTCGATTTTCCGCAGGCTAAATACCCTCCTGCGCCACCAGAGTCTCGGACGCAACATCGAATTTACACCCGCGACGCACCACCCATCCGGCAGAAACCTTACCGCGTGTCTCCTGCTGAGCACAGCGCTATAAATGAACAGACAGAGGAAATGCTCTGGAACGGTGTGATTCAGGAATCTACCAGCCCATGCGCCGCCCCTGTAATACTGGTCAGAAAGAAGGACAACACGTGGCGATTTTGCGTTGACTTCCGTAGACTTAATAATGTGACGAAGAAGGACGTCTACCCACTTCCGCGCATTGACGACGCCATCGTTTGTCTGCATTCTGCCGCCTACTTTTCGTCGGTTGATCTGAGATCGGGCTACTGGCAGACTCCTATGCACCCGGACGACAAGGAGAAGATTGCTTTCGTCACACCAGATGGCTTGTTCGAATTTAATGTTATGGCGTTCGGCCTGTGCAACGCGCCTGCAACATTCGAAAGATTTATGGACTCTGTCCTGCGGGGCCTGAAGTGGGAAGCCTGCATGTGTTATCTGGATGACGCCATAATTTTCGGCAGGACGTTCGACGAGCATAACCAGCTGGCTAATGTTGTTCTCCAGCGCATCGCACAGGCTGGCCTGGTCCTGAACTCGAAGAAGTGCCATTTCGGAGAGCGCCAGGCGCTTGTGCTTGGCTTCCTTGTTGACCACGATGGAATCAGGCCCGACCCCCAAAAGATTGCTGCGGTTCGTGATATTCAAAAACCTCGATCACCTAAGGAACTGCGGAGCTTCCTTGGACTGTGCTCCTACTTTCGTCGGTTTATCAAAGACTTCGCCAATATGGCCTGTCCCCTCACCGCTCTTCTTCGTAAAGACACGCCCTTTGTGTGGACTCCCGAATGTGACTCGTCTGTCACAAAGTTGAAGCATTTGTTGACATCCGGTCCTGTGTTGCGCCACTTCGACCCCTCGGCCCCCATTGAGATCCACTCAGATGCCAGCGCCATCGGTGTTGGGGCTGTGCTGGTGCAGCCGCATGGTGGTGCGAATAGCGCTGTCGCCTACGCAATTCGTACCCTCTCGAAAGCAGAGCGTAACTACACTGTGACAGAACTAGAATGCCTTGCGATGATTTTCGCCATTCAAAAGTGCAGACCCTACATTTATGGACATCATTTTACCATTGTAATACACCATCACTCCCTGTGCTGGCTTGTCGAACTACGCGACCCCTCTGGTCGATTCGCTCGCTGGTCTTTAAGGCTTCAGCAATTCGATTTCGCTGTTGTCTGCAAGAGCGGGCGCCGCCACACTGACGCTGACTGTTTGTCACGCCTGCCTCAACAAGCGCAGCTATTTGAGGAAGAACACCATGTCGATTCCTTAGCTTCCATCTCGACCACGCTGCCCAACGCACTCTTGTTTCAGGAAGAGCAACAAAAAGATAGCAGCTTGAAGCCATTTTTGTTTCCGCACAGGCGTCTCAATCGTCGACTTCACCGTTCGTCGTCCGAGATGGCTTGCTCTGGAGACGGAATTATTCGACCGATGGTGCTCGTTTCCTGCTTGTCGTGCCTGAGAGCCTCCGGCCTGTAGTCCTGCATGCTATGCACGACGACGTCACTTCAGGACATCTTGACTTTGCCCGCACGCTTTACCGACTCCGTCAACGTTTCTACTGGCCTCGCCTCTGGAAGACGACGAAGCAGTTCGTCGCCGGATGCCAGGTATGCTAGCACTACAAGCATCACATAGTTCCTCCTTCAGGGCATCTGCACCCGGTGCGTCCACCGATGTCAGCTTTTAGAAAAGTAGGAGTTGACTTGTTCGGCCCGTTTCCAAGTCGGTAGCCGGGAATCGATGGATAATTGTCTGTGTCTTTTACCTGACAAGATATGTGGAAACTACTGCTCTGCCATCTGCTACAGCTTCCGAGGTCGCACACGTTTTTCTGCACTTCATCATACTGCGCCATGGTGCCCCCCGTGTGGTTATAAGTGATCGTGGACGACAATTCACAGCGGATATCGTTGAACAGCCCCTTCGTCTCTGTGGGTCACAGTACCGACACAGCACGCCATATCACCCACAAACCAATGGCCTTACTGAGCGAACCAATCGTACACTGACAAACATGTTGGCCATGTACGTATCCTCAGATCACAAAAACTAGGACGATGTGTTACCTTTTATCACATACGCTTACAATACCACTAAGCACGAGGTCACGGGATACGCACCTTTCTTTGTTCTATACATGCGACTGCCAAGTAGCTTCCTCGACACTATCTTGCCCTTTTCTCACCATAACGAGGTTTTTATAGCGCAGACTCTCTGTCGTGCTGAAGAGGCACACCGCCTTGCCCGACTACGGACTTTGACGTCCCAGGCGAACATGTCCCAGGCGCGATATGACCGACGACACGCACCAGCTTCGTACTTTACCGGTGACCTTGTCTGGCATTGGACGCCGCTACGCAAACGTGGTTTGTGCCAGAAGTTTTTATCAACCTATACCGGCCCCTTTGTAGTTGTTCGAAAATTAAGTGACCTAAATTATGAAATCGCTAAAGTGCTGTCGCAAGATCCTCGATCCCGCAATACTCAAGTTGTTCACGTCGCCCACCTGAAGCCTTGTCAACCCCGACAACTTCAACTCGCTCGGTGAGCTTCGTCTCGCCCCGGGGAAGTGTTACAGTGCAGTTTCTGCGAAGGATATTGTCTCCAGGGTTTCTAATGGAAAGGGATTGACCAAGACCACTGTGGTTTGGTAGAAGAGGAGGTTGAGGTGGTTTCTGTGCCGGCAGCTTCCAGATCTGATCGCATGGCTCTTCCCGGACCACATCACTGTAAATAAACGCATTTCATCTATCAAAACCGTGTCAATATTAGCCCTACCCATAGATAATACTTTGTTTTTCTGCTGGAACAGAATTACTTTCGTGTTTTCGGTGTTAACTTTAAGACCGGTAATGATGCACGACCAGTGCACTTTTCTGAACCTGCATTCGCGGATGAGGCTTGGTAAAGAACATCATTTGATGTGAATAGCAAAGTAGTATCTTCTGCGTAAAGTATATATTTTGTACTGCTGTCTATGTTTGCTGGATTATTTATGTAAATATTGAACATTATTGAAGACTTGCATTCATGCCAATCGCCACTCTTTGCAAACGGGCTGACCTGTATGGATGAATGATCTTAGGTTGGCAATGGGAGCTTAATATTTTTTTAGAATCTTCTTTCGGCGTTTCCTTCACGCATAACGACATAATCGTAAGTTTGGAGGTTCATTCCTATCGATCCATATTACGCAAGCTTACCATTTTTGCTGTGAACGATTGTAGTAGCGAACTTTTTGTATTGCTTCATGTGTGTCTTCGTCCTTCTCAATAGTTTTCGATCTAAAACACACAGTTTCATTTTGTCCGGTGTAATCAAAGTTTTTCTTCTCAATCTTGTACAGTTTATCTTTTACTAAAAACTGAAAAAAATAGGTGCTCTCAGTTTCGGCAACAGAGACACAAAAGCTAACTGTTGAGTGAAAGGCATCGTTTTTTATAAAACGTTTTGAACAAACCATAGATGTCCTTACAAAATCATCTTGAAGGTCTGATTACCTGTACATGTTTGTGGCGATAACGCACGTCTTCACAAGATTTGCCGTGCTGTGCGTCTCATTTCAGCAGAATATCAGAAGTTTTGAAAAAACCCATTATTCACTGAAAAGTTACAATTAATGTGGCTCTAACCATTTGCGTCCTCGGGAAGAATCACTGGCAGTTTTTGATCCAATGTCAAACATACATTTTCCAGGCAAAAGGTGGATCTTTAGGTTGTTCCAAATGCGGCTGTGGAAATTACAATTACCATCTTTTGCGGTAGCACTAAGAGTATGAGAAAAAAGCTACTTATGATGGGGAGGTGCAAGGCTCTTCACTTGCACAACCCAAGATCGTGCGAAGGACGTGTGTCACACACAAATATACCATCTTTGTCTTATGGTCCCTTCTGGTCCGTGGATCAACAGGATTATTATTTTCCAGGTACAAAGCAAACGGGAACGCACTACGTTTGTAGAGGAATCACAACGCTAGTTCTGTTTTTTCTTGCATTCAGTACACCGAAAAGAAACCATGTTAAAACCAATTGTAACCTTCCGTGGTACATATTGGGCAAAAGAGGCATCAATTTAAGCCTAGCGTACCTGCACACTATGTGTACAAAAGATGTGCTACTGTATTATTGTTCGGAGCCCCTTAGGTGTTCGCGCGGACAGAAAGTTAGCGCAATAACTGAATTTCTGTTTCCCGCTGCCTCTTTTCAACCATATACCGAGTAAACGTGAACGGATAATTCGAGTGTTTACAGCAACGTACACAAGCTGGCTACGAAATTTCCGTAGCAACGAAAACTGGCGTCACCCAAATTAAAGACTAATAATATAGGACGCATTACTTCATCTCAGATCAATTACCGTAATTACCCGATTCTAACGCGCACCTTTTTTCCGAAAAAATAAGTCGAAAAATTGCATTGGCGTTAGAATCCGATACGAAACCGAAACTGCCGAAACAACGGAAATTTCGTCTCGCCCATCGCCGTCTCAAGATGGCGCCAAAGCTTTTAGCAATAATTTTTCGGACGCACGAATCATAGGCACCGAGGCTTTTCTATCGGCGTTCACACAAATCGTCAAATTGTTCCACTTGCGCACTTGATAACAGCAATGGCAGCAGCGGCTCTCACGCGTTCAAAACGAGTGGTTGGCTGAAGCGTGCGCCTCTGGAGAAGTTCGTAGGATGGGCGTGCGAGGCGTGGGCCACGATCCCATCGACCATGGTTGAACGTTCGTTATGAAGTGTGGCATCGCGAACACGCTTCACGGCACCAAGGACGAGATGTTGTGGTCAGCCGAGAGCGACGAGGAGGGAGATGGGTGAGATTACTTGGAGAAATAAATCGCCCGTTTATCTCGCATTCGTTTTTCTTGATCACAAAGTTCCATGCGCGTTACAATCGGCAGTGCAAGTTTTTTTGTTTTTTTTTGCCAGGAAAATAGGGTGCGCGTTAGAATCGGGGGCGCGTTAGAATCGGGTAATTACGGTAGTTGTGCTGCTTGTGGCTAAATGCAGCTTGAACGCAAAAAACCTTAATTGTTACCCTAGAAAAAGATACGAAATTATAACTCTGCGGTGTATTTTTCAAAGCTACAGAAATGCCATAATCCGCGTATCATAATTCAAGTGACGTGTCTTGTTTCAACAGAACTTTTTTAGGAGCTGATTACTCATGCACTGATTGTAATGTGTATGGTAATAAGTAGTAGCGAAGAAATCATTTCAAAACAAAAGTTTAATCACACTGGGTGTTCTTGCACCTAATAATAGCCCTTTCATTTCAACTGAAATTAAACAAACTGCGCTAAGGCAGTGTCTCGGATACACCAATTCTTGAACTTCCCGCAATTCGTGACACAGAAGCTGGGGTGATCTGTGTGCGATACATCGCAATATCAATATTTGAGAGGTGTCTAAGGTACTTATGTTATGAAAAGTCTATCTTAGTACAATAGTGTATCTTGGAAACAAGCATGAATCCCTAACAAATAAATGCGATGGCAAACAGTTTCATCATCTGCCATGCTGGGGTAGTGCGTAAGCCGTTGTGCCGCTTAGCCATACGATGCGGGTAGGATAGCGGCCGTAATTGCTGGTTTTCACTCGGCAGCGAAAAGCGAAAACGTTTCCGTGTCGAGATTTTTGCGCACGTTGAACGCCGCCAGGCCATTCAAAGTAATCCGGAGCCACCACTAAGGTTCGCCTCCTAACCCAGCGTAGAATTGACGCGTTGAATGTCCCCGAAATAAAAAAAAATTGACTTTTACAAGTATAGCCCTGATACTCGCTACCGCGAAATAACAGGGAAAGTGGCATCTTTAAATCTGTTTTTGACGTCGCATACAGCAAGCATATTTTTCTTGTACTGTATCAAAACGGAGTTGCATTTTTTGGTGCTCCTTCCAAAATTACGTGATCAGCTACTATGAACTGCAAAGAAAATGAACGCGAACCACAAGTAGTAATATAGTAACATAAGCCGCTATTTGTAATCCTCTTCTTTTGCTGCTATACATGGGCTGCTAACTATAAAAAATAAATCTCTTGTTGGATCTCTAGAAGAACAAATTGATTTACCGGTATTGTCTAAATACCAGCAATACGTATGCTCGAAATATCTAAAATCACACCTGCCCAATTTCGAGGGGTACTGGAGCACGGTAAACCGCAAGTACCTATACAGTAACTCTGAATAAATTTTAATTACCATTTTGCTGTCCTTTTCCCTCCAAAACGTCAGTTTTATAATTATTAGCCTTATTAACGCAATGGCCCCTTGGGTGGTAATATTGTGCAATATCAAAGCCGTGTAGTCAAAGGTCTCAGTAAATAAAATGTAATTTGTTGCACACATGGACTGATAACATAACTCTCCCTAGTAACTGTCACGCCGCCTACTGTCCAAACCCATTCTTTACTATCAGACTTGCGAACATTAGTTCCCTCTATTGACACACTGCCGATTTTTGTCTTGCATCTTTACAGTAGCCGGGATTTTGTTGCACTAGACCCCTTCAACATTACCTTTTCCAAAGCGCTTTCGGTGAAATACAGCGCCAGATCTTGCCTCTAAGATGAGCTGCACTTTATCAAAAGGGCCGTCGGTGCGGCCGAAGCGCAATGCATTCTTCAACCAGGACGCCTCTCTTAAATGACCCCCGTTTCCCTCTAAACGGTTATTATTTCTTGCGCTTTTTTGCAGCTTCTACTTCACTTTTCTGGCTCAAAGCCTCACCGCATTTGTACTACTTTGTTGCAGGCCAAAATTGTTACTCTCGTTACATACCCACGGAGCTTTTCGAGTATGTAAAGACAATTCGGCTGATATAATGAATAAATTGTTGTCTGAGGCTTATCTAAATAACTGCGCTCATGGGGTTCAACGATCATCGAAACACAGGGATTTTAATTGTACCAGTCATTAGCCACGTAAAATGCCAGGGACCATCTCAAACTACGCGCAGTGAGATTTGCCCTATCCTTGCCACGCAGTTTGTTGCAATCATCTGATGCTCCTTGTCATTCTGTCCAGTTAACCGGAAGGCTGAACTCATTAGGCAACTCTTCAAAAAAATTTGCCGGTCTTGATCAGGTGCTCGTAGATACCTAAGAGACGACAACATACAGGTTTGGGCCGGTTTACCCAAAATGCAGAAAAAGTTGGAAAATAAAATAGAACGCGAGAAGCGAGTAACACATTTATTCTCAAAATAGCCATAATACAGTACCTAGGTTTCTTAGTACTGAAACTAAACTTTTGGGCTGCATATAGCCAATCACATTAGGTGACATCTAAGCGTCTGTAGGATCGATTTGTGCTAGTCATGAAGTCTGGATTATGAGGCTGCCGTGTTTGTTATTCAAAATAAAAAGATTTTTCAACGAGCTATGCAAACACGGGACAGCCTTGGAGAAATGGTTGTGACAGAATGATTCTTCTTTATCAACCCCAAACCATATTGCCTGGCTAGTTCATCCTAAGAGTTCCTACTTTGTACAAAATTGTCCCATTCAGTTGTTTCTGTAGAAATATTGTAGGGGGTACAACAGCTGTGTACAAGACATGTTTATCTTGTGTACACAAATATTTATAGCCAAGTGCAGGGAAAGAGTTTTCGGTGCCTTAGAGCTCATGTGACGTTTGTTAATCGAGCAATTTGCTACCGTACGCCTTGCACAGGACATTCCTGTCCACATCCACCATAGTGGCTCAGTGGCTAAGTCATTTATCTGCTGGTCCCAAGGGCTGGTTCAATTTCTGCCGCTGTGGCTGCTTTTTTCCGAGTGAAAAATGGAAATGCCACTGTTTTGAGATTACACTCACGATAAAGGGGCCATGCAGACAAACAAGCAAGTTTGGTTCATTAGAAAAATTGCCTCGTTAAAATCCTACTGACCACAATTCTTGACGTGAACTTCACAAGATAAAGCTATACATTTACGAAAAACAGGGAATGGCCATGCGAGTCACTAGGTAATTTCTCCCAACAGAACCTATGATGCCATACGCCCCATCTCTGCGATTGGTTGAATCCAGAAAAAGCAAACGCAAATTGACAGAGTTTATGGGCTTGACAAAAGAGCTATTTGAGCTTAAATAAAGGGAGGGGGAATAACATTTATTTTTCTAAGGGAAAGGGGAGGGGGAACGGAGAGTGGCTGGTGGCCTCAATCGAGGCCGCCTTCAGGCCCCCTAGCAGCCCTCGCCCGTGATATCAGATACTCCTGATCCTCGAGCTGGAAACTGACACCTTGTCAGACTATGTTCCCACTGCTCCAATGTAAGTAATGGAATTGGGTTGTGATGTTTGACGCACTTCCCTACGAGGTGATAGGTGGTGTTTGGTGTATTGCATGTTGTCAGTTGTAGCGAAAAAGATTTGAATAAATGTGGTGTAAAATTGCTTTGTTTTAGTAAGTCTGGAGTTGGATGCGGCGCCATAATCGAGAGTCTTGTGTATTGAGTGATGAGTGGGGAGGATGTAAAGGAGGGGTTCCGGGCGGTAAGGGTAAGAGATGTCCGCGTACGTTTTTGGAACCGAGTGGTTGCACGAGGCGATTGGAGGAGTGTTGTCGGCCTCCCTTGGTATTGCCCGGTGTAAACTATCGGCACATTCTTTTCATAGCAGTAACAATGGTGGGAGAAACAGTGGACGTTACGAACGCACGCGTAAACGTTGAAGTACTGATGCATACTTATGTTGGTACTGCGCTCACTATGCTTGTTTTAGCTGCACAGCGCTGCGGCTCTTCGGGCTTGTCTCAGACAACACTGGCCGATTAACGTAAGCGATAGTGGTTTACAGCCCTATAGTTGTCGAGCGAGCCCCATATTTCATGAAACGATTATTTTCAGCCTGAAGAAAAACAAGCCACGTGCAAATACGGTTGTAGCCATGCCATCACCATCGTCCCAGATCATTCCAACCAGCACCACTATCATCATCAGCGGACTGGACTGGCACGTGAAGAGTTCCACGTGACACAGTGGGAACGAGACTCAGCAGTTGTGCAGCCTATCGGTCTGGTCGGGCCTACGAGACATAATCAAACGTGGGTAGCCGCATCCGCTTCACGCCTGCTTCACGCCTGCTTCATGACCAAGACTTTTCGCGCCTGCCACCCGGCCAGTGGCACACCGACATGGCGACGTGGGGGGACCAGTCACGCAACCTCAGAGTTCGAGTCAGGCAACCTCCGAGGTTGTTTTATCAAGCTTTAGGCTATGTCCTCGCTCAACTACGTCACAATACAGCCGTTCAAGCACTCCATCTTTTGGGAGACACTTCCACTCGACCTGCGCTGCGTCCTCGCCCTACCACCTCCCAGCGAAACCCCCTTTGACAACCTTGCGCTGCCGTGATTGCTCACTACGGCCTCCCGGACGACCTGTATCGGCCTGCAGCTTAAGAGGTGCCCGCATGCTCCGCGCAAGCATCGCCGCGCGCATTGCACGATCTTCGCCATCGGCGTATTCCCCTGTCACTAGTGTTGTCCCCCTGGCCCCCACCTCCAGCGCGGCAGCCGCACAATCAGTGACAGATCTTGCCACTGGCGCCATCGCTGACGCACCCCAACCATCGCCTGCTGTGTCCACTACTACCACACCTCAAGATGGCGCTGGTGATCCGCAGAGCACCGAGGTGGTGACCTGCCTCCCTCCACGGTTGACGCCACCCCCATCCAAGCCCACTGTGAGCCCTTCCCTGACACCACTCCACAACGTGTGCTCGACAACGCAGCCACCTGAATGGCATACACGACAGGTGCAGTGCGTCACCGATGAGACTGCCATCAACGCACCAACCATCTGCCGTCAAGACAATACGTCTTCCGTCTTGGTGGATGCGCAGGAGCAGCGTGACTCCTCAAAGAAAGCACTTGGGCTAGTGGGCTCTCAAGAAGCAAAGACGGGCACCCTCCAACTACCTGTGACCAAAAAGTTGACAGGTCAGGAAGACCAGAACGAAGAAGACCCCAGTCGGCCTCCGATCCACCGACGACGTGCACTCTTGCCTGTTGTTTCGCTTGCGGGCGCCGCGTCTTCTGCCTCGAGCCGTCAACGCCGCATTACACAACACAAACTTTATGCACCTCGCGACCGATGTGTCGCTCCCCTTCAACTCGCTCCTTTCATGCCAGTGTGGGAGTCAGAAGTTCAGCGCATACAACTTTTTGCCTGCCCCCTTCGACAGCAACGCGCTCGAGTTCGCAGGGCATTCACCACCCTTCTGGGTGACTCATGGGCTTTCGCACATAAGCAACGTCACTACGAGCTGTCACGACGGTCAGTGGCCCATTTCTTTGCTCATCGGTAGACGAACACGGCGTCGACTGCATCACTCCCTCCGCACTAGCTGCCGTGATCTGTGGAACAACAGAGCTGGCAGCAGAACGGAGCCGCCCTACCCCCGGAAGCCATCTGCACCCGTTTGTCTGGACCACCTTGTAGCCCGGAAAGTGCACTCGAGCTTTGTGAGACATCACTCTCTCCTCTGGGCGCTGCTAGCAACATCCGCCCGCAGGGCGCTTGTTTTCGCCTACGGCCTCTGCGCAACTCCTAGGTAAGGCCCCACGAGGGAAAGAAATTCACTGGATGCCCTCCCAGGACCGACTAGGACAGTAAAAGGACATTCAACGCGAACACATCTTACTGACCATCGGTGTTGTACATACCTGTACATAGTTTATTTTTTTGTTTCGCGCAACCCAAGTCATGGATTTTTCATTTTCACGCGCTACGCGCTAGGGGCCAGCCCTGTAGGGACACCATCGCCATCGTCCCCATCAGCACCACGATCACCATCAGTGGACTGGACTAGCACGTGAGCAGTTCCAAGCGACACAGTTGGAACGGGACTCAGCAGCTGGGCGGCCCCTGGTTCTCGCCGGGCCTACACGACCTAAATAATTGTGGGAAAACGCACTCGCTTCACGCCTGCTTCCTACACAGTCAAAACGAAGCAAAGGCAGAAAATGACCCAATGCGGTATGGTGGCACCATCTACGTTGACTAACGGTAAACAAGTCCCCTCTTCGCACGAAGTTTAGCTTGAAGAAGCGCTCTTCTGATGTAATTGCAGACGTCGTTAAAACACACAAATTGGCGGGAGAATCAAAATATTAACTTGAATTGGTTAATTTCGCAGTGAACAAAGCCTCGTTTCTTCCGTACAAGCGCTGGGGTCACTATAAAGCTCAGAATTCTTTGAATAAAACAAACTTGTACCTTCAGTGCATGGCCCCTTTAATGATCTCTACGTAGTGAAACTTAATCCGGGGGCCTCCACAGCTCCGCACCTCAATGCCTAGGCGCAGCATTGGCGTTTTAAATTCGTTAATTTGTTCTAGCGCTCAAACCCACACATAACGCCAAAACCTCTGAGAAGTGTTAGGGCAGAAACCCCATATGCCTAATTGGCCAAAACGTCAGCATATTATTGTGTGCCAAAATTATACGGCACCCTAGTGATAGCTCAGTGGCTACAGAGTTGTGCTTCGGAACCATGGACGTACCCAGATGTTGGCCCGGCCCCCCCCCCCACCCAAAAAAAATATATATTTTTGAGCCATACCCCCCCCTTCCCTTCGGCCACCTCTCTTCTCCCCACGCACACATTCTAAAGTGCAACCATACAGTTCCTGGGCTTGATAGCTATATGCGGCGTTTTTTTCGAAATTATCCAAATCCACCTAGAGCGAATTGCAGGGGAAAAAACCAAAGTTTTGTACCGAACTTAAATGCGATGCTGTCAGAACTATTACATGACACGTTTTACAAGCCAGCTAGGGGAAATGTATAGCGACAAGTAATTATGAATTATGCGGAAAATTTGAGCAATATCAGAATATGTTCGGATTTGGCTCGTACTGAATTGAAGCAGTCAAGTTGGTGAGGCATTCTTATGCAAACTTTATTGCAATTGACTTTGAAGAATGGTACAGTAGATTTTTACGTAAAAAAGGAAATGAACATATGCAATAGTGCTTCTAGAACAGTAAAACTATACATGACGAGCAGGTTAGTCCTCTGGGCCGCATTAGCAGCTCTTTTCGAATTGTTCTATAGAGTACTTTCTTGGGCAGGCCTTAAGATACTCGCCAAGCTTTTCATCGCCTTGCCATAAATTTCTAAACACTTCCCTCGATTAATAATGGACTACAACAACAACGAAACGCTTCACATGAAGCCTGCTCATATCATCTTCACCTTAGTGAAGTTGCTCGTACCCACAGAGAAAGGGAATTTGCCATGGCTTGTAAGCGGGGCCTAATTTGTTAGGTACCTAATTGGGAAATATGGGAGTAATAATAATGACAATAATCAGATATACTCCGTAAGGATGAGGGATATGAAATAAAATGATTGTTTTGCATCTCTCAGTTTCATTTCCTTCACTTCGGTTCATGTTATCATGGCCGTTTGGCGGGCGATCTTTCGCTGATCTCCGAGTTGCTGTCTTAACTCAGAATAAGCGAGCTCTCAAAAGCAAAAAAAAAAAAATCTGATGAGAACACCTCCAAAACAGCCCGAATAGTCACACTAAGAGCGAAATTCCAATAGGCAAATGAGTTTGGCGGTCTTTTATCCGTAGCACAGCAGTATGTGGCTCATTTTGCTTCCGAAGTAAGAGATCTGAGTACACGTTTGCATTTCTTTCCACGTTTGTATTTGCAACTATTTTCTTGGAACATTTTTTCTAGGGGAAAGTTGCCGGGATTTTTTTGGTGGTGCCGTTTTTTCTAATTTAGTGTTGGTTAAAGATGCCTCATTTGATGGTCAACGTGGGATATAAAAACAAACAAAAAAAACACGTGAGGCTCATTTGCTCCATTTATGCGCAAGCCAGTACCGCCTAACACTGGCTTCGTGCTCTGCTGCCGGCTTGCTACTTGCCATTCGCTGCACCCTGTCTTCGCTGTCTTCTCGGACAGCAGCAACTTATCGCTTGTTTCTCCAGGGTGGCGGTTTCAGCGGCTCGCGTCGCGTATGACTTGGTGTGGAAGAAAACGTTTATTTTTTAACTACTCAACCACTCCCTCCGTCCCAGCGCGCCGTGGTGTCGGCGGATACTGTCACCTATGCCTGGTGTTTGTGGCTCAATCGTTTCTATCCTTAAGGCACACTCACAGCTCGTTCTCCACTCGTTTTCGTGGGAACGCGTTTTTTTTTGGTTGTCGGTACGAAGTCTGCTTCCGCTGAAAGACCTGCTGTTGGGATCCAAGCCCTATAAGCCCAGGAAATATGCCTTCCAATGTTCGGCTCGCGCACGTGTGCAGTGTCCGCCGAACCAGGCGACACAAAGGCTTAGAGCCGTATGGCGACGAACGGATTGGCGCGAGGGGTTGCTTGACCCATCGCCCGGCTCCGACTGTTACGCCGGCTTAGAGAAAAACTGTGGGAGTACAAAAGCCCTGTACAAAAGTACAAAAGTACAAAAACACGAAGGATGGCTCACAAAGGGAGCGCAAGAACGTTACAAAGCCCGACGAAGACAGGGTGACCAAGTGTACGCCCGCATCGCAGTTGTATGGCGGCAAGAGACACCATCGGCATTCCTTCAAACAACTAAAGCCAGTGACAGCGGCATCCTTGATTGACAGCCATTTTGGGTAATGGCAGCTGTGCACAACAGCGGGTTTACGAACCTCGCGATGCATTCCTATGAACAGGCCTCGAGCACCGGGCTTGAGCGGGGAAAGGCGCGACGTCAAGGTGGCAAAGGGTCAACGTGAAAGAGACGGGTGTGCAGCGGGTGATTGGTGAAAATGAACCCGGGTCGGACATCTCAACGGCCACCAATCAGACGTTTGGCCGAAGGAAATTTCGGCTTCACCATTGGACTGTAAATTTTTTCTTTTTATTAGAAAAGTTATAAAACCCCGTGTACAGACGATGTGAACACGAGACGCACTAAACATACCGTATTCTTGCGATGTCAGACTGTCGTCAAGGTGTCTGCAGATAGCAACGAGTTTTCCTTTACCAACTGGCCGAACGAGAGGACGGAGGAGAAGCGCATTCCCGCCTTGCACCCTGGTCCGTTGCTATGGGCAAAGACAGCAGGACAAGCCACGCTGCCACGTCGGGGAAGCAACAAAGCGCATACCTGGAAATAACAAGCTTCTCTGCAAAACTTCCAAAGGTAAGCGCTGACGATTGTCAGTTTTTTTATCTACATTTACTGCAGTCCAATGTTTCTCGATTCTGCAATTGCCGCTGCATGAACTGTTGGCGCTTTGAATGATAGGCCGTTAAACGAACGCTGAACTCTGATGGTGGTTTAGGCAATATGATGATGATGGTTCGATGTTTATGGCGCAAGGCCAGCTGGGGCAAAGAGTGCCAAAACAATAGTCATATATGAGGGGTGAAACCTTAAACACTACGAAAAGTCAGCAAAAACAAAAGTAAAATCCCAAAACGACAATGAGCATGGCTGGTGTATAGGGCCAGGGAGTGATCACGCTGGGTATGAAATGAGGTCTAAAAATTGAACTACTTCTAAATATTTAAAAACGCACTTGATAGAAAACATGGGATCGTTAGAGAGGAAAAACGCTGGGTGTAGTGGGACATGTAGTCTGTATAGCTGTGGGAAGTGTTTGCGTCGTGTTGTGTAAAGTGCGTTGCATTGAATGAGTATGTGACCTACAGATAGGGACTCTCCACACCTGCCACACTGGGGTCTTGAAGACCCCGTGAGGAGATACGAGTGTGTGACATGTGTGTGCCCTATCCGTAGCCTAGCAAGGGCAACTTCTGTGTATCTGTTGCGTGTGTCAGTGGTGTATGGTCCCAAGCGTGGTTTTATAACGTGTAACTTGTTATCTGTTTGTTCACTCCAGTGTGTTTGCCATCTGTTGCGAAGTTGGTGTCTGATGTGTGGCTTCATGTCTGTATGTATGGCACTGTATGGCACTGTATGGCACTATGGCACTCTTCATGTATGGCACTGTGGCTATGTCCATTGTATTCAAGAGTGTAGCTGCAGTGGCCATTCGATCTGCGGTTTTCGCACTGAGATCTGAACTCTCGAGCACCTATATACATGTAACATGTACTTCTGTCTCTACCGACTTCGATGGCGTATAACGTATAAGATGCTGCGGAAATATGACCTAAAATTAAGAGATGGAATATATAGTTTCTGTGCAGTTTTGTTTATTCCTGTAATATTTTTAATTACTGCTGGTCTTTTTTTATTTTGCAAACTTGACGTCGAGGAAATTTCTTTTTGTAGCTCCGTATTTATATTATAAACAAACAAAGTGTGATAACAAAAGTTTGATGCTACGCTTTGCGCAAACTGATGTAATGTGCATGGTACAAAATTCAATAAACGATCTTTGGGGGGGCCCGGGCAGTTTATCAAACGGCGTTTTATTGAACGCCGTTTCATCGAAGCCGTTTTATCGAACACCGTTTTATCGACGGACGTTTTAAAGAAGCCGTTTTATCGAAAATGTTTTTCTTGGCCTTTTCCTTTGTGAAAAGTCGGATTATATTTTTAAGGGTCCTCTGTGTCTCCGCAGCCGCTCATTATTATTTACCAAACTGTCTAGTATTTAAAGTAGGCGCCTTGTATTTCCTCATGCTTTTTATCGTTTTGGGATGCGGGGAGTTTCTCTCCAAACCTTTTTGTTCGGTTCATTGTGCAGGTCGAACTGATATAACCTATCTCCGTCTCTGTATAGTTCCCATCTGATCTGCAGCATGTCACGTCATTGTAGCGTATAGGCGCACGTCCACGATCCCTAAGCAGTCAGAATTATTCCGGAGCCCTCAACTTCGGTGCACGTCATAGCCGTGGACTTTCTTCCACGCGTTCAACCCCAAAATCAATCAAATCTGCCCTTGTGGCTCCAATGCCAAAACTCCAAATCGGAGTAGTAGTCTCGCCTCCCCAATTTCTGAATTTCTAGCTCTCTATCGGCACGGTATTTACTTCTAGTGGGTTACTAAGCCTTGTCCTACTGTTCTCAACCGCTTAACTAATTGAAACTAAAATGAAAACATCTGACTCCAATCCACGCTGCAAAGGTTGTTGGACTGAATGCGAAGCAGTGTACACCCGCCATGATTACCTTTGCTACGTCGCTTGAAGTCGCACACGCCGCGCTATAAAAAGTGAAACCAGAGACTCTAGCAGCCAGATAACGTGATGTAGAGCGTCCGCGTAAGGTGTACATTTGGCAATATCAATCTAAACACACCGAACAAAACTAAGGAATATTGTCTACGGGGTTAGGGCTCGTAATGTAGTGGGAACTATTGTAATACAAAAATTGGAATATACATGCTTCAGAGCTATCAATTAACACGCAAAAGTCATAAAATGAATCTTGCCGACAAAAATGAAAGAAAGGAAAAGATGCGTCAACATATATATGAACGTTGCGGCACATAGTGCACGGTCGGGGCATGTCGAATCAAACTATGGTGAGATTACGTTAGTGCAAAGGCCAGTTAAACGAAATAAACAATGACAATTACAGTGAAAGCCGCATAACAACATTCAATAAAACGGACGGAAGAGGTTCCATAAAATGGTATTGGATAAAACGACGTTCGACAAAACGACTTTGGGTAAACTGTCTGGGAACCGTCTTTTGCTGCATGCTTTTGCCCAGAACTGTACATGTATGTCTAAAAAACTGGGACACTATATTAGAATATCATCGCATGGCGCTTTCTAATGGAGGCCAGAAGTCAGGCCATGCAACCTTAGTAGGTGAGATCGAGCATTGTAACTCAAAGAAAGGCCTTTAACAATGTCTAGATGCATCACGTAGGACTATATGTTGGGGCTAATTTTAAATATATTTTTTCCTGTGAATAGGAGTCACGCACTGGCTCGCTTCAAGCTTCCACTTCATCAAAAGCAAGCGTGACCGTGACAGGCGGGGATTCCGGGACATCTGATCTGGCCGAGGAAACAGCAGGAACTGCCATCCCAGTTAGCGAATACGACATTGGACTCTACATTAACTGCACTGACATACCTGATGACGTCAAAGATCCGGCATACTCCAAAGCCTGGACACCGCCTTCCGACTACGAATTTGAGCCATCAGTTTCAGTGCCAGTGGCTTCAACGATATAAGTGGCTTCGTTTTTATCATGTTAAGAATGGAGCAGTTTGCAAAACTTCCGTGCTTTTTTGTGCTAAAGCAGAAGCTGGTAAAGGGGCTCACCAACCCTGCAAAAGTCTCATGACCACGCCATTTAGAAAGTGGAAACATGCCATTGAGACTTTCGAAAGCCATTCGCGTACAGATTACCACAGGAAGGCCAGTATTGTTGCGCAAAGTTTCCTCGATGTGATGAGAGGCAAAGTGGATACTGTCCATATGCAGCTCAACCAGCAAGCGAACGATTTGCTTGGGGACAGCAAGGCTAAACTCCGCGCAATCGTTGAGACTATCGTGCTTTGCGGACGACAAGACCTCGCTCTCAGAGGCGACAAAGACTCAGGGCGACTTACTCTTGAACAGCCAGCGAATAACGATGGCAAATTTAGGGCGCTTTTATGCTACAGAGCAAACGAAGGGGACACCGTGCTGGTTGATCCCATTAAAACAGCCGCAAACAACGCTCTGTACTCAAGTCCACGCGTACAAAATGAAATCGTTTCTGTTATTGGGAAACAGATCCAAGATAGAATCGTCCGCGAAGTCAACAAAGCAGTATTTTTTTTCCGTGCTAGCAGACGAAACATCGGACATATCGCAAACAGAACAATTTTCATTGCGCGTTCGATTCGTCGACCCCGACACTTTGTGCATTCGGGAGGATTTCTTATCTTTTGTGGCTGTGGAAGATGTCAGTGCTTCTAGCTTAACTCACACGCTCAGACGCTGGAAGGAAACTTTCAGTCCGTGCAGCCGGCATTCCAATTTTATATACAGGACATGCAGACAGCGCACATTCCCGCACTGAGGGGAGAGTGGGAAATGTGGAAAAAGAAATGGGAAGCAACAGCAGTCGAAGAGATGCCGCGCTACGCAACTGACGCTTTGCAGAAATGCGACGGGAGCCTATTTCCGAAAGTTCACACACTGCTCAAGCTCTTGGCTACGCGTCCGCCACGGGAGAACGCAGTTTCTCGACATTAAAGAGGGTTAAGACGTACCTAAGATACCGAACCGCTGAGGAGCGCCTTAACGGGCTAGCCCTCATGTTAATGCATCGGGCACCAGTCAGCATAGACGAAATTATTTCAGCGTTTATGAAGAAACCATGTTGAATTGTCATGTCTTGAAAAGGATTTTTGAACTGACACAAAGTACAATCGGCGGAGAGAAAAAAAAAATATCACCGGTAAATACCGCGCTGAGCTTTTCTTATTTATGGTGCGCTGCTAAGATAAACGTTTGGTGCTCGGGGTACTGTTTAATTATAACGGTATAGACGTTGCTTAATTCTCTTTTGTACCAGGATGTTTGCTGTTGTGTGTGCAATGAGTAATATGTTTTCTTGTTTAAACTGTGTGTGTGTAACTTTCTCAGTGCGTATTCTTGTACCGGCTTCATCTGCGTAAATAGCATATGTAGTAAAGGTATCGTATACTAAGTCACACAATAACGAGGCACTGTATTTTTTTTATGTAATTTTCAGCTTATTCACATTTCAACTTCCTAATTCATTAAGGAATTGTGCTTTCAGTCCCTGTATTATACTTCCTTCCTTCCTTAAAGAATTGTGTTACGTTCTTTTGTCAAATTGGGGTGGGATTAGTTGGGATTTCCTTGTTTTCGTGGTTCAAGCTTTTGCACTTAGCTGAGCGCTTCTTTTACTTCTGAGTATCTTGCTGTATATGCATGTGACTGTGCTGCATTAAACAATTGCAGAGTATAAAACTTCGCCTGTGTCAGTCATTGTTAATAATTATTCTCCGTATCGGTAACAAAACGGGTTTTGCCAGCGCTATACACCACACCCCTTTGTTATCTGGGCATTCCGCTTCTATTTTTGCACCTTTTGGATGGCGGCAGTTATAGGCATCTCCTGCCTGGGGTGTGACTCGACCAATAGGAGATCGTAACAGCAGATCACGCCACATAGACGGAACACGGTGTTGTACTTGATTTGGTAAGTTTCGCGTTCTCCCATCGTTGTCATTTCGACAAAGAGGTATACAGTTGACCTATTTGTATCGAAATATTTTTATTTACAAAGATAGTAGAGAAAACTCCGCCGCAGGTGGAGGGTGAATCCATGTCCTTTGCCTTTTTCTGCATGATTTATGTGACACCTTTTCTAATATCGCGCCGTGGGCACGGTACATCTAGGACCACTGCGTCTTGGTTGTGCAGCGGCGCCAGCAACATCCCACATTACTAGTCGGGTTTGTCACAGGGCTTGGTAGAGCAGTTACGGTGGGATCCGAAAAACTTTGATCGCTCCGCCAATGTGTCTTTCTCTTTGGCTGTTCCACAACTCACCCAACAAAACACAATAGATATATTTATTTTGCATTTTTACGCTTTTACATTTTACTTTTTCTTGGCAGAATCGTTCTTGCGTTTCTTTCTGTGACAAGTCCATTCGAACTGGTTCCTTGCTTACCAAGTGAGGGTATACGCGTGTATCTTACAAGCGCATCTATAAGATACATTTCAATTGATTGATTAGTTCATTGATTGATTGATTGATTGATTGATTGATTGATTGATTGATTGATTGATTGATTGATTGATTGGTTGATTGATTGATTGATTGATTGATTGATTGATTGATTGATTGATTGATTGATTGATTGATTTACTGGTTGTGGGGTTTAACGGGTCGACGCTACTTAGGCGATGAGGCACGCCGTCGTAGAGGGCTCCGGAATAATTTGACTACCTGGGAATCTTTAATGTGCGCTGAAATCTCGAACACAGGGGCGTTTTCACAATTCGCTTCCATAACAAAAGCCGGTAAACTTAATTCCATTTCTCTGTGCAGTTTTACGAGTCTTTATGGTGAACTCTTGGTGTTCATCGTGTTTCACTAGTAACGGTTGGTACCCTCGCCCCCCCTCTCCCTAATCTGTGTAAAAAAGTTACCTTGGGTTGCCCCCCCCCCCCCCCCGAAAAAAAAAGGCCTGGGTACGTGCCTGTTCTGAACCAAAGGGCGCGGATTTTAATGCTTTTATGGTGACGAATTTTCTGACGAAAGGCGACAAACAAAAACGGCCGTCTTTCGACATTTTGGAGCACGTAAGGATCCCAGGTAATGAAAACAAATCAGAGGCTATCAACTACGGTGTGCCTAAAATCCCAGGTGCAGCTTCGGGGAAATTTGACCCCACAATCATTGTAATGGTAGAAAAAGTACTGAAAATGAATGTGGCCGCATTCCTAGAATACAAAAAATTCAATTAAAATTCCGGAAAACCTACTTCTTGTCACGTATTTGCAGGAGAACAAATGTTTCTTTTGCATTTAAAGCGGGCAAGACAGTTCATTTGAGTCCCACGAGTAATTATTCAATCCATACCTCGCAAAAAGTTTAATAAGTATGGCTACGCCTGCATTCAACAGCACCCTACTTAAGTACCTTCTTTGCTGAGTCGGTATTTTCCAAGAATTAAGACCCAAAGTCACATGCGGAAAGGGTATTGTCCGACATCGAGGAGAATAATAGACAAAGAAGCGTTTAAAAGTTTAGGTGCCTTGTTGCGCACTTTCAAATTTTGAACGTAGTTTCGTTTTTCGTGCCTAATCATTTTTATTCATACCTTAGACAAACAAGTGATTTTAAGACCGGATAGTTTGCTTGGGGCTGAAAGCATCTTTTTCAGGTGCCAATTGTGGCTCTTCATCCAGCGTCATGCGTAGGCAAGAATTAATTTACCCGAAAGTTAGTGACACTCTTATTATTATGCTCTCCAATATTGCACTTGTGGAACTGCCCATCATGCTAATTTTCAGCTATCTCGTGCCGCAGATGTGGGCACAATGGAATTTATTGGACCAATAAAACAACACTCTGTTTCCGATACCTTATAGATGTTCTATTGCGAAGAAAGCCGATAAGAAAAATACCGGAATCAACGTCGCCCGAATATGCGGCCACTGTGATGGTGGAGTGTGTACCTACTTCACGACACCCCGTTATTCGCAGCAGTAAACTTATTCCTTCTGTGCCGCACGGGCCGCGGCGCTTGACTTGGACTACAGTTCATTTTTCCCGTCCAGAGCTTGTCTCGTCGGCGCTCCAGCTGACGCTGACTAATATGCAAACACAATTTACTCTCTAGGTCACAAGTAAGACGTTTTTGGCGCACAGAAGACATAAACGCCCTGGGAAACGTCACAAAAAGTAAAACAATACCCTAGAACATTAGTCCGCTTGCGTTATTTGAAGGCGGAAACATTTGGTCTTCTATTGCGAGACTTTTCAGCTTTGTTTTAAGTGCGAATGCACTTCTTAAGCGAGCCTGAAGCGTCCGCCGCCGTCCGCATAGCAACAGCTGCGGGTGCGCGCGCTCCTCGTCTTCCTTGGCAACGGGGGGAGATGGGCGCGTGCTGCCTGGCCGCTGACATGGCACATACCCACGTGGGGGATTGGCCAGGAATCTCCTCGTCTTCCTTGGCAACGGGGGGAGATGGGCGTGCGCTGCCTGGCCGCTGACATGGCACATACCCACGTGGGGGATTGGCCAGGAATCGGGCGTGAGAAGGGAATGCACCCGCTTAAAGGAGTACTGACACGAAATTTCAAAGCTGAGATCCGCTCTAGCAATCAAGTACAACGACAACAAAAATAGATGTCTGTGAATAAATGCATCTTTCTTTCTTTGTAGTTGTGTGTGTGTGTGTGTGTGTGTGTGTGTGTGTGTGTGTGTGTGTGTGTGTGATCTCTCTTTCGCGAACATTACCGAACCGCGCAAATTCAACTCGTGCATTCGCACTTTCACATTCTTCCCCTCGGGGACATGCGGGGAATTTTTTTACTACCATAAACCTTCGAGCTTAGACAGCTGGTTATAATTCATCGTGCGAGGCTGTAAGCTGCGTCATTAGAAAAGATGAAAGATGAACACGAAGAGTGAGACACGCGCTTGTCCCTTCCTTTGTGTCTATCGGCGGTATTTTTTCACTGTGGCTTTTGAAGTTTTACATCGCGCACTTTTTTACAACAGCCTGCATACGTCCATTTTTTTCTTTGGTGTCTTCTCTTTTGGCGGGAATTGCACAGAAAAGCAGACTGGCGACACCTACAGCTTTCGAAGAATCAGATTTCTTTTTGATTCTGGGGAACAGGTTCTAGAGTGTCGAATGTTGTTGAGATGGGGAAGAACTTGGTTGCTTATGGAGAGGAAGGGTCTGCGTGTTGTACTCTGTTCGTGCGCAGCAGAAGAGAAAGCCATGGTCAGATTTAGGTTTCCCTCAAAAAAAGGATTTGGCTGCAAAGGAATGACGGGCACGCCTCAAGAGAATTTCACTTGCTTCCACAGATTTTGACGCCCCTCGAGACCATGAGAAGGTCTTCGTCAATGATGATTTGACTTTTGAGAATTATCGACTTTTTAGCAAAAGCTGTACAATCTGACGTCTGCGTTGGATGCAGGAATGTAACTCTTTCTCTGAAACTGGCAATGTGCTTTTCTGGCAACGTGCTGGCAACGTGCTTTTTTCTTCTATATGCAACAGTCGCGAGCCAGAGGAAAATCAGTTGGAAGCTGTCGCCTGTCCTCTTCAGTCACGGCGTTTATCTGAAATATGTTTGAAGTTAACAATGGTAGATCATGTAAGACCAACTGGCTCGGAGCCATGTGTATTAAGCCGCCCTTTTTTGGAGGTAGGATTTCATGCGTTGAAAGATGTGTTCGGAAGCCAAACATTGTGTGTGCGCACAAAATAAATGTCTGCCTTCTATGTATGGTTGTAAAATGGCGATTATCTTCAGCTCCAAAAGATTCCACGTGGACGAAAGTATCGTTGTAGGATGGATTGTCTGCAGCTTCCTATGTTTTCCTGACGTTCCAAGAATAAGCAGCATTTTGACACGTTTCCAATGTGGTCGCTATTGTGCCCGTTCCCAATGCTCATTGAAGTACACCGATAAGGTTTGGAAACTTCCGTCAAGGTTCGTGAGGAACTGCTTTGTGATCCTGTGTTCGTCCAGAATGTTGTTGGTGAGGGTTTGAAGTACCTGCAAGACCTCCGGGCACTTGGGTTGTTCAGCGTGGATTGGACTGCCGTAGTACGTGCAAGGAGGCAAGTGGCCCGCTGTACTTGTCGTTAAGGTCACCTAGTATCCTCGACATCTCTTTTTTTCGACTTTCAAGTTACAACACACGCCATTGGCGCACTACCGTATTATTGCGGAAAATAGAGCCCCAACTACCCGTAAGTAACCTCACCGCACGCCTGCACATGAGCGCGAAGCTATAGGGACATCAGTTGAACACATTCACAGTCCCGACATCACAAAACCTTCCAAAAGACCCTGGCCTGCATCGGTTGAACTGCTGATGAAATAAACACGGCACTCTAAAGTTCTGCGTTGCGTACTGACGGCTGAAAAAAATCACAAAAATACCGACAACTGCTACCACAAATTGACGTTGCCCTCGACCACCCACACAGTGTGCGGTACGTCTCTTCGATGGACCTGAAATTCGGGCACTGGTAAATCCCATTTGAAGAGAGAGAGAGAGAGAGAGAATGCTCTTTAATGACGGCCTTCATAACGTTCGAAGAACAGTACGCGTTCTAACTGATGCTGTTTGGACTCGCATGGCACCAGCAATGTTGCAAGGGATAATGAACTGTTACATCCTGTTTGAAGTGACACGTCTGCCTCGACGTCGTCTTATTCCACCGATGCTTGGACGAGCAGCTCGATAAGGTAGAGTCAATAGTCGAAGCAAAAAGATCCTAAGGGTAATTGCGGAAGCAGCTTTGCGTACGAAGGAATAGGTGTCACTGTGGCGTGTACTACCGGCTCGTCGCACGAAACTTCCGATGAGTAGCCGTACGCTTCCGCTTGAAGATAGCCATCGGTGAGTTCAAATGAGAGCAACCGCCACAGAACGCTGTCTGCAAGTTTCAAAGTCACCTACAGCGCCTGCCTGTGCTTGCACCTTTCGACGAGTACGCAAAGATATAAATTGTACAACGAAGCCAGTGACGTAGACTTGGCTGCCGTCCTCCTCCAAAACCAGAACGGCCGCGAAAAAGCAATCGCTTAGGGCAGATGCGGTCTATCAAAGATTAAAAGAAACTATTCGGCGACTGATTATGAATGCCTCAACATAGAATGAACCATTTCTGTTTCGCCCGTATGCCAATGGCAGGCTATTTAATGTGGTAATAGGCCAGCATGCGCTCTGTTCGCTCGGAAATTTGAAAGACCCCTTTAGTGGCCTTGGGCGTTGAAGCCGATGCCTGCAGGAATTAGACGTTACCATTGTTCAGAAATACGAGGGGAAACATTCGGTCAGCCGCTTCCTGTCACACGCCCCTGTCGATCCGCCGTTGCTGGGCTCCGATGAAGACGCCGCGTTTCTCCTCAGTGAACCGAAAAGCGACCTAGCCGCCCAGCAGCGTGCCAACCCCGAGTTGCGTGTCACGATAAATTATCTCGAAGAAGGCAACTTTGCGTTGCTAAGGCCATTCAGGCGAATAAAATTAATTCATTTTTCAAACCATGACGTAACTCATCCTACCAAAGCCAAACTAGCGCTTCATTAGCAGCGGCTTGCCGTCGGGACCGCATTAAGCAGTCAATAGAGAAAAACAAAACTAAAAATCAAACAAAAAATAAATAAAGGAGAATTATACACATAAGCACATTTATATGCACATACACATACAGAATACATATTACTCTGCATATACTTTTGTCATTCCCTGTACAGCTGTAGAAATCAAGTTTTGGTATTTTGCGTTAATTTGTCCAGAACTGTTCGATAGGCACTTTAGTTATTGTTACAGGGACAACAAATGTACAAGCACGTTCACCATACCGCGCACCGACATGAGGTACAACAAACCGGTCACATGGCCGAAAGAGCGGTTGGATAGAATTGCTCTTGACGATAAGAGAAACAGCACAATAGTATCGGCAAAATCAAATGTCAGAATCCGTATACGTGCTAACCAGAACACGCTACTACCATGGTTTATTAGAATACCAAACCAAAAGAATTTAAAAATACCTTTTTGATTACTGTCTAGTTTGTAACACCAAAACGGCGAGCATAACTAAACCGAGGAAATTTCATGAAGTAAGCCGGTTCGTAAGCAATCGTAGTATCGACAAAAAATCAGCGCCCTTCCAATCTGTGAAGAAGGATGACCTGAAAAGCTAGACGCAGTCCCCGGAGTGCACGAAACAAAACACGTTTTTTTTTAAATTTGCGATAGAGCATACCTCCTAGCCAATTAGCTGAATGAACCTCTGCAAGATCCAAGCTTTGTTCTCGCAGACAAAGATGGAGCTAGATCTATTCGAAGAGATCTGCATTTTGCTTTTTTTCTTCCTAATGCATCATCAACAAATTTATTAGGACAATACGGAAGACAACTTCCTCAAAAAAAGGCGTTTTCGTGTCTTATTTAGGCGTAGCAACATATTTATGGGAATTCTACGCTTGTGGGGCAGTTTGGACTGTGTGCGCACAAGTGTATACCCCTATGTGACGCCATCACAAACGAAATTGAGCGCACTACCTCGCGTGTAGCTAATTAGTGGAAATGATGAAATAGGCCAATTTTAGAAATATTTTACTAAGTTCGTCATTGAGACGTATACATTATTGTAGCCCTGCATTGTGCAGCGAGTGGTAAATGCTACCAGTTTTTCCACATGTTGGCCAGAAATAGTGTGACATTACAGTATCCAAACCGTTTTTCTGGACCGAACTCATAGCCGTCGCCTCACGATATGCACCTAAAGACTGTACAGTACAGGGTGCTGGTAGTATGCCGAGAAGAAATTTATATTTTCGTTGGTTGGACCACAGAAAATAACATTGACACGAATACCATAAGGCGCCCGAGTATGATCCGCGTCGTAGAGGTTGAGTGGCTAGTGAGCTGCTTAGAACATTAAGGGATATAGTGGTACTGAAACTGGCAAGGTAGGGTTTCCAAGCTCTAAAGAAATCGCACGGCAACTGCTTGCCGAAAATCTATCAGATATATTGGCAAATGATGAATCAGGTTGCACACGGGCCCACACCACAGTTTTCGAACCGTGAAAAGGACGTCCTATGCTATGAGGATAGGTGGCATTTTTTCCTAGTCTTTACACTATGCTTAGGAAGGGGGAGGTTTCTCGGTACGCTCCATTGTCTCTGAGGTGGTCTCATGCCACAGTTTGAAGAATGATGTTCGACACGGTCGTTGAGCCTGTGGTCCGTACACACTTCCCGCTGCTCAGTAATAGTTAAATTGGTAATTGGGATGTGCCGTACACTCCTACATTGGGATGTGTCATTCCCTTCCATATACGAGGCAAACGTCGAATGCCGCAGTTCTATCTACTGGCGCCATTCTCTGACCACCTTCTCAGGAATTGCCGCCGTTCTATATTTGTGATTTTACGTAGGTTGCACGGTTTGTATCGTAACCGCGAGCATGTAAAGCCCTCGCAATCCCTAATGGTTTTTTATGGTAAAATATTTATTTTAATAACGTTGCAATTATCACGTGTACCCATGTTTCCTGGAACTAACACTGTTATGAGGTTTTACACTGGGCCAGGCAGGGTGGAGCGCATCACCGTCTTTGTGGAATCCTTTGCAGCCCTAAAATGCGTCGCAGGTAGGCTTCACCACAACACTCAAGAATGACCATTAATCGTGACAACCTGTGCACATTTGGTGAATTCCGAGGCCCGGCATCAGGTTAGACAAAAAAAAAACCATCTCCCCGCGAGGGGGACTCGAGTAAATGCGTCGCATAGGGGGTGGGTGTATTGCGTTAACGTTTAGTGTTTGGGGAGTTGGTGGTAGTGAATGTGTTGTATCAGCAGCTTCTTGACGTAGTTTGCATGAGTCAAGGATATAAGGCGCGTTCGTAGCCTTCGATTCTGTGTCGGCTTTGTGGCGCAGTGGGTAGAGCACCATGTACGTTGCGTTCCGCCCGCAGGGTCGTGGGATTGAAACCAGGCGCCGGTAAGTATTGTTTTTTATATAGTGTAGGGGGAGGGGTGCGGACCTGTTGTTGACAGCGAGGAGGGTAGCGTGATGCGGGAGAGGAGGAGCGGGGGAGAGGGCGCACCTGCGAGCGATGTGGACTACTACGGACGCCTAGAACGGGTGACATCGTGAGTTAAAGGAATGCTCTGCATTTAAAACAGTATCTGCGCAAAGACAGCAGTGCTAGTGAAGTGTTGTGATGAAGCCAACGTGCTGCGATTTTCAAGAGTTACCGCTCCGGTGGACACGCTTATGTACGCTAAACGACATCGAAGGTCACTGCCGGGACAGAAATCCTCCGGCGCCACTAGCAAGGATCTCGCGAAAGCGAAGATTGCGCAAGGAAAACAGCTAAAAGTAATTAGTTGAAAGTGGTGCAGAATGTGGTACAAGAGAGGGTAAAGAAGAAGGGACCATACATTTAATTGAAGGGGGGCGGGCAGTACCGCAATACTGATATATATGCAGCAGAAAGATAGGAGAAGGATAAGCTGCAATTGGATGGACAGTGGGCACCAGTTCAGGGTCTTAGGGTAGCATCGGTGAATAGGGTAAATGTTTTCGAGTTGGCAGATGCGACAAGGGGTGTAACTTTCCACCAGGGGTTCGGGCAAAATTCAGTTAGTGAAATAAATAATTTTCATTCCAATCTCCTATTTCATCTTTACGATCAACCGATGTTGCTATAATGCGCAAGTACGCACAAGTATCCCGCGCTTCCTCTTCAAACGCGGCCCTTTGCAACGTGCGATTCAGTCAAATGATTTGAAAGATATCTAACATTTGACTTACATTCCAACCGTCCGTGGGACAGTCTTCTGCTGAACATTTTGTACCTTCACTTGTAGTATAGCTATTCTCCAGAGCGGATTCTGATAAGATGTAAGTAAAAAAGAACGGCAGAAATAAGAGCCACATTTTCACTCGGCGTACTTATTGCTGTAGGCTTTGGAAGCCCCTGGCTTGTATTTAAACACAGAAAATCACGACACAGCGGTTTAGTAAGCACTGTGCCTCACTAAATAAAGTTCGTGCAATTTACTTCAGCCTATAAAAATACCATCCAAGAACGCGAACTTGATAGGAATTTGTATGCATATTTTAAAGGTCAGTAAAAAGTACAACAAAACTTTGAAACTGTTTAGGTTTTAGCACAGTTTATTATCGTTCCCGGTCGAACAACTTAAATGTCGGGGGAATTTCAAAGTTTTCAAAACTTCAACAAACCACCTATTGGGTGAAAAAAACTGACGATACAGAAAACGACCACGATAAGCCAACCTGGAAATTGAGTTTCTCAGATATATAGCCTTCTTTCTGCAAACACAAAAGGGAAACGTGTGTATCTATCGACTGACTTTTCGTCCGGAAGCGAACATACGCCTTTGACGTCGTGCACAGAATTCCACCGGTTGGTGGAATGCTTACAAAAGTTCCGCTCCTTTTCTGACACCTGGCTCACAAGCACTTTTTGGGCTTTTATCCTCTTAATGCGTGCAAATCATGGGTATCTGTAGACTCCGGCCGCATAGGATGCAAGGCGTAGTCAAGCTACGGCCCGGATTGATGACGTCTACTTACGGCCACGAAAGATGGGTGTGTTGAATAGTAGTCCCTCTTGACATTTAGACATCATCACCAATTCTGGCTAGCGGACATCGATTTGCTGGCTTTTTCCTGCCGGAGCATCTAAAGTTTTCGAGGTATGTTCAACGGATTTTGCTCCAAAAGGACGACACAGATGTCATTCCCGCGAGCTACTTTTTATGGACTGTGAGAAGTGCATGTAAAACAACATCACACAGTGTTTCGCAAGTATTTTTCTTTTGCCTTAATTCCTTCTTACCGCCTCCTAACTTTTTTTCGTCACTTTTTCTTCCAGCGAATAAAAAGTTTAGCATTCTTTTCTAAAGGAAGTTGAGAGAAGCGCGAATGCTTAATAACATCAAAAGTGCGTCAGAACCTTCGCTAAAAGTACGTCCCATCAAATCGTCAAACCATCAAAGACCCAAATAGCAAACGAAGAACAAACACACCCGACCATTTTTCGCGCGCTACGTAAACGCATCTACTAACTGTCTGAATGTGTACCGAAGTGTGGTTTATTAGATAAAGGTGTAATATTGTTACCTTTTTTTATGATCAATGCGTGTATTGTCTTGTCTAGAACTGTGACACTCTCGCGATTTTTAAGTAACCCTTTCGAGACAATGGAAGCGCGGCTTCACAACGTGCCGTGTATCCAGAGAAGTCATCAGATCTTCTGATATTTTCGCTCAGTTTTCTGAAAAGAAACCAACGGTCCAACTATGAACGTTTTCCTGTGTACAAAGCACGCGAACCGTAGGCGACACTATCAAGAAGTATGCCTGGGCAGATGAAACCGTATGTTTTGCTATCGTACGCAACTGCCATGTATGTGTGGTGTTGTCCTGTGACCCCGCTTGGCGGTGTGCGGTGGACCACACGAAGACCAGCGAGATATGTGCCTCAACTCAGCAAGAGGAACAGCAAACGGCGTGCGCCAGGGCTTGCTGTTTCTGGAACCGCGCCAACGCTGGTGTGGTGCGTGGTTTGCCGGGATCTGGAGTCCTGAATGCCATAGCAACACCCTTGCCGATTCCCATGGATGTCCGGATAGCATCTGCCGTTGCGAACAGGGGTAGTATAACGTGGGGTGGATGGTGTGTAGCCGCGGGCGGTGAACTCACGAGCAGTGGGAGAGTGAGCTTGCCAGCTCAGACGGGAGTAAGCCGCTTTGGCTCGCAGAAAGGGCGAAGATGGCAGGCCGCACCAACGAAGTTCTGTACTGCGGACCCCGACCACGATCCCGCTCGACTTCGCTGTTAATAAAGTTTGCTCCTCATCCCACACTGATGTTGTGTGCCTGGAAGCCCTATCCATTCCGTTTGTGCATTGACGCTGGCTCTTGGTGTAGCCCCAAGTCTAGACACGGAATCTCGCCGAACTCCCAAGGCCTGACATGACGTATGTGTAACGCCACCAGCGCAGCCGATCAGCACGTTCTCACGCGAACGCAGAGCAACCTCGACGTTTCAACGGTTACCCCGCGCGGCGTAGGCCCGGATCGCCACAGGAGGCGCTCACGATTTGTCCGCGGGTTTCTTCATCTCTCCCTTCAATGACATTTGTGGTTAGTCTGACTGACGGTCATCAGACGTGGTAAGACCAGCGCCTTGACTTTCCTGTAGAGGGAAACATGTCCGCGAACGCTATTGAAACCTCACGTGTTTGCGCCAAATTTTGTTGTCGCCTGTGTACTTTGTCCCTCGGGGTTTCTCGTGTTTCTATTTTCACCGTATACATGTCTGACTTTCCGCACCCAATCTGATAGCTCCATAAGAAGGCCTTGCGCGAGGCGCTAGTGGGGTTCTTCGCCATGGTATTGTATCCGGTGAGCCAGACGCAGATGCCATCCGCTTATGTACTGATGTATGAGTTTTTGTCCGATTATTTCTCAGGGTAGGCGACAGGACCGCCTGGAGAGGTCACGCTGTGTTATTTCTACTGTGTCCCGTCCCTGCGGGGACTCCCGGACCAAGGAATACATGCATTTCCCAGACTGTGCCGGGCTGTTTGAAAGTGACTGCCATCGCTTGAGATAATTCGGCACCTGGTTGCACAGCACCGGACTGCCGCCGTAGCGGCGTCGAAAGTAAGCCACGGAGTAGATTGCGACTTTGCTGTATTTACCATATCCCAAATGCACAAGCACCCGGAGTAATCTAGACTAGTGACTGTGTGCTAGTGCAGCCCTGTATGGTCTATTCATTGTCATCATCAAGACCCTCCAGATCAAGCGTGCTCTATTCATTGTCATCATCATCCACCAGATCAAGTGAGTATCATGTTGGCATTTGGTGATGGTGGACTCTATAGCACTAGTGGAAGAATGGTCTCTGTAGAGGAAACCCCGAAGCACAAAGGATGCGTCTTGGGGAATCTGGTACCACTAAAATTAAGATAAAGCAGTGTGTTTACGAATCATTTATAATTAGTGACGGAAAGAAGGAAATTGTACGTTTCTCTGACGCGGTTGGCCAAGCTTACCAAGAAAAGATTGGGGAATTGGTGTTGGGACTTCATTATAACGCAGCTGCACCTTCTCTAGAGGCCTGTGAGTACATGGGAGTGCAATACCATCGGCGTAGTTTAGCGACTGAACCAAATCAAATCAATTTTATTTCCAGAACCACGGGGAGGTGTGGTATCCCGAACAATTTCCTGAAGAGAGGAAGCAGCCCAAGATTGAATAAGGTAGATGATAGTAACCAACCTTTTGGGTACAACAGATAAGCGTGATGATTGCGGGAGAGTATTCCCATATCACGATTCCGTTCATCAAAAATCCGTCTTTTGCGCTTGTCACCTTCAGTATCACAAATACGTAAATGTCTTGTGTCAAGACCTGTGAGTTTCATAAATAAGACATATATTGCAACAAATCAATGAAATTGTTGGAAGGTAGTTCTTAGGCAGTAAAGGTCTGTAGACGCTCGGCTACCATGCACACCATGGCCTTCTCGTCAGAGGAGGGGGGACAACTGGGGTAAAGGTTTGGAAGCGCGGCGGCATTACCAGAGTTGTGGACAATGGTGACGGTGGTAAAGATCTATTCTTTAAGATGTGCGTATGTAATTCTGTATTGTTACAAGAAAAAGACGAGGATAAAGACGAAGCTGGGTAGGCGCACAGCCAGCGCTGGTAATGTCATGGCCGACAGGTACATAATGTAAAAACAATGCCCATCTCATGGTACACGTTCGTTGTCTTGCCGCAACACATGTTTGGTGGAGGGTTTGGTCGGTGTTCATCCCCATCATGGCCCCCAAGCATATACCCGTCTTGGCTCCCGAGGCGATCTTCTCCTGGCTCTTGGGGTGCGTCGGCAAGCCTCAGCCACGGTGGGCCAACAAAGTATTTGTTCTCTACCCTGTGGCCCCAGCCACGGCAATTCCATCTAACCTTTTCGTTAGCCCCGCGGAGTAGTCTCACGAACAAAAGAACTTCTGTGAAAGGTGAAGTTGACTCAGTGGCCACGAGGGGATATGGGGGCTGCGCTTATGGACGAAGAAAGCGCCTTGTCCTTGCTCGCACCGCCTCATGCAAAGGTGCCATTCTTTCCACTCTTGACACTATTACGTTGCTGTCGTCGCGTCAACAGGAACGTCGATTTTTTTCTGAACTGCGGTTAGGTTTTCTAGTTTGGATGAATTACGCTGCACGTGATGCCTAAAATTGTTCTTTGCCACTTTGCAAATCGAATGCCTCGCGAAACCCGTAACTGTGCTACTATGAGCTGCCGTCGAAAGAAAACCTCCGCAAAGCCTGGCTGCGGAACATTTCCCGACAAGGGAGCGACAAGGACAGCCTGTCGAAGCTAAGCTCCAGAACCTTTGGGTGTTTGTTTCACTTCACCGCAGATGATTACAAGGTAGAAAGGAAACACAAGTTGCTGCTTCCAGCAGCCGTGCCGACTCCGTTTCCGTCCTGCCCAACTTACATATTGCCGCCTTGTGCCAAGGAGCGCAGAACTGTGCGTCGCGTCTCACGTGATGAATGCATGCAAGCGAGAATTTCAAGGGAACTAGGGCTAGCGGCAAGGTGGGAGAAAATCAAAACGGCCTCGAATAGAAAAATTCCACTCTGAAAGCGCGGCAAGTAAATACCAGACGCAAGAAAACATGGCTTCAGGCCAATCTTTTGACGGTTAGGAACGCAGTAAATTGAAACGTGAAGAATGCCGGACAACATTTAACTTGTTGAGATGCATTGAAAAGACGAGAAAAAAACTCACACCGTCGTGAGAAGACAGTGCAGAGACTAAACGAACGCTTGCAAAAACTTCACCAAACCTGTGGAGAATTTAGCGAGAAAGTTAAGCAGTATAAAGATAACCGAGCTGTGCAAGCTTTAAAGACCCTTTCGGGAGCCGCACAAGAAGCAGATAGGTGTGCGAAATTTCTCAAGGAACAGATTATGAATTTTGATAAGCAAGCACGCGGAGTAAAAGCGTGTTGTGAAAGCTGACTTCTTGTAAAGGTTACGACCATGTGAGGGGCAAGCAACTGCTGAAACTGCCGTGTCAGAGCGCACTAAAAATCTTGCCGTATCTTCGGTAGGAGAGACTCGCGCAACACGCCTAATAAAGCAATGGCTCCAAGTGGAGGGACAAAGCTTGCGGGCACTAAAAGAGCTTACTGCTGCCTGATTATTGATTAAATGTCAATACAGAAAAAAAGTAGTTGATCACCGTCAACTCAACAAACTTTGCGGCCTTGCTGGAGGACAATGTGTTTCGTAGTCCTGAAACAATGTAAGGCTCTTACCACACTTAGAAAGTCTGTAAAGGTAATTGAGTGTTCTATTCTGGTTTGTGTAATGTAAGGGAAGGGGTTTAAGAATCAAGCTCCGTATTCAAAGAGGGGATTCGTGTTATGGGGGCCTGAAAGACTTCACCGGGGTCGACCGTAGTTAGACTACTCGCGCCACACGACTCTTAACTGCAAAAGCAGCAATTGTTCGTAATAAAGATGCGTGTACTCCAGTACGTGCTTCATGTTGTAGGGTGTCGGAGATGTTTGTTAAACTCTCTGGGCGATATTTGGCAAAGAGTGGGCCAGTCCACACTAGGTGTTGGAGACCTGATTTGACGTCAATGTTACAGTAGGGGCATCGGGGGTGTGTGTTGGGGCATCTTGTCCATTTCTGGATAAGGTGAGGACTGTAGGCGGTATCTCCGCAAAGCTTGTTGTTGAAAACTTTCTCAGATCCGCTGCAGGAGACAATGTTGGCAAGATACTCAGGGGGTGTAACCTGTTGGTAACGTTGTCTTTTACGTTTCTTTAGTTGGAGAAAAAACAGGACTGGAGGAGTAAGCGTGGAGGCAGAAAAGGGAAACCAGTGAAGGCGTCAAGTTCAAACACTCCCGTTCCGCCTGGTCGGCTGCCGCCGGTCTCCATGTGGCCTTAAATCCAGTCAATTCTGATGTGGCCGTTGTGAATTTTGAGGAGTTGTTTGTGTAACAGTATACAGTTGCCGAGCCGGCCGGGTATCGAGCATAACCGCACCCATAAGAGCTACGAAGGGTTTACCTCGGGGAGGACGTGGCACGCCGGACTCAGCCATTGGCCCCCGTGGCGCCCCAAAGCGCTCTGCATCGCATCGCATCGCCGCACCGAGGAGCTATCCCCTGAGAAGACCGCTCTGTCAAGGTGAACTTTTTCCATGAATTATTCTTACACTGCTTCTTTAAATAGTATATTTCGTGGTTTCTGAGGTGTTTAGCTTATTTACCATTCTTTCGTTTGAGATGCATAGCATTTCTTTACCTCACGATGTCACCCGGCGTTGTCGGCGTGCCTCGGCGTTCGCAACAGCCGTTCAAGGTGCGCCCTCTCCCCACTCCTCCTCTCCCGCATCACGCTACCCTCCTCGCTCTCAACAACAGGTCCGCACCCCTCCCCCTACACTATATAAAAAAATAATACTTACCGGCGCCTGGTTCCGATCCCACGACCCTGCTGGCGGAACGCAAGGTACATGGTACTCTACCCACGGCGCCACAAAGCCGACACAGAATGGAAGGCTACGAACGCGCCTTATATCCTTGACTCATTCAAAATACGTCAAGAAGCTGCTGATATAACGCATTCACTACCACCAACTCCCCAAACACTAAACGTTAACGCAATACACCCACCCCCTAGGTGACGCATTTACTCGAGTCCCCCTCACGGGGAGATGACCCCTTTGTCTTTGGGTAGTCGTTGATGTGCGTCATGCGGTGTATAACAGTACATTTTCCCCCACAACCCGTCCAAGTACCCTTGTCCATTTTTTGTTACTGTGGCAAGTCCCAGTCGCCAGGAATCCTTGAAAAAGAACTTGCGAGGGAGTTTCCCCTCACAAATTGGCGTCCGCGAGACGAGGAGGTAGTTTGCGTATCGGAAGTTTAAAAGGCTTGGTAGGTCCCTTGCGCAAGTGCCCAATGAACGTGCAAGAGGTAATTACTTAATTGCCAGAGGGGATTGTCTAGGTGGGCACGGTGGAGAGTTATGGGCATGGGTGGATCATGGTCTCACGAATGCGCGAGATGAAAGAGCAGCTGAGCGCTTGGCTACCCGAATGAAACTCGAGAAGGAAGAAAAGAACCTGCAGCTCCGGCTCAGGCAGGCAACAGTTGGTGAGGTTGGGTCCCCTGGAACCACTTCTATTGATGCAGCGCCCGCGGAAAGCACCGGTTTTAACCTGAATCCGCACAACTTTCTCCCCGTCTTCAAAGAGGCTCACGATGACTTGGATGATTTTCTCAAGCGCTTTCCGCCAGTTGCTACTGAACAACCTTGGCCAAAGAGAAACAGGCCACAGCCCTCAGCTTCTGCCTCGATGGAGAGGCCCTTAAAGTCTGTCCGACTGTCGTCTGAGGCCTCTAAAGACTATAATAAGACCAACGTGGCCCTTCTGCAGCGTTTCCGTTTCACCGCAGAAGGATACCGGGAGAGGTTCCCGCAGAGCAGGTCGCAATACTATGAAACTGCGAAGCAATTTGCTACGCGTTTTGAGACTTTTTTCTACCGCTTGAAGAGACGTTAGTGACGTATAAAACGTACGGTAGAGTACGGGAATTGATAGATAGTAAGGGAACAGTTTCTAACTGCAGTTTTTGTTTGAGAAAGAGATTGTAAAAAACAATCGGAGGTAACAGAAGCGGCCGAACATTTCCTCGAAGCCCAGCATCAAGACAATCTGCTGGGGTAGAAAGGACAGCACAAAACAGGGTCGTCAACGAAGAGCCAAACATAAGGAACGAAGTTAGAACCGCGCGCTGCTTCCTATGTGACAAAACGTGGCACAAAGCTCTAGTGTGTACCTCTAGGTCAAAGCAACCGAAATGTTCTCGATGTCACCGAGTGGGTCAAGAGGTGAAGTCTCTCTCTAAAAGAATTCGCGAAGAGGAAACGGCGGTTTGCTGTCTTTCACCAGCAGAGCGCAAACGGGTCTCTTCGAAGGAAAGGATGGAAAGACCTTGTGATGAGCAGTGCCCTCCCAGTCTGCTCAAGGATCGACAGCTAGCATCATGGTAGTACAGAATAAATATAGACTACTTCGACCTCCGGTGATATTAGGTGAGTTGTTTGGAAATAGAGTTTATGTCTTCAGGGACATCGGAAGCACCACGGTGGTGTTTTGTCGGCCTCTTGTTCCAGATCTTGCTCTAATTGGCGCAAGAGCAACGACTAGTGGCGAGATACAAGATGCACTGGTAGAGTTGTCATCGCCTTTATTCTCGGGGAAGGCAATCGCAAAATGCGGGGACACACCCGCTTGTTATGTCATCCTGGTAAATATCTCAGGTGCACGCGGTGCCTCTAATCCCCAACTCGCGCTCGAGGACAGCGCGATGCTTGCGAGCCAAGCAATCGACTTAAACATCATCCAGGGGACACCCCAGGAGCTTCGCCGTGAACAAGAAATAGACGGAAGCCTGCGTGTGTGTTGGGAGAAGGTTGCGGAGGGACTAGCCCGCAAAAATTGGGCGTCAACACGTTCTTTGTAAAGAACGGACTTTTCTGCAGGCGGTACGAAACACCACGAGACGTATATCAACAGGTCGTATTGCCTAAGACGTTTCGGTCCGAAATATTGAGCCAGGCGCACACGATCCCATGGGGTGGGCACTTCGGAATCAAGGAGACTAGACGTCGGGTATTGGATGCCTTTTATTGGCCGAGAATCATATGCCAGGTTCTTGTGCGCGTCCGTTCCTGCGAAGCTTGCCGAAAGACAATCTTGAAAGAGCAAGCTGGAAAAGAGCCCGGTGGACGCACATCTCCTTTTGATAACCCTCTCGCACAAGTACCTCGCAGTGGCGTCAGCTCTCTGTCGTCCAGACCTAGGGAGGTCAGCAAAAGCAGCCCTAATGTCGGTGCAGGGTTCACAGGCCGTAGACAGAAACACAAACTGTGTGTAGCTGCAGTCATGGAGTGTTGAGCAGGGGAGAAGCTCAGTGGGTCCGTTCATTGTAGTAACCTGCGGAACAAATTACCTTGCCCATATAGGTGCGATATTATGTGTCAAACTGTGTTGTTTTACCGTGGCTACGTACTTTTGACTTTCCATGTTTTTCTGCTGTTGTATATTCGCAATACTTTGCATGATTGTGGTTGTTAAGTGCCGCTATCACGCTGGGTTTTTTTTCCGGAGGACTGATGTTAGGACTCATGTGAAACAGTATGTGCGCAGTCATGCATGACAGTCCTTGAGGGCGCGTGTGCCGTTCAGCCCTGGAATGCGCTCCGCGGGTCTGTGATAGTGTGGCAGTGCTGTACACTGCGTACACCACTATGTGCAGTTCATTTCTGGAAAAACCTTTCTGAGGGGTGGGGGGGGGGCATATATGAGGTGACGCGCTCGTTTAGACTCAACTGCGAACCGCGGGCACGTGACCGTGAAGGGAATGCCCTCATCCGGCCCTGCCAAAGAAAAAAAAGCGGTAAGCACACGAGGGGAGTACGTAGATGGATGAGAGGCGGCCGTAACCGAAGAGCTAGGCAGGCCACCGAAGAACAGAGCAGAACGTGTGATGGAGTGGAAGAGGAAGGTTCGAGGAGAGCTGTGTCCAGGCGAAAGATCGAGAGCGCGCCGGGTGTCTCGGACCCTAGCTCTCGAGAGATATACCTGACACCTTGGCTTCTTTCCACCCCTGTCCTGTCCTCCAGAGTCTTGTCCCGCGGCAGGCGCATGAAGCCCTGGCGTGCCCTGTTCCCGGCCCGCAGTATCCTGGGAGTCGACACCGGACTTCTTCCGGCCGCCTGCTGTCGATGGGCACCTGGTAGTGGCCGGGTGTCGAGCACCACCGTACTACGTCGGGTTGACCTCGGCCAGGACTTGGAACGCCGAATGCATCCATCGGCCCCCGTCGCGCCCCACAGCCCTCTGCATAGGATCGCATCTCGGCGCCGAGCACCGACCCCCTGAGAACACCGCCCAGTCATACTGAACTTTTTCATGAGTAATTCTTACGATGGTTCCTTAGATAGTAAATTTCTTGGTGTCCTTGGTCTGTCCTTTGTCTGCGTCGTGCGGTGGGCAGTCCTTGGTCGGCGTCGTGCGGTGTATAGGAATACTTGTTCACCCATAACCCGTCCAAGCACCCTTTCACATTTTTTCGCACTGTGAAAAGCCCAGTCGCGCCTGAATGCTTGAAAAAACAACCTGGGAGATAGTTTGCCCTCCAACTAAAGCAGTACCATCAATTGTAGTTGTTTTCAAATTAGACACTTTCCTTCAACCAGCATAAGTTTTTTGAGCAGAATACACAGCCGAGTGATCATTCATGTCTGCACTAAGGATAACACAAATAATTATTCTATGGCAACGGTTTTAAAACCAACATCAAGTGGACCTTCTGAAGTTACAGTGGCTGTAGCCGCACAATTTAGAAACTTTTGGAATTTATAATCGTAGATAATGAAATGATTTTATATTAGCCGCTAATGTATGTGTTTTGTGAAATATTTACATCGCCTACAATATTCATACATTGTCGTAAAGGCGGATTGAATTCATTTTTCGTAGGCATAGTCGAGAAAATGTTCTACTTCGCCCGATGAAAACTTATACATGATCAATTCACAAAGCTTAAAAGTTAGTGATTATGACACAATACCCATCTCTTCTTACCCGGCCCGATATAGCTACAGCCAAAAAAAATACACATCGCTCACATTTGGCTGTTAGGCTGCCAAGAAGCATCACAAATTAAATTTTAAACTGATTTCTGCAAAAAAGGTCTTGCTGTTGACCCTTTTTTAATAAACTTCTTGCATTTTAGTAAAATAACACACACTATGCGTGACCAAAAGTTCTGAACTATATAATAATTAAAACTGTTGAAATGAAGTGCTGTTGTACTCATCAATTCCCAGTAAACATTGCCAGAATAAACAGATAATATGCGCACCTGCGACTCCTAATCAAAATACTAAGAGTTTTTGTTTAAATAGGTAAAGAATTTTCTAGAGACATTTTTAGACTTTTTAAATACCGAAAACGAACTTTATCACAATAATTTCCCTATAGGGGTGAGAGTTCAATGTCCGCGTCAAGAACATTTTTCTCGCATACTTTTAGTTCTCCCTCACGGTGAATGTTTGCTGAGGTATCCAGCATAATATATGTTGACTTCTAAGGCACAAGGGAACAACTCTGGGTCAAGGGATTTGCTCTTTTAAAAATAGACCACTATCCATCAAGCCACGAGGGTAGATCCGTTCGACTGAAAGAGCGAGAAATGAACCTTCCGTAACGGTTTCTATTTTCTTAGTCTGTGTGCAGTACTCAATGCTAGATGTGGTACTAGTTATTACCACGCAGGCAAGTTTTTTCTATAATCAAAACGTAAATCCGCGTCCCCGGCTTCCGGCTGGCTTTGCCTATTGCACCGTCATCTAGAAGGAAATTCGAAAGAAACGCATTTTTTTCCTCTATCAAAACTTCGTGACGTTTCTAAATTCTGTCGATGTTGAAAGCTCGCAATAGCAGTAGCATGCTCTATGCTATCACTTGCGATGGCCTCAAGAAAGGCGACGACAAAATTTTGTATCCTCTTTTTTTAACAGAGCACTGGCTCAAATATTAATGTTTCTATGGGTCTTTTTGGCAAGCCACACAACATATAACCCGGTTCGGTGGTGTCATGAAGCTTGTACGTATAGTACAGGAGATCCTATCACTAGCGTGAACGCGACTGGCTCGGGGTCGTCCTATATTCACCGACAAAGATTAAAAAAAATGTATTGGCTCTGTAATGGCTCCATTTTTAATGTTTTGTTGATAATAAGAACATGCAAACTGCAAAAAATGGCGTATACGTTTTGCGCTCATATTTAAAGAAATACGAGACCACCAAAGAACTCCACAGTGCATGACGCAGTTTCGTTTCTGTTATTCTAATAGGGGGTTTGCGTCAACACTTTTTGCAAGCTATTCTGGTGGGCCAACCAATCCGGATTAATGGTCTTTTATATACATAACTCACTAGGAAGAGGTACCCTCCTCATTTATTGAACAATCTAAATATTATTGTTAGAACACGGTGTAAACGGTGTGCACGCACAACAAATCACTTAGGATTAGAACAATGACACTGGCACAGTTCGTCGTATATTACCAACCTCGTGTAAGCTAACTTTGGCGCAACCATGCTATATTGGATTTTATGTCGAATTCAATTTTTATTGACTGTTATCACTGACTGTTTCACCGGCGTTATTTCACGTAAACCTGGTTAAAAAGCAAAAAAGACTAAAGAAAAGGTGACTCATTTTCTGATCTCATAGCTTTGGCGTGAAATTAGTTCTAACGAGCTAAATCAATTATCATAATCCTGTTGATACGTTCGAAGTTCTCCAATTCATTAAAGTGTTGGCAGCGAGGCCATTTAGGCAGAATTATCACGTTTTTCTTTATTCGGATGGAATCCATTGGGGCATCGTCAAGTTTCTCTGTGTGTAAAAAAACTTACTGAAGGCAGGGCTCCGTTCTTTCAGCCATTCATCATAATAACAAAATATTCGTGGGAGTCACAACTTGGGCTTAGATAAAAGCCTGGCCGTGAACATGAGGTACGAGAACTGCAACTATATTGCGCATATTTTCGTGGGTTTTTGTTTCTGTTTTTATGCATTTAAGGTAACAAGCCTCTTTGTCGGTTTTTAAACAATATTGGCACGTAGCCGAAGACAACGCCGCCGTCTTTCAGGAAAACCATGTTTATTAGAGTGAACTTGTGCTCCCCTAACAACTTAAAAAATACACAGGCGGTGAAACAGCAGTAAACAAAGTGGCGTACTCACGCGAGCGTCGGTGATTCGAATGCCGCGGCGTCTGCTCTGAAGGCTTTTGTCTTTCGGCACGAGGGTTTCTGGAACCGGCAATTTACATTCAGAACATTGTAGATCTGGGAAGGTTAATCTGGGCTTGTGACTTTAGGGCGAAACTGTCTGGTTAGCTGAATGAGAGCCCATGTGGAACAAAAATAAAGAATGGAAGACGCGCTTCGCATTGGACAGAGATAACAGAGCCGGGCGTTGCCGGGCAGTAAAAACAAACAACTGAATAAGCCCATCCATGGTTCGCGACATTACCCCCTTGTAAGAGTGCATTGACCCGATTCTAAAAAAAAGACAATCCCAACATACAACACGAAAGTCCGTCATCTTCTATAGTAAGGTTTCAAGAGAACGAGGTGGACGAATTCAGGCCGCGTGCGTCATCGTGATGTTCCGGAATCACCATCGGGGATCACCTCGTAGGTAATTTGGCCGACACGTCGTAGAATCTCCTAGGGTGGGAAATACTGTTGCAGAAGCTTCTTTCTCACTGAGTCCGCATCGTCGAATGGGAGTGCAAGCACAAACACGATCCCCTGTGTGGTACTCGGCGTCTCGGCGTCGGAGGTTTTAGCGCCCGGCATCCACCAGCTGCTGGTTCTTTGTACGAACTCCAGCGAGCTGGCTGGCCTCCTCCGCACACTGAAGGTAGCCTTGCACATTCGGGTTGAGGTCGTCGTCTTCTGCATGGGAAAGCATGGCGTCACGCATTGTAGTCGGCCGTGTTCCGTAGGCAAGCTCGAACGGCGTCCTTTGCGTAGTTTCCGGGACCGCTTCATCCCAAGTCTTATGTTCAACGTTGACGTACATTGACAGCATATCTGCGATTGCCTTGTTCAGACGTTCTATTGGTCCCTTCGGTTGGAGGTGGTACGCCGTCGTTATCCTGTGATCCCTGTTGCTGTAGCGTAATATTCCTTGCATGAGCTTCGCAGTAAAGGCCGTTCCGCGGTTCTTGATTAGAACTTCAGGGGTCCTATGTTGCAGGGCAACTTGGCTTATGAAGAACTCTGCGACTTTGTGCAGTCCCCCTCAGCACAGCGGCGGTCTCTGCGTAGCCCGTCATGTAATTTCTCGCTGCGAATATTCACTTGTTCTCGGATCGGGATATAGGAAACGGGCCCAGAAGGTACATTCCAATCTGCTAGAAGGGGCTTCGATGGGACGGCGATCGGCTGCAGAAGTCCGGCGGGTCTCCTCGGTGGCATTTTTTCTCGCTGTTGACCACGGAAGCTCCGGACGTAATTGGTGACGTCGGATGTAAGCCGGGTCAGTAGTACTTCGCCTTGATTTTTCCAATTGTGCAGGCTGTGCCAAGATTTCCGGAAAACGGGTCGTCGTGGCACCCTTCGAAAGTTTTGTAACGAACGTCTGCGGGGATGACAAGATAATAATTCCTTCTCGTTCTGGGGCGGAAATTCTTCTTCATGACAACTGAGTTTTTCAGGCTGAACGCTGATAGATTGCGTTTGAAGGCCCTAGGCACGGCGGCGTTGCATCCTTCGAGGTAGTTAATTAAGACGCGTAAGTCGGGGATCGGAACGCGGCTGGGCGACTAGGTCACTCCCCGTCACGACTCTGAAGAACGCGCTATCTTCATCGGAGTCTTGAGGTGGTGGGTCGACGGTGTCGCGGGACAGGCAGTCGGTGTCGGAGTGTTTCCTGCTGGTTTTATAAACGATTGTTACGTAGAATTTTTGTGTGTGCAAGGTCCATCCCCCAAGACGGCACGAGGGCTCCTTCAAAAATGGCGAGCCTACAGAGCGCATAGTGGCCTGTCACAACCTTGAATGGTCTACCCTACACGTACGCGCGAAATTCGGAATTCGCCCATATAAAAGCGAAGCACTCTTTTTCAGACGCTGAGTAGTTTTTCTCTTCCTTCGACAGACAACGGCTGGAAAAGGCGATTACTTTTTCGCAAAAGCTTTGTTTTTGGACGAGGATGGCACCCAAGTCTATATCACTGGCGTCCGTGAGCATTACCGTTTCGGCGTCTTCGTCGAAATGAGCGAGCAGGGGCGGGCTTTGCAGGCGTTTTTGCAGCTAACAGAATGCCTTTCATGGTCGTTTGCCCAGCTAGAAGGGGTGCTGACTTTCGTCAAGCGTGTGAGTGGCTCTGCAATGCGTCAGAAGTTTGCGACGAAGCGCCGGTAATATGCCCACAGACCGAGAAATCTTCGCACGCCCTTCCTGTCTTTCGCCCGTGGGAATTTGGTAATGGGTGAAGTTTTTGCCGGGTTCAATTCAATGCAATTCAATGTCTTTATTTTCCCAAAGGTTCCTGAGAAGCTTCCTCGGCTAAAAGTTGTGTGAAACAGCTTGACGGGGCCCGGGAAGCCATTACAAGGCAGCAACGGTGGAGCAGTACGTACAGAAAAAATAATAATAACAGAAATACAAACAATATAAGAATGAAGACTAGAGAGAAATACACGGTGTACAACTTCATAACTACCGAAAAAACTTCGATACAGGATTAAATACACACCTATTGTACGAGAAACACAGTTACCCCATAAATAACTAAACACTCTTCAAACTGCTACTCAAAAATCTAAATGACACACGAAATATATCATAACATTAAACATATCAAACAATTTAGCTATACACGCGAGCAGAGCAACATCAATTTACGTGGTTACAAAACATTGTCGCATATCTTTGAATGTTAAGAAAGTGTAACTGTTTAATATAAACGGCAGATTATGATGGAGCATCTAAAATTTGTAATTGGTTTGAAACCGGGGTACAAACCACTAATCTGTGCTTCGAGTAGCAACACATTTGATATTGGGCGTCAAAGAGGCAGTTTCTGCCAGAAAACATTTGTGCGTACTGGATGAAAAACAAAACATGCGCAGTACTCGGAAGTTGTACATGTTTTCAATTTTACAATATTATACAAGGGAAACAAGGTACGTGTTGAGGACAGATAACCAACGTCAGCAACGTTGCGAATGATTTTCTTTTGCAAGATTGTAATTTTTTCAATGTTTTCCTTCGTATTAGTCAGCCATACCAAACTGCAATAATTAAGATACGAAGCAAATAAGGCATGATAAATGCTGAGTTTTGCGTGCAATGGAATTAAAGTTCGACAGCGCGACAGAGCACCAGCGGCTTCCGGTAATTTAGAACAAAGGTGATCGACGTGTGCATCCCAGGCTAAATTTGAGGAAAATGTAACACCAAGTATTTTATCTTCATCTACGACCGCTATCTCCTGACCAGCATAAATGAAATGTTGATGTAGCTTAACTTCTTATTCGTTGCGCGGAAAATAATAATTTTACTTTTGGAATAATTTATTCTTATGCAGTTGGATTGCGACCACAGGTGTAGTTTGTTAAGAACCGCGTTACACTCTCCGATCACGTCATCAAGATTCATTCCAGAAAACAGCAAGGTACAATCATCAGCGTATATAATGTATTTTACGGCTGTGTCAATGTTAACAATGTCATTAACATAAAGGTTGAATAAGATTGGCCCTAGTACACTACCCTTGGGCACACCACATTGTAACGGAAGAAACGATGAACGGTAACTGCCAATGCATACACACTTATGCCTATCCCCTAAATAAGACGTTAGCAAGGACAGAGGCAAACCATGAATTCCATAGTGAGAAAGCCTATCTATTAGTATACGATGTTTTAGGCAATCAAAGACTTTGCTGAAATCGACGAATAGGCCAACGGTATACAGCTTTTCTTCGAAATTACACTTACTTGTTCTTTTATTGTTAGTAACGCCGATTCCGTAGACCTTCCGGCACGAAATTCAAACTGAGCAGCAGTTAGAATTTTATGTTTTTCTAAGAATTTTACAAGCCGTTCACAAATTATTTTTTCAATTCCTTTTGAAAAAAGAGATATCACCGAGATTGGTCTGTAGTTTGCCACCGAATTCTTGTCACCACCCTTATACAGCACAGACACTAGATTTTTTCATCGCAGAAGGGTATACACCCCACGCAAACATCAGGTTAAAAATGTAAACAAGTATTGGAGGAATGGAATGTATAATATACTTTATTGGCTTTACCTGTATATTGTCAACTTCAAGCGCCTTGAGATCATTTAGGCTCAAAAACGTTCGGATAATTTCGAATTCATCACTGGGTTCAAAGAACAGGCTGCCAATATGCCCAGGGAATGAGATGTCTCCTGGAGGTGAACCATTATCAACGGATGAAACGTTTACAAATGCGAATCGAAATGATATGCCAACCATCCTTCGGTAAGTACTTCGTTGTTAGGCGTAATATTTTCAGGGCTCACTTTTTTGTCTCTGCGACCAAGAACGGTGTTTAAAGCTTTCCAGGTTTCATGTGAGCGGTTTTTCGCGATGTTGGAAAACAATTCTTGGTAATACAATGTTTTAGCATGTCTAAGTTGAGAATTCAATTTATTTCTTAGAATCTTAAATTCCTTTAGGGTTTCTGGCAGACGTTTCTTAAGGAAAGAATGATAAATGCGGTTCTTCTTCCTTATCAACGTTTAGTTGCGTGCGTGTTCTCCATGGCTTTTTAGCCTGTTTGTAAGGCTTCACGGTCTTGAAAGAAAAGTGTGACATACATATCTGCGCAAAGGTGTTCATAAATGCGGAATACGCCGTATTTACGTCACTTTTATTTAACACGAACGACCAGTCACACGAGGAAATAGCATGCTTAAAACGCTCCAGAGCCTGATCAAATATAAACGGCCGAGTAATGGGTTCTGATTTTGGATTCTGTGCAAGATGGTTACCATACAGCATAAAAATGAAACAGTCATCGCTAATGTCAGATGACACCGTACCAGCCTCAAAAATAAATGTTTCAATATTTGTAATGAATAGATCAAGACAAGATGAAGATGACACAGTGACTCTAGTCGGCATATTAATTACCGTAGTACAACCACTGGAGTGAATCATACTTGTGAAGTCATGGACAGCGCGACATTGTTCCAGAATATTTATATTAAAATCACCGCCACAAAGAAGATAAAGATTATCGGAGCAGATATTATCCAGCAGCTTCTCGAAGAAGGCAAAAAAGCGAGCTATATTGCCATTCGGTGGACGGTATACCCCTGTTAAAATTTCCTTATTACTTTGCAGAGTCAGTACCTCGTAGTCATCAGTTGTTACACAAAGCTCAGACAATACAGTGTAATTATTAGGAGTTTTAGCATAAATTGCCATTCCACCAACTCGGCGATTTTGGCGATTTAGAAAAAAATTATTGTATCCAACAAACGGGATCATAGGGCAATCATCAGTGTACCATGTCTCGGTAAGTATCAGGAAATTAAACTGAAATAAAAATTGTTGCAGGAATTGGGTGATATAATCTTGTTTGTTAGGTGCTGATCGGGTATTAATGTGCGAGACAGACGCGTGCTGCTGGTTATGAATGGACTGCGGCAAAGCAAATTCGTGATAGCGCATTTGTGATGACGCTAAATGGGAGCGAGAGCTTTCTTCTGCAGTTGCGCCTAAGGACATAGGGTGTTAGTGGATTGTTCCTACCATATCTTAGCAAGGTCTGCCTCCCTGATGATCTGTATCGCGTCGGCATCGTCATTTTTCCGTGCGAAGATTTTGCCGTTGTATGCCCACACCGATTTCCACGCATGGTCATACTTCCTTCTGATTTCCATGCCCAACAACCTTTTCAATAAAGGACATAGATGCTCATTAACGTACACGGGTTCTTGAGTGGCCAGTCCAATGTCACTGTTCTTCAGCCTCATCTTCTTTGCCTTTTTCAAGGCAAGATGCCGTTTGCGCGTGACCGGAACTGAACTAGTATGCTACTCTTGTCAGGATTTCGTGTGGGCACACGATGACAAGCCCCGATATCAGATTCTTCAATCGGTTCACGGATCGCGGCACCGATTTTGGCGAAGATGCTCACGACATTCTCGTTTTCGGTTTGTTCCACGCCCTGAATTTCGATGTTCTTGTTCCTCGAGTACTGTTCCATGTTAAGAACTCGGGTCTCTAAGTCAGTGTTTTTGCATTGCGATTCTACGCAATGTGCCTGCAGAGCTACGATCACATTACTGAGTTTCTTGTTCTTAGCTCGCTCACTTTCTAATTTCCTCTTGAGCTCCTCAATCGTATCATCTGCGAACTGAATGCTATTAGACATGGTTCGCTGCTCGTTTCGTAATTCCCGGATTTCATTCCGTAAATCTCGTTCACGGTTTTCGCGAGAGGTCTTGAGTTCCTGCTTTCACTCTTCCTTGAACTTAAGAATATCAGCTTTGATCTCGTCCCTTATTTTCCAACTTCTTTCGGCATATTTCAAACGAAAAGAACAATCGCGATCAGAACAACTTGGCAGCAGTAAACGACGCAAATAGCAAGGCACAAGAACTCAAATTTTGCCAAATACACCAACCTGCAACGAGTGGCAGAGAGGCTATCAGCCATGATGCGTAGCGCGTCACCGCTACTGCCAAGTGAAGGACACTAAGTGGTCCGTTCCTTTTCGTAGCCTGCTGGAAGGCGCCGATTCCGCCACCTGTCAGGTCTTGCGTCGCTGACCACCGCGCTTCTTGGATGCAGCGGATGGAAGGTTCGTCGAGTCACCCCGTTCGATAAACTGAACCAGTTTCTGGCGCTTGGTGCAGCTGCGCAGCGATCTGCAACGAGTGGCAGAGAAGCTATCAGCCAAAATGCGTAGCGCGTCGCCGTTACTGCCAGGTCCCGTAGAACTCCCGAGGCGTTGACGACATGGCCCAAAAACTTCAGTTCCCCGTGTGCGAAGCGGCACTTTTCAGACTTCAGAGTTAATCCCAACATACAAAGGGCCTCGAATACAGAATACAACCTTGCAGGTTGTTCGTCGAAATGACGGGTAAATGCCACAACGCCGTGGAGGTATACGAGGCAGGTCTGCCACTTCAGGCAAGCTAGCCCTGTGTCCATCACTCTTTGAAACGTTGCTGGCGCCGGGCAGAGCCCAAACGGCATCACCTTGAAATCGTATTAGTCATCGGGGGTTGTAAATGCGGTCTTCTCTCCGTTTTTATTGTCCACTTCAGTTTGCCAGTTGCCGGTATTCACATTCATCAATGACAAGTACTTTGCATGGCAGAGGAGGTCGAGGGCTTCGCCGATTCGTGCTAGCGGGTACACGTCCTTTTTAGCGATTTTGTTCAGTCACCGGTAGTCAACGCAAAACCTTAATGAGCCGTATTTTCTTCAGCAGTACGACGGACCGGCGCAGCCCAGGGGCTTTTCGATGGCTGTGTAATGTCGCCGCTGAGTATGCGTCGAGCTGAGTCCGGATGGCTTCCTGTTCGTGTGAAGAGACGCGGTGCGGCGACTGTCGGCTATGTCGGGCTCTATCTCCGGTTATTATTCGGGGATTCGCTAGAGGTGTCTTACATAGTTTTGAGTTCGACGAAAAACACTCCCCGTAGCGACAAAGCAAAGCCAATAATTTGTTCCGTTCTGCTTGCAGTAACACCGGATTCACGTAGAAGGGTTTCGGAAGCTTGAAAATATCTTCGGGTGCGCGTTCAAATTCGGCAACCGCTATCACGTTACTTGCTTCTTGCGTTTCTTAGAGGAACGCAATTGCAGCGCCCGTGTTTAAATGCTGGTATTCGTCGGTGAAATTAGTGACCAAACTCGGGGATTGGCGTTGCTTAAAGCGCGAAATGCCTCTTGCGACAGAGACACCGCGGCCTAGAAGCAACCTTTGGTCACTTTGTATGATAGCGTTGATATCAGGAGCAGCATCCTCACAGTAGACGGCGATCATCAAGCTTGCGCGGGGTGGCAGGGTGACGTGATCGTCGTCAATCCTTCCAGCAGTACGGTGATCGTAATTCCGTTTCGGCGTTATGAAGTGATCGGAGGAAAATGTTATCGACTTGTTCTGCAGATCGATTATTGCGCCGTTGTCCGTCAAAAGTTCATTCAGAGAATTACCTGGGGGGAGCAGTTGGGCAAAAATGACGAACGCCGCAGGGTACGTTGGGCTGTCTATGGGGACGCGCGATGTGCACGTTCTACTTGGCGTGACGAGGTGGCCTCCTGCTATGCGTATGTGCGGACCGTCCCATCTGGTCTTAACTTTCTTCAGCTTAGACGCAAATGGCCCGCTGATTACTGATTAGTTGGATTCGATGTCTATGAGGGCGACTACATCAAAGCCGTCGATGAACAGCTGAACGCCGGAGGTCGCCTTTCTCGAGTGCCTGTTACGTCATGCCGTCATGCTTGTACGTGCTGACGATCGGGCACTGCGCGTTGTCATCTTTGTCATATTCTCAACGACAGGTTCGGTCATGTAGAGTACGCGTCGCGCCATTTTGGTGTCGTCGTATTCGTGAATTACGTCAGGGTTAAATTGGGTCTTCGGGCTAAGGGCATGTCCTGAATCATGGTCTTGAGCGAGTCGCTGCGTCGTTGAAGGGTTTTCATTTTTCCGCGGTCGTGCAACTCCACCTCCCGAAGTTGCTGCTTTTAGTTTCCCCCGCGTGGGCTGGGGGATCTTTCACGTGATATGTCATCAGGGGTACGGCGGTTCGGCGACTGGTACGAGTAGGGCGATGATGAACAGTTGAAGTGGGCTAGTCCTCGGTTGGGGATAGGGAGGTATTCTTTGAACTTAGTAGGGCGCTGGCCTGGTTGGAGGCATCGGATGTCGACGGCGAACCCTCGCAAACCGAGGTTCTTGCAAGGAGAGCGACGGTAGATGTGGTCGGCCTCTCGGCAGTGGTAGCACAGCGGACGAATATCGGGAATTCGCAATACGCAGGTCTTCCTCGGCGTCTCGTTTCGGACTACCGGGGGTCGGGAGTCCGACTGTGGGTGGCGGTATGGCGGGTCTCTTGACGACGTGTTGGAGCAGGGTGGGGTCGAGGAACTACCGCGGAGTAGGACACATTTGTAGCTAGTGGGCTACTTCGGATGGTGTAGAAGTTCTGAGCGTTTGTTGCACTTCTTTCCTAATCACGTCGGTAAGGGAAGCGACGTGGGGCTGTGGCAGCGTGGGGGGAAGATTCCGCAGCTGCTCTCTCACTACTGCGTGGTTGGGCTCGCGTAGGTTGTCGCTATCACCCGGAATCCGCATTTTTTCGATGTAGTTCGCATTGGCCGAGCCAACAAAGTTGCGGTCGTACTGTGTAGCACGCATTTCGAGGGCCGTCTAAATGGTGCTTGCTTTGGTCATGAATTCGGCGATGGTTTGTGGTGGGTTGCGGACAAGTCCAGCAAGCAGTTCCTCTTTTACACCTGCGCATCAACAAGCGTAACTTCTTTTCTTCCGGCATTTCTGGGTCCGCGCTGCAAAATAGTTGCTTCATATCCTAAACAAAGATCAAGATGCGTTGGTTGGGGTGTTGCGTTCGCGTTTCCAACAGAAGGGCTTGTTCTTTGCGCCCCACAGTGGCGAATGGACCCTCTTTAAGAGAGTCCAATCGGTTAGGGAGCTTTTATGGTTTTCAAATCACATTCGGGCCGTATCTTCTAAATAGATGAAAACACGGCCTAAAGTTTCTTCGTCATCCCAGATGTTAGAGATGCGGACGCGCTCCACTTTCTCCAACAAGTCCTCATGGTTCTCTCCGAGAGATCCGCGGAATGATGGTGGTTCCTGGGGCTGTTGAAGAACGAGGAGAGTATTGGTAGCGCTGGTCATGGTGCCTGCGTTTATCATAGTGGTGGTCACGACGCCTTCCGTCTTCACTTTCTCGAAACAGTCAAAACTCTGGCTGAAGACCTTGATGTCCGCGGCTGACAGGAGTGGGGCTTGCTCGTCGGCTTTACAAGGGCTTAGGGACATTTACCCAGCACCTACCAGATGTCACGTAGCCAAAGACCATGCGGCGGTCTTGCAGGAAAAATAGGTTTATAGGAGCGTACTTGTGCACCCCTAACAATTTAAAGAATACACAGGCGGCGAAGCAGCAGTCAACAAAGTGACGTGCTCAAGCGAGTGTCAGGGATTCAAATGCCACGACCTCTGCTCTGCAGGCTTTTACCTTTCGGCACGAGTTTTTTTGGAACGGTCGATGTACATCCAGAACATTGTAGATCAGAGAAGATTATTCTCGGATTGTGGCGTTAGGGAGAAACAGTCTGGTTATGTACATGAGATAGAACGTGTGGCATATAAATAAAAAATGGAAGGCGGGCTTCGCATGGGACACAGATAACACAGCCGGGCATAGCCCAGCAGTCAAAACAAACAATAAATAAACCAACCCATACCTGGTTCGCGGCAATATTGCACGCTTTGTTGTGACACAGAAGATAGCCTATATTAAGGTGAGAAGGATTAAATCCTTTGGTGCAAGTGAAGAGGTATTTTGGCTGTTGGAGTACCTAGAGAGTTGCTAAGGTTAAAATATTCGCGAGGAAGATTTGGAGCAGTGATCATTGGATAGTTTAATCCAAGATAAGGCTGAATCGCAAAACTGAATGAAAGAAATTCATGGAAAGTAAGCAACAATGTATGGAGTCCCTCAAATACACGACGAAGGAGTTTAAAATAACACTTCAAAGCAAATTTGTGCTTTTCAACAAGCAGAGTGAGGTCAGTGTAGACAGGGTAAATGACAACCTAACAACGACAAACAAAGAATCAGCGAGAGCTGTGGGAGAATCAACTTGTATGAAACAAACTGGAAAACTCAATGTGAAAACGAATGGGGTAATTGTGAAAAGTAAGAACATTACAATATCAAGCACGGTGATTCAAGTTAGCATAGTGTCAAAATTGACTGATTTAATTAAAACAGCGTTTGTGCGTATAACGTGCCAGTTATGAAGGAACAGCTCTAAATAGGATGAACCTTGCAAGCAACTAAGAGGTAGCTAGCCAACGGTAAAAACGAAATTTACACACTCTGAGATAACCCACGTAAGAATACCAGCAACATGGACAAGGTAATAAAGGTAGCAGAACGATTCTGCAGCACAGTGCATACCAGAGATGTCAGAGTTGAGTATTTGATTTTATTTCTTGGCAAAACCAACGACAGTCGGATACTAAATCCGGATGGTGCCCGACAGGGGCCTTAGCCACCCGTTTTACAGCGTACATAATAACACGTCTGTTCACAAACTTAAGCATGATAGCACAATATTAATAGAGAAATAGCAGAAAGCAAAGTCCTTACTACATTTCCTATGTATTTTAATACAAAGCATAGGTCTAAAACTCCCAGAAACATCACAGTGAACACATAAACGGAGTAATTCGTACGTATGACGTTTCATCAGTTACACTACTATGTCACAATTACGTATGAATGCATTTTTGTTCGTAATTGCTTTTAATTTCGACTCTTAGGGCAACATGTAGACATATATTTCAAACCCTAATTATATATTAGTATTGCAAGCGTTCTGCTTAAGTGACAATTCTTTGACCTGTTTTTTAAACGTAAGTTCACTGGCCTCGAAGTTTAAGTGTTTCTCCCAATTTATTTATATATTAGTTGACTCGTACAGGAAAGATTGCTCACCATAGTTCGTTCTTACTTTTGGAGTGTGCCGTATTGTATGCCTGAGATGGTAGCCAGACGATTTATTGTTAACGTGATTGTGGGTTTTTGGCTTATAAATGATGTGCAGAACCTTCATGTAATGAATTTTGTTAGCTCGAAGCATTGAATACTCAGTAAATAAAGCACTTGTCCTTAAATCTGCGTAACAGCCACGGTAATCTAGATATATGCGGAAAATTCTTTTTTGCGATACAATAAGCCTGTTATAATTAGTTTTAGTTGTGGTCCCGCACACTAAACTCCAGTAGCATAGTTTCGAATAAATGAGAGCTTTGCATAAGTTTTGTTTCAATCATACTGGTATCAAATGGCTGTTTCTATATATGAGACCTATACATTTAGAGAGTTCGGTGGACAGGTGAGCAATATGCGTATTCAACGAAAGTTGTTCTTGACACCAAACACCTAGGAACTTCTGCTCTGTCAGTCAGTTTAACTTGGTTCCGTTGAATATAATCGGGATTTCTTTCTCGGCACTTTTATTGTACGGCCTAAACATCATGTAAGTTGTCTTTGTAGCGTTAAGATGCAATTTATTATCTAGTAATCAATTTTACAATTGCTCCAAGTAATGATTTACCAGTGAATAAAGTTTCATTATATTATCAGATGGGAAGAATGCCTTAGTGTCATCTGCATTCATTACAAGTTCTTGTGCACCTTCTTTATTTATGATGTCATTTACATAAACTATAAACAGTAACGGAACTAACTTGGAACCTTGCGCGGACACCTTGCTTTAGCTGTAATATGTCTGATGCAATAGAGTTTAGTTGAACAAACTGCTTTCTTTGAGTGAAATAGATTTTTCAAAGGTTGTCTGCCACGCCACGTATTCCATATCTATCCAATTTATTTAGCAAAATAATATAATCGATCGAATCAAATGCTTTTTAAGGTCTAAAACAGTCTAATCGTAAACTGCCGGTTTTCAATGTTTCCAATTATTTTATCCTGAATGTACATTATTGCTTGCCCGGTTGATCTACATTTCTGGAAACCATATTGGTAATTCGAAATTACATTGCGTTTAAGAAAGAAAGTCGATAGTTTATTACAGATTACTCCCTCAAATACCTTGGGAAAAACTGTCTGGACAGATATTGGCCTGTAATTTGATACATTGTCGTCTGCTCCCCCTTTACGAATTGGCGCCACTCTAGCAACTTTAAGTTCCTCAGGAATAACACCGGTGGACAGATACAGATTAATAATGAACGCTAACACGTCACTTACTTCTAGTGTCACGCACTTAATCACACTCAATAGAAACCCTTGAACTCCTGCCACTGAAAATTATTTATTTTTCCCATAAGGTCCCGTACATCGGTAGCGTTCGTAGGTTCGAAAAAGATAGAGCTGGACAATCGTAGAATGCCAGTCGCGTCGCCGCCGCCGTTATCAGTGTGCGTTGGGTGCGCACCAGCATCAATAAAATCTGTATTCATACAGTTAGCTAGCTGAAGGCTCTCTACCGGTTCTCCTCCTAAATGCGTTGATTGCGGATGTGCTATTGTTTTCTACTTGTAACTTTGTTAACAGTTTCCCATATCTTCTCTTGCTGGCCTGGTATGTGAAAATATAACCGTTCGTAATATTTTCTTTTCGCTCTCTTTTAATCGCTCCGTAGCTTGTTTCTAAAGTTTTTGTACGCCTTGCGTATTTTGGGGTCCTTCGTTTCTATAAAATTGTGTAACATAGAATTTTTCTTTTTTATGCGCTTATACAGATCTGGATCCACCCAGGGTTTCCACACCTTTTTAGGTCTTTTACTTGCCGGTTGTAGAGGAAAGGCTGCATCGTAGCATTCTCCTATGGATTGCAGGAGAACATTACAAGCGATATTTACATCGCTCTCCGGATAGACGATTTCCCAATATAACGATTCCACTAGTTCTCGGAGATGTTCAATTGCGTGGTTGTTGACCTTACGGAAGAAGCGCGGTTGAGGGGATAAATAATCTATAACAGAATAAGTCTCAATAAAAAAGAAACTAGAAAATGTTCACTGATATCCACAGTCAGAACTCCTGTCGCTATATCACAATCACGAAAAATCGATATACACACATCCAAAAGTGTGGCACTGTTAGTGTTAATTCTAGTTTATAGCATTATCTGACTAACAGAACCATGACAAGATAACAAGGTTTTCACTTCTTGAGACGCTACTTCTTCCAAGGTGATATCGGTGTTAAAATCACCCATTATAGTGCACGATTTATTGCGCGAACCAGCATATGTCAACAATCGCTCGAAGAAGGTGGAAAATGTTATTTTTTACACGTAGGAGGTCTATAGATGATACGCATAGTCATTTTCCGTACGTGAAAAGTTAGGCAATCGAAATCATTGGTAATTTCGAAATTTTTCAATACCCATAAAACTAATGGTGTCTGTTGGAACTTCTTCCTCTTCTGCGCCATAACAGACGACGCTGATCATCATCTTCACCAGCACGAACCGAGGGGTGGCACGCGCTCGCGCTCCACGCGACCCAGTTCCATTAAAGCCCTCATTCTCATCAGACGTGCGCTCTCCGCTCTCTCTCGACGGCTTGGCAGCCGGTGGACCTCGAGGTCCATTACATGGTGCCGGAAACCCGGGATCTCGCGACAAGGCCTACCTCATCGACGCCCGGAGCCGCGCAAGCCCTTTGAACCGACGCGGCGCCGGCGACCTTGGCCCCAGAATCCCCGGCCGCCAGCTGACTGCCATGGAACGGCTATTCCGACGTCGCCAGAGCCTCCGCTCTCAGCGGGACGGCGTAATTGTCGAAGCGGAAGCAGCGCTGCGAGGGCAGCCTGGACTTTCGGCGTCCGAGGTGAGTGTTCTGCTTGAGCGAATCGAAGCGCTCCACCAGCAGATAAGGAAGGTCGACGACCGTATTTTCGACGAGACGCCAGACGACCTGCTGGATAATGAGACGTCGGACGCTGGGAGATACGGCGACAAGGTTATGAACACAGCAGCGGCCCTGCGCTTCAGGTTGCAAGACGCTCTCGCATCCAGACCTACACGACTGCCGAGTTCCCAGACTCCGACCGCCAGCAAGGCTAAGTTGCCTCAGCTTGACCTTCTAAAGTTCGCCGGGAACCGGAAGAACTGGCAGAGCTTTTGGATGCAGTTCGCCTCGGCCGTGCACAATAACGACGACCTGAGCACTGCTGACAAATTTAAATATTTGAACACCCTCCTGACCGGAGCTGCCGCATCGGCCATCTCTGGACTCCAGGCCAGCGAGGAGTGTTAAAAAGACGCCATCGACATCCAAAAGAAGCGCTTCGGTGGCGAAAGGCTCATTATTCAAGATCACCTCAGAGGCCTTCTGGACTTGAAATCGGTTTCGTCGTCTTCGAACGTGCATCAACTTCGACGGCTATATGACGAGGTTCAAGTACACGTACGAAGTTTGAAGGCACTTGGCATTAGTACTGGTAATTACTACCTAATGCTACGGGAGATCCTCCTCAGTATACTGCCATGCGACATGGTTCTGAAGTTTCACGAGCGCTTCAGCCCACCGACGCCTTCAACAACGGCATCCACCTCAGCTCAAGTAATAAGGGACCGACAGAACCAGACGGCACAGCCCGAACAAGAGCTTCAACAGCTTCTCCAGTTCATCAACCATCAAGTTCAGTGTCGAGAAGCCATGGAGCAACAAACAGGAGTAAGGACCTCAGACGTCGCTGTGACCCCAGAGAGCCGCCTAGAAAGCAGCAACACTGTGACATACATAGCATGTCGGCTCTACACCTTTCAGCGAACAACACTCAGCGGTGCCTGTTCTGCCAGTCCACAAAGCATCGTTCAGAGGTCTGCGACCTCGATGAATGGGACATCACGCGAAAAAAGCAGCTGCTCACGAGGGAAGGTCGATGCTTCCGATGTCTGAAGAAAGGCCACTTGTCCAAGGACTGCCGAGGTCCACTGCGCTGCCGCAAGTGTGCTGGAAAGCATGCAACCACCATGTGCACGGCAGACACACCGAGCAACAGCAACGTGGCCTCTACTGCACCCATGATCCTCCTCCAAACTTTGACCGCAACAGTAGCAGGCTCCGCATCCTCGGGACGCCACCGAATTCTTTTCGACGGCGGAAGCTTACGCAGTTTTATCACTGCAGATGTGTCCAAGAGACTAGGATGCGAGTTGTTAGAAGAGGAGACCTTGACTGTTGGTGTCTTTGGAGGTCCAAAGGAGACAAAAACCTTCCGTAAAGTACGTCTGTCCATAGATAGCGGAAAGACAAAGAGGCCCTTACAGATTGAGGTGCTCGAAATTGACACAATATGCAACGAGCACATTCCCGTACCGGACGACGAAGTCATCACGAAGATGAAAGAAATGCACTTGGACACAGGGGCACTCAGAGCACAGCGATTCGGTGAAATCAAAATATCGATCCTGATTGGTGCGGACCACTACTGGGATCTAGTGACCGGCAATGTAAAACCACTGACCACTACGGTCAAAGCAGTGGAAACGTTGCTGGGCTGGACTGTACAGGGCACGTTGGCAGTACGAGCAAATGTCACGCTCTGTGCCAACGTTATCGTGCTCCGTGCGTGCGTGGGAGCCAACGAGGTGTCGAAGGTTCTGAACCGTTCGTCGCAAGTTGGAGGCATAGGCGCCAAATGCAAGAACAAACAAAGCTGGGGCACCACCAAACTGTCTATGACACGAGTAAAAAAGGCCGTCGAAGCCACGAATGAGCGACAAGAGGTTGTTTCCCCGTGGAAACCAAGCTTCGACCTAGAAAATAGCCTTGCTATTGCGACGATGCGGATCCCCAGCTCAACGGAAAAGTTAGAAAAAGGTGTCAAGCTTGTGAGAAGGTATGAAACAGAGACTCGAGATCACCTGAAAAAAGGAACCAAGAAAGAACCGAACATCTGTCGTGACCCAGCACGCCCACGCACAGGTCCTCCATGGGGAAGTACGAGACATTCCGACCAAAGTGTGCAAGAGGTTCTGGGTACCAGTCGCCGACTAAAAAAGAGGCGACATTGGCAATGCTTCGTCGGCCGAAGTTTTCAGCCAAGCCATATTCGCTCAAGCACAAATTACACCCGCTCTGCAAAGACCATTCAAATGTAGCGCACCTGCGTCATCTGTCCGCGGGGGAGAGTGTTGGAACTTCTTCCTCTTCTGCGCCATAACAGACGACGCTGATCATCATCTTCACCAGCACGAACCGAGCGGTGGCACGCGCTCGCGCTCCACGCGACCCAGTTCCATTAAAGCCCTCATTCTCATCAGACGTGCGCTCTCCGCTCTCTCTCGACGGCTTGGCAGCCGGTGGACCTCGAGGTCCATTACAGTGTCTTTCAGTAATACACTCACGCCTCCGCATCTTTTCTTTTCCCTTCTCAGGTGCATTTACTGGTACCCGTCTAGCCGTGGTATTGGGTAACTCCCACTCAACCAAGTTTCCGTAAGAAACAAGATGTCTGATTCACGTGTGATTTTGTGTAATAACATATCTAGTTCATCTATCCTATTTCTAGGACTCCTCATTATGATGTATATACCAGCCACTGAGTTACAGTTTCAAAATTTTGCGGTGAAACTTTTAATGTCATAATAGTTATCGGTTTCGTCTGAGCTTTTAATACAAGTTTGTGGAATCAGATGCATAGCTGAAAATTCGCACGCCATTACTTGTCGCAGGGAATTGATTTTGGACTCAAGAACTATACGTAACAAAGGCACCAGTACTAACATAGGGCAGAGTTCGGCGACCGTTATACCTACAAAACAGTTACAATATCCTAACAAACCAAATTTGGAAGGGTCGCTTTGTAACAAAACGAACATTTCCATGTACTGCAACGGACGTAGGTTATTGTTTGTAGATAGGTGTGCACCAAGGATATGTGATTAGTTAACACTACTAAGAATACAAGCTTGACTTGCGTTGTCGTACAAGTGTGTCAACAGGCAGTAGCAATGGCTCCCAAGGGCATGAGAACAGGATAAGCTGGAAGCTACGACGGCATAACCGTGGATGTTCCGAATCAAGGAGAAAAAACTGTACTGGAAAAGCTTGCTGGACTGTTTTCAGAATGCCTGAAGGCCAATTGCACTATAAAGTCCAACTTCTTGAAAACGTTATTTTCGTATAGTGAGCTTAAAAATGCTGCGAGATATAAAACATGAAACCTTAAGTACGCGTATCCACGGCGCAAACAATCGTCCAAAATCGGAGATTTTAGCAACCGAAATAGAGTAGAACGCGGCCATTACGTCGAAAGAAAAGTGACGTTCCAGCCTGGCCAGCCGTCTTGCGAGCGACCGCACTAAGCCGGCCGGCCGGAGCGACCCTGTTCAGAACGCTCCGCTCTCGCCGCGCCCCCTAGGAAAAGCGCGCCCAGCGGAGCTCGGCCGGTTGTCCTGGCTGGCCGTAAGAAGAAACTCAGCGCCGGCCGCAGCGTCACTTCCGCTTTATGGCTGTTTGCGCGATCCGCCGGAAGGTGCAGCTTAGCCTGCGACGGAACTATTCTATTCGGCTATAACTAATTGACAACGCGTTTCACGGGGCTAGCAGTGACATCTTAGTTGGTTTGGAGGTTCGTGCTTTATGTTCAATGTGAATTTGGCCGATGGGAAATTTTGAGTGCAGTTGGCCTTCAGGAAGTAAAAAGTCCCTAGAGCCTGGATAACCGACAACACTATATTCACTTATACATAAGGAAATAGAAGGACTTTCAGAATTAAGGAACCGTCAGCCTACTCTCGGTTCCTGACAAGCTGTGCCCCAAAGTTATAGTTAGCGGCATACTTGTGTCAGCATGGATTCCCAACAACTCAGAAAGCAGGCTGGGTTTCTGAAAGGGTACTCAACATTGAATGACGTCTATTCTGTATATGTTCTCAAGGGATGAAAATTCCCCCGAACCTCCCTGAGGGGGATTGTGAGGATGCAGAAATGCGAACGTCGAACGCAACGTCCTCGGGTACCATGCGAGGAAGGCACGGCACAACCTTAGATACGTCGATGGGCACGTTCACCGCCTGTCCCTTGATTCCAAACTGCCCATTGCCTCGAGTCAGCCGCCTGATGCTCATGAAGGGGAGTCGAGGCGCGATGAGCCGCTCTTCGACCGGGTTCAGATCGGAAAGATGCGCTGCCCGAGGAGGATAACGGTAGCCAAAAAAGGCGTTGCCAAAACCAACGCCTCCTAAAAAAATTCCCCGCATTTCCCCGAGGGGAAGAATGTGAAAGTGCGAATGGACGAGTTGAATTTGCGCGGTTCGGTAATGTTCGCGAAAGAGAGATCACACACACACACACAACTACAAAGAAAGAAAGATGCATTTATTCACAGACACCTATTTGTGTTGTCGTTGTACTTGATTGCTAGAGCGGATCTCAGCTTTGAAAGTTCGTGTCAGTACTCCTTTAAGCTGGTGCATTAGCCCTTCTCACGCCCGATTCCTGGCCAATCCCCCACATTTGTGTTGTCGTTGTACTTGATTGCTAGAGCGGATCTCAGCTTTGAAATTTCGTGTCAGTACTCCTTTAAGCGGGTGTATTAGCCCTTCTCACGCCCGATTCCTGGCCAATCCCCCACATGGGTATGTGCCATGTCAGCGGCCAGGCAGCGAGCGCCCATCTCCCCCCGTTGCTAAGGAAGACGAAGAGCGCGCGCACCCGCAGCTGTTGCTATGCGGACGGCGGCGGACGATTCAGGCTCGCTTAAGAAGTGCATTCGCACCTAAAAAAACTATGCCTGGAACGTGAGCCGCGAACTCCCTGCCCTACCCTCTGATTTTTCTCTCCCCCTTCGGTACGAAGGCGAGCGCCTCTGGCGGTCGCTCCTGTAAACAAGCCGGCTCGCGGCTGCCGGGGGCACAGCGGCCCGTTTCGCGAGCAGACGACACCTTGCCGACCGCGCTTTGTCACCGCTCCTATATATATATGCCGACGACAACACTCAAGTGGCTTCTTTATCGCTGTTGCGAGACAACAAATTGCGAAATAAAATAAATTCCACTTTCTTGAAACTCATTTTAGGTAAACGAAAGAGCATATCAAGACGTAAGCCTGGTACAGGCCAAAATAGGCATGGTGGAAGTGCCTTATTTCGGTTCGCCGAGCGATGACCAATTTTTCACGCCTGCTAAGCGTCGTACCGCAACAACCACAACGAGACGGCACACATACCGAGGCGCGAGCACTCGACGGACCGCACCTCGGCAGACCGCCCGATGTGGTTCAGCACGAAAGATTGAATGACCGAGTACAGCGAAATAACGAAGGCTTTCTGCTTGGCTCGCAGAACTCTCCCGCCCCCATGCCCGAGGTTAAGTCGAGAACAACACGTTTTATTTAGACAGCTGCAGACCGGCTCGCTACCCAGCCCGTTACTGATACATCGCATGTACCCTGAGACGCAACCGACCGACAAGTGCAAAGGCTGCCGAGGAGAGACGGCGAGCTTCACGCACATCATGGGTTATTGCACCAAACACCCGGAAGAAGCCCAGTCAGGAAGGATCCCACCGCGACTAGAAGCAGCCGCAGGGAGCGAAAACCCACTGGGCCGTCCAGCAGGTCATCGAGGCGCTAGCACCTACGGCAGGGGCCCAGCGGCCGGACCCAGTCCGCGTGCAGGCACCCCGAACATGACCCCGAAGAAGGAGCACGCGAGCGCTCACTGTGTTGCGCGTTCCCATGCACGCACGCACGCACAAAATCTCCCAGGAAAAAAAAAAGATACCACTGCTGTGGCTGGATGACTACATCACGCGGGTCACCTTACGGGTATTTTTTTGAGACTGGCAAGTTTGTTTCAGTGCAAAATTTTGCTGCAGAGTTGCAGGTAGGTTTTAGCGCGGCGTCGGCTGCCCTGAGTGAGTGAGTAAAAACTTTATTAGAGCACCCAAGAGCGAGTCAAGGGGAGGCTACCCTGTTAGGGGCGCCAGTGAGAGCGACCAGTGCTCAGCCGTCCAGTGAGGGGGATGTCGTTGTCGCTGGCACTGTCAAACCCAAGTACCGGTGGTGTCCGGTATTATCCTGGGCGGTGCCATGGGTAATCCCCTCTGGACGGCGAGCCGGCCTCTGTTGGTCTAGTGCGTTGTTGAGTAGTCTAGTGGCCCGGGCTTGTGTCCCGTAGTCTTCGCTTCTCATTGCAGCTTCAAACTGCGGTGGGAACGTCGTAGTGTTGCTAGTAGGAGGCTGGCAGTTCCATAGTAGATGTACCAGGGTAGCTCGTGCTTCTTGACATAGACGACAGATGTCCGTGGCGTACACCTCGGGGCAAACGTACCGGGCAAGGGCTGGGGTAAGAACCGAGTCAGTTTGCAGTTGACGAAAGAGGACCGCCTCCGTACGGGTTAGACCAGGGTTTGGGGGAGGCATAGATCTTCTACTGTTGCGGTACTATTGTAAAATTTCACTGTAGGCTAACAGGGGTTTCTTGCCCATGCCGTATGACTCCGAGGCGTCAGTGCAGTCGTTCCCTGCCGTGCGGCAAGCTATATCTCGCACTGCAGAGTGGACTGTCTCATTATGATTAGGGTTGCCCTTCCCCGAGACATCAAGTCCCATGCGGGCAGGGAACCACTTGATGTAGATGGCACGATCACTGGCTCGCACACCGCGAAGGATACGAGCAGCTTCCGCACACACTGTGTTCCTGGCTAGTGGAGGATTGCAGTCTTGGAGTCGCTGAGGACCGTTGTACACCGGGGATCTGTGATGGCCAGGGTGATGGCAACTTCTTCTGCCTGGGCGATTGTAGATACTCGGACGCCGGCTACTGATTGAAGTACTCCCGTAGTGGCAGGCATCGTTCCGGCAATGTACATGTTGTGCTGCAGATGAGTTGCATCGACATACACTGCTCCGTTGTCCCGTGCATGAAGGTCGATCAAAGTTTTCGCGCTGGCGAGCCGTCGTTCCCGATTATGCTCCGGATGCATGTTGCGGGGTAGTAGTGATACGACGAGGTGCTGTCGAAGTGTATCTGGTAGACGTTCGTTCATTAGCTCTGGGTCGCTGGAAGGTGTAAGGCCGGCTCTTTGTAGTATGTAACGTCGAGTTCGTGTTGCAGACAGTCGTTCAAGTTGAGCGACGCGTTGTGCTTCAGCTATTTCATCTAGGGTATTGTGTACCCCTAGAGCAAGAAGCCTTTCGGTGCTCGCACTTTGTAGGAGACCCAAGGCGATCTTGTAGACTTTACGGATAGTAGCATTGATACGGTCTTGCTCTTGTTTGCGCCAGTTGTGAAAGGCAGCAACATAGGCGATATGGCTGATAGCAAAGGATTGAATGAGGCGTAGGAGACTGTTCTCCTTCATGCCTGCTCTTCTATTAGAAACACGCCGGATCAGTTGTGACGCTGAGACTGCCTTGGCCGCAATCTTGGTCACTGTTGCTCCGTTGCCACAACCTCATTCAAGGAGCATTCCTAGTGTCCTGATCTTGGACACTTCAGGAATAAGTTGCCCTTCGTTCGTATGCACTTGGATGTTGTGTGTATAGTCCATTTTACGTCGGCCGGAAGGCGGAATGATCAGTAGCTCAGACTTGGACGGGGAGCATTTGAGGCCCGTACCAGCCAGCTGCTCCTCTATCACATTGACAGCTTCCTGTAGCGTTTCTTCAATGTGGCCATCACTACCCCCTGCCACCCATAGGGTAACATCGTCAGCGTATATGGCGTGCCGGACGTCTTTCACTTGTTCTAGGTGGTTGGCTACGCCGATCATAACTAGATTAAAGAGTAGCGGAGAGATAACGGAGCCTTGCGGTGTTCCCACACTGGCCAGTTGTTTCCCTGGTAACTCTAGTTGGCCCGCACAGATCTGGGTGTATCTTCCCGTGAGGAAATCTCTGATGTAGTTGTAGGATGGCTGACCCATGTTGAGGTTGGTCACTTGTTGGAGGATCGCAGAATGCTGAACTTTGTCGAAAGCATTTTGTATATCGAGTCTGAGAATTGCTCGATTATCCCGGGTAGTGGTGTTGTCGACAATTTCCCGCTTGAGGAGTAACATGGCATCCTGGGTGCTGAGCTTTCACGGAATCCAACCATAGTGTTTTGGTAGAGTGCGTTGTCCTCTAGATGCCGTTGCCAGCGATTCATAAGAACATTTTCTAAGACCTTGTCAATACATGAGGTAAGGGTAATGGGACGTAGGTGTTTGATGCTGGGCGGCTTTCGCGGTTTCGGAATCAGGATGGTCCTAGCAGTCTTCCATTGGCGAGGAAGTCGGCCTGTGCTCCAGCAGACGTTGAAATATCTCGCAAGGGCGTCAATTGCAGTATCGTTGAGATTTTTGAGTGCCTTGTTCGATACCCGGTCAGGACCGGCTGCCGACTTACAGTTCAGGGTTAGTAATGCAGCCCGAACTTCCCATGTTTCGATGTCTCGGTCTAGGTCGGCGTTATCCATTCCGGCGTATTCCGTGTGGTCGTGGGTGGGTGTTACGGGTAAGTACTTTTCGTCCAGTCTTCTCTCTACTTCGCTTTTCCCCATGGCCACCAATGCTCTGTGGAGGATACGTTGTAACGTGTTGTGATGATGGCTTTTTGTCTTGGTGTTATCAAGAAGATGCCGGAGCAAGTTCCAAGTCTTACTCTTATGAAGTTGCCCGTGTGCCTCCGCGCACAGCTCGTGCCACTGTTGCGCACATAACACCTTACAGTGGGCTTCGATTTGTCGATTGAGAGTCGCCACCTTTTTTCGGAAGCGACGGTTCAGACGTTGCTTCTGCCATCTAGCCTTGACGGATTTTTTAGCTTCCAATAAATGCGCCAGATGACTATCTAGTTGGGGGATATCTTCCGCAGTCTCTATTTCTTGCGTGACTTCCTTGGTCGTTTGGACTACAGCAGCCGCCCAAGCCTCAATGTCATCTATCTCCATTCTTTCTGTGGGTAGAGATTTCCGGAAAGCTATCCAATCCGTATGGGTGTGTTTATGGACTTCCGGCGTCTTTTCAGAGAGGGGAACGGTGATTTCGAGGACATAATGATCACTGCCTAAATCCTCATGGGTGTTTCTCCATCGGATAGGCCGCTGAGTGTCCGGCGCACTGACAAGTGTCAGGTCAGTGGTCGTGTCTCTTGAGATCGAAGTGCCACATCGAGTGGGATCGGTTGGGTCCGTGATCATATGGAGACCGACTTCGGTTCCATCCTCTATGAGGTAACCGCCTTTGGGTGTAGATGTTGAATAGCCCCAGTCTTGATGTAGAGCGTTGAAGTCTCCGCCAATGATGAGTGTGTTGTCGTTTGCGAGCCTCGATGCCTTGTGTAACAGTGCGCGAAAACGCTGCTGCCGGTGCTTAGGGTTACTATACAGTGTTACGAGGAAAGTGCTTCTGCGCTGTTTCTTCCCGATGATGACCTCTATTGTACAATGCTCGATAGCGCTGCGTTCTAAGAGTTCATGTTCAACAAACGTGACGCCTTTACGGACAAAGATGGAAACTCCGCGCCCAACTCCTCGTGCTTCCGCTCTTGCACTAGGTGGGCTAGCGTGCGTGCAGTAGCCAGAGAGCTTGGGTGCAACTTCGCTATGCGTTTCCTGTACCATTATAATGTCCGGTTTGCGGGCAAGCGTTGTGAGGTGCTGTTGCAGAAGTGCTTTTTTACATGGGTAACCATTGCAATTCCACTGCCAAATGAGGAGATCTTTTACTGTGGAGGCCATGATGGGTATTGCACCGGGGGTGAAACTTGGGGTAAAGGCATAGTCGACTGTCCCAGGGTTGTAGGACACGAAGGTATTATAGATGGTGGTGCTGCGTGCTCAAGTCGGGCCTCTTGAAGAGGAACAAGAGTGTTAATCTGGGCTTGCATCCGTAGCAGCATAGTCTGAATCTGTTGGAAATGGTCAGTAGCCTCCTTTGTAAATGCTTCGAATCTATCCTCAAGAGCTGTGACACGCGCCTCAAGCTTGTCCTGTCGTGCTTGCCATTTCTTTTCCTGTAGCGTGGAAGAGAGCTCCATCGCCCTCTTCTTGTTAGTCGGCTCATTGTCTCCTTGCGAGGTACTAGGCGTTACTGCCGTTGGTGTAGGAATCGGGGCAGGGGTGGGAGGTGCCTGCTGGGAGCGCTGCTGCATTGAGATTAGTTGATTCATCTTCTCTTGAATATCCCTGTTAATTTGCTCCAGGTTTTTAATTTTCTGCTTCATCTGCTCGTTCTCAGTTCGAAGGGCCTTCAAAGACGCCGATTCCTGGGTGGGATGATATACTTGCATCGCAGGCGTTTTCAGGGTATCCGCCCAGGCTACACGTTCCTTCGATTGGGATGGTTGGCTATTCCGGCTGACACTGCGTTGCCGCGAACCGTTGCCGCGTTGCTGGCTATTGTTCCTGGACTTCGACCGACTTCTACTGTTCTTGTCGTTAGAAGGCTGACGCAATGGGGGAAAGTGGGAGTCCGCTAGGTCTAGAGCAGGGGGTTTGCGCAGCTGTTGTTGACGTTGTTGGTCATGTTGCAATTTGCGCTCCCATTGTCTTCGCTTTACAATATATGGAATGTTGTACCTGTTTGCGCACTCTTTCGCCCCAGTCACGTGACATCCGTTGCACAGCTGGCCACGAGGTTTGCAATGGCGGGCATGCTCGGCGTTAGGGTTAGCTTCCCCGCACGCAATGCAAACTCTTGTATCTGGGAAGGGACAAACGTCCCCCTATGTCCTATTTTACCACACTGTCGGCAAACGTCGAAATGTTTGCGGTAGAGGCTACATTTGAGTAGCAGAGGACCGTATTTGACATAGTTGGGTACTTTATGGCCTTCGAAAAGTACAATGACCGTGGTTGTATTTCCAATTCTGTGGGCTTGCAGGGCCAAAGGGTTGGCAGAATTGACTATGTTAGCATTAATATCCTGTGGCGCATCTTCAATAGCCACTCCTCTAATTACTCCTTTTGCGGTATCTTCCTGTGCGGCTTGGTACGTGCAAATATCGTGGGTCTTGCCTCCAATAAAGAGAGTCTTCATTCTGAGGTACTGCATAGCTCGTCGCTGACACGGAGTGCTGATGACTATAATATTCTGGGCATTATTATTGCAGATTGTGTCTGCGCTGGCATTTTGTTTCAAAACTCCGGATGATGCTAAGAGTGCGGACATGACGATAGTTGCTTCTGTTCTTGCTAGGTTTAGGCCACCACGTGGTCAAACAATGATCTTGAAATCCTCTCTAGGCAGCACTTGCGGCATGCCAGCTGCCTTGGTAAGAGCTGTGGCTATCCTCTTGGCATAATTGGCTCTCCCTCTGGGTCTTGCTGGGCGATCAATGGCAGGGGACTCACCATCTGATGGCGTGGCTTGTTTGTTGCGCTTGCCGGTGGTGGTCCATCCAGCTGTGTCCGTAGGGTTAAGGTCCTCACCGGGGACTTCGATGCTCGTGTTGCCTTCGTAGTTGCCCAGTTGCATATCCGGGCTGCCATTTTCTTCCGTCAGCGTCGTGGTATCCATTTCCGTTGTTGTAGATGCCATGGCGTGGTCAGCGAGGCCTATCGCTAGGCCTAGCCACCCGAAGTCGGCCCGTCGGTACCGGTGAAGGGCTAGGCCTACTGTAGGCTTAGCGTGGTCGGGGCGCCGCACGCCGAGAAATCGGAGATAACTCCAAAACTACTGGGACCAGGTAGTCGAAAATGGTATCGGGAGACACCGGATGACCTCTCGAATACAGTACCGTAGTGGAAATCGTGGTACTGGCTAATTATGCTGCATTAAATGTCATTATTGCAGGAGCCGATTCGAAGCACGTCCGCTCACCTCCACAGGTACTTGAACACCCGGCTGCCCTGAAATCTACGCCGACGGAAGCTCGGGGGCTCGCGGTCGCCGCCGGCGGACAGCGCGCAGGCTGGCTGCTCCCGGCTACTCCATTGGCTGCTCCGGTAATGTCACGTGACCAAGCGGTACGAAGGCGAGCGCTCTCGCACGGCGCCTGGCCACAACACGCGGCAGGGAGCTCTCCATGGGAAAAAGAGTGACGTTCCAGGCATAGTTTTTTGATTGTTTGGTTGGCCAATCCCTAGAGGCAGCATGCCACAATCATCATCAGACGCGCTGCGGACGCCGGCCAAGGGCCGCACGACAACCCCCGACTATAATGCATTTCTGCATACAAAATCCGCAGAATATCCTAATGCTATTTACATGACATTTATCGACTTTCATAAAGCGTTTGACGCAGTAGATACCTTAATACTGCCAGCAGCATTAAAGACCAGGGAATGACAAGCACCTACATAGTATTTAAGAGGACGTACATATTGGATGCACGGGCATGATGACGGTTCACAAGCGAAACAATTTTTTCGCGGTCAGAAAAAGAGCAAGATACGGAGAAACCGTCTTGCTAAAACTGCTTACAGCATGTCTGGACGGGGTATTCATAAAGCTTGACTTTGAAAATTTACGGATAAACGGAAAGTACTTGAGTCATTTGAGATTTGCAGACGACATAGTCTTCCTGAGTGAGACTGCAGAATGCGCGATCATGAAGCTAAAAGTAGATCATTTATTATTATTTATTTTTATTTATTTCTTTATTTATTTATCATTTATTTATTTATTTATTTATTTATTTATTTATGTATTTATTTATTTATTTATTTATTTATTTTTATTTTATTTATTCATTTATTTATTTTCTACTACTGCGATCTTTGTTCAAGATCTTAGCCGGGTTAGAGAAACATTATTTACATGAGTAACTTTCACGGCAAACCACACACACAAACATACACCAAAATATACAGAAAACAGAAGAAGGTGCATCATGTGAGCAGGTGCGACTCGAAAGCAGATAGTGATTTTTTGGTTACCATATTGTTAGAGAGGTTGTTCCAATCGACAATGGTTGTGTTGAAGTATGAATATTTGAAGCAGTTGTTGCGTGAATTGAGTGGTGTGACTGTTCGCGTGTGTCGGCGTCTTGTATCGTACCTAGAAAAAAGACAATTTTTAATTAGGGGAAAAATCTAGAATTATGCGTAATAATCGCGCAAAAGCGACTTGCTCAGATTAGAAACTTAAACGCTAGAAGTAAAAAAAATAATGAACTCGGGCAGATGGTTTGCGCTGACTCAAACAATGAGACAGGAATCCGGCGCAGAATAGTATGGGATGCGGACGACTGGGCAAGCACTTTTTAATAATAAAAATTAAGCTACCTCTGGCACTCAAAAGAAAAAAAAAAGTACAACCAGTGCCTAATGCCCATGATGACGTACATACATAGCTGAAACTTGACGCCTTACTATACAAGTGGAAAGCAAACTTATATAACCTCAACGGGCCATAAAAGCAGTAATGACGAGTAAAACTTAGGGACTGGAAACGAGCTTCTGGGGTCATTGAAAAAACTCGAGTAGATGATGTCATAGTTCAAATAATGAAAAGGACATGGGCTATCCATGTAGTAAGACAAACAAAGTAATGGCGGAAAATTAGGGTAACAGAATCGATACCAAGAGTCTGGTCTAGAAGAAGGAGCAGGAGAATAACATGGTGGAGGGATGAAATAGAAAATGCAGGGGTCAACAGTTCACTCGAGCGGCGAAGGAGAGAAGTCATTCGAATTCAATGGGAGAGGCTTCCGCATTGCATTTGGCCTCAGTAGCTGTTGTTGATGGTGTTTGTGATGATCATGACCGCCGACATAATTTTTTGGTTGAGAAATATTCTGAAACCGGTCTTGTTGAGTGTCATTTATCTTTTTGCTTTAAAATAGGAATATAAAATGTGAATGCAACAACAGTAGGTATCAAATATTTATACCCGTTTTGACACCCCACCATTCAATAGCATTAGAAACTGAAAAAAAAACATAGAGGGTGTAGTGTTGCTGGGATCAGTTATCTTACGACTTTTGAGTATAAACTTTGTAGGATAAATGTATTTTTGTCTGAAATTTTATTTTTATTCGTCAGCACTGTAGTAATTATGAGAGAAAATAACCTTAAAATGGCAGTTAAAACACGCAAGATGTTTTTGTACATGAGAAGTAGTCAGCTGTACGCTTGTTAATTTTAGGTAAAGGTGAAATAAGCAAGAAAGCAAAAAACTCAGATTTTTTATTTACAACTACTGACTGAAAATGCAAAAACCTGCGGACTATGGTCGCCCGGTTATATATCCTTCTTGAACAGTTCTTTCTCATATTTGGCCGAGTGTTTGCATAATTTATTTTATTTCGCGGCTTTTGTTTTTTTACTTTCAAGACGGTGGAATATTGATGAACCGGTATTTGGAAAACGTCATTTGCAAACAGTGCAACAGCGGCGAGCATTTTAGTGGTATTGAAAACGTAAATGCTCAATAGTAAATTGCTGCGAACTATGCATTGGGTTTGTGTTTTGTTTTGCCGACCGGCTCCGCCAGGCTGTGTTATCTCTGTTATCCCTGGGAAAAGTTGAGCGCGTGTTCCATTCTTTATTAGATGCGACGCTGAGAGGAGCATCTCTTGCCGGCGGCCCTGTCCTGCGTCCGTCGTCGTCGTCGTCTGTGTCCGCGTCCACAAAGCTGCGTCTCTCCTCCGCTCACACCCTCTCCTCTCGCCGTGATAGCGCACCCTCTCCCCCAACATCGGTGGCACGCGCAGTACGGAGCGCTCTCTCACTCCGCCGGTGGGCGGCACTGCGCGCGGCGCAAGCGCGCTGTGCGCATGTGCAGCGCCCTCTCTCTCCGCGGTATCCTCTCCTTCGGGCGCGCTGCGCATACAAGCGGAGTGCCGCGCTCCAGGCGGTCACTCAGTCGACGGTCATCCGCGCTACGCTCGCTCGCTCTCTCTCTCTCTCTCTCTCTCTCTCTCTCTCTCTCTCTCTCTCTCTCTCTCTCTCTCTCTCTCTCTCTCTCTCTCTCTCTCTCTCACATTACCTGACGATTGCTCACGCAATTCGAGTAATCGACTTAACGGAATCGCACAATGGAACCCCCTTCAGCGTCGCATCACACCAGGGTTCCCGCGAGGGGAGGTGGGAGTAATTTTTTTATGCCGCACCTGTTATCACCATTCATAGGGAAAGTGTTTTAAAATAACGTCACCAGCCTAGACTATTATCCTTTCATATATAGTGTTCTGGATGTAAATCGCGATTCAAGAAACGCTCGCGCTGAGGTTAATTCCCGCAGACCAGACGCTGCGGTAGTCGACATACCAAAACTCGCCTGCGCACGTCACCTTCTCAACAGCTTCTTCGCTGCTCCTCAATTTGTTGTTAAGGGGGAACACGTTATCTCCAATAAACTCGTTTTTCCTACAATACAACTGCATCATCTCTGGCTTCGTGACCGTCTGGTTTACCTTTTTAGTAAGTAAAAGAAGCAACTATCATTTTTTACGAGGCAAATAACGCTCAGTCCTGTAATGTCTGTCTCATTTAAAGCATTGAACATTTCATTTGGCCCAATTTGGTGACAGTCACGCGGCTCGGGGCACATTCTACTTCAGAATTAAGTGGTAGTTGTTCGAGACTCAGGAATGAAAGTTATCAGATTGCCCCGTGATGGAACAGAGCGGTCTCTTGCTCTTGAGAATTGATAAACGGAGCCAGCTGTCCAAGCGAATTGAAACATACGCTGTGTATTTGCATCTTTACGCCGCTTCCTGTTGCACCACGCTGTGCGTGGGCTCCGATGTCAAATGACGTTTTCCAACCGACGCGCAACGCGAGTGCTCAATGTAAACTGCGCTCCTCCGGTCCACGCAGGGGTTCTTACCTTCATGTATTTGGGGACAAAGAATCAGAGCTCCCGGTGCGTGTTCTCAATGCTTATTTTGAGCGGAAGCGGCGCTGTAAAAGAACAGGTAAGGTTCCGTGAATTGCAGCTTCCTGTAGAAATAATTCAGACAATAGGGCGCATAGCACTAGCGCTTTTCTTCTAGAAAAACGCGACTTTTCGAATCGTCAAGCCGTTATTTTAATTGCAACTTTACATCGACAAAGTATTTATCTTTTCTTTCCAATATTAGGGCTGTTTCATTGGCATCGCCTTGATTCTGTTCACTCATTTTGGCCAATGTAAAGCTACACGACGTAATTTTTGGGTCTACACACTCCCTTATAGTGGCAAATTATAAGAGCCGTAACTCCATAAAATACCACCAAACGCTTTTCCTAATAATGGTATTCATGGCCTTACTTTCAGTGGGTTCCTTTCCAGCGTACGCTAACATTATTGAAATTATTATTCGGGTCTTAAGAACAATATATTTGCCGTTATTATTACTGTCTTACAAATGTGTCTGGGAGTGGCACCTAAAACGTGGCCACGAACTACCAAACAACAAAAATATTCCTACCAATTAAAAGGATGAAATATGCACGAAAGAGATCGTGGGAGTGTGCTCATGTGCTACATTTTCTGATTGTACCAATGAAATTAGTTTCCAGACATATGTCCGGGAAACCCAGGGAGAGAGGACCTAAGGTTGGCGACCGTCAACATACCTGTTGTACGATTTTACAAAAAGGAAGAACTGTTTGGCTAGCGGCTGATTTCAATAGTTCACGACCTTCAGTGGACGACAGCTGCATCACTTAAGTTCTATGTTTACTTGATTGGATACCGGTAGCGCAAATCTAAAACAAATTTGCGAAGTTCCAGCAGAATCTTAGTCCGGCTTTATTTTATAAAGAAAATTATACCTGTGGCAATATTCCCAGAATGATTCCCTGAGAAAATGTTACACTTCGACAAAGAGCTCGAGCTTAGATATGAGTAATTTGTAACTATGTCAGTCCATAGAGCAAAATAATATTTTAGCATCATTGATCAGAAAAAATAGCGAGACAGCGCTATCCTGGAGGACGTAATGCTGCAGTCACTAAACTCATATTTGATGTGGTCGCAAGAGAAAAGAGGTTTTATGTCGAGGGAAGTTCATTCGGTAGTTGAGGAGTCCTGGTCAGACAAAATATTTTTAACGCAGTTTGTCATAAGGGGGCATCTACTGTATTTTTGCGTTCTGCACGTTGCAAATCCTGCCCTTTGAGCCCCCAAGTATAACGCCCCCTGATAAAATCTCTTGTCCATACCCATTCCTGATCACGGTCCTCAAATGGTTAATACCACATTTTATCCCGGTCATTCGACCGTCCTCAAAATACCGCAAAACCTCATCCGTTGAGAAGGCACTCTTGTAGCACCAAAAGCTTTCTTAATCCGCTAGTGGCGCACGGAAAAGAAGTCCAAGATTGAACAATATCTTCAACAACACCATTTAAACCACTTGGTGGTACTAGTGGCGTTACCAATACATCTTTAATGGCATGTTTCTGCGGGTAAATTTCGTCTCCAAGGTGGCATCACGCCTCCCTTTCGAAGAGCACCGGCTCGGTGCACAAGCCTGAAAGAATAAAAGAAATAAATATGCAAACGTCAATAAACTGCATGATACAGTCGTTTCAGCACTCGGGGAGATTGCTTGAGGAGTTGGCGCCGCATTGTAATATGAGCCAGTGTCACGGCTGAACGCGAGTACTACGGTTTCATTGTGGCCACATAGGCAACTTGCAGCAGCGAGGTGTCGAGCCGGAACTTTTTCGGGCTCGGTTCGGGTACGGTTCAAGCCTTTCGGGTTCAGTTCCGCGTTTAGGTCCGGAAGACCATTCCATTCTGGTTCAAAAGGGTTGTAACCGGTTCGAACGGGCTCGAACATGTTTGGAGAAAAAAAGGAGGCGTAGGTTTTACTGCTAATTTTTTTGTGCTAGTTTTTCCGTTTCTTGTCAAGGCCGTAAAAAAAAAAGTCATCATGTAGGTTTTCTTGTGCACCTGTTTTGCTTAGCGAAATTAAAGCAACCCTGCAAAACGTTTTTTAACTTTTCTCTGAATCTCGAATGCTTCCAGAAAGTAATCAACCAACACATCCAGTACTTGGACTAGTAGGTCGCAAAGTGCCTAAGCCAACAATTACGGCTGTGTCCCCACCAGATAACTTAGAACCGTGCCTAAAAATGTTTCTCTCCTTCCCGGTCTTGGCTTCCTTCTATTACTGCAATGACGTCATTACAGCGGTGTAGCTCCGATTTGCCGGCTCTCCTTCAGTTGCATCAACGAACGCATTTATGGCGACTTTAAAAAGAAAGTTACAAAAGCAAATCAGAAACGAAAGGCGTATCCGCAGAGACGCGCAAATAACGTTCTGCTGTTCTGCGCTGGCAATAGCTATAGGTTTCGCAGTGCCTCCTGATGCAAAGAAAAGAGTGAAAGAGGTTATCGTTGATTGATGAGGGTTTAACACGCCGACAGAATGCAGGCGATGAGGCCCGCCTTAGTGGAGGGCTTCGGATAAATGTTCACCTGACCACCCGTGGATCTTTAACGTGCGCCGAAATCTCTTACACACGGGCGTTTTTGTTTTTCGCCTAAATCAGAAAAGCGGCCGCCGCGACCTCATCCTCAGCAGCGCAACGCCTTAGCCACTGAGCCACACGGCGGGTAAAGAGGTTTTCGAATGGGTTGAAGCATTTATTGAATTGTACAATCTACTGGAAAATGTTTTCTATGGTAGGTCAACCAGAGAGAGAGAGAGAGAGAAAGCCTTTAATGAAAGCTGTAACACACTAACTGAAGCGAAATAATGTTTCTTACGGGACACTAAGGGCTTCGGGTTTATATGAAGTTTATTTTTAATAATTTAAGTTTGGTCATCTATATAATGCAATTTAAGTTTATTTTTGGATTATAAAAGTGCAGTTTTATAACCCTGCAGTTGCTTTCTTGGGGAATACATATTGGGCGGATGATTACAGTACTCGTTATGCGAAATTGGAGAGCAGCGCAAACTGTATTCATACGAAGTATAGTGTCATTCGAAGTATAGTAACATGCAATCGAAAATTGGCAAGAGTCGCCTGTTAAGTCTCTTATGCGAGTTTTGGCTTTCATTTGGCTAAGCGCTCTTCCTGACTTTGGAGGGGGTTGTGTTTGGGGGTTAAGTTGCTACATCTGTGGGAGCCTGCAGAAAGGTAGCACAAATGAACAGAAGTTATTTGAAGGGGACATGAGAACACGTCCTGGCTTCATTTATTTAGGAAGACCGAGCGGTTACAGAAGGCAAGCTGCGGGAGAGATGGGCGACGCTTGGCGCAGGTTGTAATCCTGCGTGGCAGAGTGCGAGCGTGGTTCTGTCAGCCCGGTGTCCGGATTCTAATTGCCAGCCGCGTGACTCGTGCCTTGGGGCTCACGGCTCAGGACAGGATCTGCAGGCACGAGGTAAACTTCTAGTTCGAGCTCCCTCCGTTGCCACGGTTGAGCTGCTACACACTGAAGGCTTCATAGTAGCTGTAAACCGCCCACCACATGAGAATATTTCACAATGTTTGCGTGTCTTAAAAAATGTTAAGTGCGAATGCACTTTATAAGCGACCCTGAATTCCGTTGACCGCCGTCCGTCCACATAGCAACAGCTGCGGGTGCGCGCGCTCCTCGTCTTCCTTGGCAACGTGGGGAGATGGGCGACATGGCACATACCCACGTAGGGGATTGGCCAGGAATCGGGCGTGAGAAGGGCTAATGCACCCGCCTAAAGGAGTACTGACACGAAATTTCAAAGCTGAGATCCGCTATAGCAATCAAGTACAACGACAACACAAATAGGTGTCTGTGAATAAATGCATCTTTCTTTCTTTGTAGTTGTGTGTGTGTGTGATCTCTCTTTCGCGAACATTACCGAACCGCGCAAATTAAACTCCTGCATTCGCACTTTCACATTCTTCCCCTCGGGGAAATGCGGGGAAATTTTTATACTATGCGCCCGACAATGGTTTCGCCCTTGTTTGTTCCGGTAACTACAATATAAATGTCTTAGAAGATAGTGCAGCCGTTACCGACTTTTTTACTGCTCTTACTTAAATTGGATTCCTGACCTTAATTAAAACACCCACGTGTGCCATGGAAACCAGTACGTCTGCCTTTGATGTGTAGATTACAAATATAGAAACTGTTGTTTTTTTCTGCCCGTACTATCGCATCAAGGCCGAACAATGATTGTCCAGTTTTTTATGCCATATGTAAACAAAAAACAAAACCCAACTATTCTAGCTTGTCAAAACCCAGTGTGTGTGCAGTCGCTTTAGAATCGTTTAAATACGCACTAAGCGCTTGTTACAGATAAAAATGGCAAAGCTTTGGACATAAATCACATGCAGATTGTCATGATTTCCCCCGCATTCGTGAACGTGGTAGGATCCCGGCACACTCCAGCCGAGTGGCGACCTGCAGCCTGCTGGTGGTAATGGTGACTGACCGCCAGCTGCTGTACTCGTAGGTGTTTATTGGCCAGCCAAACAAAGTGTTGATTAACGAGACTTGCGGGGTGACCAAACTTAGCGGCCCACGAAGATTAGGGTCCGGGGCGGCGATACACCTGTTAGACCCCTTACTCCCAAGTTTGTTTGTCCACCACAAACACAAATCAAACTACGCCTGTTACCCCGGCTAGTAGCAATCGGGCGATCTCCGCAGTCTCGCACTTCTCCTGAGCACAGGTGTCGACGTAGGTGTGGCAGCGTCGGTTGCTGCCTGTGCCACTCTTGCGCTGACCGATGGGACTGCATTGGTCGGCCTTGCAGGTGCCACCGGACTTGACAGTGGTGCCACAGTAACGCGAGTAGCACCAGTCCCTGGTGCTTTGATGACAGCAGCCGGTGTAGTTGGTTGCTCCCTTGCCTACTGGCTTCCTGAAGGGGCGGCTGAGGGTGCCAGGCGAGGCCTCACATCGTCACCGTGCCGTTGCCACATGGTCCTGTCCAACATGCGGAAGACTAGTGATGACGCACTGGCAGGAGAAACCTCAAGCCCGGCGAACCAGGGTGGACCAGGCCGTAAGTTCCTGAAAAAGATGGGAGCCCCACACTTCGGCAAAGGCCAAGGACGGCAACCTCAGTCAGCAGCCAGCTTTTGCTTCGGCTGCTTCAGAAGTGTTGGGCACCGGCAGTCCAAATGTAACACGTGCAACGGTGTCTTCCCCATCCGGCACGACAGGAGCTCGGAGGGAGCACCGCCCGTGATGTCGCGGGTGTGGTCCAGTGCAAAAAGAGGAGCCAGGCAACCTGCTTCCGGGAATCACCGACCTCGCTCTTCTTGAGCTTGTCCTTCATAGTTTTTACAACCCGCTCGGCGGTACCATTTCACGCAGGCTGGTACGGCGGAACCATCACCCGGTGAATTCCGTTCTTTGTCAGCCAGGCCAGACACTCCGCACTGGCGAAAGAGGTTTCATTGCCGGATACGATGACGTCCGTCCGTCAACTCCCTGGGCGGCGAGGACTTGCCGCAGCACCGCAATGGTTGCCCCTGCCAATGGAGTGTGGACTGGTACGACATCCACTCACTTTGAGAAGGCGTCCAACACCACAAGGAAGTAGTGGCCCCTCAAGAGACCCCCCAAATTCCACCTGCAGGCGGGACCATGGTCTGTCCTGGAACAGCCAAGGGATGATCTCCACATGACGCGAGGTCCATTGCTTCTTTTGGCGACTTGGCAGCTCTGCACCATGCGAGCGATGTCCAGGTTCATGCCACACCACCAAACGTGGAACCGGACACCATCTTAGCCTTCTCCACGCCTAGATGACCCGCTTGCAGCAACTGCAGGACCCTGGACTACAGGCGCTGCGGAATAACCACCCTGGAACCCCAGCAGGCAGCCCTTCTGCAGGCTCAGCTCGGCCGCCTTGTGGCGTTACGTGCGGCTGGGTCCCGGTCGGTCGCAAGACTGGGTCCCGGTCGGTCGCATGCGACACCACCATTCTGGACAGCACGTCCGGGTAAGCGTGCTCCAACATGAATACTTTGGCAGGTTCACGAACAGCAGCAGGCAACTCTGGCAGGGGCAGTCGGCTCTGGGCATCAGCAAGTGCCAGGTGCCTTCCCTGGCGGTAGACCAGCTGGTAGCTGTAGGACGCCAGCTTTAAGGCCCAGCGCCCGATTCGAGGTGATGCCTAAACCTGAACCGTCTTGTACCGCCCCAGTATTCCCAGCACCGCCTCGAACATCCGGCCCAGCAGGTACTGGTGAAAGCGGTTCATCTGGAACATAAGGGCCAGACCTTCCTTGTCTAGCTGGCTATACCGCTGTTCTGCAGCATGGAGCCGACGGGACGCAAACGACAGAGGTAGTTCCTGGCCATCCTCCAGTTGGGCCAGGATGGCTCCCACGCTGTACGGCGACGCATCTACCGTCAGGACGATAGGTTTGGCCGGTTCAAAGTGCATTAGCACTACAAGGCGATGTTCTTTTCCTTTTTCAAGGCCCAGTGCTGTCCATCTCGAAGCAGTAGATGGAATTGCTTGGGACGCGACGACAGGTTCTGCAGGAAATTCTTGTAGAAGTTGACGAGGCCGAGGTAGCTCTACAGGGGCTTAGTCGCCTCGAGCACCGCAGCAACGTTGTGGGGTACCGGGGCTAGGCCGGCCTGGCAAATGACAGGCCCCAGGTACTGAACAGGGGGGGGGGCCAAGAAACTGCATTTCTCCATGCTTGAGCTTCATCCCAGTATCCTGAAATTGTGCCAGGACGTTGTGCCTGTTCCACAGGTGGTCCTCGTCGTCTGTGCCGGTCACCGGATTGTTGTCCACGCACACCGCCATATGCATCATACCACTGAACAGGTTGCCCATTCCCCTCTGGAAAATGGCAGGTGCTGAGGCCAAGCCGAACGGTAAGCGCGTGTACTGGAAGAGTCGCAGCGTTGTTGATGTGGTGACGCACCTCCGGGATGAATCATGGAGCACCAGCTGCTGGTAAGCATTCCTAGGCCGACCTTGGTGAACTTCTGCCCCCCGGACAAACCTGACCAGAGATCTTCAATCCGGGGCAGACGGTACTTCTTGATGGTAGCGAGGGATTTGATAGTGATGTTGAAGACCCCGCAGATCCTGGTCCTGCCGTCTTCCTTGAGAACTGGCACGATTGGGGTTGCCATTTATGACGATTTTACGGGCACCAGGATGTCGTCTCGCCGCAATCATTGCAGCTACTGGGTGACCCCTTCCTTCAGGGCGAACGGCGGCGGATAAGGCTTGAAAAGCAGAGGCTGGGCTCCCTCTTTGGCATCGCTGCTATCCTGCATGCCAATGAACGTGCCCGTCTCGGGCTGGAACACGGCCTTGAAGTCGGTCAGGAGGCTCGGAACATCTTCCACCACATGTACTGATTCCTGGTACTCCAGCAACCGCACTCCCAACGCCTTGATCCAGTTCCGGCCCAGCAGCGTTGGTGACGGCCCAGTGGTTAAGTACGGGGGTAGGGTGGCTTCCCTGTCACCAAGGCGAATGATAACCTGGGCTTGACGATCAGCCAAGACAAGCTGTCCGGAGCAGCTGGGCAGCATGAAGGCTGACGCCTCCACTCGCACTGAAGGGAAAGTGCGCTTGAAGAGTTTCCCGGCCATGACCGGCACACTGGCCCTTGTGTCCAGCTCCATAGAAATGGGTTGCCTGGAGACTTCCACGGTCAGCATATGCAGGGGCACAGAGGACTGAACTATGCCCGTATGCGACATGTCGAAAATCAGCGTGTCTTCGGCTATGACGTGAAGCCTAGCCATTGAGGAGCACAATGCTGCTGCCGCGCGTCGCGGCCGCCTACCCTTGCACCGGCTTCCTTGTCTGTGGGCTTGTGTGGAACATGTGCTCGACCCAGGCTGCTGCTACTGCCCGTTCGTCGTCCCCCCTCGGCACGCCCAAACAGTGTGCCCAGTTCTCTCACACGAGAAGAACTCTCGCGCAAATTGGCACAGTAAGTGGAGGTGGTCACTACCGCAACGACTGCAGCTTCCGTGCCGTGTAGCCATCTTGTTCACGGCCACTTCTGTCGACGTGAGCCGGCCACCAGTGCTATCTCACACACGACCTTGCCCGCAGCATCCATCGCCACCGCTGCCTTCACGGCGTCGTCCAGCGAGGGGTCAGGAAGCTCTTCGACTTGCGTCTGCATAGCGGAGACGTTTATGCCGCAAATAAAACGGTCTCGGAACAGCCAGTCAAGCTGGTTCCCGAAGGCGCAGCCAATCGCTAACTCTCGCATCGCAGCGCTGCAACGTACCGCCCGAGAATCTATCGCTCTCGGCGGCTCCGCTTGTTAAAGCGGAAGCGTTCCGTTAACGTGGACGGCGCGGGGTTGAAGTGCGAGCGTACCGTCGCGAGCAGCTCACCCAGCGACTTGTCATGCGGCGTACCCAGCTTAGAAGATCGAGCTGGAGACCGAAGTCGTGCGTCCTGCAGCTGGCCGGGACAATGTCGCGGTGTTTTGCCTCGGGTGTGTCGCTCGCCCAGGAGAACACGCCGACTTGTTCCTAGTAGACAAGCCAGGCGGACCCTTCACCCTCGCACGGCTCGAGCCTACCGTAGAGTGGCGTGGCTGTAATGGCGGCCGGCGGGGGAGGCATAGGCAAAAGTGATATCTGCCCCTCTTTCACTCTCGGCTAGTGATATCACGGAGGAACAGCGGTTCCAAGCACTGCAGTTTGCGATTACGCAAGCTAAAACTGAAGAGGTGCAAGTTATCACTTTTGCCTATGCCTCGACCCAGTTGTCAAAACAAGCACAGTGGATATCAGGGATGTCACGAAAGGCAGGAGCTTTGTGCCGGTTGTCGTGGCCCTGCACGCGTAATCTTGCGAGCTCAGTTAAACACTGCAGTTCGATATCTCGGAGTAAGGGTGCGCTAGAAAAACTCTCCCAAATCTAACAGTGTAGAAACACGATTCCGTCAACATTTTCAATACAGACAAGCCTGCTTACCGCAGCCAGTAAAAAGTTCATCAGTAAATTTTGATTTTTTGGCAACTGACATCAATTATTACCACCTCATTCTGTATCCCCCTGGATGCATAACCTCACTGTAGAGTTAGTCTTCCCGTAGATATCAGAGCCTAATTTTAAACACCCATCTACCTTACTGTCACATCAAATCAAAACAAATCTTTATTTTCCTTTCCAAATAAGTGATGGTGCAACCGCAAAAACCTACGGTGAGAAGTAGCTTGGCGAGGCTGATGACCCTGCTTTGACAGAATTAGAAAACACACCAAAGAATCCATTCTATCAAAGCGTCTTCACTGATGCCGTGAAAACTAAAATAGCAGTACTGTACGCAGAGATAGTCGCGAATTACCTAGAAATAGCAAAAGCTTCATGTGGGTTATTTGGTACTTATTGCTAAAAAAATTAATCATTTCGGCACTGTGTTGTGTGTTACGTGTTTCTTCTTCGTCCCTGTTTTAGCTCCGAATAATTTTTTAACCATGAAAACATTAGGAAACAGTAATACCTACTATAAAAACATTCCCTCAGACTAGAAAAAAAATTGTTGTACACAGGGCATAAAAGGAAAGAATTGTTGTACACGGGAAAAAACCTTGTCGACCACAGAGATAGTCGCACTGTTCCATACAGGTTCCTTGTTTTACACTATGGCAGAAAAAAACAGTTCTTGGCCAAAATAATTTTAAAAGTGTACATTAATACAAATATTAACAATAAAAAGCATCACAAGCAATCAGAAATGACACAGCCACACGACAGAAGTACGCTTTGTAAACGGTTCTTTGGCAGGCGACTTATATCTACAGCATTCTCTGTAAATTTATGTAATAGATGGAGCAGTGTATAAGTTATCGATTGAAAAGCATAGTTTTTTGGCGACGTCAGAACAGATCGCGTCTCCGGGAAACGTGTGTCATGCCAGTGAGATTCTTTGTGTAGCACGGAGGGGTCGTTATATAACAAGTTATTGTTCCTATTTGCCACGCAGTAAGAAAATATCAAAGGTAGTTGTGAAGGTGATTTACTTCCGTTACTCGGTACCGTTTCAAAAAATCCCTGGGTGGGAGGCTAAAAAGAAACATTTCCTACCACTCTCATTGCCCTTTTCTGTAAAAGTTAAAACTTGTTAATATTTTTTTGTAGTTGTTCCCCAAATTAGGTGCGCATAACGAAGCGGAGGGTAGATTAAGAAATAGTATAACAAGAGCTTTATGCGCTCACGCAAACGGTATCTATTTCTATTGATGAGGCCATTGGTTCTGCAAAGTTTTTAGTGTATTTCATAAAATGGTAATCGCAAGTGAGGTTACTCGAAAAGTACACTCCTAACACCTTCATACATTCAACTATTTCTATTTTGCATTGACCAAGGCAGACGTGAGGCAGAACAGCTGTGGTAATTTTCGGTCGGAACAGTATTGCTTCAGTCTTTTTAATATTGATTACTGGAGAATTTCGCTCAGTCCAGGAAAGTAGAAGTGTTAAAACATCTGCGCAAATATTTTCAATATCTTCCGTATTGCGAGCTTAGCGAACAAATACAGCGCGCCGCTACATTGGCGAAGCTGTCCAACAGCCGGCATTCGTCAAGTCGTGCTAGAGTCGTAGATGATCGGCTTCCTGGGGGTTGCCTTCACTTATATCGGCAAACAGCCTTGAGCAGAACATAACTGGCTTCTTCAATGCCCAGCAGGGAACAGCGACGATGTCACACTGCCGTGCTTACAACAGGAGACCATGAACAGGCAGAGAAATGTTCTGCAGCAGACCAAAACGCACTGCACGACGCTCTCTTAAAGCGCCTATTCATAATCAGAAACCGCAAAGGTCAACAAGGGCTCCGCGTGTTACCCATGGGACCAAGGTACAAGCCCACACACACAAGCACTCTCGCAGAGTCGGAGAGGCGATGACTCAGACGCCGGGTCACCGTAAATAGCAGCTTCGTAATCTGGATGGTTCTGGCCGGTATATGTCCGCGGACTTACGCATGCGTCCACTCATCAGACTAATTTTTCTCAAACTCACACGGAAACTTATGCGTGAGTGTGAGGCCGAGTGAGCTTGATACCGAGTGAGCCGGAGTGCGTTTCAGCCCAAGTGATCTCGATTGAGTTTGATCCCGACTAAGTCTGAGTACGCGTGAGCCCAAGAGTGTTGAGATCATTTTGAGTTCAGAACCCGAGTGAGTTCTGAGTTCATTTTGAGTTCTGGGTTCACTTAAAGTTTTGAGCCCATTTGATTTCTGATTTCATTTGAAGTTTTAATGAGAGGCTCAAATATCCTCCAACCAATTGCACATGAACAAAACCAGACGTTTTGAAGCCGGCTGGGAATCTTCTTGAGCCAAACTGCAGCTGCCCGACATATGCTTTGAGCATCGCTTACCACGCACAAAGCCATTCACTGAGGCACGCAAGCCGCGTGTATACATAGAACTTAGCGTACGAAGCTAGCGACTAAGGTTCTGCGGGTTCCTTTGAATATTACACGACTCCAGAGAAAGCTGTTTCCTCCAGTTTGTTTTCATTTATTGTATGTCCGTTACGGAGAACTGAAATTTGTGGTCAGTTATTTCACAGTGCTCGGCAACTGCGCTGCTTTCTTTGTTACTTCCAGAGGTGGTTATGAGTTGCCTCGTCCTCTCCGGAAGAATTTTGGTCTCACCGGCGTATGACGCGGGGCACTCAGCCCATGGAATACGGGAAACGCCGACAGGCTCTTTCTCAGGTGTAGCATGATATTTGGGATAAGGGATTAGGCAGCCTATAGTCGCGTACATGAACCGACGTCCTCCGGCGACGGAGGAGAGCATGCGCTGCGGAAAAATATCAAATGGCGCGGGACGGTGAGGAGGAGGAGTCCACAAAGGGGAAATGGTGAGGCAGGATTTGTGGATCGCAGTTAATACGTAGAAACTGCGGTTTAGCGGTGGTAAAGGATTTTTTTCCGGGCAGTTCTTAAAAATGTCCGCGAGTAACTTACTCAGATGAGTCTGCGCTTGGTTCGTTCTATACTTCTGTAACTTCGTATACGCATCCCAAGCCAAGAGACCTTCCGGTCGCAGTCTTGGCTGTCTAACACAACAGTGCAGTTGCCCTGGTCGGCGAGAAGGCATACAATGCTTTGGTCTTTTCGAAGTTCATGAAGTGCCGTGTTCTCGTCTGCGGCGACATTTACCGTAAATACCCGATTCTAACGCGCCCCTATTCTAACGCGCACCTGATTTTCCAGGCAAAAAAACTAAAAAAATTTGCAACTCCGATTGTATCCCGTACGGAGCTTTGTGAGCAAGAAAAACGAATGCGAGAGAAACAGGTGATTTATTTCTCGAAATAATCTCACTCATCTCACTCCTCGTCGCTCTCCGCTGACCACAACATCTCGTCCTTGGTGCCGTCAAGCGCGTTCACGATGCCACACTTCATAACGAACGTTCAACCATGATCGATGGGATCGTGGCCCATGCCCCGCACGCCCATCCTGCGAGCTTCTACAGAGGCGCACGCTACAGCCCACCGCTCGTTTTCAACGCGTGAGAGCCGCTGCCGCCGTTGCAGTTATCAAGCGCGCAACTGGAACGATTTGACGATTTGTGTGAACGCCGATAGAAAAGCCTAGGCGCCTATGCTGTAGTGCCTAGAATATTCTAGGCACTATACCTATGCTTCCTGCGTCTGAAAAGTCGTTGCTAAAAGCTTTGGTGCCATCCTGAGATGGCGATGGCGATGGGCGGGACGAAATTTCCGTTGTTCCGGCAGTTTCGGTTTCGTATCTGATTCTAACGCGCATGCGATTTTTCGACCTATTTTTCCGGCAAAAAAGTGCGCGCTGGAATCGGGTAATTACGGTATTCTAATTTTGAATGGCCATTCCGACACTATTCCAAACGATTTAGGTCTTGTTTCAAATCAAGCGCTTCGGTTTACTTCTTTGAAGGCTTCCTCTACAGCAGCCTGACCTTTTGGTAGGTAGGGACTCATTTTCACATTGAAGCAGCTTCCTACAGCAAGAACGGATGCTTGCTCTAGAGTGAAGTGCGGGATGACAAATTAGTCACAAACCCTTGATCCTGGGTAATTTGGTTGGAGTGCGTTCTTATCTTGCGTGATCAGGTGTAAGTCCGCTCTTGACGCCGCCACAGTGTCAGCTAATTCGTCGACGGAGGCCAACAGTTCACGAGTTTGGTGCTTCAGTTGGCGCTTGGCAAAGAACAGGTCCAGTTCCTTCTTCCTGATGGCGGCATTGCATCCGTGGGGCGGGCATTGACGGGTCAATGTTCATCTTTGTGATCATTTCCATAGCTTCAGGGGGTGGACACCGCCCGTTTCAAAGTCGGGCTTTGCATTACGACTGCCCTTTTTTTCCAGGGGTCTTTGACATCAAGGTACGTTTTGAAGACAGATGGCTTCCTTGATGCGTATGTAGCGTTTTCTAGAGTTTTGAGTCCATGTTTAATTGTGAGCCCGAGTGAGTTAAGTGTCTATTGAGTTCTGAATCTATTTTAGTGCAGAGTTCATTTTGAGTGCTGAGTTAATTTTGAGTTTTGAGCCCGGAATAGTTCTGAGTCCATTTTGAGTTTCGTGCCCAAGGGAGTTATTAGCCCATTTGAGTTGTGAGTCCATTTGAGTTCTGAGTTCAATTTAAGTATTGAGCCCATTTGATTTCTGATTTCATTTGAAGTTTTAATGAGAGGCTCAAATATCCTCCAACCAATTGCACATGAACAAAACCAGACGTTTTGAAGCCGGCTGGGAATCTTCTTGAGCCAAACTGCAGCTGCCCGACATATGCTTTGAGCATCGCTTACCACGCACAAAGCCATTCACTGAGGCACGCAAGCCGCGTGTATACATAGAACTTAGCGTACGAAGCTAGCGACTAAGGTTCTGCGGGTTCCTTTGAATATTACACGACTCCAGGGAAAGCTGTTTCCTCCAGTTTGTTTTCATTTCTTGTATGTCCGTTACGGAGAACTGAAATTTGTGGTCAGTTATTTCACAGTGCTCGGCAACTGCGCTGCTTTCTTTGTTACTTCCAGAGGTGGTTATGTGTTGCCTCGTCCTCTCCGGAAGAATTTTGGTCTCACCGGCGTATGACGCGGGGCACTCAGCCCATGGAATACGGGAAACGCCGACAGGCTCTTTCTCAGGTGTAGCATGATATTTGGGATAAGGGATTAGGCAGCCTATAGTCGCGTACATGAACCGACGTCCTCCGGCGACAGAGGAGAGCATGCGCTGCGGAAAAATATCAAATGGCTCGGGACGGTGAGGAGGAGGAGTCCACAAAGGTGAAATGGTGAGGCAGGATTTGTGGATCGCAGTTAATACGTAGAAACTGCGGTTTAGCGGTGGTAAAGGATTTTTTTCCGGGCAGTTCTTAAAAATGTCCGCGAGTAACTTACTCAGATGAGTCTGCGCTTGGTTCGTTCTATACTTCTGTAACTTCGTATACGCATCCCAAGCCAAGAGACCTTCCGGTCGCAGTCTTGGCTGTCTAACACAACAGTGCAGTTGCCCTGGTCGGCGAGAAGGCATACAATGCTTTGGTCTTTTCGAAGTTCATGAAGTGCTGTGTTCTCGTCTGCGGCGACATTTACCGTAAATACCCGATTCTAACGCGCCCCTATTCTAACGCGCACCTGATTTTCCAGGCAAAAAAACTAAAAAAATTTGCAACTCCGATTGTATCCCGTACGGAACTTTGTGAGCAAGAAAAACGAATGCGAGAGAAACAGGTGATTTATTTCTCGAAATAATCTCACTCATCTCACTCCTCGTCGCTCTCCGCTGACCACAACATCTCGTCCTTGGTGCCGTCAAGCGCGTTCACGATGCCACACTTCATAACGAACGTTCAACCATGATCGATGGGATCGTGGCCCATGCCCCACACGCCCATCCTGCGAGCTTCTACAGAGGCGCACGCTACAGCCCACCGCTCGTTTTCAACGCGTGAGAGCCGCTGCCGCCGTTGCAGTTATCAAGCGCGCAACTGGAACGATTTGACGATTTGTGTGAACGCCGATAGAAAAGCCTAGGCGCCTATGCTGTAGTGCCTAGAATATTCTAGGCACTATACCTATGCTTCCTGCGTCTGAAAAGTCGTTGCTAAAAGCTTTGGTGCCATCCTGAGATAGCGATGGCGATGGGCGGGACGAAATTTCCGTTGTTCCGGCAGTTTCGGTTTCGTATCTGATTCTAACGCGCATGCGATTTTTCGACCTATTTTTCCGGCAAAAAAGTGCGCGCTGGAATCGGGTAATTACGGTATTCTAATTTTGAATGGCCATTCCGACACTATTTTAAACGATTTAGGTCTTGTTTCAAATCAAGCGCTTCGGTTTACTTCTTTGAAGGCTTCCTCTACAGCAGCCTGACCTTTTGGTAGGTAGGGACTCATTTTCACATTGAAGCAGCTTCCTACAGCAAGAACGGATGCTTGCTCTAGAGTGAAGTGCGGGATGACAAATTAGTCACAAACCCTTGATCCTGGGTAATTTGGTTGGAGTGCGTTCTTATCTTGCGTGATCAGGTGTAAGTCCGCTCTTGACGCCGCCACAGTGTCAGCTAATTCGTCGACGGAGGCCAACAGTTCACGAGTTTGGTGCTTCAGTTGGCGCTTGGCAAAGAACAGGTCCAGTTCCTTCTTCCTGATGGCGGCATTGCATCCGTGGGGCGGGCATTGACGGGTCAATGTTCATCTTTGTGATCATTTCCATAGCTTCAGGGGGTGGACACCGCCCGTTTCAAAGTCGGGCTTTGCATTACGACTGCCCTTTTTTTCCAGGGGTCTTTGACATCAAGGTACGTTTTGAAGACAGATGGCTTCCTTGATGCGTATGTAGCGTTTTCTAGAGTTTTGAGTCCATGTTTAATTGTGAGCCCGAGTGAGTTAAGTGTCTATTGAGTTCTGAATCTATTTTAGTGCAGAGTTCATTTTGAGTGCTGAGTTAATTTTGAGTTTTGAGCCCGGAATAGTTCTGAGTCCATTTTGAGTTTCGTGCCCAAGGGAGTTATTAGCCCATTTGAGTTGTGAGTCCATTTGAGTTCTGAGTTCAATTTAAGTTTTGAGTCCATTTGAGTTCCGAATTCCTTTGGAGTTTTTAGTCCAGTTTGAGTTGGGAGCCGGAGTGTGTTCTGAGTGCTGTGAGCTTGAGTTTAGGGAAGCGCAGATGAGTTGTTCAGCAATGCACAGCATGAGCACGAGTGGGAAGTGATTCCAAAAATTAAGATCTCAGTGAGTAGACCCGGTCCATCTTTGCCGAGTTATGCTAGTGATAGTTGTTACAATACATTTACAAATTGTATACTGCGCTATACAGGGCAATCAGAACCAGAAGGAATGAAGTTTATTTCTCTGCTAATTTTCGAGTAATGTCAATGAAGCGCGTTTTCACTCCAGAAGTTCCTGGGCGGGCACTGGTTAGCGGGCCCCTACACCAAGCCGAAGCTGATTGCCGTGGTCCAGGCGGGATCGCAGGCCTTGGCACTGCTAATGGTTGGCGGGGGGGATGTGGTGGAAGGGGCATAAAGGGTGTGTGCGAGCATGCCCGGACAACTTGGTAGAGTATGCAAGCTACTTGCAAGTGGCGGAGTAGGAGGCGGAATGTATGGCGTGGAGGAGCGTGCGGTGAGGGTAGGTGTTGGTTTGGAAGCGGAGGTATATAATGGTTTCTTTCTTGCAAACTCGTAGTGGGTATGGGTAAGGTGCGGCGGGTGTAAGATGCGGATGGAAGCATCTTACGATGCATACATACGTGCGTGCGTACGACCCTGTTTATGAATCGGGTGCATATTTTTGGGGATTGGGGCGACGGAGATGCAATTGCGTGATTCCATGGTATGCGTTGGCAGTGGTGGTGAATGGCAGGAAGGAGGTAGCCCAGGAGATAGCCAGTGTGTGTAAGCTTGAGGGGTTCAATGTTGTTTGCATTATGGGCTTCTCGACGGCGCCCAGGTGGTACTAATCTTGATCTGTAGCAATTTGGCAGCAAAAGGTGTTGGGGGCACCCGAGTGCTAATGTATCGGCTTGCGGGTTGATTATGTCGAGTTTGTCCATTAAATGGTTTTTGATAGCCAAATATTTGGTTTCGTGTGTGATGCGGCTAATCAGTATGGCTTCTATGCATGTATGTTTTTTTTAAGAAGGCCATTTTTTGTTTCCAATGAGATACGGTTGTGCTGGAGCTTTGGCCCCCAGGATTAGGCTTGTGCACTTTTATTCGTTAGTTACCTATGTTGCTTCACTTTTTTGATGTAGCGCAAGTGTTTCCGTCAGCTAGAGGGCAGGTATCATGATATTGGGCTGTTAAGATTCGTTTGTCAATGTGGGCTCGGAATCCGGGTCGAAAGGCGCCTTATCTTCAAAAGTTTCTTGCGGAATGTTTATGGCGATCAGTACTTGCTCTATACCTCGTTTCAGCTCCTGGGCGTGTGGCTGATAATCGACTGGTGAAGTCATAAAAAAGGTTCATCTTGCCTTTTATCCTGGTGGATCCTCTAAAAAAGTAGGAGAGGTTGTTGGAAAACGACACGGCGGCGCGCGCTTGTTGGCGGTTCCCCTGCTTCTGTTAACGGTTAACGATATCATCATCATCATCATCATCATCACCAGCCTATCTACGCCCACTGCAGGGCAAAGGCCTCTCCCATTATTCTCCAATTATCTCGGTCCTGCGCCAACTGTGACCAATTTTTCTCCGCAAACTTTTTGATCTCATCTGCCCATCTAACTTTCTGCCGCCCCCTGCAACGCTTGCCTTCTCTAGGGATCCACTCTGTTACCCTTAATGAGCAGCGGTTATCTTGCCTTCGCATTATTTGCCCTACCCACGTCCATTTCTTCTTCTTAATTTCTACTAATATGTCTTTGATACGTGTTTGTTCCCTGACCCACTCCGCTCTCTTCTTGTCCCTTAATGTTACACCTATCATTTTACGCCGCTCCATTGCCCGCTGAGTCGTTCTCAATTTAAGTTGAACCCTCTTAGTGAGCCTCCAAGTTTCTGCCCCGTAGGTGAGTACCGGTAAGATGCAGCTGTCATACACTTTCTTCACAGCGACAATGGTAGGCTGCTATTCATTATATGAGAATGTCTGCCATATGCACCCCACCCCATTCTGATCTTTCTAATTATCTCTGCCTCGTGGTTGGGACCTGGGGTCACAACTTGGCCTAAGTAGATATATTCGCTTACCACTTCCACTGCCTCGCCGCCTATCTCAAACTGCAGTGCTGTCCCGAGGTTATTGATCATTACTTTTGTTTTCTGCATATTAATTTTCAGGCCCACGGTTCTACTTTGTTCGCCCAGTGCGAAAAGCATGCTTTGCAATTTGTCCCCCGAGTTACTTAGCAAGGCAACGTCATCAGCAAATCTGATGTTACTGAGGTATTCTCCATTAACCCTTACTACCACCTCTTCCCAATCCAACGTTCTGAATACTTCTTGTAAGCATGCTGTGAATAACATTGGAGAGATTATGTCTCCTTGTCTGACACCCTTCCATATAGGTATTTTGCTGCTCTCCCTATGGAAGATGATGGTAGCTGTAGACCCATTGTAGATATCCTCTAGTATTCTTACATAATGCTCATCTACCCCCTGGTTCCGTAATGCCTGAATGACTGCTAGGGTTTCGACCGAGTCAAATGCTTTCTCATAATCTATGAAGGCTATCTATAGGGGTTCGGTATACTCAGCGCACTTTTCTATCACCTGATTGATCGTGTGAATATGGCCCATTGTTGAATAACCTTTACGGAACCCTGCTTGTTCTTTAGGTTGACTGAAATCTAAGGTTGCAGAGATTCGGTTAGCGATTACCTTGGTAAATACCTTGTAGACGACTGACAGTAAGCTGATCGGCCTATAATTTTTCAAGTCCTTCATGTCGCCTTTCTTATGGATTAGGATGATGTTCGCGTTCTTCCAAGTTTCCGGTACCATTGCGGTCATTAGGCATTGCGTATACAGGTTTGCCAGTTTTTCAAGTACAATTTCTCCGCCATCCTTCAAGAGGTCTGCTGTTATCTGATCCTCACCAGATGCTTTGCCCCCTTTCATTTCTTTCAAAGCCTTCCTTACTTCTTCGGTCGTTACTGGTGGGATGTCTATCTCCTCTGAGCTAGTGTCTCGTTCGGCATTATCCTGTATGTACCGGCTACTGTACAGATCACTATAGAACTCCTCGGCCACTGTGACTATTTTATCCCTATTTGTGATGACATTGCCTTGCTTATCCTTAAGTGCATACATCTGATTTTTCCCCACGCCAAGACGTCTCTTCACTGCTTTCAGGCTACCTCCGTTCTTTACAGCGTATTCGATCCTCTCCATATTATACTTCCGTATGTCAGCTGTCTTGCGCTTATTGATTAACTTCGAGAGCTCGGCTAGTTCTATTCTGTCAGCTGCGTTAGAGAATCTCATGGTTTACCGTTTCCGGGTTAGATCTTTCGTCTCCTGTGAACGTTTACCAGTATCCTGTCTGGCTATAGTGCCCCCGACTTCTACTGCACACTCCGTGATAATGCGTGTAAGGTTGTCGCTGGGTTCCTGTGTCGTACGCTCGGCTTCCTCGTTAAGGGTGGAATATCGGTTCTGCAGCGCGATCCTGAATTCTTCTACTTTACGTCTTACTGTTAGCTCATTTATCGGCTTCTTTCGTACTAGCTTGTTGCGGACCCTACTCAGATCTAGCCTAATTCGAGATCTTACCATACGGTGGTCACTACACCTTACCCTTCCGAGCACTTCCACATCCTGCACGATGCCAGGGTTATCGCATAATATGAAGTCTATTTCATTTTTGTGCTCCTCATTCGGGCTCCTCCAGGTCCACTTCCGACTCTCCCGTTTATAGAAGAAGGTATTCATTATGCGTAGGTTATTCCGTTCTGCAAATTCAACTAGTGGGTGCCCCCTGCTATTTCTACAGCCCAGACCATAGTTCCCAACTGCCTTGTCTCCAGCCTGATTCTTGCCTACTTTAGCATTGAAGTCCCCCATAACTACGGTATACTGTGTTTTTACTTTACCCATTGCCGATTCCACATCTTCATAGAAGCGTTCCACTGCTTGGTCGTCGTGGCTGGATGTGGGCGCGTAGCCCTGCACCACCTTGAGCTTGTACCTCTTATTGAGCCTAATTACAAGACCTGCTGCCCTTTCGTTAATGCTATAGTATTCGTCTATGTTGCCAGCTATGCTTTTATTGACTAGAAATCGCACTCCCAGCTCTCTTCTGTCCTCTAGACCCCGGTAACATAGGACGTGTCCATTCCTAAGCACAGTAAAGGCTTCGCCTGCCCTCCTAACCTCACTAAGCCCTATTACATCCCATTTAATGCCCTCTAATTCCTCAAACAACACCTCGATACTTGCTTCGCTAGATAAGGTTCGCGCGTTAAACTTTGCCAGGTTCAGATTCCATTGGCGGCCTGTCCGGATCCAGGGATTCTTAGCACCCTCTGCTGCGTCACAGGTCTGACCGCCGCCGTGGTCAGTTGCTTCCCAGCCGCAGGGGACTGAGGGCCGAGGGTTAATATACGTATTCATGGGAGGTTGTGGCCGTTACTACAGCAGGGTGGCCAATCCTGCTCTGGTGTGGGAGTGCATTACCGGCAATGGTCGCCGGGGTCAGGCCGCACCCCAAGCCCCTTTGTGCAATTCCATCAATACGCGGATTTTTTTTTAATCCGGTGGGAATTGTCCGGCACCGGAATTCGAACCACGGTCCTCTGCACGCGAGGCGGGTGTTCTACCTCTACGCCATCGCTGCATATTAACGATATGCTACGGGTCAAAAAGGAAGAGATGGGCTCCGGTGGGAGCAGGCGCGGTGGCGGTACATTCCGCTCTTTCAAATCAGGTGTGAACTGAAAAGTCCGGGCGACGCTCGCCTATTTATAATAATGACCGCGCCATGATATAGTCATGGTGCGTAACAGAGTGGGTGGAAATATAAATAATTGCCTCTAGGGCGTGTAATGTACCAAAGTATGGGTCCCGACTAAGGGAGTCACACCGAGTAAATAAAAAAAATGTTTCTAGGGTGTAGCCATCGGGTAGTCACAATGAGTTGTAGATTGGTTTAAAATTTGAAATGATGTCGCGATGGCATATGGGGAATCAGGTTAAAGGTCTAGATGAGGGGAATCATTTGGACAAAAATGCATTATGGTTATATCATGGTGTAGCAATGTTTAGTAATACATTGCGTGTAAATTCAAACTAATGCCGCCATAGCATGTGGCCTATCAAATGAAGCTCTCTATGAGGATAATCACGTGGGATAAATCCAAAAATGCTTGTTGAATATTGTCATTACATATCCGTGTTGGGTCATAAACTGGTTTAAAATTCAAAATGACGCCACGAGGGTGTGTGGGGCATCCATGAGGTAAACCACGGGCGACCAATAAAAATGCTTGTTTGTTATAATCACGAGATTGTCATGGAGATTGATGCAATGGCTTAAACTTCAAGTTTATGCCGCTAAAGCATGTTGGGTATGAAATCGAAGGTTCCGATTGGGGGAATCACGTGATACGTGCAACTAGTGCATCCTGTTGATAGTCATGAGAGAGGCATGGTTATTCAGACTGGAATAAAATTACAAATGACAGTGATAGGGCGTGTGCTGTATTGCAATAAACGTCTCCATGAGGGGAATCACGTGGGAGAAATACAAAATTGCTTTCTAGTTACAGGTATGAGACAGTCATGCGGAGTCAAGGATTTGGTTACAATTCATAATTATGCCACTAGGGCGTGTTGGACATCAAGTTAAAAGTCTCGAGGCGGGAAATCGCGTGGAATAAAATAGAGAAATGCGTCAGGATTGTCATCGTGATATTGTCATAGCTAGTCACAGATTGGGCTAAAATTCAAAGTAATGCCGATACGACGATCGGGGTATCAAAATATTTCCCAGCAAACCATGTTACATGCGGCAGATATTCTGGAGATGTAAACAATCGACGTTGCGGATGTCCAGGGGAGGTACTACTTGAGCCAAAACTACGTCTATTTCTTGTTGCTACAACTACAAAAACCCGTCTACATCACGTGAAAATATTGTAAAACACCCCTCTCATGGTACTTTTAAAAGCCGCTTGTGGGATGTTACCTTAGTGGCACATTTTACGAATATTGCAGGGGTAGCAATCAAAACCTATAGGTATTTGTGTTGTATTCGGAATCCTTTTTATGTTCTTGGCACAAGTTCAAGTTTGTTCAAACCAATTCTAGATACATTATATGATGTTACCGGGAGAGACACGTATGCAATATATCTACGCTCTCTGAGGGTTACTTAGAACCTTGGCCAGTTACGTTGCGAAAGCTGCCGTTCTGTTGACTGTTATAATTAGAAATAGCACATCGCCGGTTTGTTTCCAGTGCTTGCTGTAACTGGTCACCTCATTTTGCAGTAAGGAGCTTGAATTCCTTCATTGGGGCTGCTGTGCTAAGCGGTAACAACCATGCTTGCTGACTGGATTCTACGTACCGATGAATCGTGTGCCACATCACAACGACTGGATACAAGGCATAAGTTGAAGTATGTTCTCTAAGTATGACAAAGCAGATATTTGGGTGGGCACTGGAAAGCGCTTAATGGATGGGACCAATCCCACCCTCTGCCCTCATACTTTCGTTCCACCGCTAATAAAGCCGCTGCTGGTGTAGCTCTAGAGCATGCAACCAGTGGCCCCAACAAGCAACATTACTGCTGTAGAGTTTCTCTTCATTGTAAACCACCAGTGTAGTTTGTAAACCGAAAGGTTTACTGACGATATGCGCTTTCCCATGTCATAACTGCAGACACTGTCGATAATAAAAAATCAGTCAGTACTCCAAAATCCTCAGTAGGAAACTAACACAATTCTGATGCCAGTGTGCCTAAATAATGTGTCGACGCTGTCGCATTTCACTACGAAGATAATATTAAAGGTTACAATGCTCTATTATGAGGTGAAAGGGGTGTGCTAAGTATTACATTACAGTGTTGAGCATGACAAGCACGTTTTTTCAGAAGTTGGGCAATTTGGAATGGCCGGACCTATCACGCACAGCATGGTGCATGCTCTAGCACCTCCGTGTAGAAGTATTCCCTTACCCATCTTTTGCACTTTGCACGCGTGGGTGCATAGGTGTGTGCTGCATACGTGTGTGGTATCAAGAGCACAAGCACGTCCTTATAGTTTTCTCTTTATTGGCACAGAAGAGTCAAGCCGAACACAGAACTCTCACATATAAACGGAAGCATGTCTCAAAATGAAAACATCCAGCCCAGCTTTAGCGCCCTTGACACAATGACAGCCTCACCAGGACTGCTTGGCTGCCACAAAGATTGGTCTAGGAAACATGGCTGGACAGGACTATTTGAATACAAGATACCACGTATATTATCAAAGGTAAAAGGTATATAACAGTCTTGACACTGCTTATTATTGAGGACATCGAAAGGTTTCAAACAAATCATAACCCACAAGTTTCAGTAAAACTGTTAATACTGGCACTATAATGAGCAGATATACCAACAGTTACTTTCTAATTCAAATATTCCATTGAAATTTTAAATGCAAAATGCGACTTGAGATAAGGAAACATGATGCTACATATTCGAAATGTAGCGAAAGCGCAACGGGAATACCATAAAACAACATTTTGGAGCCGCCTTCAAAAACACTTATTTATATGCTAAAAAAGGCTGTAATAAAAATATGACTACGAAAGATCAGTATCCCGAGTCGAGTCAATATTGCATTGAAAGTAAAACAACATATTTGCGCGAACCACGGATTGGATTTGTTTATTTATGTGTTGTTTTTGCCGAACGGCTGCAGCCGGGCTCTGTTATCTGTGTTAAGTGTGCCAAAGTGAGCCAGTGTTCCATTCTTTATTTCTATGCCGCACGTGTTATCTCTTTAGATAGCGAGAGCGTTTTGAACTAACTTCTACAGCCTGGAATAATTTTCAGTGATCTACAGCGTTGTGGATGTACTTCGACGTTTCGAGAAACACTCGCACCCAGAGATAAATGCCGGCGGAGAAGACGCCGCGTCATTGGTATTGTCGACAGTCGCTTTCGCACGTCACTTTGTGGAGTGCTGCGTCGCCGCCTGTGTATTCTCTTTCATTTGTTAGGGGAGCACAAGTTCGCTCCAATATACTTAATTTACTTGAAAACAACTGCGTTGTCTTTGACTTAGGGACATCTGGTAGAGGCGCTGGGTACGCGCCGTTCATATTCCCAACGGCCTCTGGGAGCCGCAAAGCCAGACCGGCTACAGCCAGCCGCTTACTGGAAGGTCGGTAGTCCGGGTTCGGTCTCCTGCCAGACGGACCCAAGAAAACGCCCGCTGCAACCACCAACAAGGCGCATGAAACAACTCCCGCCATCGTCCTGCAACAACCCTGCGAACCACCCTCATTTCCTCCGATCTCCCGCTGAAGACCCTGAGCATTAGTTGGACAAAGTGGAGCGTATCCGGATCTTCAACATGTGGGATGACGAAGAAACGTCACGGAATGTTTTATTCTATTTCGAGGATGCAGCTCGAACTTGGTTCGAGAACCATGAAAGCTCTCTGACTGACTGGACTCTTGTCAAGAGAGAGTTCCTTAAAATGTTCGCCACCGCCGCGCAAAAGGAATCAGCCGTGCTTTTACTAGAAACGCGCACGCAACACCCCAACAAAGGGGTAATGGTATTTGCTGAGGCGATGAAGAGATTGTTTCGACGTGCGGAAGCAGAAATTGCAGAAGAAAGGAAAGTAAGGTTTCTCATGCGAGGGGTGACGCAAGTGCTTTTTGCTTGCCTTGTCCGGAACCGTCCTAAGACCACGGCCGAATTAGCATCTGAGGCGGCCGAAATGGAGAAGACTAACGAGGCAGGACGATCGCTCGGTCAATGCGCTGGATTCAGAGACGCTCGGTGCCGGGGCTATTATTAGCTCTGACAGACTGCGCGGAACCATCCGAGCAGGGAGGAGGGAGAAGCTTCCGCAGCTTTTTCCATTGACGCCGCAACCTCAAATGGGTTTTCTGACTGACGCCATCCGCTAAGAGTTTAAACAGGCACTGGGGACTTTTACGCCATTCGAAACACCCTGCGAGCCACTCTGCAGCTCTCCGTCGACCCCGCCCTGCTTCAACCCGTCGTCAAGAGTCCCCGCCATACCCCCGTCCACTGTCGCCCACCCGACTCCCTGTAGTCCAATACCACACGCCAAGCAAGACCGAGGTGTGACGAACGCCCGATAATCGCCCGCTGTGCTACCGTCGCCGCCCTTCAAAGGGGCCAGGTGTGCAGAGATTCTCCGTAGACGCACCTCACCCTCTCTCTACCAAACTACCACGTGAGATCGACTAGTATCTCTCTCAAACCCGCTGTGGCCCAGCCCGTTTCAACGTCTCGCCGCCACCCTACCCGTACCATTCGCCGAGCCATCGTAGCACTGTTGACTTCTCACGTGGTAGGTCACCCACCCAACGTGGGGTAAACAAAGGCTGCAACTTGTGGAGGTGAAGTTGTTCTACGGCGAGAAACCCGAAACCCTGCAACGATCCAAGGACGTGCCGAAGACGGTGATTCACGACACGCCCTCATCCCGCCGACGCAACCTAACCCTGACAGGACTCCCGAACACGACGACAGCCACATGGCCCGACGCCGACCCGATATGACCCAGACGGCCGCTGAGAAGGCGATGGTAGCGCCGACGCATAGTTCCCAACCGTCAAGACGCACACGCCGAGATACGACGCCTCGACACACCCGGAACTCGAGGTAGGCGGCATCCGAAGTCCAGTTCTCCATCAATGGCTTTGATGTAGTTGCCCTCATAGACACGGGAGCCGACTACTCAGTCATGAGCGGATCATTCGCATCTAAGCTGAAGAAACGTACGACCAGATGGGAGGGTCTGCACATACGCACAGAAGGAGGCCATCCCGTAACGACCAGTGGATCCTGCGCATCGATCGTCACCATAGACGGCACCACGTACCAGCTGCATTCGTCATTTTTCCCAACTGCTCTGCGAAGTGTTTCTTGGAATGGAAGTTTTTATTGACAGCGGTGCTATTATCGATCTGCAGACCATGTCGATAAATTTTATCCCGATCACTTCATGACCCCGGAAATCACTTCATGACAAAATCATCGCCGATTATCATGTCACCCTGCCACCCCACGCTGACGTGATGATCACGGTGTACTGTGAAGATGGTGCTCCTGATGTCGACGCTATCGTAGAGAGTGATCAAAGGTATTTTCCCGACCGCGGTGTTTCGGTCGCAAGAAGCATTGCGCGCTTTAAACAACGCCAATCCTACGTTTTGGTCTGTACTTTTACCGAGGTGTACCAGCTTTTAAACAAGGGCGCTGCAATTGCTGTTCTCGAAGAAATGCAAGAAGCAAGAGACGTTATCGCGGTCACCGAGTTTCAACGCGCATCACAAGATACCTCGACATTCCGCAATCCTTCGCCGTGAATCCCGCGCTACCGCAGGAAAAACGAAACAAATTATTGGCTTTGCGGCGTTGCTACAGAGAATGTTTTTCCTCGAACTCAAAATTACATCAGACACCTCTAGCGGAGCACCGAATATTAACCGAAGATTGCGCCCGATCTACTCATCGGGAAGCTATCCGGACCCAAGTGGAATACATGATCAGTGACGACATTATACAACCATCAAGAAGCCCCTGGTCGGCGCCGGTCGTACTGGTGAAGAAAAGAGGCGATACATTATTGTTTAGAGTTGACTACCGGAGACTGAACGATATCACAAAAAAGGATGTTTACCCCCCGCCGCGAACTGACGACGCCCTCGACCACCTCTGCCACGCGAAGTGCTTGTCATTGATATATCTAAAGACAGGCTACTAGCAAACAGAAGTGGACGAGAGAGACCGAGAGAAGACTGCTTTCATATCCCGGGCGGCCTTTACAAGTTCAAGGTGGTGCCGTTTGAAAGAGTCATGGACACCGTGCTAACTGGCCTAAAGGGGCACAGCCGTCTGGTGTACCTCGACGACGTTGTAATATTCCATCGAGCTTTCGACGAGCACCATGCAAGATTGTAGTCTGTACTCGAACCAATTCGCACGTTGGGGTCAAATCTGAAGCCTGAAAAGTGGTGCTTCAAGTACGAGGAACTGAAGTTTTTGGCCACGTCGTCAACTCCACGGGAGTCTTGCCTGACCCGGCGAAAACGTTAGCCATACCGACTTTCGCAGGACCGAAGGACAAGAAGGGTGTGCGAAGATTTTTTGGACTGTGCGCATACTACCGGCGCTCGTCTCAATCATTGCAGGCATCGCAGAGCCACTCACGTGCGTGAGGAAAGATTGCACCCCTTTCAGCTGGAAAAACACCCCAGAAAAAGCATTCTGCAAGCTGCAACAACGCCTGGAAAACCCTCCGGTTCTCGCTCATTTCGACGAATACGCCGAAACAGAAATGCACACGGTCGCCAGTGGTATATGCTCAAACGCTGCCTGTAGGGGCGCCACTGAAAACCTTCTAGCGGTCAGTTTCGAAAGCAGCCGCGGGAGTCTCCGTCCCTTGCGACACTGTCGACGCTGCTTTTGCCGGACGTTCACCACTGAGATTTACCGTTTTCGGGCGCTGGAAATTCATCCTTATGTGAACCAGTTACTATGGTCGCAAATGGGGTTTGTTTACTAGAGAGTAAATGTTTACGACGCGATCTTAGTGTGACACATTCGGCCTGCATAAGCGCCAGGTGTGCTTCACAGGCCAGTGACGCGGAACGGGCGTATGCATGAAGCCGATTATAGTTACACAGCGCCGAAATTTACTAACCGTTTCTCTGTAACTAGTATTTCTCAGATGTTTATGCTACGGCTATACACTACGATGTAAATCGGTTTCGTGCTCTCACGCAATCTAGCGGAGCACTCATACGTGCCACTTACGTTTGCCAGTTCATACCTCATATATTCATCCCACCATTTACCAGATAGTGTGTATTAATTTCGCAACATTCAACAAAAGTACAATGGAAAATGCAGAATTATACTCGGGCATCCGCACACGACAAAAGGTCGTCTTGTCGCAAGGCGAGCGCCCGTAGGCATTCCTTTGCTACATGTATTGTCTGCGATCAGCGCGGAGATGGGCTTAGAATATAATCCGCGTCAGCGACTAAACGTTTCTTCAAAACATCGTCATATAGCACAGGAAGCCTGCAGAATAAAGCACAAACTGATATCACGGGGCCTTATCTGATACCACAGTCTTCAAAAGACACCCTTCTTCAATTGTGAACTGCCAATCCTGTATATTTCGAAAAATGCATCCTCCGAGCGATAAGCTGTTCGTTGAATTCCAAAACAAACGAACAGTGAACGCGACATTTGTTTGTGCGATCACTTAAACCGTTTCGTCCGGGATTTGTACGCAGCGTCCTCCCCTCCTTCCCCACCTATGTCTCGCGAAAGAGCAGTGCGTTTCGTGTCTACTTGGTCCGGAGAATTCCACCTGGCGTAAGTTTATACGAACGTCTTTAGCATATGAGAAGCTGCACTATGTTTTTTTATTGCCGTTAGAGCTATTGTATTTCTTCCGGAATGGGACAGCGTTTATTTTTCCGTATTTTTTGTTAACTGTCCTTGGTTTTTCCTATACGGCGTGTGCGGGCACGTATTTATCCAACCACAGCCTTGTAATATACGTAACATTTTCGCGCGGTTTATATTATTATAAAAGGCAGAAGGTATTTTCCGCGATTGGTTAATAACATCTATGAAACATATTTCTCGTCGACGTATATATTTAAAACGAAGCCGCATTCGTTGTCCTCGATGCAAAACTAAGCGACTTCTCGGTGTGCCAGTATCAGGACTAAACGAGCCGACAGTAGAATGCACTTGTCCTGATGTATTCGGAGGTGACAGTCGTGAAATGCTGCTGCCCCCGCCGACCCCCGGAAGATCGGCGAGGAAGCGCACACAACCTCGTCCTCGGGTAGCTCCTATTGGCGTTCTAGTACTCCACGAAAACGCAGCTGCTTTTTAGGTGACCTAAGCCTGAACTTTGATAATAGACGTCACCATACCAAGATTGATAGGGCGCGTAAATGCAAAAAGAAGCGACACAAAACCAAAACACTCGACGAGAGCCTATCAGCCACGCAGAGCAAACCCCGTAAACGCCGCTTTGCAGTGGCGGCCGGCGGCGCACTCATCCCGACGCTCGAGGACTCTTGGCTTCGGTGCTGTCCTTGTCAAAAAGCAGAGCGGTTGTGAAAAAATAATCGCCTTTGCCAGCCGTCGTCGGTCGAAAGAGGAGAAAAACTACTCAGCCTCTGAGAAGGAGTGTCTCGCTATTATATGGGCAGTTTCGACATTTCGCAACTACGTGTATGGGAGACAATTCAAGGTTGTGACAGACCGCCATGCGCTGTGTTGGCTGGCCAATTTGAAGGACCCCTCTGTCCGTCTTTGGCGATGGAGTTGCGCATGCAAGAGTTTGACGTTACAATCGTCTATAAATCCGGCAGGAAGCACTCCGACGCCGACTGGCTGTCCCGCGCCCCCGTCGGCCCACCACCACACGTCTGCGATGAACAAAGCGCCATCTTCGGAGTCGGGACGCAAAGTGACCTATCCGCCCAGCACTGTCCCGACCCCGACTTAGGCGTCATGGCTTACTACCTCAAAGGACGCAACTTCACCGCGCCTAGACCCTTCAAATGCAACTAACCAGCATTTAGCCTGAGAAACGCCGTCCTCTTAAAGAAGAATTTTGTCCCCGGATTGAGCACGATTTATCTTCCTGTCATCCCCGCAGACCTTCCGGACGAAATTTTGGAAGCGTCCTACGACGACCCATCTTCCGGACACCTCGGCACAGCTCCCACTATTGTAAAAATCAAGGCTAATTACTATTCGCCCCACCTTACATTCGGCGTCACCGGCTACGCCCGGAGCTGCCTTGACTGCCAGCGACGAAAAATACCGCCGATGAGACCCGCCAGACTTATGCATCCGATCGCCGTCCCATCAAGGCCCTCCAAATAGATTGGAATGAACCTTCTGGACCAGTTCCCCCGGTCACAATCCGAACACAAGTGGATTGTCGTAGCGACAGGCTGCATGACGCGCTACAAATATACCGCCGCTCTTCTGAGGGGGACTGCAGAAGAAATCGCCGAGTTCTTCATAAACTAAGTTGAGCTTTGACATGGAGCCCCTAAGTCCTAATCACGGACCGCGGAACGGCCTTCCCTACCGAGCTTATGCAGGAAATCTTGCGCTAGAGCAACACGGATCACTGAAGAGCGACGGCCTATTAGCATCAAACGAATGTGCTAACGGAACGTCTGAGCAAGACGATAGCTGTTATGCTGTCTATGTACGTCGACATTGAACAAAAGACTTGGGACGAAGACCTTCCGTATGTCACGTTTGCGTACAACATGGCTATCCAGAAAACTACGCAAATGACGCCCTTCGAGCTGGTCTATGGAAGACAGCCGACTACGATGCTTGACGTCAAGCTTCTGCAAGTAGAAGACGACAACCTCAACGCCGGCATCCGAGGTTACCTTCAGCGTGCAGAGGAGGCCCGCTAGCTCGCTCGACTTCGCACAACGGGCCAGCAGCTGGTGTATGCCGGACGCTAAAACCTCCGAGGCCGAGACGCCGAGTACCGCCTAGGGGATCGTGTGCGGGTTTCGACTCCCATTCGACGACTTAGAATCAGTGAGAAGTTTCTGCGATGGTATTTCGGACCCTCCGGAATCTCCTACGTTTTGACCAACGTACCTACGAGGTGATCCCGGATGGTGATTCCAGAGCATCACGGCAATGCACGAGGCCCGAAGTCATCCACATGGTCCGCCTCAAACCTTATTACGCAAGATAACGAACGTTTGTTTTGCTGTTTAGGACCGGGATGATGCACTCTTAGAGGGGGTAATGCCGCGAACCATGGATTGGGATTGTTTATTTATGTTTTGTTGCTCTGTTATCTGTGCTAACTGTGTGCCACGGGAAGTGGGTGTTCCATTCTTGATTTCTATCCCGCACGTGTTATCTCTTTTAAATGCAGAGCATTTCTTTAACTCACGATGTCACCCGGCGTTGTCGGCGTGCCTCGGCGTCCGCAACAGCCGTTCCATGTGCGCCCTCTCCCCCACTCCTCCTCGCCTGCTCTCCGCTGCTCCTCGCGTGGTCTCTGCGGGCTCGGATCCCGTTCAGCAACAGGTGGGGCGCGCATGCGTCGTAGTTTGGCGCGGGAGCAAAACATTTGTGGCGTGGTCGTGACGTAGTCGTGACGTGGTCGTGGCGCGGTCGTGCCGTGATGGGGCGGTTCTCGGTGTTCGCTCTCGCTGTATATTTTTTCGAACCAGATCAAATCGGGTATGTGCGGGGCTCCAATCCAGTCACCGCCTGCGCTCTCTTCAGATGCTGTCGTCGGAGTCAGCGTTGTACGGGATGAATCAAGACCTTCAACCAGTGCTGCGACGCAATCTAACACCATTAACGTAATCCAACAACATTAACTTAACCCAAACTACTAACGTCATGCGCCCCCCGAAAATGCTCTGCACTTGACCGCGCCCCTCGCGAGAGGGATGTTTTTTGATAGGGAGGGCGTACTAATTAGCGCCTATAGCCTTGAACAATTTTTTTTGATCTACAGTGTTCTGGATGGACCAGGACGGATAGAGAAACACTCGCCCCCAGAGATAAATAGCTGCGGAGCAAACGCCGATGCATTCGGATTGTCGACGATCGCTGTCGTACGTCACTTTGTAGACTGCTGCTCCGCCGCATGTGTATTCTGTGAGTTGTTAGGGGAGCACATGTTTGCTCCAATATTCTTGTTTTCCTTGAAGACAACTGCGTCGTCTTTGGCTTCGCGACATTATACACACATTATTTATGCGATAAAAATAATGCCGTCACGAATTGCGCGAACATTTTCAAGCTCAGTCTGCCTTTTGTGAAGGGGGTGCAAATTAAGCCCAATTATTACACAAAGGTACGAGGGTGAATTTGAATTATTGACATCTCAATGGCAGAAGGGCTGCATGCCCACTGGAGGATTTTGGAAGATAATTCATCAATAAAAGAACAGTTTTTATTATAAGGTTGTTGTTTTTATATCTCGAAAGAGGCACTATTAAAAACACAGCAATAGCATGTTGACGACCGTTATTCTCTCCCACTTCTCCGTCTTCTTCATTATGCTTCCTCATGGGGCTCATGCCTAAAATGAGTTCAAGCAACAGCATATCTGTATATAAACACGTGGCGCTCCACGAAGCTCTTCTCAAGCCACTGGAGACATGCTGGAAGCAGACGCCATTCCTTGTTGTATAGTTGCCGTCAACACCAGCTGAAGAAGGAATAAAGAGGGTGAAAAGTAATACTGGTCTCGCTGTTCTGGTGTGTGGCTGAAAGAAATAGGGAGCTGTGCTGTGCTGTACTACTGTTTGGAAGTTTCTGCCTTACTGAAGATGAAGCTAGCATTAGTAATGGGGTGATCTGCCATAAACGTTTTGTTGTTACCTTCATGCTTCGCATTATGTTTTTGTGCCAGCTGTGTAGGAGTCTCAGCAGGTGTACGCCCCGTGTTTAGCATTTATGCATAAAAGCCTATAAAAGGCCCATAGTTTGGCACAATGAGGCGCTACTTTTATAATCACTGCAATTACGAAATGGAACTGTTCTATCTGTGATTTGCCACACCATAGAAGCAAGAATAAAGGGCTAGAAATTAGGAGGACGTTTGAGTTCAGACGGAAAACAAGCACTAAATAAAAGCACAGGACGAGGAGTGGACAGGACAACCGCTAAGTAGACAGGACAGGACCACTCCTCGTCCTGTGTTTTTATTTAGCGCTTGTTTTCCGTCTGACGATGAACCAACACGCCCAAACCTTTTCCCTTCTGAAGAAGGTTTGAGTTCACCCAATTCCTGTAGTCGAAATATCGCAAGCTTTTTGAGGTTTTCACAGCGTAGCCCAACTTTATCCAGACTCTAAAACCTGCGTGGTTTCTAGCAGCGGCGCAACAAAGCCACCCAAAATGGAAAAAACTACAGAATGAAGTGCTGTGAGGGGCAATTTGGTTGGGATACTGCGAAAGGAATACACATAAGCAATCTGTCAACCTGCACGAAATTTTTCCCTGTTGCTGTTGTTCGCACTATTGCAGCCCGTAATTTTCAGTGTAGACCAATCTTCATGGTAACCTAGCAAAAAAAAAAGCTGCTGTAAATAAACACCACAAGTAACGTCAATTGAATAGGGTGACGGCAGCAAAACCAGATGTTATAAGAAGGCTGAAACACACAAAACAGTAATTACTGTTCAAGTTTGCCTTCTGTGCACAGATCATGATTGGGGATTATTAGAAATGCCGATGCATGGTATTTATTATCAGTAAAATACCCATGTGGACGGTGCGATCAAGTATGTGTATGAGCTCGTTTGGACTGCTTTTTCGTCCGATCTTGTTATGTGCTTACAACTTGGTTTGATGAAATGACCTCAGAAAAATGTAAAACCTTTGTGGATTTAACGCACTAAACCTATACCTAGATATTTATTTTAAATGCAGAGCATTTCTTTACCTCACGATGTCACCCGGCGTTGTCGGCGTTGGCGTGCCTCGGCGTCTGCAACAGCCGTTCCAGGTGCGCCCTCTCCCCCACTTCTCCTCTCCCGCACCACGCTACCCTCCTCACTCTCAACTACAGGTCCGCACCCCTCCCCCTACACTATATAAAAAAGTAATACTTACCGGCGCCTGGTTTCGATGCCACGACCCTGCGGGCGGAACGCAAGGTACATGGTGCTCTACCCACTGCGCCACAAAGCCGACACAGAATGGAAGGCCACGGACGCGCCTTATATCCTTGACTCATTCAAACTACGTCAAGACGCTGCTCATACAACGCATTCACTACCTTTGGGCGGAACGCGAGGTACATGGTGCACTTCCCAGTGCGCCACAAAACCGACACAGAATGAAAGGCTACGAACGCGCCTTATATCCTTGACTCATTCAAACTACGTCAAGAAGCTGCTGATACAACGCTTTCACTACCACCAACTCCCCAAACACTAAACGTTAACGCAATACCCCCACCCCCTATGCGACGCATTTACTCGAGTCCTCCTCGCGGGGAGATGGGCCCCTTTTTTTCCTAGAGAAAAGGGCTATAAAAATAATTGATTGCATGCTGAGCCCTTCAATGAAATTGGAGTCTAAAAAGTGAGGTATTATTTGTTCGCCTCTATTTAAAATACCCGTGCCGCTGCCAGGATCAAACCGCATCCTTCGATTCGCAGCGCGACACCTTATCCACTAGGCTGCCATGGAACGTTAAACAAATCCAGGCATGTTGAAGATAACAACACCTACAGATTAAATGCTGTGGCCCCACTAGATGAACACGAACTGGAAAATAAGGCAGAGACAGATTGACCTGCACAACTATTGAGGTTGGTTCTCACTATTTTTGTTGGATTCCAAACCCAAGACTTAGCCTTTCCAGGCCAGCCCACCCATATGAGTAAGCTTTGCAGCTATGAATAGTGCACTTGGGAGGATCGCATCTCCTTGGCCAGGGCTCTTTTCCGCCCACAATACACTCATGTAGTACAGCGCGAAAAGCTGAAGGGCCCCCAATGCAACGCTATCTGTGGGTAGGGTTATGATCACTGAGTACGCGGCAGCGTGAAAGCGCGAGAGATATTTAGCCTAACTAACTTTTACCCCAGCAACTGGTTATTTCGTACAAGTCGATTGCGGTGCTAGAGCAGAACATCGACGTCGGCGCTTGAATACAGTCCAGGCGCGCGGCATTCCCGTGTGTGCAGCGCAGTAGCGGTGCCATGAGACTGAACTACAGCGAGAACTCGTGCCGTCCCCCGCTGCAGCTCAGTTCAATTTCTAGGAAACATGTCCCTTAATCAGTTCTTTCTAGATTCGTCCCCGCGTAGCTATCGGCCTGTGCGGTGTTTTCCAGTGTATACAGCTTTCACTGGCGTATTCCTTCTTTCTCCTAAAGATTGAAATCGCGGGACATTCAGAAGAAAATTCTAAACCTTTTCAGGTGGTACCTAACTTAACCGCTTCGTCCTTTACTTGTTTGCCGCACGCACCTTGCATAGGTAGCTGAGCCACCAAAAAATCAAAAAGTAAATTAGAAATTAGTATAAATAGGTGCGTTACGCTGGGTTTATTTTTTACTTGGAGACATTTTAGATCGCTTGAGCTCATAACCTCGGCTTTTCTTGGTTTTTCAAAAAACAGGTGGTAATATTCTTCCCACTTTTTTAGTTAGTTGGTACAGTGATTGCCGGATTTACTTACCATAGCATAGACGCTTTGACGTGGTGGCGTCAGTTGCAGGAACTGCTGGCGACCCGCTGACGAGCAAAATTCTACTCAGAGCGCAGAAGAAACTTTAGTTCGCAGGAGCGGCGCCAGTTGTTTCACATGTCTTGTCTCCCGCATCACCCCTACTATCACTGTCTTACTTGTAATATTTGAGTTGCTACTCCACGTATTGGAGATTCAGCCGAACCTTCTCACCGTCCTCTTCACTCATCGATTACAGATGGCAGCGATGAAATATTTTCGAGGACGCCTAATAAGCACGACTTATAGCAGGCTGCTGAGAGCTATGGGAAAATCAAAACTCAGCCTAGTATTACTATCTGGAGTAACTTTTGGCCCTTGATTTTTGATGCAAACGTTTACTGGGAAATTTAAACGTAAGCTTAATAACGACACCATTGAAATGTACCAGATTTGTTAATTTTCGTATTAGAAGTAAGTTAAGTGCATGGTACTAAACAGGCTCCTGCTAGTATTTCAATGTGGGTTTGAACATTATTAGCTGTCTCTGAAATAGGCAAGAGTTCCTAACACATCCGTCTTGCATTCATAAAAGTACACAAAATAAATTACCATGCGGAAAATATCGCCAAGAGCATTATCCTACATTTCTGCGAGACAACTCTGTGTTCTGCGATGTCGTCCGTAGTCAATGTTGCTTTCATTTCATTGGGGCAAAGAGATCGTAAAAATGCACGACCCTTTATCGTGTAAAGTAGAATTAAGATATTCGTAACATCCGTCGATGACCGATTTCAAGCGTGGGCATTGTGTAAAACCGATCTAGGCAAGTAGTTCAGTAAAACGTAACAGATTTGCAGAACGCGGGTGAATTCGAACAAGCAACCTAGCCTTCAGCTTTCCCGTGAAATTAGTGACGGCCCGGGCTGGATTGTCAAAGCTCCGTCTGATAAGTTCTTGGGGCGTCAAACAGCAGCAAGAAGAAACAAGGAAATATTTGCATCTCACGGTGATTTCCACCACACCACTGATGTTATGAACAAATATGGTTGTTATGTTGCTCACGTAAAACATCTTGAATTGGTTTACGCTGATATCACCACTGTTGTATCAGGTGATTGCAGTAAAGAAATACTAACCGATTCGCACATTCTGAGGATCATAGCATGGTTCGAATTGGGCGCTCATTTTTTTTTTCCTTTTCATTTTGGTAGAATGAGAGCAACAATGACATTTATCTAGATTCCATGAGTTTATGCCCGACTGGGGGGGGTCGAATTGTCGTATTTACGGCAACAGAGCAGCGGGCGCATTAGAGAACACCGTGGTGTTTGATGTTTTTTACTTCTGGTCCATTTAACAGTTAAGAAATTGATATTTGAGGGTGTGGTATGCCATCATCATCATGCATCATCATCATAATCAGCCGGTCTATGCTCATTGCGGGGCAAAGGCTTAGCTTATAGACGGTATTCGTTGAAAAGTTTAGCTGTCAATTTCTTCGCTTGGCAACAATGAAAACGGCACCAGATATGGCCGATGCGCCACGTACAGTGCTCAGCGATTGAAACGCGATACTCGGAGCGCGTGGCTGCCGGTGCCTGTTGCGCCACAGGTGAGCCCCTGTGAAAGCGAGCTGGCGCATTGTGGTATACGATGAGGGTGAGAGCGTTCCTGACGCATGCTTAGTGCGTCAGGGATACAGCTCTTCAGTGTGTGGTTCTTGGCGGCGCCATAGGGGTGCTACATGCCATAGCTTCAAAACGCTGCGCCTGCGTGCCGTGCGCGCACGATAACACATCGCGATAAATTCGCATTCAAATTCTTCATAAGGCGCGCGGTGCCAGCTCACCCAGCTTCGCGCGACACGGGGCGGCACGCAGGGGCAGCGTTTTGAAGCCATGGCATGTAACACCCCTATGGCGCCACCAAGAACCACACACTGAAGGGCTGTCTGCCGGATGCACTAAGCATGCGTCACAAACGCTCTCACCCTCACCGTACACCACAATGCATCAGTTCGCTTTCACAAGCGCTCACCTGTGGCGCAACAAGCACCGCCAGCCACGCGCTCCGAGTATCGCGTTTCAATCGCTGAGCTCTGTACACGGCGCAGCCTGGGCCACTGCGGCCGCACGCCGAAGACAAAAGATACCGGCGTGCATCATCTGCTCCGTTCCAATCCGATTATAAACTGTGGCGCCAACAGAGGTGTTTTTAATCGCACTCACAGTGAACTCGACGCAATACTTTGTGTTCGGCAAAGAATAGGTAACGTGAAACACAGTCATGTGTTTCACAGTCGTGCTGAGCACGGACAAGTGCCGCCATCCCGCGGAGCCCGACGTAACGAGTGACGGCGCACTAGAGTGTACTAGAAGAAGTTCTAGTACACTCTAGGCGCACTAGTACACTCTAGTACACTTCTGGAACACTCTAGGCGCACCGTGGCCTCCGCGATTTGCTGCCGGCGGCGCGCAACGGCGCGCCGCCGGTAGCCGATTCCGGAGGCAACGGGCGCACTCACACGGTTGCACGGAGAAGAAGAGGGTGCCTGATCTGCGGGCCGTGCGCACAACGTCGCCTAGCAACAGACGCTTGGCCACAGATATGGCGGCGCACACTTGGTTGCCTGCATGCATTCCACGCCATTGAATACCGAGAATCGATCTCCAATAATCTCGGTCCCAATCTAACTGCGACCAATTTATCCCCGCAAACTTCTTGATCCCATCGCCCATCCAACTTTCAGCTGCCCCCTTTTTCGCTTGCCTTTTTTATGGATCTACTCTGTTGCCCTTGATTATCAACGGGATTCTTGCCGTATCAATACATGCCCTGCCCATGCCCATTTCTTCTGAAGTTTTACTAATAAATCTCTAAGATGCGTTTTCCCACTGGCGCACTCACCTCTCCTCTTGTCCCTTAAAGCAACACCTATCATATTTCATTCCATTGCTCGCTGAGTCGTCCTTAATTTCAGTGAGCCTTTCAGTGAGCCTACAAGTTTCTACCCATATGTGAGTACCGGTGAAATGCACCAGTTACACACTTTCCTCATCAGCGACAACAGTAGGGGGCCATTCATTCCCTGAGAATGCCTCCTGAATGCAATCCACCCCATTGTTATCCTTCTAATCTCTGCCTCATAGTTGAAATTCGGGGTCACTAGTTCGCCTACGTAGATATATTCGCGTACAGCTTCCTCATCAGCGACAACAGTAGGGGGCCATTCATTCCCTGAGAATGCCTCCTGAATGCAATCCACCCCATTGTTATCCTTCTAATCTCTGCCTCATAGTTGAAATTCGGGGTCACTAGTTCGCCTACGTAGATATATTCGCGTACAGCTTCCTCATCAGCGACAACAGTAGGGGGCCATTCATTCCCTGAGAATGCCTCCTGAATGCAATCCACCCCATTGTTATCCTTCTAATCTCTGCCTCATAGTTGAAATTCGGGGTCACTAGTTCGCCTACGTAGATATATTCGCGTACAGCTTCCACTGCATCGATGCTCATCTGAAACCGCTCAGCTCTTCCAAGGCTATTGAGCATTACTGATTAGTATCCCGTTTCTCGGCAAACGACTTTTCAGTTGTGGCGTATGAGTAGCCCTTGTGCATTACTAGCATAAAACAAATAAAGCCTAGATCTTGGATTTATGTAGGCAGTGTTTCATCGTGCTTACGTTTTTTTATTGTCAATTTCAACATTTCATACACGAAAACTTAAAAAAAACATATTTGGTCCCGTAGCCTGGCTAGCTAGTGTAGGGACCAATGATTAGACATACCGCATAACTCAGCAAATGGTAGGTAGTGCCAAACAGAAAAAGTACAAATATATATACTGGATTACACAGTGCATTTTAGGGGAAAAAGAAATGCGCAGAATATTTATCAAACTACAGCACTATCCTCTAACATAAAACGCTTCATGGACACAGGAAAGTTTTGTTCGGCTTTCACATTTCACGGTATAGCATTCCAAATAAGGGCACTATGAAATTGTATTAGTCGCTGGCGTATTGAAGCGCAGCAAAGGCTAGGACAAGAACACAGAACACCCGTGTCTGTGTTCCTGTCGTCGTCGCCTGTGTTCCTGTCCTAGTCTTTGCTGCGCTTCAATACACCAGGTGTACCAACTCGCCTAAACCAATACTCTCTTGAACTTTATTAGCCGCTGACCGTATACATTTTTAGTAACCGGAAAATAAAAGCAATTGTTCGTCGCAGCTGTTGTACTGAGCGGCGGTAACTTAAAAAAGTTTGGTGGTGGAGTTTCGTCCTGTTTTACTATTCTGTCTAGTATATCCGCGACGCTTATTACGTTAACAAACTACAGCGGAACTACGCGAATGTGTTTGAACAGTGGTTTACTGGTATGAGTGCTATTTGAAAATGTATTAATTCCTATCGCCTTCTTTTGTAAGCGGCTGAGGGGTTTCAGATATGTTTGGTATGTGCTGTCCCACGATTCTATGCAGTACCTTAGATGGCTATGCACAAATGTGAAATACAGGTTACGCAAGGTGGCTTTCAGTAACGGGCTTTACGTAACGTGTGGCAGCCATACGCCACCTTCGAGCATGTCTTATCTATGTGAGATTTTCAGTTCATGTTTGAGTCAAACATGACACCTAAATATTTAAACGTGGTTACTCTCTGCCACAGCGTACACTCTAACGGTAAATTAAAGCTACAAAGCTCGGGCTGTATATTCCAGGCGTGGAAGAGCATATATTTAGTTGTCTGTAATAATATTTATGTGGTGTCGTTTAAACCTTAAAAAAATTCTCTGAAGCTCTTGACTGATATTGCTATTCGATGTGATTTAGGCTGCCTCCAACAAAAATAAGTGCCGTTCCGTCCGCATGCATTAGGGCTTCCGAGTACAGCAACACGGCGGGAAAGTCATTGAAATAGAGTAAAAAAGCCTAGGTCTTATAACTGAGCCTTCTGGTACTCCTGTGACCTCTGACCCAGTAGAGGACACAAAACTACCTATCAGTACTCGTTGCTGTCGGTTGGAAAGGCAGAATTTAGGAAACCTATGGATTCTACCTGTAACGCCATAATCACACAGCTTAGTTAATATTTTGGTGTGGTTGGCTGAATCAAAGGCCTTCTTTAGTGTAAGAAATCTGCGACGGGTAGATTGCTTTTGCTGAGGGCCTTAGTAAATTGAAGCGAAATGGAGAGACGAACTAGTTGGTGCGCAACCATGAGTGAAACGTACGCGCATACCGACACAGGGACGAGAAAGAGAAACGACTCCAGCGCTTACTATCAGCTGGAAGATGCAATATCATTGAAAACACATATATACCATGCGCAGACCCCAAAATCAGGCACGTGTGACCGTCGCACATGCGTACAGCGGTATATGACGACAACCCCCCCCTTTATTTTTCTTCTTGAATCTGTGTGACCGTAAACCCTGCTGGTTTCGGTAATTATACTGCTTGGAAACGAATGATGTTTTTTGTGCTGAGAGTATCCTTTCAAATATCGTATTAATCACACTTAACACAGATAGTAGGCTGTAGCACGAGGAAATGGGGCGGTCATATTCTTTGTATAACGGGACGGGTTTGCCCAACATAAGTTCATTTGGGTACCTACGACAGTCTTGCCAGTGGCAAAACATATAAAAAATGTGGACTTCCAACATTTCAATATTATGTTTTATCAATTGAACTCTAATAGTATCAAGCCCGGCCCGTTTACTACCATCTAAATTCTACACAACTGATAATATATGTGGCAGTTCTATTTCAAACATGCCAAAGCTATCGGAGACTGGTCTAGAAGGGCACGTATGACGCGAAGTGTCAGAAAACTGGGTAGCCAAGGACCTCCCGACGTCTGCAAAATAGTTGTCAAAACTATCCACCATGTCCTGTGTAATGACATCAGGCAACACGCATTTATTGTAATCTAAACCAACTGGATCCTTGACGATCTCTCGGAATCTTTTGGTGTTGCCTTCTGCTTCTTCGATGAGCTTAGTGAAGTATTCTTTTTACCGCTTCATCATGGAACTGGATTATAAAACTTGAATTGCTTTAGGTAATATAAATTGTTCCTACGCTGCTTCTATTTGGGTAACCGCCAGTCATTTTGTTTTAGTATCTCAAAAATAGCGGGTGTCACCCAAGGTCAGAGTGGGTTGATATATTTATTATTGGTTGTAGAGGTAACTAATTATTAAGGAAGCATTTTTAAACGAGCGTATAAAGTTCTCTTACTCAGTATTAACATCCGCATCATACATAGCGCCGAAATCGATTTGAATCATTTTGTCACGTAAAAACATGTAATCGATCTTGGTAGTCACTTTCCTCCGAGATGGTCTGGCATTAAGATGTTCAATTTTAAAGGCAACAAAAATAGGCATGTGGTCAGCTCTAGAAGAGGAAGCACATCAGCAGACACATCACTGTCAACGTTGGAGAGGGCGTGGTCAATAAGGGTGCTTGAAGTACTAGTGATAGGTGTAGGCTCAGTTATTACATTACGCACGTTAAACGATTTTAGCAGAAATGTGTATTCACTTTACGTAGCGCTAGACAAGTCAACATTAAAGTCCCCGACAACTACTGTATGTTTGCAATGCACGCGAAAAGTTTATATTAGCACAGCCTCGAATGTTTTCACAAACGTTGTGACTCAGGAGCCAGTGGGGCGGTACACGACACCAACGGTTGGCCGGTTTTAAATCTTGATAAACAGTTTTTCTATATTTGCACTTGACACTGACGCGGCATGTATAACACTGCATGCAATGTGGTCCCCTACAAACAAAGTAACGCCGCCCCCCCATTTCCGCCCCCGCCGCGCCACCGAGTTCCTTGGTTGCCATAACCGCCTGAATCCCTGCATACAAACTGTTTCATCAGCTTTCAACCGCGTTTATTCACAGCGGTAATGTCGCAAGAAGTCCCTAGGCGTTGAATACAAGTAACCGGACGGTTTTATTTCCTGGGAAAACTTCACACATTGCTATAAAAACCAAATGTGGCACTGTTTTTTATTTTTGAAATCAATAACATGAAGCATATCAACAAAAAATCAGCTTCACTCATTCTTTGTGGCCTTACAGAATTTTCTCGAGACCAAGTTCAGACTGAATGTGTATTACCGTTGAGTTTTCCGCTTTCCGCATCAACATGTGGCCCTTGGATGCCCAAGCAAATTTCTATTTTTTTGTGCTTGCGTAGCACGAGCCTTGCGAACAATAGCTTGTTCTCCAAGCAGAGGTTTTCATTGACGTAGATTCGGTGTGTGCCCACCAAGGACAGCTGACTTGTGTTGAGTCTTGTTTTTTTAGCTGCAGACAGGAAACTATCAGGAAATGTTCTGGTGGCGATCCTTCCCACTACATTTGGCTTACCCTTGTCTCTCAATGGGACACGATGGGCCATATCAACGTCTCCATCACCTAACTCGAGTCCTACACAATTGGCCATTTTACCCACTGTATCCTTGAAGTTTTCTTCTTCAGCGAATAGGAATTTTATTATTTCCACGTTCACGTTTTTCCCGTACTGCATGAGTTCAATTATCTCCCTTTTTGCATCCGCCAGTTGCCTTGACACCTCTCGATTTTGTTTTACACGCTCTTTGTTGTGGCCCTTGAACTCCAGTAGCTCCCGTCGAAATTGCTGAACATCTTTTTTGAAACTCTACCTCAGCTTTTATTTTCGTGTTGGACTCCGATCTTTTCAACCTTAACTTTAATGCCGGCCGTGAACTTTTCGAACTTAGTTGATAGTTCAGATATGACGTTAACGACTTTCTTGATACTATTAGGAGCCTCCTCGTCCAGCGCCTTCATTACATCGTAAACAGCGCCAGGATATGCACCGGCCATGCCGTAAACAAAGCCTATATGCAGCGTAGCAGCACAGGAATAGACAGCAATGCAACACTTTGCAAAAAAGCACCACACTTGGAAGCACTTAAGGCAGCGACAGCATCAGCAATTACATAATAAGCAACAAAAAGTGCAGCCAACATGAAAAAAATTCTAGCATCTCCAAGAAGTGAATGATTATAAGAGGGGCGAAGCTAAACTGCTTACAGGTAAAACCATGAAACATTCGCCCACACATCATATAAAGACTCGACACGTCAAGCTTTCCAACGCTCCTTTGGCAAGCGCATCGACGACGTCAATATTTGTGGTGATTATGTAGGGCTTGTTTGGGACGATGAAAATCTCCATGGGTAACATGGCGAATTCGGTGTGTGACATTATAGCTACCTTGGCCGTCGCCTTCTGCAGAGCGTCTTGTGTCGCGTACCCCCGGCACATGTCTTGAGCTCGCAGGCGACGAACGACAACCTCTTCGTCTTCCTCTCCTCCTTGTTGGCTAGCAGCGGACGTGTTGAACGTTTTGGTTGCCCTATCCTTAGGGGGATCCTGCCACAGTCATCATCATTCCGCCGTGTATGGCAGCAACGACGGACGGGACAGGGCCCGAGCAAGAATATTGAGCTCGCAGGCGACGAATGACAACCTCTTCTGCTTCCTCTCCTTCTTGTTGGGTAGAAACGAACGCTTTGAACGTTTACCTCTTCGGCCAATCTTTGGTTGGCCAATCCCTAGGTGGAATCTGCCACAATCATCATCAATCTGCCGTGTACGGCCGGGACAGGGCGCGAGCAAGAGGAGCTTCTCCCCTAAAAATGTAATCCCTCACAGAGTACTCCAAGCTTAGCAACAAGACCTCTTCTTCTTCCTCTTCTCCTTGATGGGTAGCAGCTAACGCGTTGAACGTTTTGATCTCTTCGGCCAATCTTTGGTCGTCCAATCCCTAGGTGGAGTCTGCCACAATCATCATCAATCTGCCGTGTACGGCCGGAATAGGGCCCGAGCAAGAGGAGCTTCTCCCCTAAAAATGTAATCCCTCACAGAGTACTCCAAGCTTAGCAACAAGACCTCTTCTTCCTCTTCTCCTTGATGGGTAGCAGCTAACGCGTTGAACGTTTTGATCTCTTCAGCCAATCTTTGGTTGGCGAATTCCTAGGGTGATCCTGCCACAATCATCATCAATCTGCCGTGTACGGCCGAGGCCGGGCCCGAGCAAGAGGAGCTTCGCCCCTAAAGCAGACGAGCGGGGTTATTCCGTGTCCTTAAGCCACCGCTGCCGCAGCAGAAGTAAACAGTATCACGCCCACCAGGCAGCACCGATAAGATTAGGTACTGCGTCCATTGCTAAGAGACTGCGGGTGCAGCAGCAACATTCGTGTGTGGGAAGAACTGGTTTGCATTCCAGGGATGGGCTGTGAATCGGCAAAAGACGTGAAGGAGGGGAACTAACCATCCGACGAAAGCAACGCTGTCGCGTACTGCAAAAAACCATGGGGTTCTCTATACAATAATACCGGCCGTTTGCTTTAGAATGGTAAGAATTCTTTTTTTCTGTTCTTACAGGTAAACTACGCCACATTCCGGGGTAGCTGCTGCGCTGCATTACCATATGCTACAGCTGACTGTACCCCCCGAATGCCTTAAACATGTTTTGCTAAATACGTAAAGAAATAGATTTGCATACATTCTATTCGTCTACTACGTTAGGTGCAGTTTGGCAGTTATCTTGGTTCTTGGTTGCATTTTCCAAACGACCAGCAAAGACGCAGATTAAGAGGCTAGTTAACAAGATGTGGAAATAAAAAAGAATCTTCTTACCTTCAGTTGACGTATATCGTTCACCTATCACAGTAAAACGACGGCCTTTGTTCATACCACCTGAGCTAAGAAATGTTCATATATTTATTAAATATTGAGTACAGAAAAACTCTTCAATACTAAATTGGTAAATTAACAATAGCGCGACCTTATATTATGCAGCTGAAATGCCCTGAAGTTGCGACAGATATATGTTTGCGGATTGTTTACGCCCTTCAAGTCTAACAAACGAGCGGGGACCACAGCTATTTGCAGGAAAAGCGTGAGCTCCTGCAAGTAGCTCTGCATTTCTTGGGTTCTGAAGAATGCTTCTAAAACGTGAGTTAAATATGTTTCTTGCTTAGAGGAAGAATTCTGTTTGATACCATGAATATCGAATAAAAATGCATGCAGTTCTGTGTTTTTCATGCTCGTCCGAGGTTAGGTTTGTGTAATAATACATGAAATTTAAGATGTCACAAGGGCAGCGCTCGTACAACTTGTTTTTTCTTTCGATGAAGCTACTTTAAGAACGCTGACTTTCGCATTTGCTCCACTCTTTGCCAGAGGGTAAACATATTTGTAATATTTTGAAACAAAAGGAGACAAAATATTACAGTTTTGCAACTTCATTGCTTGAAACGTTCAGGGCTCTGGGGATTTTTGCATGCCGGTTTACTAAATTTCTTGGCTGACAACATCCTAAATAAAAACGCTTGGGGCTCGTTTAAACATTTATTTCACATTGGAGGTTTTTTTCTTGCTCATGTAATAATTAGAAATTATTATCAACAGGATAACTCTGTGGTGTTCTTCATTCACCTACATTATCGATTTTTGGCCCACGTGGATAATTGCACCTTTTTCTGTAAGTTTTGTATATGGCGCTTTGGTCGCAGTTTTTCTTAAAGAACGAATCGCAGCAGCTGCCGTCCATATCCATCAGAAAGGGGTGTTTTACCATCATCATACAGTACGTTTTCGGTGTTCCTTCATTTCCACGATCAGCGCTGCTTTCGATAGCTTGTTGTTCTGAAAAATACAAGCATAATCGTATTACAAAATATTCGCCTCTTTTTATGGTTAAATTGGGTGCCATAATTTGCAGGCCTTGCTATTTCTGCGCTCAATGGATGTAAAGATGAATTCTAGGTGCTACGCTCATCATCAGCGGTTTTGAAAACATAATCACTCCCGGAATAATCTTACGTACAAATTAAAGTCCCTTTTGAATTACTGACAAACGAGAATTCGTGCGCTGTAAAACGTTCAAGCGGCAGGGACCGTCTTGCTCTCCACAGCAAAGGAATTGAACATTCTCAGAAATTATTGAAAAAAAAAATGCCGGTAGCCTTAAAGTTGTTGCGGGATTCCCTGGAAATCGTTATCGATATAATAAGTGCCGCGGCTGGGATTATAGGCACCTGATTTAATTGATTGTGTGGGTTCAACGCAATGAGGCGTGCCGTATTGGGCGCTCCGGATTAATTTTGACCACCTAGGAATCTTTACGTGCAGCGAAATCTCCTACACACAAGAGTTTTTGCTTTCGCCTACGTCAGAAAAGCGGCCGCCACCACCAGGTATCGAACCCGCAACCCCGTTTACAGCAGCACAACGCCTTAGCCACTGAACCACCGCGGCGGGTAATTAGAAATAAAATGGGGGAATAAGTAGTGGGGTAAGCTCTTGCCTTAAGAAGGTTCGGCAGTTCGGCGCTGAATACAATTCGCACTTATTCGCTTCACGGATGGCATCACGTACCGCCTCCAAAAAGCAGCGTCAGGTAGCACCAACCTAGCATTGTAAAAACAACCAGGACACCGAAGCACGCTTTATTCCGCCGCATGGAAGAAAGCATAGCTCCTATGACGGCATGCTTCGATTGTTCGCGTGCCGAGTGGCGGGTGGCGCCCTTATTTGAGAAAGCCCAATGAACTATTTTGCAAATGAAGTCCGAAGCCAGCCCCTTGACCTCTTCCCCCATCCCAACCTCCAAGAAAAAAATATTTCAACGGTTTTGCACAGTGACACTGTCACGCAGTGAATGACATGCGACAGATGCACCGGCAAGATTTGGGGACGGGTCACTCTGGGCAAGCGATTCGTCTTCGCTGGGGCTCAGACTTTTATAATAGCATTACTACGGAAAGAATCCATCGTCCCGTGGAAATGCAAAAGATGCACTGCATCCACCTATGCCATAGGTCGAACCTTGTTATTCCCCGCACGCTGATAAGCGGGGAACTTGACTCGCAAGAGATGGCACTGCAAACATAGTTGCTATCAAAGCGATGGGGCCCACCCGTATGAATAACGGCAAACTTTTTAAAGAGGATATTCCTTCTTGGGCTACTTAAACGCAAAATTTTGGTCTCTCTGTATGTGTGTCTGCCTGTCTCTCTGGGACTCGATTCAGCCCTGCGGGGAAAGTGAAGCATCTGCGCAGTAGTCTTATATACCCACAGCTAAATTTAAAAGTCTACGTCCGGGGTCAGTATTCATAATTGTCAACATTGTTGAACAAGACATTACTCAAAACTGAGGCAAGAAATAAAATCATAACTGATATTTGCAGTGTTCATGTATAAAAAATTCATGGCTGGTTTTTTTTTGCTTTTGCCGTGCCACTATAGCTCCAGACAGCATTTAAGCAATCAAAAGGCAACAGTAATGAACGGTTCCACTAGATAGGTCCCACGTTCCACTTGGAGCGCTCGTAGAGTAGGGCAAAGTGGTTCTATAAATGTTGTAGTTGTTTGCCTCGATAATCGCGCGTCTCCTCCGTACATCAGTGGGGCTCTTCTATTTACAGTCTCGGACTCACCGCGGACTCCCCGAGAAGCAGTCCGGCATTCGATTTTCCCATGTATCCCTATCGCCCCGGGGAATCTTTGGACTACCCGCGGACTATCCGCGGTGAGTCCGAGAGTGTAAATCGAAGAGCCCCAGTGATGGCATTGAGGCATGTACCCGACTTGGAGAAGTGGAAAGCGGTAAATTTAAATTGACTTGAGCAAACCTCTAGCGTGTTATCTCGGGAGGAAGGAGACAGGAAAGGAACAGCACGAGAGGTGAGCGGAAAGGCAAGGGAGGCATCTACATGGCAGGCGCGCCAGTCTACAACATTTGCTTGTTGTCTACTTTTGTTGCAAATGTTGTCTTTCGACAGCATTTGCAACGAAAGTAGTAGATATGCGGCCATTTTTTTTCAATCTCGCGCGTGCATGCCGCATGAGCCCAAACGTCCGGCGTTCCGCGCAGTACCATAGCAAGACCACAGCGCGTACGCGGCTAGTGATAGAGCCTAATGATGTTTTCTCCTGATTAGAAAAGACAGAGCCACCTACGAGAGCGGGAAATTTGATTGCGGGTGTTTTTAGCTACGGAACTTTCGGGAAGCCTAGCGCTAAAACAAGGGCCCTCAGAAGAATTTGACCGGCATGTATGCAATCAGAAGAGCCGAAGGGATGGAATATTGGAAGCAGAACTTCCATACTGGGCTTTTTTTTTCAATGCGCCGCATGGAAACACAGGCATAAAGAAAAGCTATGTTGTGGCTCATATTTATCACTCATTTGTAAAAAATCAAAATCCTAGATAAAAAATTTCTTACCAACATTCCTTCATTTTGTACGACGGGACATGTTTCCATTCACAGCAGAAGTCTAGGCCAAATATTTGGCGCGCTAGCGCTTCTGAAAGTGTCCAGGTTTTGTTCGCACAAGGCCTGCACTGCCGAACCCTCTCAACAGAATAAATCGGGCCTGTCACAACACTCTCATTAGGGGTGTTCGCGTATGGAAGCCTTGTTGGAACAGCTCACAACTACCTTGTTTCTATAAACTAGAGGGGCGTTCGCGGAGTGATTTTTTTATTTTGCCCTGCTTGCACATATTCAAAAATGGGAATAAACTGACCAAAAATTTATAACCAAAGTGACCCGGGTTAGTCAGTCGTTCTCAGAATGTTGTATTGAATACGGTCACGGTTAAGGCATTGCCTCACTAAAAACGTCTTCACCAAAAAGAGAATAGGTGTCAAACTACAACATTAGAGAAAAAACACTCTCCTTCCCCTCCCGTAGAAAAGTATCGTAATTCTGACTGAAAGATTCTCCCTTACTACTCGCAATGTCATCCAGAATGTACATTTTCGAATCTGGCTGCCTGAATGACCCAAAATCTCTGCTAGGACACAGCAAACAAGAACGCTTTATACATGTATGTAGCAAAGCCAGTGACTACGCGGAAACTTAAGAACTAAACTTTTGAAGCCTTCCGTAAGCGCTCCTCAGCAGTAAATATGGTAATATTGGAAAATTTCTGGCGTATAGGTTCTCTTGTGTTTTCCATGAACCACTAACTGTGACTTCACAAGCATACACGCAGAAAACCGAGAAGCGAATTTCAGAAACCAGGCCACAAAGTTAAGCCAAAAAAGACTAAACATATCTTACTTGCTAGTGCGGGTTTAAACTACTCAATATTTCGTTTTTATAGTCAAGCTATTTTCTTTAAGAAACGTATACTTAAAAACGGCAAACCGTGATTTTTATATATCATGTTCCATCGAAAATCAGTTCATATCATTCATGCGCGACGTGCACTCCAATTAACATTGTTCCCCTTTAGACAGGTGCTGCCCTTTTGTTCTGTGCGCTGGACATGGCAATGCCCAAACCGGAGTAGATAGCACGTCTTCACTGCGCTAGGATTGGACCGTTGCGTAGCAGTTTGGCAACGGAGCAGCAGCGTCGCTTTTAACATCATAGTAGTGTGGGACGTGATGTCTAACCGATGCTGTACATTTATATTTCGCCTAGCTCTTTCGCAGGTCATCATCGCCATCATCATCACCGGTCGATCTACGACCACTGCAGAGCTAAGGCCTCTCCTATTATTCTTCATTTATCCCATTGTTATGCTCACTGCGACAAAGTTCTCCCTGCGAGCGTCTTTATCTCATCTGCCCATCTAACACTCTGCGCTCCTTGCCACGCTTGCCTTCTCTAGTAATCCAATCTGTTGCCCTTGATGACCAACGGTCATCTTGACATTGCATTACTTGCCCTGGCTACGTCCTTTTCGTCTTCTGAATTTGTACTAATATGTGCTTAACACGCGTTTGTTCCCTGACCCACTCCGCTGTATTCTTGTCCTTTGATGTTACACCTATCATGTTTCGTACCACTTCTCGCCGAGTCGTTCTCAATTTAAGATTAACCCGCTTACTGAGCCTCCATTGGTTCTGCCCCGTAGGTGGGTACCGGAGAGATTCAGCTTTCACATACTCTCTTCATCATCTTCCGCAGGTCCGGACGTTTTCCGTGGGGCATCAGTATATCCCTCATCGGGTTCAGATTAACCTATGCACATGTGGTGGACCTACGGCTTTCATAATTTATATAGGGCGGCCTACAGTTCCACGAAATAGACTTTATCAGCAATTCTTGTGTGTTTGAAGGTGAAGCAAATTTTGAAGTATTGCAATATTCGGAAGGAGTACGTTTATAGCCCCACCTTGTAGACCCATCTGCCGTCGCCGCCTCTTTTCCAAGTAGCGTATAGTGCTCGCCACGCGCCGCGTCTGTCTTCCGTCTGAGAATGTTCGATTTCAAAAAGTACAAGGGCCGCTAAGACACGGCAACCCCTGTTGCCGTGGGCGAAACCCGCGAAGTGACAGGAGACTCAGCCACACGTCGTATGAGGTGCCACTGCGGAATCAGGCACCCTTGCAAAGGACATCAAACCGATCGAAGTGTAAGGTAAGTCCCTCTGGTCACAACAACACCCTACAGATGGCGGCTGGCTACAAAGCCACCGCAGAAGTGGAAACCGAGCTCTCGATAAGCTAGAACAACCGTCGGAAGAGGCCACCCACCTATATGGCCCCGCTAGCCACTTTGCAGTCGAGATGCTGGCGGAAAATAAAGAGAACCGACACGTACTAATCTCTAAGGTTCAAGGAAGCTGCTGAAGAAGTCTGAACCCCCTAAAGGTGACATAAAAGTATTTCATTCGCCGAAGAACGATTTACCCAAAGGAAAGCTGCAAAACACTACTGCAGGACAGCGCGCTCCATGGCGCTTGAATCAAGATTGAAGACGCAGCGGAGGACATACGGCGGACTAACAGCCTACAAAACATAGTATTCGTAAGCACGCCCGGTCTCTGATGCGGCTTGACCTACATTGAGGTCGGCAAGATAATTAGTGAAAACCATATCCACGCAAACAGCCCCAACGCAATATATTCTCACAAGGCATGGCGAAGGGGATGACACACTACTTCCGAAAACTGAACGCTGAGAAGAAATGGTGAGAAGCCTACTAAACAGGCACACTCTTACAATATTTTACGCGAGAACACTGAAAAGCACAAACGCCGCCATCATAGCCTTCGAAGACGGCCAAGTCTCTTGCTACATCTTCTACCGTGGAGCCGAATGTAGATGTTATCTTCAAAGAAATTACAAAGTATGTGACAACTGCTGACTCTATGCTACAACGTCGGCGAGTGGCCGAACCCCACTTAGGAAAGCCTTAAGGTATGTCCACGTTTGGGTTTAAGAATCCACAGACCGCACAACCCTGCGAGCCGTGGTGCCCTATCCGTGGGGTGTACCGCAAGACTGGTGACGAGAGCTGCAATACCAGGTACCGCACACGCAACCTACTCCAATAACCAAAAATGATAATGACAAGGAAAACAACAAACGGCGTAAACACGGAATCACCAGAAAAGAACACCCAAGATAGAAAATCCTGTAACACCCGTGTGATCGCTCCGAATCCAATCCAACTCTCCCCACAAGAGGCAACTCCGGAAACACAGACTAGTACAAAGGAGGTGTTCCTCTAACGACGTGCTGGGTGGCGTCGGAAGTGACGTTCCCGATCTTTTTTTTGGCGATTATGTTCCTGAGAAAGTTATTCGCGTACTTGTAGACTCGTTCGTCAAACCCGAGTTTGTTTAGGTTCGCAAGGATCGCACTTTGTAGGACATTACAAAGGCTCTGTTGAGGTGTAAGTTCAGTATTGCCTCTGGGTTCTCGTTACCATACACATCAATCACTTGACTCTTTATTTGAAACATGATGTATGTCTGGAATAGAAATATGCCTCCAGAAGCCAAATATTGTGTTTCGGAGCTGTCCTGTAGCTTAGAGAAAATGTTCTAGCCTTTTCAGCACGATCCTGTCTTTGAGTTTGCCTATGCAGGATGTGAGGGAGATCGGCTTGATTGTGGTAATATCAAGTGGTTTGTTCAATTTGAGAATAAAGCGCATTTCAGCTTCCTTCTGTTCGTCGGAATTTCGCTTGATTGCCAATATTTCTTTTATTTGCATAAAAGAATTTCTAGGGTCTTGTTATCCAAATTAAGTAGTATTGTATATGTAATTCGATTGCGACCGAGAGCACTTCCTATCCAACTGTCATTAGGAGCGACCTACCACTGGTGCATTCTTTTAACGGCGTCCAATTCGGTGTTTGGTTGCCCGGTATAAAATGGGTGAAGTTTTCCTCTTGCCGTTTTTAGACAGAGTGATGTTAGCTCATTGAAGAGGTGTTGCTGCGGGCTAGTGTAAATGTTTAAAATTCTGGCCATCCTGCGATGTGTGAGGCGTTTACCTGAGTTGGGATCGATTAGGTACTTAAGGAGGGACCATGTTTTGTGGAGACCGAGGCTTCCTTAAATTGGTCGCAGACATTGAGCAATCTGCCCCGTTGTAATTTGTTCGCATTGTCGTCCGCTATTCTCGTAATATTTCTGATCTCATTCAGGTCGGGAACTCTTCTTTTCTTTTTTCTATTCTTAATAATTTTCTGCGCGTCCTCCACAGGCACATTAGCCGTATGTCCGTTTCCGGTCTCATTAAATTTACACGGATGGTTCCCGTACATTTCTGGAGGCCGTAGAGAATGAGCAAAACGTGGTACATCTCCGTTTCCTGCAGTTTCGAGGGTGGTTCTGACCTTTTTACGCTATTCTCCAAAACGATTCCAGTCTACCACGAGAGCAGTGCGGTTGGTCACCTCGCAGTCGTTTCGTTGACCAATTGTGCCCATCATGGGGTGGTGGTCCCACTCTAGTGCACTGGCACGCAAAGTTGCGGCTCGCTATAGTCACGTCCAGATTTGTGTGTCGAGTTCGCTATCCTCGATCTTTTGTGGGCGCTGTCGAATATTTCAGTAGGACAAGTTTCTTGTCTTCTATGGTCTTCATTAAATTGGCTCCACAGACAGATTTGTTTTATCCGAGTAAACGGTGCGCTGCCTTGACGTCGCCCAGCTCGAGAAGACGGCGTCAAACTTGGATGGTCTTATGTCGTCGATGGATTTGTAAATGTCAGCTGAGACCTTGGGCTGGCAGTACATGTTCCTGATGAAAAGGCTGTGCGACGGGACTGTTATGTTTCTGGCGTGGAGCTCGGTGACAACATGTTGGCATCTTGTTTGTGTCGTGTCGATTTGAGTGAAGGCTATTGTGTTTTTAATGGTAATCGCTGTGGACTTTGTTGTTGAGTCTGTCTGAACACAGTATCCAGGCAAGGAGGGCTTGCAGCGAATCTTTTGTAGCGAAATAATGTTGGGTTTACATGGCATGAGGTCGATTTATTTGACGAGGATTGCTGCCGTCTGACGCAGCCCTTCACAATTACATTGCATGATTTTTACGTTGGTGTTAGTTTCAATGTTTGATGTCATAGTAATTGTTGGAGGGGTGCAGAAACACTTTACAAGTGAGCGTAAAATTTATAAGGCATCTAGCGGCTGTGGCATACCGCGTTGCATTTGTGCAAGTTGTTGAAAACTCGTAAAGATATTTTCGAGTTTTTTCTTCACGCCGTGCCTACGATCATCTTCGGTTTCTTGTTTGACTGGCTGATCATGGGGTCGAGCCGTGTCTCTAAGGTAAGGCAATTGTGCAGTCGCTTCCTTCTTCATGACAGAACTGTCATCGTTTTCTCCGCGTTTGGGATGTGTAGGCGGGAAAGCGGTTCTTTTTTTTGGAGGGACATTTCAATCCTTCGTTTGGATGGCTTTTATAGAAGTTTGCCCTTAGGGAACCAAATTTTTTCTTGAGGTCATTAATTGCGCTGTCTGTGGCTTTGAGTTCTTGTTTGAGAAGAGTAATTTTCCAGTTAGCTGGTTCGAGTTGTTGGGTCAAAGTCGCCTTTTTGTTTTGTTGCTCGCCACATCCGGTAACAAATGTAGCCCAGTTAGGTATGTTGTGTATAGAAATATCTGGAGAAGTTTGAACTGTGGAAATTGTGTATGTTAGCATATTGGTTCTTTGTGGTTGAGCTTTGGCGTTGCTTCGACTCGATGTTCCATGCTTGGATTGACTTCTTCTTGTGGTTGGATTACTGTTTTTGAGAATCTGTATATTTTATTTATGTGAGGTTTTATAATCCCGTTCTTGGTGCTGATTCATTTGTGTGATAGCAGAGGGCGTAATGTACCTCTGCGACACAGTTTCGATGCCGATAGGTGTGGACCCCCGCAAAGTTGGCGTGTGGGCAAACATGGATATTCTACCGTAGGATTCCATTTACCACAAAACGAACATGCCTTTACGCCTGGGTTTTGACAAGTTGGGGCGCGATGACCGAATTGTTTGCCCACATCACTTGGGGGGCACAGTTCTTATGTGGGCTAGTATAGTTACATCACCCAATCCGGACACATCGTGGCACAGTGTGACCGACAAAAGTTAGGGCAACCGATTGTGAGTTTTCCCCAAGCGTCTGGTCATACTTACTTCAAAAGTATCTTGTTCAGTGTTTTCTAGCAGTGCTGGCTCGGTGAGATCAATTGGAATACCGTGAACTTTCCCCTTAATTTTATCATCTGGGACGAGCAATCAAATTTTACTTTGTGTGGCTTGTTGTTGATTATGACGCGGTTAACTCGGATCATCCTGAAGAGGAACTTTTTTGACTGGAGTACTTATAGTAGCTGTATTTTGAATACGATACACTTTCATTTTTAAATCCGCCTCCCCCAAAGTCGTATTGACTGCTCACGTTAGTGCTGACGTGATAAGAGGGCGTTTGTGGTCAATTTTAATGCCTTGTTTCGGACGTAATTCCAGTTTTAAATCATTTGCTTGCACGGGAGGGAACCCACCTTTTTAAACTTATTTGGTGTTGCGGAACGTTGCAGCGTGTTTACATTAAACGGGATGGTGCTTTGTTAGATCCGGTCGGTGGTGGTTGCTAAGCTTAGGTTTGCTTGTCTGCGTTTCTCGCTCTTGGTGAGAATGTATTCCAACTTTTCGATGTTTTGTTTTACTTGCTGGTTACCAAACCTCTCGGTGCCCGATGCGATATTATCTCCGACCGATATGCCAGTCAGTTTAAATAGGAGTTGGTCAATACTTGGCTCTTGATGTCCGCACAAATTATGCTTGGCCATGAATTCTGTTGTAAAGCATATTTGTAGTCGTTAGGCCGACAGAGCCTGCGCTGATGGCGCTAATGTATCCGCAGCTACTTCGTCAATTGCTTCGGCCTGCTTTGCACTCAGAGGTCAACAGCTGGCTGAATGAAGAGGAATTCTAGTCGAGACGACGAGGACGACTTGAAACAAATTCTGGGAATAGCCGGAGGAATATTATGCCACCACGTACATGTTATGATATATAACTTTTCAGAAATATATAGTAAAACATCAGAGCGACCGCGAATTAGCGATCCACCGTTTCTCGCCTTCTTCCTCTCCCCCGTGCTATGGATAAGCGGTACGAAGCAGATATATCCAGTTCTTCTCGAGACTTTTCGAAGAATCTAAAGCATAACCTGCGAGTACGGACTTCTCAGAAGCCGCGTGACTTTTGCCCTCACTGTGACGCAAACTGGAGTGCCTGGATCGCCGCGACAAAATCGAGCATATTCCCCATAACCCAAGAACTATAGGACGCAGCCTCCCTTGTAGAGGACAGCACCCGTAGCTGCGGTCGTAAGTGCTCCCCACCAAAATCGGAGTTGCTTCCACTGGACGACCACAAACACCTCAGCAAAGCTCGTGGCTATATGAGACAACCATTCCCAGTAGGCGGTTATCTGATCTTTGAAGCTTCCAGAATCCGCATCCTTGGGTTGCACCTTTAAATATCAGTAACTAATGCGATTACTATTCGAAAACTCAAGTCCACTTGCCGATAAGTAATTGAGTTAACCAATAAAGTCACAATTAAAAACTGTGGTGTGACAAAGGCGTAAATAAAGAAAACTGTCCAGGCCTTCATAATTACCCGAATCATTTACAGTACACCATACCTTCGTCTTTCGGCCCGTTAAACTGACGAGGCAAATATCATTACACTGAATTGCTATGACAAGGCGCTAGGCCTACCATAATAGACCAAAACCGACAGACTTGAAGAAAAAGGTATCTAAAACACTATCGATGAACTAACATCAGCCCATCTGATGTGCCAATACAGAAGGATTGAGAAAAGGGGGGCAGAGGCACACCCATGATGTAATGGTGCTTTCACCGTTCTTATAAAACATTGTGGCTGAATCTTCCAGGTAGAAAAGCACATGCGGAAGTCTTTCTTCATCGTTCCGCCTGCTGAAATTATGGACAGCTCAACCTACTCTGGACACCCTTCAGGGTCTTCACCAAGGTATCCTCGGAATGATGGCTACTCTATGAGCTGCTCCAGAACAACAGGAAAAGTGGCATCGTTCCCCAGGGTTGCGGTCGCTAGGTATTCTTGCTTTCATTTTCTCGAGAAATAGTGTACACTGGTTGAAGACCTTGCAGTCGGCGGCGACCACGAGTTTGGTTTATTTCGAAGTTTGCACGGGGTCTAGGGACCATGTACCCACTCCTCCACCTGCTGTAATGAAACAAAGATGTTGCAGCACTGAATGCTTAGTGGGGCGATCTTATGCGAAACTATCGATCTCATACATCGTATAGCTACCCAACATCAGGGGCTCAAAGAGGCGGAGCGCCTTTGGCTGATACAGGCTTTCATTATTAGTCGCATCGCTTACACTTTTCCCTACTTGCTCCCTTCGCCCACGGAATTACATAAAGTAATTGTGTAATTAGGAAAATTGATAAAACAGCCTTGAAGGTACCTCAGAGCACATCCATTGCCCGCTTTGAATGACTTGGAGTCATTAACACAGCCGAAGAGTGTATTGAGGCCCATCTCTTGAGTCAACTCACTCGTCTCACAGCCACGCTCTCAGGCAGAATGCTTCTGCGACGGCTGCGCCTTGACAGCCCATTCCAAGTCGACGCGCCCATTCCCATTTCCAGAAACATTTATGAGCTACTAAAGGTGAGACTGATATCGCGCAATATGTAAACGATGTTTCATCGAGCACGCCGGGAGCATAGGGCGGGGACGTTAACCAAGCGGTACCCAATCACCCCCTCCACTGCCTACGGTGACGCTGCGAGATACAGCAGCCGTGAAGCTTATGCGGTAGCGGTCATTTATGGCACTGACGTCCCTCCGCTTGCTTCCCTTACTCTGCACAGCCATTACTCGGTGACCGCGGAAGAGGTTGCAGTAGCCGTAGCCATCACCCTCAGGCCGCCCGCCTACATCGTAATCTCCGATTCCAAAACGGCAGTTCAAAATTTCAGCAAAGGAATGATCTCGCCTTTTTTCTCTCAGAATCCTTCTTCAAAATTTTTCCACAACCTCAGTCGAGCTGCTATGGAATCCAGCCCATACAGGTGTGTGGGGAACGAGGTAGCACACAGAGCTGCTGGAGAGCTTACTGTCCGAGCTGGTCCTGGCTTTGAGCCCTTCCAGGGTGCCCTATGAGCAAGCGATAGACTTGTTACCTTCCACGACATAAACTCGCAGTACTGCCTCTCCCGCCGCCAACTACCCCCAGCGGCTCCAACCTTCTCCAATGAAGTGGAACGCTTATGACGACTCGATCAGACACACGCAATCCCCTGCCGACCTCAAGTTTACCTTACCTACCCTTCTTTGTACCCCACCCCTTTGTGCCCCGACTGCAGGTCCCTCGGTACCCAAGACCACTGCATGTGGCAGTGCCCCCAAAACCCATTGTCCCCTTTCAAAGACTGAGAGCAGTGGGCGAAGGCGTTTTGCAGCTCGCACCGTAAGGTCCATGCTAAGGTCATCCAATGAGCTTCAATGGTCACTGGTCGGTTACCACCACCGGTCACCCGCCACCCAGGCTAGCCCCATGGGGCTCAAATAAAGTTTTTTCTCTTTCTCTCTCTTTCGCAATAAACGTGAAGAAAACAAGCGCCGTAGGAGTAGCGCGCGAAGCGACGTGGACTAACCGAATGCAGCGCCGTTCGTCCGGAGAGCATTGATCTTTCCACACAGTTCTTTATGAACCCGTCGAATCATGCCGAGAATATTGGAGATGAAACAGAACACCTTACTCTAGTGAAGACAGATCAAAACACTCTCCCTACTAGATGAGACAGGCAAAGCAGGATACAAAAAAAGGAGAAGGGAACACGCTGTTCGCTGTGAAAAGAGATAAAGCAGAGAGGCATGGCCAGACTCCAGCAACAAAACACATTGGTAGAAAACGCAGAAGCAATATTTACACCGCGGGAGAGCGCAACCTAACTCAATTTGCTAGTTGAACAAGGCAAGACAATATTTTATCCCGTACCATTGCGGCAAAAGAGAAGGAAATTCGTTCACAGCATTTCTTTAGAATTTGGACAGAAAGCAAATAGTAAATCCCAGAATACAAAAACAAGTCTACGCCTCTTTTTTTACGCAATCTGAGTTATTCCCCGGGGGGAGCAAATGCCGTATCTTCGCTTACAAATCTGTGGAGTTCTTTTTACTTACAGCGGACCTGGACTGTGTTCAGTGGCGTCACCAAAACTGGAGACGTTGATATGCTTACTGTGTGTTAATGTGCAGGATTGAAGAAGTAAATGTATGTATTGGGGGTCAATGGTATCATTGTTGGATGCGGTACCCATTTCTTCAACACCGACATGGAATTACAAGTCTTCCCTTTATTTTCAGGTTTTATACTAGGAAACGTGTGAAGAAAAGACAACAAGCAGCACTGCGTTATTGCGAAAGCGTGATAGTTCATTCCTCAAACGCTGTTTTGCCTTCTTTTTATAGCTCTAGTATGCAAACTGGCATATCCGCAATGCCTTTTTTCTGGTCTAGGGTTTCGTGTATCGCAATAGAAAAAACCAGTTGCAGACTATACTACACTTGGTCGCAATTTATGAGCAAAGAATGAGCAAACTTGCGAAAATCTTTTACTGTAATAAGCCATTTTCTACCATGCAGTAAAAGGCAATGTTAAAAAAAATTGGCAAAAGCGGTGCTGTAGTACAAGGTGTGCTGCGAAAATTTTAAATGTTGTTTTGGCAAAATGCGCGGTATTTCTGCAAATCCTGTCAGCTATGGAAATTTCAATACACACCAATTTAAAGTAACATTGCCAGATTCCAGCTTCAGTATTTTTAATTGGTTTTATTGATTGGTTAATGCACGTGAAAAACAAAAGCCTTGACCCTCACAATTGTTTTCAGGTAGGTTCTCAAAACTCAGTTCGGTTCAAAATGTACCGTATATACAATATTTTTTCTTACGTGTAGAATATTTATTCATTGGAGAAGTCTTACCATTTGAGGTAGCTGCCAGTGATACTACTTTTACGACGGCGCATTTACTATCTGTGTATGTAAATAAGTAAGATGACTGCGGTCCCCCTGAAAACACGCAAATAAAAGTTAACAATGATACACACTTACGCTTAGAAAAACATTTGGGTAAACGCATGCTTTGTTGGCTAAACATTAAAACTTTGTTGTAATGTTACCACAGGAACCTATCCTGCTGGGAACTGCAAAAACCAAAAGAACGGGACTCAGCATTATATTTCAATAAACAAAACTTGTAAAACATGTTTTAAACGCATTATCATTGAATTCGGATTGCTAAAATGAAATTGGGGAACACGCACACACGAACGCAGATGTCCAGAATATTTTGTACAGCGACCAGTCACTGGTGGTATTTTGTAATTTTCTGTGGAGCAAGCACCACTCCTTTTCCTTGTTTGGCACGCCCGAGTAAAAATTAGCGAGGCAAAATTACAGCTACTACTTTACGAACCGGCGACCGAGAGCCAGCTAGTGTACACTTTTACTGGGTCTGTGGATAAAGTCTGTGGATTTTTCTGCAGACCTTACTACAAATGCTCGTTTAGATTCGTCGCTGCTCATCAGTGGCCGCGACGTTTCTCTGGACGCCCACCTGCATTATCCCAAGCTGCTTCAAATCCAGGTACCGCACAATACGACAAAGCGCTGACAAAGTTGATATACCGACACCCAATACTGTGCCCCCTCTGGCACGTGGAAAAATTCACAGAGAATATCAGCACGACTATTTCAGCACCCACTGTTTCCGAGCCATATAGGGCCCGCCACCCCAACTCTCATGACAACAATGCCCATTTTTGTGCAAATATTTTAGTTCGCTTTTTAGTGGCGTGCTGTCATGTCAGTACCCAAATTTTATTGCAGTATCGTGCTTCCTGGTGTCATTAATAGTTGGCCGACATTTGTAGTCATCCTTATACTCTCTGCATCAACGTAAGAGGTGGCCATTTGCCGCTGCCTCCCGCCGTCATCATCACTGTGATAAGCAGTTACATTCACCATTAAAGAATAACCCAGTTCTCGCCATCCGAATTTGTTTCTTAAACAAAATAGTCCCATCACCAGGATTAAAGGAATACGCAGTTGAATAACAGCGTACAGACCACCATCTAACAATGACGTGATTGGCTTGAACGATGGAACGGGACTGCCGTATTTGAAGAGACTCCAGATGGCCGTGAAGAAAACCCAAGGAATTGTGGAGACACAAATTTTTTATCTGAACGCACTCCCTCAAATACTCTAATGATATTTGGTAACTTATAAAACAGCACTAGAAACAGGGCTACAGAAAGGGCACACAGACAGGGCGCTGACTAACAACTGAGTTTATTGTCACTGAACAGGCTATAAATACGGAAAGAAAGTGACACGTGAGGAAAGAAATAACAACTGAAGAATACAAAAAAACTACAAAAAACAATCAGTTTCAAAAAGTGCAGTGATCTTCATTACTAACACAACCGTAGCAACTAGCACGCCTTATCTACATTATACCCGCCGCGGTGGCTCAGTGGCTAAGGCGTTGCGCTGCTGAGCACGAGGTCGCGGGTTCGATTCCCGGCCGCGGCGGCCGCTTTTCTGATGGAGGCGAAAAGCAAAAACGCCCGTGTGTACGAGATTTCGGCGCACGATAAAGATCCCCAGGTGGTCAAAATTAATCCGGAGCCCTCCACTACGGCGCGCCTCATCGCCTGCGTTGCGTCGGCGCGTTAAACCCCACAATCAATCAATCAAATTATCTACATTATCACCAAGAAAGTGAATTTCTTTCCCCGTAAGACAAACAGACGGAGCGCTGACGCAATCATGTTTCCGGGTATGCATTTCCCAGGCCTCTCTAATCTCCCGTCGCATTCGGACGCGGTATCGCGCCAGCACGTGGCTTTGCCCGCAGTATGGACGACCCCGAGGAACGGAAAATCCTCTTCCATTTCATGTGCATCATTCAGAATTGGCGCCCGCGACAAACAATCGTCATGATGATGATAGTTGGGTTTTATTGGCGCAAGGCCGACTATAGGCAAAGAGCGCCAAAGAAGAATTTACTGAATTGTGATGAGCGCGTAAATACTAAAACATGTGACTAAAAGTAAAAGTGATGCGAGACAAAAGACAATGGAGATGGCTGGTGTATAGGACCAGGATGATTACACGTGATATGACAAGAGCTGCAGAAAGTTCACCTCAGCTAAAAACTTAAAAACACGCTGCCTAGAAAACATTGGTTCGTCAGCTAAAAAATATGATGGGTGCACAGGAATGTGTCGTCTCTATAATTCAGGGAAATGTTTGTGTCGTGTTGTGTCAGGTTCTCTGCATGTGATTAGTATCTGGACTACGGATAGGCCCTTTGCACACCTGCTACACATGGGTCCCGAAGTTCCAGTGAGCAGGTGGGAGTGCGTCCCATGTGTGTGACCTTCCGCAGCCTAGCCAGAGCGACTTCAGTGTATCTGTTGTGTGAGTGAGGTATGTAGCGTCCCAGTTGTGGTTTTATTACGTGTAGTTTGTTGTCTATTTGTTGACTCCAGTGTAGTTGCCATGTGTTACGAAGCTGTCGTCTGGTGTGCCTTTAGGTCGGTGTAAGGTACTGTTGTAATGTCAACTGTAGTAATGAGAGCAGCATCACCAGCCATTTGGTCGGCGGCCTCATTGCTAGGGATTCCACAATGCCCAGGTACAAAGCATATGGTTATTTCAGGATTTGAGGCATATGCAGTCATTAGTACCTTACACGTTGTTACACGTGCTTTTGTATTCTGCAATATTTGTGGGCACGAATATTTGTTGTATTTTGTTACAATGCGTCAACAACGCATTGATAAGTGCACTGCTTTTGGATCTCAGGATTGTACATACAATCTTTTTGTACAGCAGCAACGATTTGCGAAAAACTATGAAGGCGGCGCACTAAGGGTGAAACAACCATCGTTAGATAGAGAAAGGAAAGGTAATAAAAGAGCGCTCTGAACAGAACACCATGTTTTTAGTTTTTCTTCTCATGCTAGAAACATCGCGAAGTTTGTCAAATTTGCTTTAATTATTTTTGTAAATTGTTGCAGAACAATTACCACAATTGTTTCTGCTCGAAGCAATAATGGAAAGCTTAGTTTTGGTCCAAACTGCATGCGTAATAGTGTGTTTGCGAGAGTGATAATTGGTTTTGTTTGTTGATAGTTCGAAGTTAGGCGGTCGCTACTACACTGAAAGCGCGTACTTGAGGTAAAATTCTACCTCGCAAAACAAAAAATGCTTCAAAAACCATACTATGGAAATGAATTCGAACAAAACTGCTTAATTATTCCAGAATTGTTATCAATGAGGTTATCTAGAATGCTTAAATATTTAGCAAGAAGTTTTTTGAGCGTACAATTTTCTTTAAATGTTAAAAGCCGGACGGGTTATAACATTAGGCCACACAGCAACACTGCCGTTTAATGCTTTTTATCTTCCCTCTTTGTTTTAAAGCACTGCAAGAGCTGTAGTTCTCGCCAACACAACGTGACACAGCGTGATTTGCTTGCCCACAACAGATGCGCGTTTCGCTTTCTGCTTTGGTAACAGCGCAATTTTTTAGAGGCTATACAATACGTTCATATAGCTGGAGCCGGAAAAAAACCCAGAATATTAGTGACATTGATGAAATGCTGTAATTGTAGAGAAAAAACAATGCCAAGCCCGAAAGAGAGAAACACATATGTTTAAACTATCTGATAGGTGTTGAAAAGCAAATTTTAGATGCAGGTTGTACTTTGTGAATCCGTATTTCGAACACAAGGTGCACTTGTTGTCTACGTTCTGGAACTGTTTAGGTTGTAGAGATAAGTTAAACAATTTGTTCAGTGTCCGCGTCTTACAGGAGTAAAAACGTTCGCAGCGAGGCATGATGTGTAACATTGCTAATCATCTGCATGAATTTAACACGCATAAGTGGCAGTTCCCTTTTCAGCAGTCCCGTTTAGATGGCTAAGACAAAGCACAAAAACCAAGCTTCTATCTCGTAAACGTCACGTAAGCGGCAGGATTTGCAACGAACGCTGACGGAACCTTGTAGCCCAGTAGGCTCCGATGAAATGACTTTCTGCTCCAGTTATTCCTATGGTGCTCTTGTAGCGGAGGCCGCACGGCAACACAGCGCAAGCCGCTCCTGCGAGACGGTGATGTTCCTTTCTATCCGGACTGCCGCCGGGGTTGACGACAGTGCGCCTTTGTGGAAAACGCGTATTGGTGACGGTTGCCATTGGTGGAGGCTTAACGTGTTGTCCGGCCAACTCCTGGCATTAGTCCTGACGCCCTTGCCGTCTGCTAAATTGTGGCGCCTTTTCCCTCTCTCTTTTGAAAGACGCAGGAGTTCCCCTTCTTTTCCTTGTAGGGGGACGCTGTCAGCGTACGTATCTTTTGTTAATAAACCGTTTTGTCTTGAAACTGCGAACCAACTGCACGTCTACATTCTCGCCTCCTAAAGCAGCCGAAATTCCGGGCTGCTACAGAAGTGGTGACCCGAACGACGCTCTAACGAAGACGCCGCGATGAGCTCGGATGACCGCACTGCTGCCTCCACGCCTGCTGTCGTCGCCACAGAATTGAAGCTGCGAACTTTTCGGCCTAAAAATTTTTGAGTTTGGTCCAGCCAAGTGGAAGCCTGTTTACAGCTCCGGCACATCAGCTCACAGTCGAAAAAGTACCTTCACGTCGTCGCAGCCCTGCCCCTAGAGATCGCTGACGCTATCGACGACATTTTGGTTTCACCCCCCCCCCCACAAAGGTAATACGACATCATCAAGAAGGAGGTGGTGGACCGCCTCGAGGCGCCTGATGGAAGGAGACTTCAGCGGTTCTTCTGTCGGGAAGAGCTGGGCGACCAACAAACTTCCCAACTGCTTCACCGGATGCTGCAACTACTCAGTGTGCACGCGAGTCAATACAGCCAGCTCCCACTTCGTGAACATTTTTTACAAAGGCTCCCCAGTCGGTGCGCGTGGTTCTCGTGGGTTCAGATGAGACGTCCCTTGATCGACAGGCGCAACTTGCCGATTGCATCACGGAATACCCAACTCCAAACCTCACGCCCATAGCTCCTGCAAGAACATGCGAACAACGAGATCGACTGTCATGCCTCGAGGAGAAAGTGCAACAACTTACCAAGGCCATGCAGCAACTTTTGCTGTCTCGCTCTCCCCCACAGTGCGAGAAACGACGTTACCGATCCCCTTCAAGACAGCCAAGATCTTCCCAGAGAAGCCAGTCACAAGATAGACAAGACGGTGTTTGCTGGTACCACCGTTGTTTCGGCACGGGTTCTAGCCTCTGCACTCAACCTTGCTCTTTCGGGAAACGAACAAGGTAGAACGGCGGCTTATGACATCGGCCTTCCACCCAGCCGTCTCGTCTTCCCAGTCGACCGCGTAAGAAACTCCCGCCTGCTAGTCGACACGGGAGCCGAAATGTCCATTGTCCCGGCAAACCCCGAGGATGGCTGACGTAGCCAGAACATGTCGTTGCTACGGGCGGTGAACAACACTGCCATCGCTACGTAAGGCTCACGCTCCCTGACAGTAGACGTCGTGCTCAGCCGCCTGTTTCGCTGGTTCTTCGTGGTAGGAAACGGTAATTTTGCCATACTTGGAGCAGACTTTCTCAGTCACTTTGACCTCGATGTCAGCATACGTTACCGTTGCCACAAGGATAACAACACATCCCTCACAACACAGCGTCTGGATGAGCACAGTGTGTTGTTGAAACCTCGAAAATACGTGTTTGGTGTCGAGGCTCTCTACTTCCTCAGCCACCGCATTACTGCTGAAGGCATTATGCCATTGAAATCTAGGGTAGAATCTGTCAAGAATTGTCAGCCTCCAACATCTTTCCGCAAGCTGAGAGCGTTCCGCGGGCGCTTAAACTTCCACCGGCGGTTCATTCCGTCTTGTGCTCGAGTACTCCCGCCATTTACCTACCTTCTGCACCGAGACGACCAAAAGGGAACAGAATTTTTGTGTCTGACAAACACCAGAACGCTTTCCAGAAGGCTAAGGACGAGCTGGCCGCGGCTACCCTTCTCATTCATCTACTGCCTGACACTCCTACATGCCTCATGGTGGACGCCTCCTTCACATTGGTCGGAGCTGTGCTGTAGCAACAGGAGTGTGCACAGTGGAAGCCACTAGGCTTCTTTTCGATACGACTGAAGCCTGCAGAAGTACGGTACAGCACTTTTGGAAGCTAGATGGTCGAGATTGACTGTTCGATTAAGCATTTTCACTACTTCCTCGAAAATCGTGAGCTTTACATCTTGACAGACCACAAGCCCCTCATTCACGTATTCAACAACAACAGTTCCTCCTACTTAGAAGGGGAAATTCCTCAGCTCTCATTCATCTCTGAGTTTCCTACAGACATCCGTCACGTTCTCGGGGATCAAAAAAGAATCAGACAACGCCTTGTCTCTCGTCAACACTTTCGGCACAAAAGTCCTGGACTTCGAGGCGATGGCCATGGCTCAGTGGGAAGACACTGAATTGACGAGACTGACAGAGGGAGGTGGGTATCATCACTCGTCTTTTCGGAGTTTGCACTTCCCTACGTCCAGGCACGATAACCTGCGGTACCGTCCAGGCAACCACACGAGCTTTCGTACTACTGAATTTTCGCCGAGTGTTATTCAACACTTTCCACTCCATCAGCCACCCAGGTGTCCGCGCCACCCAGCAGCTGATAAGAGAACCCTTCATTTGGCCCGGGGTCAACGCCGACGTGCGACGTTGAGCTCGGACATGTGAAACGTGTGAGCAGGTGAAGGTGACTCGCCACACTCGGGCTGCACTACAGGAATTTTGAACTCCTGAGTCGCGGTTTGACCAGGTTCCCCTCGAACTCGTGGGACCGCTACCGCACTGCCAAGGTTTCAGATACCTGCTCACATAATGTGAGAAATACCGCCGATGACCCGAAGCAGTACCAATTGCGGACATATCAGCTGAGACCGTCCTGCAGGCCCTTATTCAGAAACGGGCTTCCAGCTTCGGCTCCCCCGCCCGCATAACAACTGACCGGCGACAGAAATTCCAGAGCAACCTCTTTTCCGCGCTTTCGACCCTCCTCGGCACGAGGCTGCAGCATACAACCGCCTTCCTCGCCGCCAGCAACCGAATTGTTGAGCGCTTGCACAGGCAACTCAAAGATGCATTTACAGCGAAACTCGAACGCCAGCACTGGGTGGGAAAGCGCCCGCTCGTTCTCCTTGGCCTGCGCTTAACGGTGAAGCAATGCCTCGGCTTCAGTGCAGCGGAAATACTGTAGGCTCAACAGTGAGTCTCCCGGAAGAATTCTTCTCGAACCAGACACCTTCCGCCCCAGCAGCCTCAGACCACATGGAGAAGCTGCGCGCATGGCTTGTGCAACTCAGGTCAACAGCGCCTCCCATCACCCTCAACACGAAGGTGTTTACTTTTCTTGACATGGACTGAGCTGCACATGTGTTCGTGCGCCACGGCGCAACGAAGCCGCCCCACACTCCGCCGTCCGAAGGCCCTTTCAAAGTTTGGGGACGTAATAAGAAGGCCATCACAATCAACGTGCGAGGCAAACGAGAAGTCGTCGCCGTCGGCTGCGCCAAGCCTGTCATGTTGAATTTGGTGTTAATGCTGCCTCTCGAGTACGTTTTTAGTGACAGTCGCTGTGCTCTCACCTTTCGCGATTCAGCCGGTAAGTGCTGCCTTTCTTTAAAAGTTCCGCAATCCAGTGGAGCAGCCTCTGTAGCGGAGGCCACACAGCACCACAGCGCAAGCGGCTCTAGCGAGACGGGGCTGTCCCTTTCTCTCAAGTCTGCCGCTAGGTTAGACGACAGTGCGCCTTTTTGGAAGACGCGTATTGGCGACGGTCGCCGTCGGAGGAGGCGTAACTTGTTGTCCGGCCGACTCCTGGCGTACGTCCTGGCGCCCTTACCGTCTGTTTGATTGGGGGGCTTTTTTCCTCTCTCTTTTGAAGGACGCGGGGGTTCCCAGTCTTTCGCTCGTCGGGGGACGCTCTCAGTGTGCGCATCTCTTGAAAATAAGCAGTCTTGTCTTGAAACTGCCCAACCAGCTCCATGTCTGCTTTCTCGCCACCTTCAACAGCCCACATTCTGGGCTGCTACACCATTCTGTCGCAGCCATGTAACCATGGCGGTGTGTTGGCACGAGAGTGAATTTTATATGCTTAATATTTGTCTTTGTCATATTTTTGTTTATATTTAGTGCGTGAAACGATACCAGAATTTTAGAAAACAGGCAAATAGATTTTTCTCGCCTTCTTAAACTACGAACCTTATCTCAGAGTCACAGACATTGGTTTTAGCTTTTCATTTAGGTGGCCAAAAGCTCTCTCCTCGCCCTCTTCGCAAGTCATGGACCTTGTGTTCTCCAGAAAAAAAGACAGCAGTCAAACACGCAAGCAAGGAACAACATCTGGGCCAAGTAATTGCACTAGTCATTCCGTACTGTTACCCTATATTCTTGACGACGACCCTCGGTGCCATCAGAGAACGCTCTGTTCGAGCACGAACGAAGCATCCTGTTATCGCAGCTGTATTTAACTTTTTGCAGCGGAATAAAACGTGCCTCGGTGTTTTGACTGTTTTTACACTGCAGGATTGCTGGGTATGAACGGAGCCTTTTAGGGGAGGCAGGTGTGTTGTCCCTGAAGCGAAAAAGTGTGAATCTGTGTTTGCGCCGACGACCTGAACCCTATTTAAGGCCCTCTGCAACACTTTGTAGAACCGCTTTCACTATTACCTTTGCGCCTGGAAGCACTGAGAAAGTTATGGCTGTCGCAAGGAAAGAGCGGCACTGAGTGATCTGCGCGTGGTTTACTTTAGTTTTTGCCTTTCTTTCGAGTGCAGCGCACTTTACGGGCTCGCCTTGTCGTCGTAGCTTGGTCGCTGTGCACAAGTACAGCCACATGGCGATCTGGCGTAGCAGCTGTCGTCTTGGCGTAAGACAAAGGCTTCGAAGACCAAGCGGCCTATATAGTCATAATCGTTCGAAACAAGTGAACCCCTGTCGGTTGCGATACATCTCCCCATTTATAAGCACAAAGGAAACTAAAGGTACATTTGAGGCAAAATATTCGTAATTAGGCAGAAGTGCGCGCGTTCATTTAGTTGCGAACGTTCGTTGGGTGGGTTTTCACGATATAAAGGGAAAAAAGTGTTATTGCAATGCCGCGACGTGCGGCAGGAAAAGCAAGCACAAAAAGAACAGAACTCTTGTGGTGCACTATCAGGTAGGCGGCGCGCGAGCAGTGCGAATGAGGGAAATTTCGAATTGTTTCGGGAAGTAGCAGTGAGCGGATAACGGCGCTACAGCCCATTATGGCGAATTACCGTTCGGCCCCTTAGACAGCTTTGACATTGATTGGAACGGCCTTAACTTTTTAATAGTCGCTATCAAATGCATTCATTACTGCAACTGACCGAAAGCCGCCCAACAGGTGCTGCACCGCAGAGATGACTTTATTCACGCACCCGAAGAATGCGAAGCCCGGAAGGAGGAAAAAATCTTTTGAGCCAGTGTTGAAGTTGTCTGAAGCGCATGGGGAAGCAATGATGGACTGAGATATTTTGTGGCCCCCTGTTAACAGTACGAAATGTACTAGTTGATTACGTTCTGCGATAATTTAAAATTTCGAGAGAGCTAAACCTAATGTTTCAGAGTCCCTATAAAATACCATAGGCTGCCGAAAAAGATACCAACATGCCAGTCAGACATCGCAATAAGGCGAGATTTCGTAACTATCTTCCACGTACCCCAGTTATAGCAATTATTACTTATGCTGCCTCTGAAATGTTAGAGCACCGGTCGGCTTGTCGGCATACCAAAGCTGTCATAATTTTTTGCAACACATACAAGATACACATCTTCGTTATGTGAAGGACAATTCTTAATACGTGCACATAAATTGCGAATGTTTCGGTCTGCACTTCCAAGGGAGATTTTCAAGTTAGGCAATTACTGATATGATGGTACTATTGGAGAATAGAGTTAGAAGTTGGGACAATACACCGCTAAAAATATTGTGTTTAACGTTTACGCGTTCAGGTGTTAGTTGTTTACTAAAACGATATCTTAGGCGTAGCAAATTAGGGTTATTGCAGCCAAATGTGCTGCAATATGTGCAAGGCGTTGTGTGTGTCTTCTCAAAACCCGTACCGATTACGTTGAACCATTGGCAAAGAATATAAATCACATAAAAAGCGACTAACAAATCTTTGCCCAAGCCAAGTGATGAGAGTGGTTTAGATTGATCTGCTTCTGTGATTTTTATGCGCTTCATGCAGTGTAATAATTTAAGTTCGAATGAAAAAGCTATTTGCGAAAAAAAAATTTGTTTGCTGTTTTTGTTGCGTGCAATAAAACACATCTAGCAGTTCATCGATTTTCATTAAAAGCCCAGCTGAGAACAATATAACGGGAAGTATAGTATCGAGAAGAAGGTATTTTATTACAGCATGATTGCTGCACAGCTTGCTCGATATGTAGCAGTCACTGGATTGCATCACTCTCAAGTTGCAGTTCGAGAAAAACAATAACCTTTAAAGAAGTAACATAAATTTGATACATGAGAAATGTAGCTTGAAATATGCACTTACGATTTGGTGGGAAGATTTAAAACCGCAAAATTCTGGAGTCAAAAAAATTACTGTTCACTTACAGCTTTCTTTTGTGGTGTTCATAATATTTAAAAAACCAGATTCATCCTTAGAGAACTGGAATATTTCCAAGTATTTTATACTTTGGCTACAAAGGAAAAATGAACGCCTTCAATTATTTTGTTTTACACGGTACAATAACTTAAAAGTAATCTCTAATAAACAACCTTTGACGCGTAAGTTTGGAAAGCACAATTCACAAAAGTGCCGTGTCAGAGGGCAACACTTGTGGCATAAACCACCAGACATTTTTGAACGAAGCACTATTGTTTTTATTTCGTTTGTTCCATAGAATTTTGCGGCAGCTGTTTGTCCATTCAATATAACGAAAAACCTCAAAAGACGGACTTTTATAACGGCAGGGCTGTTTGGGCTTGGCTTGGTCCAGTGGCGGTAACAAAAAGTACCAAGAAAGAACTTTCGGCGCGAACTTCCTTGCAAGAACACCTCGCCGAGCCTCGCACGAATTCGAGCAGCGTGGACAGAGCCAACGCTCGCCTATCTATGACGTCACTGCTCGGCAGCGGCGCCTTCGTTAAACCCCGACGGTGACAAACAGCGCCTTGTCACTTCGCGGCGAGCATATCGTTTATACTTCCGCAAGGAAGGAATGGGTCGGCCTAAGAAGTATCAAACTCTCGAGGAACAAGGAGCAAATCGGGGATGGCATAGCGTCGCTCCTCGAACCATTGCTTATGACTATCAGAAGGCTACGATGCAACCACGACCACGAGCATTGCGCCGAAGGTGGCGTGCCTAAGAGGCAACGAAGAGAGGAAGATCCTGAGTACCAAGCTCGTGATGCGGAGTACAAGCCATACCTCCAGCAACATGATCCCGGACTGCGGGTGGGGCGAACGACTGGTTCCAGCACGCATTCCTGAGCACCGACTGTGGCCACAGCTGTACAGCCAGCTGCGCTGAACCGACCGTACATGTCGAAGACGTGACAGCTCAGGTTTGACCAAGCTTGTCCACCATATGATCTGCTATCACTGTTCCTTTCCGAGGCATTCTTGACTGCCAGTCCTTATTACTGTCTTCATTTATGAAAACCATCATTTGCACTTCTTATTCGCCCCATGCATAGCAAGGGCCTCTGCTCTGGCAGTCTTTTGTTTTATTTATTTACAGATACTGCAGGCCCTTCTCGGGCCCATGCAGGAGTGAAGACAAAGAAATACATCGGCAGAAATTCAACATACAACTCGACAATACATCCGTGTTGCTTGACGTAATTTTAAAACGTACAACACATATAGGCGGAGGCGCAAATAAGCTTACACAATCGCTTATGGAAAAGAAATGAAAATGATAATGTATTCCAATTTTGAAACTACATATCAACCAAAGCCTATATTATCAATACGCTGAGAAAACACTTCTAACGACACAGAGTTCACCGTCTCTTCAGGTAACATATTCAAGTAAGAAATTGCTCGAGGAAACGAAGAAAAGTTATGCAAATTAATGTAACTAATTGGTTCCATAATGGTCTTACTGTGATGAGTTCTCGCTGAATGTTTGAAAGGCTCTTGGATGTAGTTTTCCCGCGACAATTTGAAGTGACCGTAGTAAAGCTGATAAAGAAATTTTAAGCTAGATATGACCCTACGCTGCTCGAGTTTTTGGAGGTTCGCCCTATTACGTAAATTGGTTACTCTCGAGTGACGCGAATAAACAGAATAAATCAAGAGCAAAGCTAAATTCTGTACTCTTTCAATTTTACTTATCAAGTATTGTTGGTACGGGCTCCAAATGACATCTGCATACTCCAACTTAGGTCGTACTAGTGCTTTGTAAGCGTTTAATTTCACAGCAGGAGGGGTATTGCGCAACTTTCTTTTCACAAATGCCAATTTCTTAAATGCACCCCGACAAACGTTATCCATGTGCGTTTCCAAACTAAGGTTACTTGTAAGTGTGACGCCTAGATATTTAACCTTATCATATTTGTTGATGGCAGCATTACCTCAAGAATAAGTAAAGCCGAGGGGCCTCTTTTTGTTGCTGAATGTAACAGAAGTTGTCTTATTAGCATTTATTCTTAAATCCCACTTTGTACACCATGTCTCAATTGAGTGCAAAGCATTGTTTAATTTAATTTGGTCATCTCGAGTATTAATAACTGTGTATACCACGCAGTCGTCCGCCAAATATTTAATATGGATAGGGGGTTCAACAGTAAGATAAATATCATTTATATATACTAAAAAAAGGAGAGGGCCCAGTACAGAGCCCTGTGGAACTCCAGAGTAAACGTCCAACTCTTCGGAGATACACTCAATAATGGCGACACACTGTGTTCTATTTCTTAAGTGCCTTCTATCTATGAGACTACTTTTCGTTCAATGCCAACTGCGAGTAGTTTCGTAATCAGATCGGGATGAGGGACGACATCGAACGCCCTTGACAAATCTAGAAATAGAGCGTCGGTTTGACCATTTGTATTAAGTGTACTAATTAAATCATCTGTTATTTCAGATAGTTGGGCAACGGTTGATAAAGCAGATCTAAAACCATGCTGCTTGGAATAAAGCAAATGGTTGTATTCTAGGTAAGTATTGATGGCCTTATAGATAATATGCTCAAATAGTTTACAAGTACTCGTTAAAGAAACTAGCCTGTAGTTGTTAATTTCTAGAGGAGAGCCAGATTTATGCAAGGGAATAATTTTTGCCGAGCGCCAGTCATCGGGAATAGTCGAAGTGCGTAAGGACATAACGTAAATTTGATGTAGATATTTAGCTACCCATGCAGCATATCTACTTAAAAAAGTATAAGCAGTTGATCAGGGCAAGCTGATTTCTTCACGTCTAGTTTATGCAAAAGGCTGAGGACACCATCCTCTGTTATTTTTACTTAAGGCATAGGACAATCAAAAATATATGACGGCAGCGCAGCGTGCGAAGCTGTCCGCGTGTACACAGATTGGAAAAAGGCATACCCGGCAAGTTGAAGTCTCCTGTAACTATAATATTCGATCTGGAATTTCTATTTTCTGCAAGACAGTCGTACATGGCTTCTAAATATTCGTGGGAAGCATTAGGTGGTCTGTATACGCCACCAAGAAGTATAGTTTTGCCAAGAAATTTAAGTTTACACCATAAACTTTCGTGGTCACAAATGCAACCCAAAATAGTGAAACCAATGTTGTTTTTATGGCGATGGCTACTCCCCCACCCCGTGATTCCCTGTCTTTACGAATAAGTTTATAAGTAGAGGGTACGACTTCCGAATCCTGCACACCTGCATGCAACCATGTTTCTCTAATTACTAAGACATGAGGATGATACCAGGATAATACGTCTTCGACTAAACCAGTTTTATTCACGATGCTGCGCGCATTGAGCGAAACAACTCTGAGCACTTTGGTTACAGACTGTTATTTTTTTCGCGCTTTCAGTTGGTCACACGGGCAGGCGCAGCTGAATCAGGTTCAATCCGCTTCTGCGCAGCAGGCTGCGTGACTTCTACCCGGCAGTTTAGAAGCTGGTTCCAAGTGTAAACTTTGTCGCCGACCTTCAATTTATCAAAAGATAGTAAAACCTTCGCCCCATTAGCCTTTTCCTCAGCTGCAGAACGCCACAGCCTACCGCGCAAGTCACTTAGCGTTTTTGAGAAGTCCTCTGATACTGAAATCTACGTTCCTTTTAGCTTAGGGCATGATGCCATTATTTTCATTTTCTCAGAAAAATCAAAAAGCCGCAGCATAACCGGCCGCTGTTTCTCAGCATTTTTGAAACCCAGCCCGTGAATCCGCTCAATTGATTTAACGTCCACGCCAAGTAACTCTTTGAATACCTGTTGCTCAACTATGTTTCGCAGGCATTTGTTGTCTTCGTTTGGCTCTTCACTTAGGCCAAAAATTATAACATTATTTCTTCGAATACGCTTTTCCAGGTCTTCGACCATAGCTGACAGCTCGTCTACCAATTCCTTTGTCCCCTTGCAGAGTACCTCGTGCTCGGCCAGCTTATCCTCACATTTTTTTAAACGAGCAAACTCCTTTTCCATCGAAGTTATCCTTTTCTGTACATTACCTATAGTTAATTCAACCTGCTTCAGATTGGCAGAAAGTGCGGTGAGCGTCTAATTGGTTTTTGTTTCTCTTTTAGTATCTTCTTCAGAATTTGGCTATTTACGCTAGCTTCAGACTCCGAATCTGAGGTCGGTCCGGGGTTTAGCTCTACGTCTCCAGATGTTAAAAACAGCAATTTTATAACATGCAAGCAATCACACAACAAAGCAAGCAGACTCTGTGGGCTTGGCAGCACGGTTAAGGTAACTGAATCGTCCCTAATTAAATACACAGAGTATTTGTCACCAACCTGGGCTAAGAAATAGAAGTTCATGAGCATCCGTCCATACGCGGTGCTGCCAAGCCTACTGAAAGGCTGCAGAAGCTGGCTCCGGGTTTTATGCCAAATCCAGAAAGTGTCCACTGACGTCACACTGGTGGCGAGATGGTGGCGAAACAGCACTCGAGGCGCAGCCTGCCGCTCCATCGAAGGAACACTCCGGCGCAGGCGCGATGAAAATTGCTTGCGATAAAGGAATGTCAGCCGGTCGCCCAACGATAGAGTCCGCCCCCAGCAGGGCAATATAGGTGAAGAAATAGAAGTTTATGAGCATCCGTCCGTACGCGGTGCTGCCGAGCCCACTGAAAGGCTGCAGAAGCTGGCTCCAGGTTTTATGCCAAATCCGAGGAAGTGTCCACTGACGTCACACTAGTGGCGAGATGGTGGCGAAACAGCACTCGAGGCGCAACCTGCCGCTCCATCGACGACGCTCCATCGAAGGAACACTCCGGAGCAGGCGCGATGAAACTTGCTCGCGATAAAGGAGTGTCAGCCGGTCGCCCCACGATGGAATCCACCCCCAGCAGGGCAATCTGGGTGAAGAAATAGAATATGGGACATCTTGAAGGTAGCGCACCTAAACACGGACACAAGGGACGAAACGACAAACCAGAGCGCTGACTCACAACTGATTTTTATTAGAACAGACACACACTTAAATACTACAACCTAAACCCATGTGACCAGACATCATGCATACGTCACAATCCAGCGTATCATTTCTAAAACATGACAGGCATGAAACAGACTGTGTGGATGAAGGTGCGTGTTATATTTAGGTTACAGAGCCATTTAAAAATTCAAACTCACTCTTATGTAAATGAATCGACGGCACACTAAACCACCACACCCCCTTTTTTCTTATATTATATGCCTCAATAATCTCGCATGTTAACTTATCCCTGTGCACAGATAAAATAACCGTTTCCTCGAACTCAGGCTCGCAGTTGCACTTAGGTACGTGTTGAGCCACGTGCGAGCAGGTGTCTCCTCCTAAAGACCTTCTGTGTTCCAACAACGTGACATTTATACATCGAATTGCCTTTTGTTCCATGCAAAAAGTAAGTTCTCTACCTTACGCTATTTAATTGTGGTTATGTGTATATTGGCCAGACAAGTCGATGTATCAATGTCAGGTTGCTGGAACACAGAAGGTCTTTAGGAGGAGACACCTCCTCGCACGTGGCTCAAGACGTATCTAAGTGCAAGTGCGAGCCTGAGTTCGAGGAAACGGTAATTTTATCTGTGCACAGGGATAAGTTAACACGCGAGATTATTGAGGCATATAATATAAAAAAGGGGGTGTGGTGCTTTAGTGTGCCATCGATTCATTTAAATGAGAGTGAGTTTGAATTTTTAAATCGCTCTGTAACCTAAATATAACACGCGCCTTCATCCGCACAGTCTGTTTCATGCCTGTCATGTTTTAGAAATGATACGCTGGATTGTGACGTATGCATAATGTCTGGTCACATGGGTTTAGCTTGTAGTATTTATGTGTGTGTCTGTTCTAATATAAATCAGTTGTGAGTCAGCGCTGTGGTTTGTCGTTTCTTCCCTTGTGTCCGTGTTTAAGTTCGCTACCTTCAAGATGTCCCATATCCATTACCAACCAGCCCAGTTGTCACTTCTTCTAAAGAAATAGAAGTTCATGAGCATCCGTCCGTACGGGGTGCTGCCAAGCTACTTGGTGCCATTGGTAGCTTAAAAGGCTTCAACGTTGGTCAACCACTCTCGACATGCCGTAGACAGTCGAGTCACGGTCCGGGGGTTGGAAAGAACGTCCCCTTCTCCCCGAGTAGTCTGAGTGGCGCTAGCTACCACCGCCAAGTGCAGAAAACAGAATATCTTCACAGAAATACACGGGAAAGTGGAGGGGAAATAGCACCGCCGGTAACGTAGTGATAACCTCACCAGACGTGTAATCTGGATGTCCTAGGTTCGGATCCTATTTTTTCTCTCCAATTTCTGTCTTTCAAAATTATTTATCAGTTTCAATGACCTACCGCATTCTCCCCTTTGTTTTACGATGTTTTCTTGAATGCGAATCCTTGTTTCTCTCTCTCTCTCTCTCTCTCTCTCTCTCTCTCTCTCTCTCTCTCTCTCTCTCTATATATATATATATATATATATATATATATATATATATATATATATATATATATATATATAGATAGTCACGAAGCTAAAGACGACGCAGCTGTCTTGAAGAAAATATTACACCATCTTCCCGTGGGGAACCATGAGGAGGATGCGAAGCATCATAGGGGTTCCGTGTAGATTCCATCGCCATCGCGTTGCCGTTCTGTTGTTTCATTTACCGGAGCACGAATGGGAACGTAGTGTGAACCCCTATGAAGAGGCAGAAAATTGTAGAGACAGCGAAGAGATCGACACCGGCGTTACCTGATCGAACACCTCCTGGTTCTCGTCTTTCTTTATTGCGTGCTCACGCTCCTACCCGCTGCCCCTCCTCTTCGTCCTCTTCAGTGGTTGAGCTTTAAAGTGCGTGGCGCTTCCCTTCTTAGCTTTCCCAAGGGAAATGCAACATCCTCCTTTAATGTTTTCAGCTCATCGTTTCCGTTGACGTCCAGCTTCATGTGCCTTTGTTGTATCAGTAGCTTCTTGATGTAGTTTGAATGAGTCAGGGACATCAGGCTCGTTTGTAGCACTTGCTCCTGTCTCGCTTTTGTAGCGCAGTGGGAAGAGCGCCACGAACCTCCAGTTGCAGCCAGGGAGTTGTGGGATCGAAAGCAGTAACGGATCAAGAATCAAGCAGTAACGGATACTATTCTGTGTGCTTTTCGAGATAAGGTGCGTACTTGTGACTGGCGACATGTGTTTATTATAGCGGACGCGGAACGCGCCCACAATTCCTTCTTTGATACTTTTTTAGCTCTGTACAAGGAGTGTTTTTCATTCAAAACCATTCGGCAATCTGGTAAGATCCGCAAACCCTGGATCACTCCTGAGCTGCTTAATAAAATAAAACGAAAGATAAACTGTATAAAAAGTTTATTAAATCTCGCGATCCCAAAGAGCTTAAGATGTACAAGTCTTTCCGTAACAAAGTCTGGAAAAAACTGAAAACTGCAACAAAGAATTACTTTTGCGAATACTTTTATGATACTTCAAAAAGGACAGATGTTACATGAAAAAAAAAACTGAAGGCAGTTTTAAACCGTGGTCCAAATTTCAATTCCGTAGCAAACATAATAAAGATGAAAACGAGCTGACAGGTGGTTATCTGGCCAACGCTTTCAATGAATATTTTGTTAATTTAGTAAAAGGAGGTATTAGTAGCAATGCACTGAATACTTTTAAATTCAGGACTGATGAGACATTTTTTTTTGGGCCCGGCAGCCGATAACGAGCTGACATCAGGTTTTCTAGAATTGTACAACAGCGGAAGCTCCGATGCCTATGAAATTAAAGTAAAACCCGTAAAGTTTGAGTTAGATCTTATACTACCAATCCTAACACATATATTTAACCTTTGCCTGTCCCAAGGTGTTTTCCCGCAACATATGCAACTCGCCAGGGTCAGTGTTTTGTTCAAGAAAGGCGACAGGAACAATATCGGAAACTACAGGCCAGAGTCAATACTGCCTGTATTTTCAAAAAGACTGGAAAATGTAATTTTATCTACAATGTCTCACTTCTGCGATAAGCTGAAGTTGCTGATTGACGCTCATTTCGGTTTCAGGAAGCACCGCTCAACACAGCGTGCACTCTTAGAGCAAAAAAAAAATTTGAACGCTTTTGAAGAAAGAAAGTTGGCTGTTGGTATATACGTGGATTTTACTAAAGCTTTCGACTATTTGGATCACTAATTCTTGCTGAAAAAAGCTAGAATACTACGGCTTCCGGGGAACGCCTTTGATGCTTTTAAAACCCTATTTAAGCAGCCGAATGCAGTTGGTTCAGATAAATGAGCACACGGCCGCCGTGAAACGTATCCTATCAGGTGTGCCACAAGGTAGCATATTAGGCCCATTTTTATTTAACATTTTTGTAAACAAAATCCCACAGATTGATAACCAAGTGAAATTTGTCATTTATGGAGATGACACCACTTTGTTATTTTCCGCTTCTTCGGCAAATGAACTATAATTGAAAGCAAATAAAAGCCTTGTAGAAATAGGAAAATGGGGAGATTCCCATGGACTGAAAATAAATACTAATTAAACTAAAGCTATTGTGTTTCGCACTACGAATACGCAACTTAACCGCGTTATGAATTTTGAGCTATGTGGCACGAACATTTTCTCAGAGAGCATGAAATGGAACGAGCACGTAGAGTATGTCGCATCGAAGTTATCTCGCACAACTGGACATACTTTCATTAACAAACAGATCTTCCCCACTCGAGTGAAGCTTCTTATTTATAACTCCCTGTTTGCTTCGCACCTAAATTACTGCTGCTTAATCTGGGGACATACGGGGGCTGTCAATCTACACAAATTACATGTCTTACAGAAAAAAATGCTAAGAAACGTAGCAAACGTCTCGTAAATTATTCGTTGCATTTGTTATTTCCAAAATCGAAATAATGGCTGTCTATAATATTTATGCCTACCGTATGCGCGTGGGCTATAAAATGGCAATAAAAAGCCCAAGTAATTTTTTTCACAGTTTAGCCCCTTTACAGAAACCACCCGCGATACACGCAACACGCAGCCATGGTGTTTGGAACATTCCCTCGTTTAGAAAAAAACTACGGACAACAAATTTTGAGACATAAAATTCCGGAGATGTTAAACTTTTGCATAAATTCAAATATAAATTTGAACTCGGTGAAGAAAAGGAATATACGAGTGTTTATTTGCAGCCGTAACGAAAGCTAATCGTGGCTGTTCGCTATTTCTGTTTTTGTTGTATTGAGTGCAATCGATGGTTTGTTCGTTTTCTGTATCTCACTGTCAAAAGTGGTTTTGTGTGTAAAAAGCGTTTTTAATGTTGCAAGTGTTGTTTCTATACTTCTGAACCGTGCGCTGATCTACTATCAACGCTGCGTTACCAAGCAAAAAGTGTTTTCTTGTTTATGTTTAGTTCTAGTTTTGAACTCTTCGTGTCAACACTACGTTGCGGTGTGAAATGAAGAAGTCTTTTTCTGAAGGTGTTTTTTGTTGTTTGTTTCTTTTTATATTTTCTTCGCTGTTTTACAAGCCTGCTAGTTCTTCCAGTGTTAAAGAAAGCGTTTGTGAATTCGGCGGCCGATTTCCATTTTCCTTTTCTTTTTGTTTCTTTTTTTCGGAACGCCTGTAAATACAGCGCGATTGCTTTTTTTTGTTACTTCCTTTTTTTACGCTTTGTGCTGTGCTGCGTGCGTCTTGAATTATCTATGTATTATTCAAGGAGGAGGGAGCGCCGTCAAGCTAACCAGATTCGCTTTTTTTCTCTCTCTTCCTACATCATTGTGCATGGAAAATAAAGGCATTATTATTATTAAACCGGGCGCCACTAACTACTTCTTTTTTTATAGTGTAGGGGGAGAGGTGCAGATGCCGGATGACGGAGAGTCGACTAAGAGATGCTTTTCATCTAAAAAACAAGTTTATTGGGGTCAACTTCTGCTCCCCTAAAAACTAAAAAAATACACAGGCGGCAACTCAGCAGTCACCAAAGTGACGTGCGTAGACTGGTGCCCGCGATTACAATGCCGCGGCATCTGCTCAGCGGGAATTTATCACTAGGCGCGAGGGTTTGTGGAATAGTCGAATGGTATCCAGAACACTGTAGATCAACGGAGATTTTGTAGGCTGTTCAGATTCGTTCGGAACGCTTTCCCTATCAGAATAGATAACACATGCTGCACAGAAAGAACGGAACAGGCGCCTCCCTTGGCAAAGAGACAACACCAATAACACATGCCGGCGCAGCTGGGAGGCAACAGGAAAACACAAATAAAAAACCCGATGCATGGTTCGCGGCACTACCCCTCTTCTCGGAGTGCATCGACCCGATGCTAACACACGTGACAGTCCGAACAAATTAAAAATACAAGTCTGTCATCGTGCGAAGAAATGTTTTAAGCGAACCACGTGGACGACTTCGGGCCGCGTGCGTCATCGTGAAGTTGCGGAATCACCATCGAGGATAACCTCGTAGGTAAGGTGGCCAACACGTTGTAGAATCTGATAGGGTCCGAAATATCATCGTAGAAGTTTCTCACTGAGTCCACGTCGTCGGATGGGAGTCCAAACCCATACGATCCCCTCGGCTGTACTCGGCGTCTCGGCGTTGGAGGTTGTAATGTCTCGCATTTACCAGCTGGTGGTCCGTTCTGCGAACTCGAGCGCCCTGACGGGCCTCCTCCGCACGCTGAAGGTATCCTGTGACATCGGCGTGTAGGTCGTCTTCTTCCCTCGTGGGGACGCATGGCATCAAGCTTCGTAGTTGGCCGTCTTCTGCAGACACGCTCCAACAGTGTAAGCAGTGTGGTTTCCTTCATAGCCGTGTTGTACGCAAACGTCACATACGGCAAGACTTCCTCCCAAGTCTTATGTACAACGTCTGCTTGTTTATTTGTGTTTTTCTTTGCCGCCCGGCGGCACCGGCCTGTGTTATCGCTGTTGTCTCTGTGCCAAGGGAGGCGCGTGTTCAGTTGTTTAATTCTGTGCTGCATGTGTTATCTCTTCTGATAGAGAGAGCGTTTTGAACGAATCTGAACAGCCCAGAATAATCTTCATGGATCTTCAGTGTTCTGGATATAATTCGACTATTCCAGAAACCCTCGAGCCGAGTGATAAATTCCCGCTGAGCAGTTGCCGCGGCATTCTAATCGCCGACACCAGTCTACACAGGTCACTTTGTTTACTGCTGCATCGCCGCCTGTGTATTCTTTGAGTTGTAAGGAGAGCACAAGTTCGCGCCAATAACCTTGTTTGTTTCTTCCAGACAACTGCGTCGTCTTTGGCTACGTCACATCTGGTGGATGTGCGGGGTAGCAGGGTGACATGATCATCGGCGATCCTTACAGCAGCACGGTGTTCGGGGTTCGGTTGCGGCGTCATGAAGTGATTGGAGGAAAAAGTTACGGACTTGGCCTGAAGATCAATTATTGCACCGTTATCTGTCAAAAAGTCCATTCCGAGAATTACGTCACGGAAGCAGTTAGGCAAGATAACGAACGAGGCAGGGTACGTCGTGCAATTTATGGTGACGCGTTATGTGCATGTTGCACTTTAGGGTCACGAGGCGACCTCTTGTTTTGCTTATGTGCGGACCTTGAGGTTACGGCGTCACCGTCGGGGAAAGTTTCCGCAGCTCCTCCCTCACCACTGCATGGATAGTCTCGCGTAGTAAGTCGGAGTTAATAGTGCCGCACCATTCGTATCCCATACAAGCGCATTGATTGTGTGGCCACGGCCTCCGCGATCGGCTGCCGGCGGCGCGCCGTTGCTCCGGCCGTCCCATTCGGCGCGTCCCCCAGCAAAAAAATGTAATGCGGCTCACTCCGCAACGTGCCGCGAGGTGGCGGTGTTAGCCGATGGTTCGGCCGCTCGCACCGGCTCCTCTGAATGGCTTGGCGGAGATTGCGCGGCGGGGTGTCTTCGCTGTCGTAATTCCTCTTGCCTCCCGTGCGGGCGTTTTGTTTAGATGAAATGAGACTTGACAATGATTTTATGAAGTCGGCTTGTATCAGCAGCTTAGAGAAACTTATTTAACTGAAGCAAAGGTGTGCCAGCGATCAACGAAAGGTTGACCATGTTTCAAGCGTGGAGCGAGAATACGGAGTGCTACGCAGTACTTTCTCGGAGGTCATTTATAGAGTTATTATAAATAGTTATTTGGGTGATGAGAACAAGTTTCCAGTTGGCGTGCCATGTTGTTGCAACGGTCACCTACCAGGCCCCATCGCGCAAGAACCTAACACCCAGGGCACTGCAACCTGATTTGAAATTATAAGCATATATATGAAATTTTTTACCGCACTGATATATTTTCTGCTTGTGTCAGGCACACGCTTTGAGATCCTACATTTGTGAATAAAAAGACTGCGTATATATTAAAAAAGTTTACTGCCGTTCTGTGTGAAAGCTGACCAGCGGCCAGACCAGCAGGGTGCAATCGAAGAAGTGCATGAAACAAACATTGTTTGTAATTTGTGATTGAACGTATACGGTATACTTCTTAGTTAATTTGTTTAATGAAACTGGACAACCGTATGAAGCTGTTCGTTTCCCTTACGTAAATGTATTAACTGCAGACGGGAACTCCAACTTCAGCTCTGAACTACTTAGTGGTGAAAAGCAGATAAAACCTGGCGTAATGTTCGAGTCGTTTCCGCTAATAATTGTCATACTTGTTTCGCGATAGTCTTGATAAAACAAAAGTTACAGCCGTTTTTTGTATCTATTCACTCTCCACAGGGCCATGAGCAGACGGGATTTTTGTAACATTTATAACGTCACTGTAAACTAATTATGACAATTAAATGAAGCACAGCGTAATGATGCAGCCACCCTGGCGACCAATTTCTTTATGATTTTTTTAGGACCGAGATGAGATCGACATATACAGAGCAAACGCCAGAAAGTTGGCTTTGCCGCAAGATACATGCTGTCAACGCGACTTTTTCTACGCTCCCTGTCGACGTTCGCAGCTACTGATCGGAACCTAGCCTGTAACACTTCCCCTTAAAAACGTTCACAGAGACACTTTGCTTACTTGCAGGAATGCGAATGCATTTTATTTTAAGCTGTGCGATCCTCAATGTAGGTCCGTCGTGTTTGTGTCACCTTCTATTTCGACAAAGTCTTAGTCATCACAGGGATACGTCTGGCGTATAATCTACGTGGCGTAACGGTTGAGGAGGCGTCGATTAGGAATCGTTCTAGCGGCAGCGAGAACTTGCGTCTTTGTACGCCTTGCCTAATTTTTTGTTCGTTTGCATCTTCTTGCGAGCACCCAGTAGGCACCGAGATACCTTTAATAACGAAATAAAAACGGAGAACATCGAAGTTAAACTTATTTTTTGTTTGCTGCCGCTGAAAACGAAAGCGTAATAGCATAACGCAGATGTGCCACGGAGATTACGATGTCGCTCAAGAATCCCTCAACATAATTCACTTCCAGCGTTTTTCAGTCTCAACCGGTATTACGACGTATAAAGATTGATTCGAATGCCAGAAAAAACAGCGGCCACCCGTTGTCTCAAGTTAATAGCCTTGGCTGTACAGAATTGAATTAAGACCGTACGCCAGCATAAGAAATAGCAATACCTGTTTATGATTTGAACATCATTTAAAGGCGGGAAGTTTCGCTACCGCGGTATTATCGGAAAGACATAGTCGGCTCCGTGGAGCGTAGTGCGGGACAGCGCATGTGAAATAACCCCGTCTTGTCGCCACCGTAGCTTACATAAAGGCATCACCAGGTGCTTTAATATTACTTTCCATTCCTAAAAGCAGCTATGGCCGTTTATTTTTGCCATACGCAGCGCAAAAGCTGTCAAGAGCCATTTCGCGGACCGGCGCAGCACGGACGGCTGTTGCTTTCAACCATCGGCTCCGCGCGCCGCGGTGCGGCGGAAAGAGCCGAAACGGCCCCTTCGAAATTACGCTCTCTCCGGCCGAATGGGACGGCCGGGGCAACGGCGCGCCGCCGGCAGCCGATCGCGGAGGCCGTGGTGTGGCCGTACTGCCTCGTTTGTATTTCTTGCGCCTTCTCTAACGCGGCCGCCTCAGACGCAAATTCAGACACAGTCTTTGGAGGGTTGCGGACAAGCATGCGAAGAATTCTCGCTTAACCCCCCGCATTGGCAACCTTGATTCATTTTCTTCATACATTTCTGGGTCCGCACGGCGAACAAGTCGCTTCATCTCCACGAACACGAGCACGCTTTCAATGGGACGCTGCGTGCGCGTCTGCAGCAGTTGCTCGACCCGTCCCTTGCGTACCTGAGTCGTGAACGTTTTCGAGAGCTCGGTCTTGAATATTCAACTCCCAGGTTATCGGCGTACGCTCATGCTTCTAGAACCAAGCCTGTGCGGAGTCTTCAAGGATGGAAAACACTTGCCTGGGTGTTTGGTCGTCATCCCATCGGTTAAACGTTTGGACCCTCGCAATTTGCTCTAGTCTTTCCTCACGATCTTCCACAGGTGACCCATGGAATGATGGTGGTTCTCGTGGTTGCTGCAGAAGTACGGGGGTGCTTGCTCGATGCGTTGGTCATCATGTATGCGCTGTTCATGCCACCGGTCGTGATGTCTTCCGCCTTCAATTTATCTAGCAGTAGTCCAAACTCTGACCGGAGGCCTTGCAGTCGGCGGCTGGCTCTAGTTGGACTGGCTTGGTGGCTGCCAGAGGTTGTTGGTAGCATAAAGGGTGCGTACCCCGCACCTCCACCAGATGTCACGTAGCCAAAGACGACGCAGCCCTCTTGAAAAAAAAACAAGTTTATTGGAGCGAACTTGTGCTCTCCTAACAACACAAAGAATACACAGGTGGTGACACAGCAGTAAACAAAGTGACGTGCATAGACTTGTATCAGCGATTAGAATGCCGCGGCATCTGCTCAGCGGGAATATATCACTCGGCCCGAAGGTTTCTGAAATAGTCGAATTGTATCCAGGACTCTGTAGATCAAGGAAGATTATTCGATTATTCTAGGCTGCTTATATTCGTTTGGAATGCTCTCCCTATCTGAAGAGATAACCCATGCGGCACAAAAACAAAGAACGGAAAACGCACCTCCCTTGGAGCAGAGACAACAGCGATAACACAGGCTGACGCAGCCGGGCGGCAAACGAAAAACACATATAAATAGTCCCAATGCATAGTTCGCCGAAATATATATATTTTGAGCAGAGTTTGTCTTTTGCTGCCTGCTAGAAGATATTTGTCTCCGTCGGTAACAATCATCCTCACCAGTAGCTTGTGGCTACCGCATCATCTGCTCTACATACTCATCATCACCGGCACAACATCTTCTTCGGCTAATTCTCATCAGCAAAGACGCTGAGTCGCCATCGCAACAGTCCCGTCTCCTTTTAACTATTGCCTCACAGGTGGGGAAGTTGCAACTCGATCCTGAGCTGTAGCTATCATTCGACACCCTTGGAGCTTCGTCAGGGTCGCCGCTTGCGTTGAGGACCAATGTCCATGTCGCAAGACACTCCGAGTGGCGCAGTCTCCGAGCCTCTGCAATTCATCGCTACCACTCCCAAGCGCGAACCGCCCTACTTTGCTGGTCTTCGGAGCGAAGACGTGGAGGAGTGCCTGGACCGCTACACACGCGTCAGCCAGTTCAATAGGTGGGATGGTAGCCTCAAATTCCCCAACGTTGCCTTTTCTCTGAACCAGGTTACCGAGACGTGGTATTTAAACCACAAACACAAATTTATCGATTGGGCTGTCTTTACTACAGAGGTGCAAAAGATTTTTGGCTCCCTCAAAGCGCAGAGTTACAACGCGAGGAGGAAAGTGGAGGTCCGCGAGCCACAAGCTAATGAGTCATACACCTCATACATCGAGGATGTTCTAGCGCTGTGTCGCCGCGTCGACAAACGCCAGAGTCCGGCCGTGTTCGTCAGCTTCTCAAAAGAATCGGCGAGTTCGATTTAAAACGCACTTGTCCTCCAGAACCTTTCCACCATAGCACGCGTCACATCCACCTGTCAGCGTATCGACGAACTTCAATGAAATCCGCCTCCCACGGGACACGGCGCCTACCACTCATCTTGGGAACAAAGACAGTGCGATGATTGGAGCTATATTTCGCGAAGAAGTGTACGGCAATATCTCTCATTTTGCGCACGGTGTTCGCCAAGCCGCTACGGCTCCTGGCCCTTGCGAGATGGTATAACAGAAGCGATAGTAGCGTCCGTGGGGCGCAATGTAGTTTCGGAAGGGGTGTTTGTAGCCAGAAGCTTTGCTGATCTATGTGCGAAGCCTACGAGGCATGTCGGGATGATGACGGCTCTGGGCAGAAAACGTATAGAGGGAACTATAAGCACGTCTCCGTCACTGATTCGACTTTACCAGACAGAAACGAGCGTCTCGCGGCGGGATTTTAAAACACAATCTGCACTCGCTATGAGCTGTAGCTGTGTTACATCAGAAATGCCGTTGAGCTGCTCTGTATCTGTGAATTGAATTTCAGGGTGATCACATCAAATGACGGCGGATGCGGATGACAGAAAATCCCTACCTAAGGTAAGATGATGCGCACAGGGGGACCACACCACAAACTCAACATGATGCCGAAGAGAACCAACCAGAATCCGCGCTGTGCATGATCAGGATGGCTTTAGAATGCTGCTATTTGCTCCATGTAAAAAAGGTCCCGTGTAGAGTGTTCGTACCTTGCGTAGGCGAGGACACAATTCCGCAATTACTACTGAAACGCTCGCACCAGTGTCAATAAGGGCATCGACGCAAACAACTTCAAGAAAACATACAGAAAGCGTGATGGGCGCTATAGAGGACTTGTAAGTTTCGCAGGAGATGCAGTTTTCCCTCCAAAAATTGCAATAACTAGTTTTTCTGGCGGTGGTCGGTGACGTAAGATGCAGGACGAAGAGGGGAAACTGAACGACGACCTGGTGAAGGCGAGCGGGGTCGTGGCGCACGGGAGCTGCGAGGAACGTCGTCAGTCTGAGGCGGAGACTGGGAGTGGCGTGGACACGGCGGGTACGCATGCTGCCGGTAGCCGTACTAATTCGGGGGTACGTTCTCGCGCTCATAGGCAGCATACCCGCTTGGTTCATTCCGTTGGCGGCGTCGACAAAAGCGGGAGATGTTACCTGAAATGCCGCAATAGTAGCACGCGAGAAGTTTGGCGGAGGTATCCTGACTTTGTGAAAAGTACGGCATTGAGCTCGGTTTGTGAGGCAGGGCCGAACATAGCCAGACGGAGGGTGAGTAATGTTCAGGGACAACGACAGAGATGTCCGGCCAGCGACCTCCGCGTAGAATGGTGTTGATGGGGCAACTTGATGGAAAGGCGGCACTAGCACAGGCATATCGGCAAGGTATGTCTGACGATACCCTGTCGGAAAACCCCGCGTTTTTCAGCATTAGGAGAGCGATGGAATACGCCGGAAAGAACGGAATACACTGGAAAACGGAGAGCCGGACGACAGTAACGCGGGGACCGCATTTTCCAGCGTTAGGAGAGCGATGGAATACGCCGGAAAGAACGGAAAGCACTAGAAAACGCCGCGCTGGAAGACATCAACGCGGGGAGGTTGCTGGAAAGCATCAAATAACACGGGGACGTTGCATTTAGAGACTGGGATTCAGATAGGCGAACGGGTCAGTACGTTCTCACGGCGCCGCTGCTTGGCTGGACACAGCAATGCCTCGCGCCGGTTACGTGTTCGACTGGTTGTAATCCAGCGCCGCGATCGACGCAGGTGCTCCGAAACTTGGCGTTTGCGGCCCGTGCGGTGCCACAAAATCCCACTTTTTTAGCCTGCTCTTCGCGGAAACAATGCTCCGTACGAGCGACGATCATGTCGTTCAATTGCATTGCAAGCGTCTGTCATAATGAAAGTTTGTTGTATTACTGTCTTCAGCATTCCGGGCGTGTTTGAAAAAACCTTTGCTACAAATTTGCAGTTAACAATTCAACTTATCGCTGATCACGGTAATGTTGGAACATCTAAGCGTAGCCCGCTAACCAAACTAATGCATAAATGAAGCCCTTCACAAATTCCTGGGGTTGTTTGAATGAGTTTCAATTGAATATATTGTACCTTGGACAACCTTTCATGAACGAATCAGGCAATAAGGGTAGCCCGTTAGCAAAACGGACGCATAAAGCGCAAGCAAGACTTGCTTTTAGAGGACGTGGTGTAATTATTGCAGTTCGCATTGTGAGATGTATTTTTGGGCCTTTTAGAGCCCCATTGTCTCCATCTGCGTGCTGTTGTATTATTTTTTTAGCGAGCAACCTGTTTATTTGAACGCGAACCATGTGTCCAATCAAGCTTAAATAGTGAAAACAAGATTTTAAAACTAGCTAACCAGTCACCGCTACTGGTGTTTAAAAAAAAGAAATGGTGCCAGTGAACCCATTACAATATCATGATGTGTTAAAAAAGAAGAAATGTAGAAAGAAAGAAAACGCCCGCCTTCGCTCCAGCAGCGCCGCTCGGAAGAAAGTCCGGGGATGCACCGTCACTGACGAAAACCTGTCGCGCGACAGCACTCGCGGGGCGGGGGAGCCCACAATACGGAGAATCGAGAGGGGTGCGGAGGGGTCACGGCGCGGAACCAGCTCTCGTGATCGGCCGGGGAGCACCTCGTTCCTCCGTGCTTTTTGTCTTTCGGTCAAAATTCGTAGGTGGCTGCGTGTCTGAGTGGCCCGTCCACATTTCACATCGGCGCTGTGCCTAGTTGAAGTTACGCGTAACTTTTTTGTAAAAACGTGCATCTTATGTTTCCGGGGAGTGTCAGCAGCAACATGTGAAGCTACGAAAGCTGTGGTAGAAGCAAGAACAGTGGTCCGGATTCCAAGCATCTCGAAGTGCGACTCCACTAGCGACGACACACCGTGGTGCTTGGGATTATTGGCACTTTGATGCGAGTGGATCCGACAACTCTCGGAAGCAGGGTGATTTGGAATACGTGCGATGTGCTTCGACGATCAACTGAAATTGCAAAGACCCCTGCATGACTTGGGCAGGTATCGTGCGCGCGTACTCTTCGTGATAGTGCTGCACCACGGAGACGTGCGCTTTTCGTCACAGGATACCATGCCAGGCCTTGCTGTACGAATGCATTGTCAACGGATCAAGGTTCACCAAGGCAAGGAATCCAGCTAAAGATTGACTTTCTATTTTAATTATCACGTTTTGCTGTTAAAATAAAAGAGGTTCAAGAAATACGTGTTTACTTGTGTTTAATGGCCCTAAAAAATATAAGGAACGAATTTTCAAACGGTTACTGTCGATGCTCGTTTATTATTTTTTTTTTGTCCGGGAGAATAACTTTGCTTTTATGAACAGATTGAGCGCTACTGACGGAACGCGATGATGAAACAATGCATTCAGCAGGGCGAAATCAGCTGAAAGTGCCGAAATGAGTCTAGCTAAATTTTGTAGCATTACTTAGGTTTTCCCGAAGGACGGAATTTTGTATTTCTTGTTAACAGCCATGCGGGTTTGTAATTACACGGCTATTATTGACAAAAAGGCCTAGCGCGAGCACCGGCCACGCTATACGCTGGAGACGGCGTGGTCTCCGGCGTGTTCCTGCGTCACGTGCCAGCGCGCGCCGGATCCACGCGTTTCCGCGTCCGGCGTGTTCCAGCGCCCAGGGTCCGGCGCGCTCCAGTGTTTCCGCGTCCGGCGTATTTCAGCGTTAGGTAGTCCCTTAATCACGCATTCGCTGGAAGCGGAGCTCCAGCGCCGCTGGGTTTTCCGATAGGGTACGCTCTCGTTATTTCCTTGTGCTCCGTCTGAGCCAATTATTTCCACACTTATGGCTACCATCAGCAAAGATATCTGAGAAAGCCAAACAAACCAGCTACTTGAGCTCCTGGAAAAACACAGGGACACACTTAACTGACTTTCTAGCAAGCTGAGGCAGAATTCTGTGACAGCACGTCGGATCGAGGCGGATCGTCCGCCGTCGTCCGTACCGTGTTACATCATCCGAACGAAACGTGAAAAAAATGTAGCGGACATGCTTGAGAGCAACATCATTCGGCCGTCTTCTAGCACTTGGTCTTCCTCCATGCTTTTGGTCCACAAGAGGGTTGCTTCCATGCGGTGTTCTGTGGACTATCGAGCTTTGAGCAAGATAAGAAAAAGGATGTTTTTACAACGCCGCGTATAGATGACGCGCTAGACTGTCTACAGGGGGCGGAATGTTTCTCCCACTTACATTCGCGATCTGGTTATTGGCAGATACCTATGCACGCGACTGACAATGAAAAGAGAGCGTTTGCTACTACAGATGGCATATACGAGTTTAATGTAATGCCGTTTGGTTTTTGCAACGCCCCAGCCACGTTTCAGTGCATGATAGTCTTTCGTGGTCTTAAAGGAGCCACGAAGAGAAAACACAAGTTTGGTTCATTCGAAAGATTGCCTCGTTAGAACCATAACGACACCACTTATAACGCAAACTTCGCTCAAATAAGCTACATAATTAGGAAAAACGGGAATGGTCATGCGACCCACCAGCTCATTTCCCGCAACAGAACCTATGCCGTCACATGGGCTAAGCTCTGCGATTGGCGGAGGCCGGCAAAAGCAAACGCATGTTAGGCAGGGCTTACAGTTTGCATAGCGAGCTAAATGCCCGTGAAACATACTGCACATTCTTCTTATGACAAAGAACGGTGGAGTAAACGGTTGAACGTCCGAACGAACACGCAAGCGTGTGCGCCAATACGAAACCAGGCGCCGGCCGAGCTCGACATCTCGCCGTCGCGCAGACGAATTTTCGGGTTCGAGGCTCTTCGGGGCCAACGAACCGTTCCAGCACGCACAGCCGCGACCTTGCTTCGTATCGTAATCCCTTCACAGGAGGTTGGCCGTCATATCGCCAACCAGCAAAGGTAAAAATAGAAACGAGGGGAGTAAGGAACAGCAAGAAGCGACGAGATAGTGCCAGTCGTCGCGTAAGTTTCGAATGGTGTTGGCTTGCTGCTGTCGTTACGAGCTCGTTTCCAGTTTACAACCACTGAAAACTTCAGTTTGTTCGAGTACTTTACAATGAAATTTCGTTGCTGCGTTTTGAAATGCCCATGTAGTACGGGCAAATCGTCAAGGGAGTGCGACATCCCCGCCGGTGAGGAGATCTCCTTTCATGTGGTGCCCAACGACGAACCTAGGCGAAGCAAGTGGCTACGTTTTGTGAACTTTGCAAACGGAGGAGAAAGAGAGCTAAAGGAAGTACGAGTGTGCTCGCTTCATTTCCGAGGAAGTGATTACGGCAGGGACCCTTACGTTAGCTCACTCCTGGGACATTCTGGCGCTCGTCGCCGACTTCGGAAACAAATGCCGTAAACACCGCGCATTGACGCTCGTATCTTTCTGGTCGAAGCAGAGAGCTCGCGCGAACGGCTTTCCATACACGACACCGGCCAACTGGCATAAGTGATACTGCTACTGAAATTGAACTATTATTAACCGTAATCAAAATACGGCACATACGTACCAGTCTATAATTGTCCGTCGCGACGGGGCTGACGAGGCAGCGGTGCCGACGGCTGGGCGTTCGTCTGTTGTGGCTATCGCGGAATGGTCGCTTTCCCGTCCACCGCGTATCCCACAACTCTTACCGCTCGTGCACTTGGAAGCATTGAGCGTGTTAGTGGTGTGAGGTTGTTAAATGCAAGCCCGAGCTCCTCGGCGAGAGTTTTGTTCTCCGGATCAGGCGATACCATGACTAGGGCTGCGGGTGCACTATGTTTTACTAGTATTTTTAAAATGGCCGCCGTCTCGATCGACTCCCGCGTGTGGGTGCTATATGGAGTCGACATACTAAGTATCTGTTTCATGGACCGGCGCTATGACGCCATTGTACACGTCACGAAATGTTCAATTTTAGCGGGAGATTTAAAATTTTGCCTTAAATTGCCTTATTTCTCAGTGAATAAAGCATCATTTGCTTCCGGGAAAGCGCTTGGGGTACTATGAAACACCTAATCTTTCGAATAAAACAAACTTTTGTTTTCTCTTCATGGCTCCTTTAAATGACGTGCTTGTGTTACCTGGATGACATTGTTATTTTTTCGTCGAAGCTTCCTGAACATTTCGGGCGCCTCGACGAAGGTGTGACTAAAATGGCCAAAGCCGGTCTGACTCGGAACACCAAGAAGTGCTTTTCGCCTGCACATTGATCAAAGTTCTCGGTAATATTGTTAGCACAGACGGTATGCGCCCCGACCCAGACAAATTTTCCGCTGTGACCAACTGTCCATGGCTTCATCTTTCTAGATAGATGTTGGCGTATAAGCTTATGCTATCTGAACTTCTATTTTTTGTTTTACTTCTTTACAACGACTGCCACGTTTTCGTTCTGACTGCTACAAAAAGAATTTGCCCAAAACGTAGGTGCAAAGAGCTACTTCAGCAAGCTTATAAGCCATGCCTATTTCGCGTTTACCTTTGCCGGCCTCAGCTATTCGCAGAGCTGGAACTAATGACATCATATGTTCTGCAGCGGAAAATGAGCTCGTTTTTTTTGTACAGCAGCAAAGCCAGTTTTCCTTCGTACAGCATAATACTGCTCCAGTCCACTGATCTACTACAAATCAGATTTAATGGGCTGTCTGGTGAGATGTGCATGTTGGGGGCGTGTTGTATGTTGGTTCATCGAGGGAGCTCTGCAAGGACCTCGATCGCAAACACGTATTATGATTGTTTATTCCCTGTGTATCCCCAGTACTCCCCAAAAAAGCCTATAATGCATTTTTAAATAATGTACAGATTATCTTTACTACAACAATAAGTAAGACAGCACGTTTATACTTGCTGTTTAGAGTGCACAGTTCCTGGTCATTTTAGGTTTTCTGCTTGAACCCTTGCTGACTGCGTTTTCCCTTCTTGACGGCGTCAATATTATTAGGTATTGTTTATTTTTCCCCACAAGGGCAAACAAATTATTAAAACAATACAAGAATCGCGAATATCTTAGCATAAACCAATAGCTTAAGTAACTTACCCTGTTGTTTGGGGATCTTCTAATTGTGTCCAAGTTCTCATTTTGAAAGTAGAATCTTCTTTTGTTTCTGGCGTTGTACAAAGGCATCTTGTATTATTTCGCCCATTAGGATCATAATTTCTTTTTTTTATATCGACTTGTTCTCCCTCTTTAAAAAACTGAAAAGATAAACGGCTTTATGTTAACAATTGTATCTGCCGGTGCGCAGCCGTTGGTAAGTTGCGATGCTGAGTATAATGTAGAGGGCCCCTTATCGGATTTTTGCGGCACTAACCACTAACTCGTGAAGAGAAAAAATGCGGAAATGCCAAAAGAAATCTAGTGTGTCAGCTGCCATAGACACAACTGAAGGAGGCTGTAAATTAGAGACTGTTACAAGCCCAAGCGGAGCGAGAGACGAAAGGCGGCGTTATAATGCAAACATCAAGCGGCGCTTAAGAGACATCTGAATGCAGAACAAGAATGAGAAATGCTACCATGGGATACTGAGCATCGCCGAAAAAAAGCACACTGACAGGAGGTACAAACACGAAATATATTATTCAGAAAATAGTTAATGTCAACGGGAATATGAACAGGGGTGTCGTACAAATCTAGTCACCCCGCACAAAAATCAGGCATAATGACACCACGAGCAACGAACCCACACCTGCCTTTAAAAACAGCAGTGAGAACAATCTCTTAAAAAAACTCTAAAACTACTTCAAAGCTAGTTGGAAGCTCTGACAACCTTTACTACCTATGGCACGTTCGGCCCTATATCACAAAAGCACCTCCAAACCTCGTTTACACATCGCCTTCTACACAAAGGCGACCCAAATATTCGGCTGAGTTGAACGTGACAATATTTGCGGTTCAAAAATATATTTTGATAATTCTCCCTAATTATTCTTCTTCTGTGTAGGGCCTGCGTATCTCCCGCTATTAAATGAGATCAGTGAGCACCTCCTTTCTCCGGAAATCATTTTATGTGCAGAGAAATGCTAACCACCGTGGACGGTTTCGAATCAGCGAAAATATGAAATGTTTTAAAAACCATCCTTCCGCTGAACTAAGCAGTGAAATTATGCAACCCAAAATTGTGCGTCCCCGAATAGAAGGTTTATTATATATCACTTTGTGTGTTAGAGTTGTTTATACGCTGAATATGATGCGTGGATAGCGCACGAGAATTATAATGAGCAAGGCCTCCAACTTGTCCAGAAAACAGAGGAAGGGGGAGTAAGGGAGGAAAACCGAAATTTACCTGCAAAGAAGTTTGGAATGGCATTGAAAAGAGCGCTCTTCTACAGTTCTTTACCATGTTGGTAAAGGTCCTAGTGCGTGTCTGGCAATGAGCGTCGTGTTATTGAGAGGCACAGGTAGAAAGCGCTTGAGCATAGCGTCATTTAGTCGGTCAAAATACAATGGCCGTCACTGGTTGTTCTTGTCACGATAAATTACGCTTCAGCTTTCATTCTCGCCTACTGGGCAAAATCACATGCAAGGGTGTCAACTCTCTCCCCCGGCTTGTCAGATGCTTGTGATTCTCATTATTGGAAATGTAGGATTTTTGGTATTTTTCTTGATTTACTTCTTTTTTTCTCTCTGTATTGCTGGATTCTATTGCTACTCTGTTGTGAACTCCAGGGGTTCAGGAGCCCTCGTCGGGCACTCAATGCCTTTAGCTCCTGCCCCTTCAGCAGGAATTGTAACAACGTCTGCTGAAAAATATAGTCTTCTTCATCTTCTTCTTTTTCTTTTTCTTCTTCTGCTGTGGAAAGTTTGAAAGGACCCGAGTTATATTCATTTCCTATTGCCCGAGCAGATGTGCATTGTTCAAAAAGAGCCTTCGTAGCTATAAACGACTTCTACGAGTTTAACATAATCCGTTTTGGTTTTTACATTGTACCTGCCATTATTCAGCACAGGACGGAAAAAATTTTGGGTTTCGCAAATTTTTGGTTCACTGAAGCCGGTCTTCTTAACTTCCAGAAACGTAGCTTTGCTGCCCGCCATATTACAGTGTTAGGCAACGTATTTCCCAAGCGTGGCGTCAGCCCTGGTCTCCCCAAAAAATTCACGATTCTTTCTGATCAAAAGACAGCTATTATCTTGTGGGCTTTTTCTGAGCTCGTTCAATCGACGTATATCATAGGTACTAACTTCTGATGACTCGTTTTGCGCACGCTGGAGTGTTTCGTCTATGATCGCTGAGTGCTTATAAAGGCCGCACGAATGTAGATTCCTAAATAAGATAGGAGAAGGCACGCTAGATCTGCAAGAACTGACGCACAGGCTCATGAAATGGTATCAATATGATTATGAATGCATAAAATTTTAATTTGAGGTTAAGCCATAAGTAAGTAATCTAGGTGTTGAATTAAAATCACAAAGACAAATAACAATGCTTTATGGTCGTCAGCGTCTGGGTGGGAAGCCGTACATCTTACGATATAACAACGTTTAGCGCACAATTACCGCTTACCCGAGTAAGGGCACAAGTGGGCACGATGAAGCTAATGTAGATTAATTGGCTCAAGGCCAGCGAAAAGGAAAGAGATCGAAAAAGGAAAGTATCCATAAACAGGTGCGGATTAGAAGTAAAATAAGGTAAATCAATGAAATGTCTGTATAAAATAGAAATGAGATGGCTGATGTACAGGTACAAGTTGTAGAGTGAAATCTTTCAAAGGCCAATAAGTTCAGCGGTGTATAAAATCAGGTACAACTTAGCATTCGGGAAGAAATCAGGTGTAAAACGTGGATCGCTGTTAAATACCTAAAAATGTGTCTAATTACAAAAATGGGTCGTAGGCTAAGAAGTACGGAGGGTAAAGTGGAATATGTCGTCTCGAAAGGTATTGGACAACAAGCGAGCAAGCAACCACCCCGCCGCTGTGGCACAGTGGCTAAGGCACTATGGCAGCTGAGCCCAAGAACGCGGACTTGTTACCGGACGGTGGCTGCTCCACAGAATAGGCTGGAAAGAAAAAAGGCCCCAAAGCTGAAATTTCGCAGCACCTTAAGATACCCAGGGTGTCAAAACGTATCTAGATGCCCTACTACGGCGTGCATCATTGCTCAGATGCAGATACTTTGCCTGAATACATATTTTCAAAATCTGCGCAAACGAAATTCCACTGTACCCTACGGCCTTTAGAGAAGTGCGGAACCGAAAAGCGTCGTCCTTATGTTGCCATGGAATCACTAATCAGGATACCATAGTGAGGATACTCCGCTTACATCTTTCAAGACATCTTTCAGACATTGTTTGTCAGAATCCCTGTAACATTACGTATAAAGATTGGAGGCTTTCTTTTCTGTCGCTGATTGTTCCTTAAACAACTCATATCTAGATTTTCGTGTTTATTTTTTGTAGCGAATGAACTTTTTGTTGTTTTTGATTACCACATAAAGTCAGGAGAAAGTGGGCAATGCTTCGCCATTAAGGTTTAATCGGCTTTGCTAAAACGCACGTAAAGATACATTGTGTGAAAACTAACTGCATAAAAGAGTTTACAACTAAAAATATAAGTTTTTTTAAACAATAATGTGCCATACCACTTGCTATGATGATCGGAAACCTTCGGGATTGAGCTTGACACTGGTATATTTTGGTTACAACTCCACTGCGTTAGCCTGAGATGCTAAAGACTACTTTGTTGGCATGAGATGAATTTATTCGTATGAGTTTCCGCTAAAATGTTCACGAATAGCGCTTCTTACTTGCCATCCTTTCGGAGTGCCAGGTGGACTTGGACATTGATCTTGAACCGCGTCCTGTTGTTCAATAGATTCTCCAATGGCAGGGAAAAGCAGCCCGATAAGGGACATACATACGAGAAACAACATCTTATTTCTGTTGTGAGAGCGATATCGTATGCATTTGAAGGACAGGGTTGCTGTTTTTATATCCACAGAATTAAGAAATATTAAATTTTTGTTTTTTTAACGTTGTTTTCAGCTTGATAAAATTTTTCACATAGCTTAAAAATAACAACAATAGCTCGCGAATAACATGGGTTCCTGAAACACAATACACTGAAAAAGTTTGTTTTTAGGATATTTTCTAACGTCATGCTTAGGTCATTACAAATGAGAAGCAATTCTTTCTATGACACCTCACAACTCTTCGCTGTCTTTCGAGGAATGGTTGTATTAGCGAGCAAAATATTCTTCTTTACGGGAAGTCTAGTAAAGAGTATGAAGTTTCTTAATACAATGTACTAACCCAAAATTGGAACTTTTTTTTTTCAAATATACATTCTACTCCGACTTCTCGTAAAATTATGTCATAAAAAAAGACTACTTAGAAGGCAAACTTTATTTTCTGAGGCATCGACAGCGACACAAATAATGCAAAGCACACGTGAAACAATGCGGAACCTAATTTATCCAAAATACGTCGGCCATGAATCATGAACTAATTGCGGACTGAATACATATGAACACAATATATTGTAAATTTTGGATTAATGTAGAAAAAATGAGAGAAGGATGGAGTAAGGTATGTATTTAAGGAATTAAGATGGAATAAATTCTATTAGGCTGGAATAAGGGCGAGGAAGATGAATTAAAGTATACTTATATAGGCTAAGGTAAATCCGGTAGACATTTAGGGCATTTGAGTGGACGTGGATTTGGCAATGGTACGGTAAAAAGCCTGGCTGCTGTTTTGATGGGTCGAAATGTGAACAAAAGGCATTTATCACCATCTTGCATCCTGAAGCGAAGATGCCCCTTGGGATAGGACGCGTTCATTGGTAATGCCACCTTCCTACCTTTGCAGTCCTTGAGCAAACGTAGGCCCCTCGAAAATGTTGTGCGGCGAGCATAGGTTGCCGGAATCTTTTGAAAAGGTACGCTGCTATTCTGATACCAAGGTTGAATGTTAGGAAGTGCATTAGGTAGACGTCAAATAATAAATTCGGTGTTAAGCATCGGCGTTTATTTCTTGTATTTATTTATGAAATACTGCGGACCTTTTGACTTTCCAGCAGGACATGGGTGTACGAACACCGTAGAGATGCGTACTAATTATGACACAGACGCATGGAAATATGATCAACAAGTAAGAATACAGCAATACATTCCTATAAACAACTGTAGCCCATACGCTGACTCAAAAATTGGTGATTCATAACGCACCACCGAAACACCGGACTTAGAGACTTAAAACCTCAGGAATGCGTTTCTATCCTGGCACAGGCGTCCAATATGGTGGCATTCCTGTGAATGATTTACATTACACAGCAAATGAAGCAAGTGGTGCTTTCACAAATTATTGCTATTTTGCTGGTCTGATAACATATAAAAATGGTATCTAATGATTTAGTTAGCACTTAAAATATCGATGAAGTAGTTGTAGGCTTTGGCCCAAAATAATATATTCATCTGTAATGGCAGCTCCGGAGCAAATTGGGTGTTTCTGAAGATTTCGCAATGTATGTCTCATTGATTGGTATATCTAATGGTTTTCTGCTAATAAATGTGACATACAAAATTACACCTTTTTACGGACGTCCCCATACAACACCGTTAACTGGGTGAGAAAGATTATTAAAGTCATTAAGTAGAGGCTGAAAAGGCATTAAGGGTGATATAACCGCCCAGCCAAACCAATCGTCCCAGATGCTTCAAATTATGAGGCTAACTTTCCAGTGCACATACACGTTTGAAAGGGCGAAAGAGTATAAAATATTTTTAGAGAGTCGTTTAGAATATCGCAGGCCCGTTCAGATAATATAGTTGTTTGGGATGATATCGGCAACCATTCCAATGTTTAAAGACTACTTTCCGAAGTTGCACCTAACGCATTTGAAGAATAATTTGGGTTTGCTGGAAATTACCCGTTTTCACGAATTTCTCAATACATTCTTCAGCCTGCTTATATTTTGGATTTGTTTTTCCTTAAAAGTGTATGCAGCACAAGTGCCAAAACCAACTTAAAGATTTTGTCTTCAGAAATACGTAGTAAGTTTAGACGGATGTTTCAGAATACCCTCTTCCCCACTCGGCCACTCGACGACGAGAAATGTCTGATATGTGACATTAAGGTTCGACACAAACTGCTCGACTCGGTAAATTGTTATTTCTGGAGGACATTGGCGTTAAAATGAACGTGCTTTATTTTTTTTTACGGCGAAGCCCTTTAAGACCTCGCAATGTCCTTACCGATGTCTGGAGTGGTCCGTGCGCAAGGGGCTTACGTCCCCACAACATTGTACGCCATCTATCGAGAGCGGCGCGCACTGTAGTACAGTCCGCGCGCCATCTGGGAAGAGCGGCGGTAACTGCAGTAGCAAAGAGCAATAATTTTAAAGAGTACAAAACGCAAAAATAAAGCAAAAACCCTAAACTATCTAACGATAATTCGCAGAAAAAGACGCCGCGAGTGAAGCCGAGGGTGCGAAGTAGTGGGACGCGAATCCTCTTTCGTTTGGCGCTTGTCACTTACAGTGCCTTTACCGCACCTAAAAATCATTTAAAACTGAGAGTGCATCAGCACGCACGGATGATGAATTCCATCATAAAGGCAATACATAACTTCCGTCCCACTGCTTCGCACCCTGGGCATTGTTCACGGCGTGGAGGTGTCTGATTTTTGTTTGCAGCCGTCGTAAGGCAGCGACAACCATTCGCTGTATACTGCGGCCCGCTCTGAAAATACCGCAGAACGATAGGGGTTACTAGTCCATGCCACGTAACCACAGCTCTTCGATCCTTCTCCCACAACTGTTCCTCTTTACCGTCCCTACAGGAATCACCAGGATGAAGGTATAAGCGTTTTACTCACCAAATTTGCCTCGCGTTACCACTGCTCCCGTGGAAATGTCAAGGTGGAGTGTGTTTGTTTGGATTCCAAACCGATATAACGGGAATTTTATTAGGACAAATGGCGTTACATTATTTTTTTATGCAGCCCACAACACGCCATAATTTAAAAATTTGTCTTAAAGAAATGACTGCTTGCCCATCGAAGGCTCTAAGTACACGACCAAGCAACTTTTGAATCGGTATGTCCTGTATAGTTCTTAGGAAGCGTTTATATGCACTGAGTATAAGTAACGGCGAGCGCCGACTAATTTGGTAAGCTGTTACATAGATGTCAAAACAAGCCGAACAAACCTTCGGTGTTTATAGGTGCAGAGCAAGACGTGGAAGAATGGTTCATATTTTTGGTTTTGCGTTAGTGTGTTGCGACCTCAAAAGCACGTAGACACGAATTGTGGCAAACTGTAATGAATTACAAGGGAGTACTTCCGATAACCATCAAGCAGCAAAGAATAGCAGTAAAGTACTAATGAAAAAATTCAGTAAACTCTCTACATACATTTAGGTCTACTTATTAGCACCATTATTGGAATTTGATTCTTGGCTACAAAACAGGGCCCCGCCGGTCGTGCATCAGCAGCAACTGGGCGGAATAATTGATAGAATCAATAACAAGCTCTTTGAGGGTCACCATGCAGTTTGTGTGAGAAAATTACTTTCGTGGTGGCCTTACGTGGTGGTGGTGGTGGCCAGAGCACTTAATTCTGGTTAGGAGCTTTGGAGGCGAAAGCCCGGTGATTTTTATTCACAAGATGCTATTTGTATTTCTTGCTTTCTTATTTTTTTTTCTTCTCGCGCAAATTACTTCGCTAGAATTTCTTTCCTACTGTACTCTATCCATTCCTGTCAAAAAAACAAATTCTTAGGCGGAGCACACACAAAAAAGTCTGTTTCATTGCAGACATAAAATAACTTAGACAGACAGGCTTTAAAACAATGACTTTTTCGATGGTTTTCTCCCAATTTTTCTGTCGTCCAGATTAATTTCTTGCGGTGTGTGTTTTCACAAGCTTGGTATTTTCACGATTGGACAACGGCATTCTATTGAATGGCGGGTCAATGGAAGCCACCGAACAGGAGGGACGCCAAAGATTCTGTCGGCACAGTGCGTTTATTCTTAGCGGCAGCCGCTGCGTCCCGCACCGGGAAGGGTGTGATAGATTTCAAGGGAAGCGGACGATCCATGTCGTGATTATGATTGTGGCTGTTCGAAGCATATAGGATTGAACGTAGTTGAAACCTAATAGAACAACACCCATTTCCTGCGTCGTTGAAGTCGGCGTCACTATATTGCACAGATTGTTCTTGATACTATTTACTAAGTAGTGTACATTATTAGCATTCCAACTTGTTTGGTAAACTGCGTATTCTGACGCGATCACTTCTGAGACTTCTAAGACAGCAGTGATACGTTTAAGAGTTCAGTGGTTGCATTTTAGGCAGCGTGTGGGATAACGTCCGAATGTTCATCTAGGTGATTGTGAGACTAATACAATATAAAGGTAATTATGATGAGGTAGAGGACAGTGGTGGTGCGCGCATCAGAAACGGCCTCCACGATGACGAAGTTCAGCTACCGAACGTGAACAATGACTTTTTGGGGGTATGTTCCCACTAGGTATCACCCCAAGAGAACTTGCAAAATAGCCCAGGCAATAATGTGACGTCGCAGAAGATGACGAGATCGTGGCTGATGACGTTGCAGGGGATTTTCGAAACTCATGATTCGGAGGGCTATCCGCAAGATGCGGTAGCCATGGTCTTTCGAGGCCGTCGTCGAGGACGCCCGGAGACGCAGCCTGTTAGGCTGCACTGCCAGCCGTGCCAACAATCCGGCCATCGATTACCGGGCAATAAATCGCGGGATCGACTAAACGACGTGTTCGTTATCGTGTCAACAGCCAAGGGATCGCCGACAACCGCGATAATAGCAGCATCGACTGCATCGACAGTGCCAGCGCAAGTGAGACATTTGCTTCCTTCCCGGTCCCTGTTGGGAGTGAACATGAACGAGTTAGTTTTTGCCCTAGTAGGACTTTGTGTTTATGATTGACTTTAAGGTTGCAGTCTTATAGTAACTATACCTTCCTACCTTTAGCTCGTCTCGTCTCGATAAAGGTTTGTCTTCGTCTTATACGCCTGTCTCAAGCGCCTGTATCGTATGTGCCACGCAAATCCCAAGGTCTTAGCCACCAATACCATCACAACTGGCGTCCGAGACAGGACCCTGTCTCTACCATCTCGAAGAGGAAAAGGCGAGATTTCATAATAAACGGAGCCGATTTGAGGCATGGACATTGACAGGCTCTTGACAGTCTGAAGACGGACATGACTGTCTACTAATATCTTAGAGATTGTGACTTTAGCGAGTAAAAGAGATTCGCAAGTTTGAGTTTTTCGATATGGCAATTGAAGAATTTGAAAGGCTTGTGTCTGAAGGAATGAAAGCAGGATTGAACGGAATAGAATTGCGGAGTTGGGTGGATAGTGAGCATGCGAAATTGAAAGCAGAGTGGGAAGCAGAGAAAGAAGCTGAAAATAAATCACAGCAAAAGGAGAACAAAATGCTAAGGCAGCAATTAGCCGCCCCAGAAGAGTTGAAAAAAGGAACAGCCCTTGAACCAGCTGTGTTTAGAGACGCAGTGGCACAGCATATTAGCGTGGAAGACACTGCCACCTCAGGAAGTCCACCTCACTTCTCTACACCCGATATGCCGGTGCATGCATCTCGTGGAGGCTTCATGAATCGTCTGGAAAAGGAAGTTAAAGTACTTAATTACGACCAAGGCCAATCTCGTTCGGAGGAACAAACCTTGATAACTCAGTCGAGCAGAACACCAGCTCAAACCATTTAAGGCAACCTTCAGAAAAGCAGCTTCCAGCTCATTGACGGCCCATTACCGCCCAAGATTAGGGTGAGCGAGGCAGCAGCTACGGGCGCCTATATCACCCAAAAGAGCGATACATCGCTTTCCACTGTTTCGAAGCAACACAGAGCTTCGACGATTGGCTTCTCCGATCTGCAATCCAAGCGTCCACGGAGAAATCCCTGACGTCCGGTACAGGCGAGCAAAAAGTAACAACCTGAACGCAAGTTCAAGAAGATGCATTTTTTGACTATGGGTGCGGCGAACCGGAAGGCCCTTCAGACAAACAGGAGCCACAGACTTCCGATGAGGAAGATTTCTTTAGCGTGCTGGTCGAAGCGGAGGCGGCTGCAGTTTAAACTAAGTAACAAGACGCTGCGCAAGGTTCGCTCCGCAGGGATACAGTCACAGCAGTGGCCAAGGCATATCAGCTTACCGACTGGACAACCGATCTTTCTCACGCACCAGACCAGTCATTCCGACTCACGTATCCATATTGCGAGAACTGGCCATAAAGACTACAAGAACTAGTCTATGCTACAGCGACTTCTTGATGCCCAGAAGGGTGCCAGAGGACACTGCATGAGCAAGAGGACTGACTGGTTTCGGATGAGACCACGCCGTCGCAAGCTTCACCGCCAGCCCACTTGGAAATACAGAAAAAAAAGATAAAGGGCATAACAGATAGGATTCTTACGGCACGAAAAGAACAAGGACTGGATGACCGCCCGCGCACATGTGCGAAATAACAAGTTTGTGAACCACGACATTAGAAAGAGTCGCCTTTACGCCTCCAGCTGCCTGACGTGTCATTTGTGCGCAGTGGATAATGTGATTTTTATCTCATGGGAAGATTTTTTTTAAGTGTGTTGCATGCCCCAACAACTTTCTTAAGTGGGGAGCATTGTGATGAGGTAGAGGAGAGTGGGGGTGCGCGGATCGGAAACACCCTAGACGACTACGAACTTCATCTGCTAAAAGTGGACAATCACTTTGTGGGGGTATGTTCCGACTAAGTGTCACCCGAAGAGAACTTGCAAACTAGCTGAGACAATAATGTGACGCCAGAGAAGAGATCGTGGCTGGTGACGTTGCAGGGGATTCCCAGGACTCATGACTCGGAGGGCTAGCCGCAAGATGCGGTAGCCGTGGTCTTTCGAGGTCATCGTCGAGGACGCCCAGAGACGCAGCCTGTTAGGCTGCAGTGCCAGCCCTTCCCGGAAGTCGGCTGTCGACGACTGAGCATTAAATCGCCGGATCGACTAAACGGCGTATTCGTTCCCGTGTCAACCACCGAGGGATTGCCGACAATGCGACAATAGCACCATCGACTGCATTTACAGTGCCAGCGCACGTGAGACATTTGCTTCCTTTCCGGTCCCTGTTGGAAGTGAACATGAGCATGTTAATTTTTGCCCTTCTAGAACTTTGTGTTTAAAATTGACTTTAGGGTTGCAGTCTTATAGTAACTATACTGTTACTATACAGGCCGCGCCTGGAGATGCACGCACAAAGTGGCCGGGGCAAAAGAGAGCGTTTATTGTCCGGTTTGTGTTTTTATCAGAACGAAAGGCAAGGAAAGGGGGGAGAGGGAGATAAGATTGCAGGCGCGCATGCGTAGACTGGCAGTGCTTGTTTAGCGGTGGCCAACAGCTCGTGGCATATACGTTCCTATCTTCAGCTCGTCTCGTCTCGATAAAGGTCCGCCTTCGTCTTATACGCCGGTCTCAAGCGCCTGGCTCGTTTCTGCCACCCGAATCCTGATGTCGTAGAAACCAATACCATCACAGTAACGTTTTATGTCCCTCTTTACCCTGCGGCAAAGGCGATTCATCTCCTGGTTTTTCGCGTACCTTTGTGGCTTGCACTGCCTAATTAGCGCGATTTTGAAGCCCCCGTGGCTTTTTAGCTGACGTGCAGATCTTCAGAGCCACATGCGGTTGTTTCCGCTGCCATCTCATGCGGTCGCTGGTGCTGCGAGATTTTGCAGCGTAAGCTAACCTGGGCGCGGTTGAGCAGTTTTGCGTGGATATTGAAGGGCCGTGTTGCGCAAGCGCGAGGAGCTCTGGATTGGATTAGATTGGCTTGGATGGAATTGCATTGGCTTGGATTGAATTCTATTTGGATTTGGATTGTATTGGATTGGATGTATTTGGAATTTATTGGGTTCTATCCAATCCACTCGAAGTACAGGATGCAGAAAAATGGGTCTGCACATTCGCCGGTCTGCATATTCCAGAGGAGAGAGACGTCATAGCCGCGGCGGGCGCACTGGCGCTGGCACATACCCAACTGTGTGCCTCCGTTGCGCACTAGCCAAGTCTGATTTCGCCCTGGAGCCGCTTGATAGCCGTTTCACGCGGCTCCTGGAAAGCTGTTGTGCACATGGGTGAGGAGCAGTCACTGTACTGTACTGGACTGAACTGAATTGGATTGGATAGGATTGGAAATCGTTTTAGCAGCACTAAGCATGATAATCAGCGAATTCTAGAGAACTAGGTAACCTAATAATAACCAGATGAACCTTAGCTCACGCTACGTATATCGTGGAATAGCCGAACTAAACCACTCTTAATTTGATGCTTTGGTAGACGGCCACGGCGCCTTGTGTATCCATTGTGATGGTGAGTGCTGACGCAAGATAACCAGACTACCGTTACTGCGCCGGTATTCACAAGATGTTTTTTTTGGTTCAGGGAATACTTGTCAAGAGGTGCCCTCGGATTCTCAGTTAGGGTCCAACTGACCGTCTTGCTTAGGGTTCCTCAGGCCAGAAGTTCCGCGACCTTTGTTGCTTGCAGGGTTTTATAATTGTATCCACAGCTGTTGCTTTATTTTCGGGTGCATATTATGTGCAAAACGTCTGCTCCAAACTGATCTAGCACCGAAATTCCCCCAACTGAAACAATGCGTGATGCCAATCCCACAATTAGCCACATTGCATTTGAACCGCTCCACACTTCCTGAATCCATTAAAGCAGGCTTCATCTCGTGCATTCCGTATCACGTAAACCGCTCGGGGCACCTTGAGTTTTCATGGTGACGGTGAGCAGCGGCACGGCGGACCTCGAGATCCCAAATATAAGCTGTGTCCAAGCGTGGCGAGGTGTTTAAAGGTGAAAGGGAGAAGCCATAAACGGTAGCCGTCGGAGCCTTGGTCAAGCTCCGGCCAATCGTATCCCGGTCTGTCTACCAGACAGGGAGCTCCGGGACCTCTTTTACTACCAGGGTAAGGTCAAAGGAGAAAGTCCCTCTGTCTCCCTTTTTTTTCCTATGCCATATGGTTAATTCAACCCCCCCCCAAACGTGATCGGCCCCCGAAGAGGGGCCGCACCGAAGTTTCCTTTCCACCCCTTCCAACAATGCACATTCCAAGGCATACTCGGAAAATTGTTCGATACTAAGAAACTCCGTACCGGTGAAGTCCTAGTAAATGTCAAGACGCAGCAACAAGCCACTAACCTCCTGTCGCAAACCTGCATGGCAGATCTGGCCATCAGAGTCACTCCCCATCGTAGCCTCAACAGCTCTCAGGGTGTGATTTCGGAGACCGATTTGTTAAATGAGACTGAAGCTGATCTTTTGGAAGGCCTAAAAGATCAGGGTGTAACTGCAGTGAGGCGTATCACCATCACACGAGATAAGCAGGAAATCCCCAGAAAGCATATAATCTTGACTTTCAACCGCTCCACACTTCCTGATATCCATTAAACCAGACTACATCTCGTGCTCCATCCGAGCGTAAATCCCGAATCCGCGTCGCTGCTACAAGTTCCAGCGGTTCGGGCACGGTACTAACTCGTGTCGGGGCAAGCCAACCTGCGCCAAATGTGCGCAACACCATCTCACTTGTGACTGTACACCCAATCAATTGCTCTGTAGCAACTGCCAAGGACCTCACGCTGCATTTTTGCGGACCAGCGACCGGTTCAATCTTGAGAAAAAAAATAATAAACATCAATGTCAAGGAAAACATCACCTTCCCAAAAACGCAAAAGAGGTTCGCCTCATGCCCCCTGGGGAGGTACGCCAACGCAGCTCACCGGGGGGGCGGAGCGGCGTCTGGTTTCGGCGCGAACCCAGTACCGAGACTCGGACCTGGCCCCGCCACCGCCTACCCCCCTGGGTTGCCTTTGCAGCCCAACCCGCCTTCGCACCGCTCGCTGAGTCGGCAGCGGCTGTGGTGGCAACCACGTCTCGTGGGGATGCTGCTGCACCCACTGTTTCCTCTTCTCCACCGGCCTGAAGCACATGCGAGGGCCCGGAGGAGATGGAGACGGAGGCACCCGCGGCAGTTCCCACCACCGCCGCATCGCCTGTGCCACCCGGGGAGCTCCTAACGCCCTCGGCCGTTGCGGCTCCAACGAAGGGCACCGGGAAGGGTGCCAAGTTCGGGGGTCCGGTACGCCGGGTACCCCTTCCAAAATTGATGACGATATAGATGTGGGAACTTACCTGTCTCGTTTGCAGCGGAAGAAGCGGGTCCCTTTATCTAAAGCTCCAGAGAAGGTGAAGCAACCTCTCCCAAGAGTGCAAGAATCGAAAGACCCTGCATAAATAGTCACACTCAGGGAGCTCCAACACACCATAATGGGACTACAAAATATTGTTCAATGGAACTACAGAGACCTTCTGAATAACCTTGATGACGTGTATGAGAATCTGCATGCCAATCAGCCAAGTGTAATGTGTGTCCAAGAAACACATCTGTATTCAAAACACACAAATATCTTGAATAGTTACCTGGTATACAGAAAGGACAGGGTTGGTTGCACACACTCCTGTGGCGGTGTGACCATGATCGCCCGGAAATCCCTAGCCTGCCCCCTGTCACTCTGAAAACCCTCCTTGAGGCTGTAGCAATTCGCACAATAATATTCAATAGGTTGATAACGGTATGCTCCATATACATTCCTCCGGATCTTGCACTTTCGAGCTCTGACTTTGAGGCGCTGGTCGACCAGCTGCCCGAACAATACATACTTACAGGTGACGTTAATGCGCACAACTCTCTTTGGGGCTCTTCTCGCACGGATGGCCGAGGTGGCCTGATAAAGAAATCCTTACATCTTCAGGAGCATGCCTTTTCAACAATAAGCAGCCTACACACCATAATATAGGACACAACACATACTCACATCTTGAATTGGCTATTGATTCTGCAATTATTTTTCCATGTCTTGAGTGGGGTGTAATCAGAGACCCATAAGGTAGTGACCATTTCCCCACTTCATTAACGTATATAGGCATAGGCCCGAGCAGTCCATCTTCGCATGTCAACGTTAACAAATTAAAAGCAAACTGGAATACATTTACAGAGACATCCAAACTACACCACATAACCCTTAGACACCTACACATTGAAGAAGCTTCCCAACTACTCACGGCGCACATCCTCGACGACGCCGAAAAGTTCATTCCCCACGCCTCTGGTGCCCCGCGCAACCAGCGGAGACCGTGGTGGAATGAGGACTGTAGGCGGGCGCGAGAGGCCCAGAACAAGGCGTGGGGTATCTTTCGTCCGTACCCGACATCGAGAAACCTCGTCTTGTTCAAACGGGCCAAGGCCTTTGGAAAACTTGTGCGCCGTGAGGCCAAACGCAATTATTGGCGTACATTCAGAACATCAATTAACTCCGACACAGACACACGGAAAGTATGGACCTGAATACGCAAACACAAGGGACATCAAACACACAGCCTGCCTCTGATCAGCCCAACAGGGGACATACTCGAAGACTAGGATGGCACACTTGTACAACACTTTCAACACGTTTCCAGTTCAGCACACTACACAAACACTTTCATGAAACACAAACTCGTGCCGAAAAGAAGCCTTTACACGACAATGACAGGTCAGCCACTCTGAGTTCACGCTTCATGAGCTGAGGGGTGCTCTGAGCACGTGTAAACCCTCGGCTCCAGGCCCAGACAACATTACATGTACAATGATACAGAACTTACACACAGACACTCTTGTAACACTTCTTCACTTTTTCAAGAAGATATGGCTTTCGGGGCACATTCCAAAGTCTTGGAGAGATGCCATAGTTGTAGAATTCTTGAAAGAAGCGAAGGACCCTTCTTCTCCTGCTAGCTATCGACCCATTGATCTGACCAGCTGCCTGTGCAAGCTTATCGAAAAGATGATAATCCGGAGGCTCGCGTACTTTTTGGAGTACAACGGCCTTCTCGAGAGCTGCTAGACAGGCTTCAGGGCGGCGAGATCCACGAACGATCAACTTGTGGCACTAGAGTCATACATCAAGGATGCCTTTATTCACAAACACTTCTGTTTAACTGTGTTTTTCGACCTCGAGAAGGCCTACGACACCGCTTGGCTTATGGGATCCTTACTGACCTCAAGTCATTCGGTGTTTCTGGTAATATGTTTAACACCCTTGCTAGTTATTTGTCGGAGAGAACTTTTCACGTCAGAGTTGGTTCTGCACTGTCAAAGGTACATGTGCCAAAAAATGGCGTGCCGCAAGGTGGAGTGTTGAGTTGCACGGTCTTCATAGTTAAGATGAACTCTCTTAGTAAGGCACTGTCACCCACAATATCTTATTCCATGTATGCAGACGACATCCAGATATCATTTAAATCATGTAACATGTCGATCTGCGAAAGTCAAGTCCAGCTCGGCGTCAAGAAGCTAGCCGGCTGGGCAGACACGAATGGTTTCAAACTTAATCCCGGAAAGAGCTCTTGTGTTGTACTTTCCAGGAAGTGTGGGGTCCACCCGGACCCAGACATCACTCTTGCGAATGTGCCGAGTCCTGTGAACAATGAGCACAAGTTTTTAGGCATTTTATTTGATGAAAAACTTACATTCATTCCTGATATCAAACAGCTCACATGCAAATGCTTAAAAACAGTGAATATTCTAAAGGTCCTCGCACATCAATCTGATGGGGCCGCCAAACAACTCCTGCTGCGCCTATACACAGCGTTGGTGGGGTATCGGCTTGACTACGGCAGTGTCGTGTATGGGTCGGCGACAAAGACCGCACTGAGAATGCTCGACCCAGTGCTGCATCTTGGCCTTCGCCTCTCATACGGCGCTTTCCGCACTAGCCCTGTCGAAAGTCTTTAAGTCGAGTGCGACAAATGGTGTCTAGGGCGTCAGCGGGAGTATGTTGACCTGCTGTATGCATGTAAGATTGTGTCTCTTACCAACAATCCTTTTAATCTTATCATGAACAATACATCAAACTTGCAACTCTTTTTAAACTGGCCATCTATTTTCTTACCTTTCTCTCCCAGAGTTAGGGAGGAGGCTTCTCGACTCAGGGTTCCTCTTTCAGACACGCACAAGACACCCATCCATAGTTTAATTCCACCACGGCATCTACATCCTATATCATGCGACCTATCATTCACATTAGTAGAAAAAAATAGGGTGTCCAGGAGAGAAATTCTGCAGCACTTCCTGCTCCTGCAGGACAAGTACAGGTGCGCAGAATTCTATAGCGACGCGTCGAAAAACGGTTTTACGGTCTCTTGTGCAGCGCACGGACCAAATTTTGCCGTTACTAAAAGAATGAATTTTCATAGCAGTATTTACACTGCAGAAGCGTATGGCATTTTACTCGTTTTAAATCATATCCTCGAACATAAAATTCCAAAGTCCATCGTCTACACAGTTTCTCTAAGCGTTGTACGGGCACTGTCATAAGGAAAGTCATATAAAAACTATGTGATCAATGCTCTTTTCAAGGTACTAATAACTGCATATGCCTCAAATCTTCAAAAAACTATATGCTGGGCACCAGGTCACTGTGGGATCCCTGGCAATGAGACTGCTGATCAAATAGCTGGTGCTGCTGCTCTCATTACCACAGTTGGCATAACAACAGTACCTTACCACGACCTAAAGACGGACATCAGACGACAGCTTCGTAACACATGGCAATTACTCTGGAGTCAACAGACAGCAAACTACACGTAATAAAAACACAGCTGGGTCGCTACATAACTGGCTCACGCAACAGATAGATTGAAGTCGCCGTGGCTAGGCTGCGAATAGGCCACAAACATGTGACACACTCCCACCTGCTCACTGGAACTTCGGGACCCACGTGTAGCAGGTGTGGAAAGGGCCTATCCATAGTCCACATACTAATCACATGCAAGGCACTTTACACAACACGACACAAACATTTCCCTGAATTATAGAGACGACACATTCCTTTGCACCCATCATACTTTTCAGCCGAAGAACCAATGTTTTCTAGCCAAAGTGTTCTAAGTTTTTAGCTGAGGTAAACTTTCTGCAGCTTTTGTCATATCACGTGTAATCATCCTGGCCCTATACAGCAGCCATCTTCGTTGTATTTTGTTTTGCATCACCTTTACTTTTAGTCACATGTTTTAGTGTTTACGGTCTAATCAAAATTCAGCAACTTCTTCTTTGGCGCTCTTTCCCATTAGTCGTCCTTGCGCCAATCAAACCCAACCACCACCATCATCATCAGTTATAACACGTACTTGTGAAAGTGATCGTGCCCCAAAAAGGTTTTTCACCGAAAAATGCTCAAGGTCACCACATACCCAGTTTTCAACAAAAAGTACAACCATTCACTGGTTTAAATTATGCAGCCAGTCCATAAAACACCTCTAACTACCAGCAAAGTCTGCGTATTTGTGAAAAATATTAAATGTATTGTCGGCAAAAACGCACCCGGAAATGCAAACATCTGCTGACCTGCTGATCGAAACAAAAAATAAACAAACTGCCTACAGACTTCTGAAGAAAATTTTGTTATGCTGCACTGAAATTATTGAAACTCACCACCAAACCTTCAGTAGCATCAGAGGCGCCATCGCAAAAACCGACAAAATGAATCAAGCAGACGTTACCCTGCTTCAAAACTTGCATGAGCAAATCTATGTAACGCAGTACAATTCGGCTTAGTGGAACAGAATTTAAACAGAAGACGTCTTACACTATCTGATTGTTTGCTCCGCCAGTTTGTAATAGTAACATTTATTCCCTTCAAGATGACGGCACACAATTCCAAAAAGCGACGCCATTTTAAGTGCCTGTAACGTGGGCACAGAAATAGTCTTGGGGAAAGTGCTCAGCACACGACCTCCCTACTGATTACTGCAGTTGTACACAGTTCAAATGTTTGAGCTGCGACGGACCTCACCTCTGGGTACAGTCCGTTGGAAATGAGCAAAGAACTACCAAGGCCATCCAGGCTAACGTTGCTTTGCAATGCCACGACTGCGGCTGCGGGGCAGACCTTGCCGTTCCAGATGTTTCCTCTAGAAGCCGTGATAATTCTATTTCCTTATCAGGGAAGCAGCAGAAATTGCTACAGGAAAAAAATGCGAGTTTCCACAATAACCCTCAATTACAGTTACCATGTCTTTATGAAGGTGTACACGTCATGGTTAGAAGATAAGTGCTGTCAATATTGTTCCATTTTTTGTCTTCTTCCTGCTTTGTTGGCATAACATGTGATATATAAATACTGCACACTATCAAAATAAACCAATGTATAAGTGAGCGATTTCATTTGCTTATTCTTTCTTGTTTTCCTCCATAGAGCAGTTTTCGTTCACATTGAATAACCAGCTTGATCAGGCTGTCCTTATGGCCTTCTCACACATCTTATGACGGAGGTATTTAAACCAGAAAAAACTATAAAACCTTCGTTGGAATTGTAACTATGAAGCACGGGAACATTTATTACATATGGTATCAACTCGTACGCAAATATTTGGCGTCAGCTTACTCTAGCCACGCATTTTGTAACGCCGCCACATTTTGTAGCGTAGCTGCGGCATCACCGAATATGTTCGGGATGATCAAGGTGGATCTACCATTTTGTATACAACACGTATATGAAGTTTTTATTAGGAACTCACGTTAAATGTATACAGTTTACACAGTCTGACCTACAGCTGTGCGCATGTGCTGCGCACAAATTTCATTTTTTACACATTTGACATAATATTGCTTTCTATAGCATTGCACTGTATCCTGTTTCTTTGTACGCCATATATAAAGCATGTACGCATTTCATCATGTCAGATGGCCAAATGTGGTTGTGAGTGCGTGTTGCACATAAAAAAACAAATAAAATGCAACTACTATACAGCGGCCAAAAATGGCCAAATCAAAATTTCCGATGACTGTGAAAGCCAGTTTTGAGCCTTTCAGCAACCCAACACACCCGCGTCTTGAAGCACGACCACATCACCATCCTGTCAGGTGTCCAACGTTAACCTAACGCGCATTAAAACGGCGTCCTAGAGAATAACAAGTAAATCATTACCATTTATGGTAATGATTTACTTGTGATTACCACTTCAAACACCTTTATTATTTTTAACTTTGCCTTGGGATAAGTTGTGGCACACGGTATTCAGTATGTTGTCAGAGTGCCGTGCACTGACTCCACCGCCTTCAGGCACAGCCAGCAGCTGCAATTTTTGGTGGTCACACGGGATGAAACCACGCCTAAAACGCACCAGCCGTGATTATGGCGTCTAGAATGTGTCTGCCACACCAATGTGCTTTCACCCTTAAGGAGTCTTCTGTTCTTCCCAGCCAAGTCTCGAAGAACGAATGGAGGTCCACAGAGCCGCACGTGGGAGTGTCAGAAAGCTTTCCGTGCAGTAGTGTGGTGGCTCGTGTCCACCGAAAAGACTTCGGCAGGTGGTTGGCCTCAAGAAACTGCGGATGGCGCCTTACTGTAGGGCTTTCTCCGGCAGCCCCACCGATCTCGGAAACCGGCGCTGAAATAGCGCTGGTTCTAACCTTGTACGGTGCTTGTTAGTATAGTGTATGTGTGTGCGCGCGTGCGCATTGAACTTCTAAGGATCCACGACAGGACACCAGCATGTGATACTTCCGAAAAACGGTCGTGTGCGCCACAGGGGCCACACCGGGCCATCAATAAAAATTTCGGGAGCCTGCCCGGAGAGGCGAATATGCTGGGAAGCGCAAATGACTAACCTTGAAGAAGGCAACTTTGTACCTCTTGTAGACGCCACTCAAACCCCCGATAAGAACTCCTTTTGTGACATCGAAGTGGCTCGTTATAACCCTCCCCCCCGCCGGACACAAGGGGACAGTGGTCAATGAGGGTGTGAGCGGAGGAGTGGACGAAGGCGAAGGGATGTAATAAAAGAGGAGCCCGACCGTACTAGACAAGTAGACAGAGGAAGAACGATCCAAGGAGAGCGATTCAGGGAGTAGGAGAGTTGATAGATGCGTTAGGCAGAAGCCCCGGAGTCTAGACCTCGCTCGGGTGAGGCGGCTGACGAGAGAGTGGTCTGGAGAGCAGACGAGACGACTCGCAAGAACGGGTTGGCAGAAGACCGGGGAGCTTAGGTTCCCTAGTCGATAGCTATAACTAGGGTGCTACGTCTGACCACCCGCTTCCACACATAGCCAACCGAAGTCCAGCCATCGTTCGAGCCGGCGCAGCAGCAGCCTCATCGCGGCGGGCCCATCGTTCGAGCTCGAGCAGGAGACGGCTGATTGCAACGTACCCCACCCGTTCTTTCGAGCTCGAGCAAGCACAGGTCGACAGCGGCGTGAGCGCAACGGACTCCATGGTCGTGCCCGCAGCAGCATGGTTGCGGCGAACGTGCGGCCCTTCCTACAAGCCCGTGCCGCATCACGCCGAAGCACCCCAGCGACGCTGAGCCGTAAGCGAGGTCGACCCTATTGATACTATTATATAGTACTATGAAAAATCTATTTGTCTGTGCCTCCATCTACTTATGTCATGTGTAGACCCAGGGTAGTTTAGAAATCCTGACCAATACTGTGGCTGCGTCTCGCTCGAATGCGGCCCTAGAAGCGGGCTCTGCAGCCACGGCATGAAAATTAAGCCACATGGTGACGCTGCCGACCCAACGCTATCGCCTTTCATCACCGTTCCAATCATCTCCTGTCACGTAATGCCCAAACGACAATTGGAAATGCATGGGTACCGTCATGTATCGTTTTATGAACACATTTGTTACCAGAAAATTCGGCGATAATTTGAGCCGTCGTGATAACCAATCAAAGTCATAACAGAACCTTTTCACCTAATAGGGGTACAAATAACGTATCGATGATATGGCATTTGAATCGCCGGCCCTAGCATGTGCACGTCATGTTGCGGACTGCTTTTAGAACGTTTGTGTTGCTTTATAGTTCCTAGCGCGGAATCGGCGAGAACATTGTGTTTGTCTGGGCGGCTGAGAGACATGATCGAAGGGGGCTCCACACCACCATAAACGCACGACGCCAGTCCAGTCGATTGCGAAAATTTCAGGAGAGCTTTGTGTGGTACAACCAATAGTGAATGTAGCGAAAGGGAGCGAGGAGACCAGACGTCCGGCTATCCAAGATGGCTACGACCGACTGCCGCGAGAGCCGCGCTCGTGGAGCGAGCTCCCGCTGGCTGCGCTCGTGGCGCACTTCGTCCTCTTTATTTACCACACTTCCACGGCCCCCAAGTTGAGCAGAGACTTGTTGCACCATAACATCTGCGGACCCTGTCGCCGTATCTTAAGTCCCGATGACAGGCGGACAGAAATCCACTGGTGGAAGGAGCATGGTCGCACAACTCCGTCGCGACCGAAAAACCGGTGACGATGGTGGTCGAGTTGTTAGACGGCAGGCATAGGCTTGTCTTCTAGAAATACGACGTCCTCTACATCGAGCTTGGCTGGCAGCTGTTCTGTCACCTCGTGGGTGAATCGAAGCAGCAGGTGGTATTCCCATATCGGACGGTGCCACAGACGATACCCTTTGGCGGCTTGACGGTGCTGTCACAGTATGCGCAGCTCGCTGCGAGTCAACAAAAGTTCTAGAAGGCAGAGTTTCTGCTGAAGGCACGTGTTCCCTTTGCTTAACCAGGAGTGCGCTTGGAACAGCGGGCATGGCTTCGCTCTTTGCCACAGGCTTTTCCGACACAAACGTGGTGATATTGTCCTCCCTCAGAACAAGGCTGTCTGAGCCCTTCCACTGCGTGCCGGGCACTTTCATGATGCAGGGGTCACCGCTCTTCATTTTAAAATCAAGTTTCACCTTTTGGAAGGACGGATGGTTGGCGACGTCGCTTCTTGGCTCTTCATTGCGGAGCAACACCGGATCCCGGTGGTTTTCTTTGCGATCCTGAAGTTCGAACGGTTTTACGGCGGTGTCGTTGAACATGGAGTTTTCCGTAGTGCCCCGAGTTTCGCTGACTTCCAGGCGGCACATAGACGATCGATCATTGTCTACGGCGGCGTCTTCCGTGGACGATTCTCCAAGGGAAAGAAAGAGTGCGCTCGAGTGAGCGGTCGAACGGCCATCAGAGTGGGGGAAATTCCCGAAACATTTACTGTTGCCACCTTCAAATACGCGACTGAACCGATCAACACGCTGACCTGGGTCTCTAGAAACGTGGGCACAAGTCGGGCATCCGCAGCAACTTGACCCTGATCGGCCATCGCACGAACGATTTCTTTGCTGACGGGCGGGCTTGTGATGGTGCAGATGCTGGGAACTTCCAGGGCCTCGACTGTGATGTTCTGGCCATCGTGCTGACTTTTAAGTGTCAAAGAGACTCTGTTGCACGTAACAGGTGCTCTCGGGCGAGTGTCTCCGAACGTAGAAAGCGTTAGACGTTTGACACCATTGACCGGACAACAAAGTGCTTGGGACACGTCGCGTCGAATGAACGTTCGCTGGCTCCCGGTGTCCAACAAAATGCGAACGAGCAGCTGGTGACTCTTGCCGAGGGCCCATGCACGGCCTGTCTCTAGAAGCCACGACATGGGTCCTGCACCGCTGGTTGACGCGGATGTCACCGCGCTGGCATAATTGATTGCTGCCCCTTTGCTGCGACTTTGCTCCGACTCTGGACTGGTGGGCCCAAACCCTTCCGCAGGGAGCTCGATGTCGCACAGCGACGTGAGGTGGCGACGGGAACAGTGGCTGCAGATAAGACTGTTGGCTGTTCTGCAGTGTCTGGCGAAATGGTTGTGCTTTCCGCACCTGAAACAACACCTGTATGCCTGCAGTCGCTTTCGCTTCTCCTCGGGTGATACCGCCGATGTGTAGTGGGCGAGGACGTGGTCCTGAGCGTTGCAAAGTTTACACCTGGGCCGCCCCGCAAAGGGACATTGGGCGCTCAGAGTCATTGCCCTTGGAAGAACGACACGCGGTGGCGACGATTGACCCCTCACCTGGACGCGGTACGTTGACGGCACAGAATGATCGGAGGCGCTCTCCTCTCGAATCTCCACCTGGACGCGGAGAAAGTCCAGGATCACCTTGATTTCCTTGGATTTGGCGGAAGGGGACGCGGACACCTCGGATGCGTCCTGCTGCGCCTCCTTGAGCCTTTGCCGGTACAGGAGGCCCAGGTCGTGCGGCAAGGTCCGCAGCAGTACGCGATGGAGCACGACGGAGTACTGGTCCGGGGAAACGCCCAGGCCCTCCAATGCGTTTATGCGAAACGTGACCGTGTCGTAAAGGACCGGCAGTTTGTCGGTGTCGGCCGGATTCTGCACCGGCTCCAAGGCGAGCAATTTGTCCAGGTGGTCGTCCACTAGTAGGTCTTTCCGCCCAAATCTGTTGGTAATGATTTTGACGGCGAAGTCGTAATTGTCGTCGGCTAGCCTGATGCCCTCGATCGCGTCCTTGGCGGGACCGGTAAAGTACGAGAGAAGGTACTTAAACTTCTCGATGCGTGGCAAAGTCGCGTTCGAATGGATGCTTGACTCGAACTGGTCCCAGAACCCTTGCCAGCCGCGTCGGTCACCCGAGAAGTTCGGTATCTGGAGCTTCGGGAGTGTGGCGAAGCGGGTCCCCTGCGTTGTCTGGGGGGTGCTCGGTCGAGGCTGAGCAGGTGCGCTCCCGCAAGGCTCACCAGACTCGGCTTCAGCTGCGCTGGTTGGAGGGGCCGGGCTCGTGACGGAGCGCACGCGCGTGCGAAGGGCGCAGATGCGTTCGTCGTAATCAATAGCATCCCAAACGTCGGCGTCGAATTCCTCTTCTGTCAGAGTCGCCTGAATCTGGCTGTCCAGTTCGTGCAATGCTTGCTGCGTGTCGAGAATTATGTCCAGCAGCGTCTGCAATTCGAGAGTCGGTGCCGCCGGGTTCTACAGGAGCGCGTCGAGTGCCGTCATCTTTTTCGTGACGGTGGTGCGAAGAACTCCCCGGCAGCGACGAAGCGATTCCATGGCGCGATTCGGCGGGACCGGACGGCTGGGGGTTTTCGGCACCAGAGAATTGTGTAGCGAAAGGGAACGTGGAGACCAGACGTCCGGCTATTCAAGATGGCTATGACCGACTGCCGCAAGAGCCGCGCTCGTGGAGCGTGCTCCCGCTGGCTGCGCTCGTGGCGCACTTCGTCCTCTTTATTTAACAGTGAACTCGGGTAAGCACAGTGGCCTCTCGGGTCACCAGTCATTTTCCTATGTCTGAAACAAAGCTTTACCAATATGGTCGAGTAGTTTCGCCACCGCGAGGGAATTGATCTTGATTTCAACGCAGCTGCGCCGCAGGATGGGACTCGCTCAGACAAGTTTCGCCATCAACATTGAGTTAATACTACGGTTACTAATACCGTCAATATTAGAACTGCAGTTTTGTCTTTTCAATGAGGGGCGGAAGAGGAACTGCTTTATGGAGACTATCTACCAAGGTGAATGAGGGGAGGCCACTAATCGCATGAAGAAGGTGCCGATTCATCTTGTGAAGAGCATTAACATGTGGCAGTCGACCTCATAGACCGGGAAGCCGTAAGTGAAACGTCCATGTGCCACTGCAGGCGTGAGCATGGTAAAAGGTGTTGCTGCGCCCCTCCATATTTATTAGATATCCGTGTAACGAGGTGTAAGGTGGAACGCCAGGTTTTCTTAAGTTTACCTATCCACTGTTTTTGTCTATTACAGCTGCTTACAGGAAAACCCAGCAGTTGAATTGTACTGTTGCAAGCTTCAAGTCGTGTACCCCCACTTGAAGGGAGATAATCTGTTCCTTACATGTGCGATGTTCACGATCGACGCTGAGCAGTCCTGTCTTTGTCGGGAATAGCTGTAGCTGAAAATGGGACAGCGCATGTTCCAAGCTCATGACTGCTGCTTGCAACTCTGTGCATAGCTTCTTTTGTCATAATCGGTGGCTGCTGTTGATACCACAATGTCATCCGCATAAAGAGCGAGCCTGGTGGCAGTGTCCTGTTCAAGAGTTCGAGCAACGCGGTTCATGCCCAGATTGAAGAGGAGAGCCAAAATGGACACTTGTGGAACTGCTCTGTCCAGGCAGAGAGTGGTGGGCTGGTGGGTTCGAGGGTTAAGACAGATAGGTCGATGTTGAAGAAAGCTGCGTATCTAGGCCTGTGCTTTTTGGCTAGCGAAGGCGAGAGCAAGTTCCTGAAGGATTCCTGATTGGCTTACAGTATCAAAGGCATTGTGCATGTTTAGGACGAGTACGTAGTCTGGCAAGGCCTGGCGCCAAGTCCAACTAATTGCCCTCGGGAGCAGCCACAGATAATCGTGGGTAGCATGGCGGGGCGGACGCCCGTGACAGCACGATGAACGCAATTTTGGCCCTCCAAGTGGTGTACGAGACGATTGTTAAGCATACGCTCTATAAGCTTGCCTATTACAGGAGTAAGAGAGTTGGTGTGAAGATTCTGAGGACGACGAGGATCTTTGCAGGGTTTCGGTATTGGATATATAACCGTTACCTTCAGGGAGTCAGGTATCTTGCCCGAGTCCCAGAATTGGTTGGCCACATGTAGTAGAGCATCGAGGCCGTGTGGGGGAAGATTTCGGAGATCTTGCAAGTTAACTTGGTCTTGACCAGGAGCCTACTTGGGCTTGCTTTGAGAAATGGTACTTGCAGTTCGCCCAGGTTGAAAGTGGAGTCAAGTTCTGACAGGGGGTGATTAAGGTTGATGACAGGTAAAGGTTGGTGGGTCGAAGGAAATGCAACGGCGTGAGACAACAACAGGTGATGATGGTATCTTCCACTTGTGTGTAGCCCATTTCAAGGCACATATCGTCCAGGATCTGGAGACGCCCCTTCGCACGGCTATTCATGCTGCGAAAGACACCCCCTTAGACGAGAGAGACCAGGTTCATGTCCAAGATCTTCACAGAAACTCTGCCAATTCTCATTTTGTAATGTGACCTGATTCTCGCGAATAATTCGATAACGACGCTTCAGCTCCATCAGGTGATGATGTCGTTTTCCTTGTGTATGAAATCGTTTGGTTAGCCCTTCGGTTTTGCGAATAATTTAAAACATGTGAGAATTAGGACAGTTCACTTGTGCCGTTCTGGTGACTTCTTCAGATGCGAGCGACTGTGCTTGTGTTATGAATGCGATGAATTCGTCGAGCGTAGATTGAGAAGAGATTGCAAACCGCGAGCGATATGACGTCCAGTTTATCTGACGATAAGCACTTCTAGTGCATAACTTCTTACTGTTAATTTGGAGCATGATTGGGTAATGGTCACTACACCAGGTGCTGTTTAACGTGTTCCAGCTCTTAACCGCCCCAGCAGTAGCTAGAGTGAGGTCCGGTGTAGTATCTTTTTGAGCGTAATAGAGGCCGATGTGGCTAGGGACGCCATATTCGTTTATCAGTTAAAGGGGGCAGTACTCAAGAGTTTCGCTCTAAAAGCCGGCCTCGACGGTTTGTGGAGCAGAAGCCGAGTACAGTGTTGCGAGCGTTAAAGTCTCCCACGATAATGATGGGGCCGGTAAAACGTAGCGAAAAAAGATTTGGGATCCAGTCATATTGTGTTTAGGGAATGACACTCGAATTTAGCTTGTAGTAAACCGACAGAAGAAGCGCCGGTTTGCCTCCTGGTGGCGTAACAAGAAAAATAACAGCTTCTATCTTACCATTGTATGCTTGGTTCCAACGGTGCTGGACAGCATGGCAGGATTTCGTAACAACTGCCACAGCGATCTCTGGAGTAGGTCCATGTTGGGAATAAGCTTGGCTTGGAATAGTAGGATCCAAAAAGGTAGTACCACGCGTTACCTTAAGGAGTAATGTAATAGGACGGAGCGTTTTCACCTGGGACTTGAAGAGCGCGCCGGTTTGAGAGAAACTAGGGCAATTCCATTGTAGTATGCTTCTATTACAGTAAAAGGTTGAGGATAACATTGGCCGCCTAATGTTTTTTCTTTCGTTTCCTTTCGCTGGGAGGGTGGTTGAGGGCTGTTGAGTTCCGAGTGTTCGACCAAATTTCTCCATCAACTGGCGAAGTTCAGCTTTAAAAGCAGTCACGTGGTCTTGAAGTGCAACTATTTCGCTTGACACTTTCTGCCATTCTTTGATTGTCTCAAATTTTATACCGGCGTCCCTTTGACTAACTATTTGTTCCACTATGTAAGAGCTTCTCGTGGGTGCCTGGATAATGTTAGTGAACGTCTTGCGGCGGCTTGTGAGTGAACAGCTAAGGCGTGCTGCGGCAGAACTACTTGATTCAGCGGAGGGCGATATCCTGCGCGTTGCAGCGTTCCGCATGGAGGACACTTCCTTTTGTAATGCCGTCAGCGGGGCACACATTTCGGCGAGGCTACGACGGAGCTGGGCATTTTCAGTTACTAGAGGATGGTTTGCCGGTAAAGGAGCAATTGCAGGTGGCGGACCGGATGAGGTGCCAGGGACGTTGGAAGCCCATGTAACCCTTGGTGGTGCAGATCGAGGACCGCTGGGCAAGACGCTTTAGGGGAGCGATTTCTTTGAAGAGTCTGATCGGTTGTTACGTTCTTTTTATCAGGATTGCGGGTCGGGCAGACCTTACTAACACCGAAATGTCCTGTGTCTTTGCATACAACGCAATATGCCGCACAGTCACATTCAGCAGCTTCTAAGTGGATACAGCCACAATCTTTCCACACGCTCGGAGATGCAAAGAATTTAGCCGTATGTTCCAGGCTGTGGCAGTTAAAGCACACAAGTCGTTTTGTCCTCTATTCTGCAAAGCGTACTAACTCCAGGTAGCGGCTTGGCAGGAAGTGGTTGCGGTGAAGGTGCAACTGCCCAGGTGCGTAATAATTCTTGTGTCATGTTATGTGCGGCCACAGAGTAGACGTGCACCCCGGCTGCGACTGGTCTGGCTAACATCTCAGCACCGTTCCAATGCTGGCTTTCCTATACTCGTGACTGGCGACCTCTATGCGTCCCAATACAATTGGGATACCCTACTTTTAGTGAACGTGGAGGTACGTTACTTGAACATTTCAACAATGCTCACTTCGCACTTCTAAATGATATATCATGTCCTACGCGTCCATGCACTCATCTCCAGATGCCACCCTACTCAACCGACTTAACCTGGTGTCTTGGTAGTGCAGTGGTATCTTGGCAGCGAGAGGCCGACTGCTGGGGCAGTGGTCACCCTATCAGGCTTGGCACTGCCCAATGTCGACGCGTCTGCTGCGGCGGTGCTGTACTATAGTAAACTGTGATGAGAACCGGTGCAACATCAATGCAACCATGACGGCCCCCAGCACCGACCCCACCACTGTGATTAATGAGGCTCTGACGAGTGCCAGTAGAAGAACGTGGATGGAGGAGTCCCGGACAAACCCTGACCTCCGGCATTTGCAGCTGTAGGCCCAGCACAAACAAACTGAAGCGGCTGCCTCGCGGGATCCCTCGTGTGCGCCGGCCCAATTGCGTTTGCAACGCTCGACCGCTGCGGCCAGACGACATGAGAAACGTCTTTCGCGGCAACGATGGCTTAGCTGGTGGGAGTTGCTCGGCCCTTCGTCCACCACATCGTCTATTTGGCGTACTTTTCGGGCAATCGAATCAGGCGGCCGCAATCCGGATGCAGCTGCCAGTGCATGCCTGGCATCAGACAAGAATGCGGACCAATTTACCTTCGTGTGGTTCGTGCCTTGCACCCTGCATTTTACAACGTTGCTGCTAGCAACCCCTGCCCGTTTCCTCTCCCGCCCCACGCCAGAGCCTGTCCTTCTGATGACGCGGTCCGGGGAATGCAATCGGCTTTCACCATGGCAGAGTTCCCGGCTGCAATAAACCAGGCAAAACTTCGGTCATATCCCGGGCCACACGGCGTTTCGTACGAGGTTTATAAGAACCTAGATGATCCCGCCCGGAGCCGTCTCCTCCATTCCATCAACGAGGTGTGGCTCTCGGGCCAAATACCCGAATCATTGCTCGGGGCACATATCGTCACAATACCGAAGCCAGACAAACCACCTGAGCATCTCCCCAATTTGCGCCTAATCGCAATAATGTGCACCTTGTGGAAACTGTTGGAGCGAATGCTGGCTATGCGACTTCAGTGGTGGATGGACACTTAGCAGTGGTACCACCCGGCACAGATTGGGTTCACACCTCGTCTGGGGACAGAGGATGGACTTGAGCACTTATCATAAATGGTACTACTTGGTAGCCGATATCACAAAGTGCGGACGTTCCTTGCCATGGACATTCACAATGCATATGATAACGTCAGACACAGCGCTATCCTGTAAGTACTCCAAAGCTTACTTGTACCGGAGAACGTCCGCTCTTTTATCCGGGACTTCTTGACTAAAAGATCATTTTTATTACGGGTTGGTGGCGCTAGTTATGGCCATTTTACGACCGTTCATGGAGTGCCTCAGTGATCGGAGAGTTTACCCTTCCTCTTTACATAGTTATGCTACCGCTTGTCTGGCATCTTTGCGCTATGCCAGACCTACACCATCTGGTGTACGCGGACGATATTGCAGTATGGAATCCATCCAGACCTGCCTCGGCAAGCCGCTAGCCTGCAACAAGCTTTAACTGACACACAGAAGTGGTGTGAATACGCTGGTCTCTCGCATTCAGTCGGAAAGACGGCCCTTCTTTTCGTGGCCAATGCCTGGGGCCGTCGCAGATTGAAGATATCCCCGATCACGCTACAACTTTGGCAGAGTCGGCTGGCTTCATTGGCAGGGTCGGCTGCCTTCTGGCTTCGATCTTCCCGCCAACACGCAGGTGAAATGCTACACCCTATCCGAGGCATTTCACAAAAGGCTCGTTGCTCCTGCTTCAAAATAGCCCCACTCTTGGTGCGTTTAATACTTCAGCCTCGACGTATCTATCACGCTCAATTCCAGCACATGAACCAAAGGGAGTTGGCTCGACTTGAAACATCTAATAGAGTTGCAATGCAGATGGTCACCTGCCTCCCTCAAACAACGCCCATACGATATCTTCAGGCAGAAGCTCAACTTAACACACTGGGTGAGCTTGTACATCAGCTCCACCCGCCCACAAGCACAAACGTAATTTTGTTGCGGAGGCAGCAGCGTTGGCGATCTATATGGGCCGCCCTCTACTCTCTTTACCAGCCTACACTGTAACTAAGCCGCTCTGGCTGTACCATCAAGCGCCCGACGACCGGCGACTAACTAGACTGCATAATCGGTATGCCGGCAACGCAGGCGCACCATTACTAGCGGCTCTGAAACCGCCCCAGGTTGTAGAGGCATTTTTGGACGCTGGGGCCCAAGACGGAGTTTTATATAGTACGGTCGAATGTCCCTCTCATTCTTAAGCGAACCAAAACTGCGCTGATGAAACAATCCGAACCTGGCCTTCTATGCTCGCAGAGCTTAGGCCATCCGCGACGGGCTGCCAGTGGTACTACCGGTACTTCAAGCCCCTGGAAGTTTTACTGTACTAATGTACACGGACTCAACGCCAGCCGTAAGGGTTTTGCGCTGTGTAGCCTCCAACGTGTCTGTGTCAAGACACATTTTTAAGCTACTGGATACGTAACCCTGCCCTCTCGACTGTTTTGGATCCCGCGTAATACTATCACCGCTCATATTTCAGCGGATAGTTCCTCTCACCATACCTCGGTTCCACAACCACTGCCCTTGATGTCAACTGACCCACATGAACAATTAGTCCAACTCAAGGAAGATCTGCGTCGCGCCACACGCGCTCTCATCCCACCGTGTGGAACCGACCTTCCCAGTGGGCTTGCTCGTTGGGAGGAGGTCCTGCTCTGTAGACTTCGAGTTGGGGTGGCCCTCTCTCCTGCGGTAATCCGGCGTGGCCCCCGCGATGCTATGCCCCGTTTACCATGAACTGCCCCTTGTGTACGGTTCTTGCCGAAGACGCGGACACCAACCACCTGCTATAGACGTGCCCTTCCCTGAGTGTAGCGAGATCCCGACACCTTTGTGGCACAGGCCTGCACCTTGGGAGACCCTCCGATCTCCAGCAATGGCAGTGGGGGCCCCACCACCGCTGTCTTCTGGACTTCCTTCGAGAAACGGGGGTCAACTTGAACATGTATGCTCTTATGCCAAAGGGCATACTATCGCAATAAAAAATCTGCATGTAATACTTGATGGTCTTTGGGAGAGTTGTGGAGTGTAATTCGAAGTTTGGCAAGTGGTTTCAACTGTAATGTGTAGCACTGGCGACTCACCCGATCAGTTTTTGTGGGTCGGCTCGTCTTTGTTAGAGGGTTGTGTTGCCATCCGTCCTGTTCCTGTTTGTCCATGACTGGTTCGTCGAGGTCTTGCCTCTGTCTATCGTCGTCCTCGGCATAGCCGCAGTTGGCAGCTTCAGAGGCATCATCGTAATGCGGGGGTTGATAAGGATCTATTGAACAAGCTCCATGTTCGTAGGCTGCAAGCGGTGGCAACGGTGGCTGGTTCATTGTCGGCGACGGTGCGTCGTTGTTCGTTGCAACTGGAGGTGCATCCGTACCACCTGTTCTAGCTGCGACAGCTCCAGCAGGTGGTGTGCTGCTGGAGCGCAGGAGCCGAAATTTTGTGATTAATGGGCGTCCCGCTGTCTCGTAGGGCACTGTTTGTGCCACTTGCGATAGTCTGATGGCCTTGATGAGCGCAATCTTGGTATCAGTCGATGCAGCAAATCAACACGAAGAAGAGGATACAAAACAAGCAGGAAAACACGTTTTTTTGCGCACAGGGCGGAAACAAACGAGCCTGTTCACTATGTAGCGACGCCACGTTCGTCGTCTTCTCCGATTGTCTATCCGAGTATTCGGTGATTATTATGCTTACTGCTGCTTGTAATCCAATCTAAACCCAATCTAATTCAAAACAAATCCAATTCAATCTAATGCAATCCAATCCAATTGTCGCCCATGAGCAACACGGCTCTCCAGCAGCTACGCAAATCTGAGCAGCCTCGGCCTGTGTAGCCACTTCAATTAAATCCAATCGAAGTAACGCTCTTGCTTGCGGTGTACCCCAGAGGCTTCGAAAGCCAAGCGGTGAAACGCTGGCGCTTGTCATACATCTTCCCGCTGTTCAGTGCAAAGAAAACTATAAGTACACTTCAGGAAAAATATACGTAATTAACAGGCAGCGCCTGCATTCCTTTAGTTAAGGACGCCCGTTGGGTTGGTTTTTACGATATAAACGAAAAATGTAGCAGCGCAACGCCGGCGCGTGCGGAGAGAAAAGGACAAAGAGCACAGAACTCCCGCTGGCGCAGTTTCAGGCAGGGGGCGCGCAAGCACTGCCAAGGCAGGAAAGTTGAATTGCATGTGGTGGTAGCAGTTAGCAGATAACGGTGGTACAGCCCAGTCTGGCGAATCGCTGCTCTGCACTGTAGACAGCTTGCACATTGAGTGGAATGGCTTTAATTTTTTTTATTCTCCGAGGAAATGCACAACGTGGCGTTATCTACAATGTACTTACGTGTAATCCACAGTGTACGGGCGTGTCCGATGACCCCTCCGCCGTTGCCGTGATGATGGCACCACACCATGGCAAAGTCCTGCCAATGTGGAGGGCATTCATGCAAGCGGACGTTGCCCTCCGAATTGCGAATGAAGAAAAAAAAACAGAAGCAAAGTATGATCAGATTCATAGAGGTGGTTGCTATATGGATAATTGGCTAAAGAAAATAAAGGCCAGAATTATCGACAGCATACAATAGGAAGATTAACGGAGGGAAAATGCTGTTGTCTGATTGGGCTGAAAATAATGTTTTGTGTTGAGAAGGTGAATAAACGCTAGTGCAAATAGGTTGTAAGTAAATAAGCAGATCAGTTCTCGAGTCTCACATTTCCAGATGTCGTATCCTCGAGGTTTCAGGAGAATAAGGAGTTAGTCTTCCATCGCCACATTAGTAGCATCCGACTGCTGCTCCAGCAGCAAGACTAACGAGAGAGAAGAGGGAATAGCCTGACTGTACATATCAAGTAGGGGTAAATATTGACCAATTCTCATTAACAGTTAAGAAGAGTGACTAACGCAGAACCACCATATTGTTATACTGTGGGGCAAATTCTGTAGCTACCACGGTAGAGAAAACAGAATTATCAGCGCTTCTATTCCATACTTTCGGAGGGAGCAGTGGTCGGAATCCAGCTGTAGAAATGTCCATACATACGAGAGTCCGACAGTATATGCTGAGGAACACTTTATTCATGTTCGGGCAGCCTGTATATATTGTTTCGTGCCTGCAGAAAACAAGAAAGAAATAGTGGGTAATGGTAATTCGCGATCTATTTACAATATATACAAGGCGGCATCACAGCGCACGCGCGGTGCATGCCAGCCCCTTCCTCGTCCTAATCATCACGACAGTCGGCCAGAGCACAATAGGCAACTGTCACCGTATGTTCCCTGAAATCCCCCCGTCGAGTACCACCGTCCTGAATGCGGCCTGTGAGCGTCGAGGATTGCTGTGCATATGAGGGATGCGATAAATACAGGGGAAAAGAGGAGATATAGAGTGAAGGATAGCTGGTCGCCATGATGACAATTGCAGTTTTCGTTGTGCCTAGATCCGCAACATCGATGGCTTCAGTAAGAAGGAAGCGTCGAATTTTTTCGGAGCCACGTCGAACGAAAGGGCTGGGAATATATAGTACACTGGTCTCGGCATAGCTCGTCTCGGCTGGTCTTGACCGGCGTCTCTGGGGTTGAGCAATAGGGCGGAAGACATGTACGATGTCTGTTCGCGGCTCGGCTGGCAATGTCCGACACGGCCTGTATGAACCCGACGATAGCGTCCAAGCCAAGACGGTGAGACGTCAGTGCGAGCATGGTGATCAGTGCGTCCCTCCAGTATAGACGTGACGTGGTGCCAGAACAGGTGACACAAACCATGGTAAAGCTTGGCTGGCGATTTACAGTTACGTTGTCCCCTGTCTTCACACTTAGCCAGAATATTGTGAAATATTGGCTATTCGATGGATTTTTTCTCTTTGCTGTCAAAGCCTCCCTCCACTTTTCACCCATTTGGCCCTCCAACCCTCCGACGCATCGCCATGATCACACTCTGCAGTACACGCCAAAATGTTGCCTAGGCCCATTGTAGTTTGTTAGGTGTGGACTAGGATTTTATGAAGCAAAAGCGTAAATAAAGAAAGGTAGAGCAAGCACGTCAACAGAAAAGCCACGCAGTCTGCGCGACCACTTTCTTCTACGGCCACTACTTTTCCAATCACAAAACAGATTTCACGCTTCTGACTCCCGCTGCATTTTCTCACTGAGCCACGCCATACAACGTCAATATACCGTTACAACGTGTATTAGTTGCTGTAATGCAACGCTGCGGTGTTTAATGCAAGTGCACGCATAAGTGCCCAGGTGCACAAAAGCACGACGAACCGAAGAAGACGAACCCGCGCTCTGCCTGATTCGCTAACTTTGACGCCCAATCATCGCCCATTGTGTTACTCAATTTTTTGGTTGCCCGCCGTTGAAAAGCAGTTGTAACCAATTGTGTTAGTTTGAACAAGAAGTTTTCACTTCAAATCCACTTAGGACTACCATGGACGGGTGACTTTGCGAGTTGCTGAGGGCCGTCACCACCCCAAGCAATCTGTCGATTCTATAAACGCATTTCACACGACAAAGATTTTTCGCCCTAATGCCAAGTTACTCGGCGGAAGAGATCAGACGCGTGCGGGCTGGGCTAGAGACCATGCAGAAAACAATCGGGAGTATAGCACTCACATTTCTTCTATGAACCGGGGATGCTATGGGAGCCCTGGAGCTTTATACTCCCCGGAAGTATTACCGGAAGTCGGTTGCGCAGCAACCCCTGGGTAGCGCAGGAGCCCTATGGTGAAGGGTCCGCTGTGTTAGTGTTACCATATCCTACCATGATCGACTGTTGACTTACTCTGATGTTTTCAAAGTACCATGTGGCTGATTCTAGTTTGCTTCGCTATACTCTCCCGTTTACCGTCGGCTCGTCCTGTTTCTGTCGCCACTTATTGCGTCTCTTTGTAACCGAAGCAGCCATCCAATAAGACTAGTCTTTAAGCATCGACACGTGATGTGACCTTGTGGTGTTCTCCTTCAGCGCAAGAATAATGATTTGCCCTGCGGGACAGCCCTAACTTCAACGCAAGACGTAATATTTCTTTACCAATGTCATGTTGTCAAGCCAATCGCAACCGCCGCATAAGAGTAGGGTTGTTTGATTTACACTCTCGGAGTAACTGCAGAGTTCTCGAGAAGCAGTCCGGCATTTCAGTTTCGCATGTTTCCCTATGGCGTCCTGCAATCCTGGGAGTATCCGCCTACTATCCGTGGTAAGTCCGAGAGTAAATCTAGGAGCCCTAGTGACGAACCACTCCAAGGCTCGGCTATCGCAACAGCTGCATAACAGATTACGTTACGTGTGCCCATCGGTTTCGGTAAAGGTGACCGCAACGGTTACTGCGGGGTCTGATTGCCAGCCTCGAAGTTTTCCCGTCCTTACTACGGAGGGTTGCTGTTGCGAACTGCTGTATCACACGTCGCGCGGACGCCACAGACACTATCATTGAGCAACTCGCCACAATTGCATGCTCTGAGGAAATAAGACTCTGTGCATTACTACATTTATCCTCGGGATTCATGATATTACTTAAAAGTAGCTAAAGGAGGCTGAGGCGGTCTCAGTTTTTCCTTCTTTTCGTTGCCCTGTTTTCGCTTCGCTGTTTAGTGGTTTTCTACGCGTATTCTTGAAAGCCGACCCTCTATTGACAAGAAGACAGAAATTGTGAACCCCAAAAAAGGGCTTAAACACTATGGCAAGACACGGCAGAACATCCATGGTACAGTGGATGAAAGAACCTTGATATAAATAGATTTTCTGTTCTGAAACCTACAACGTGAAAAACACCGTGCAAGCTATCGAAAATTACGTCGGTGTGCCGATATCAGTAAGTGACCGGCATTCTCCTTTGGGTGCCAAGCAAAGACATGGCCAAGTTCAATATCATTTCCAGATTGGTCTCCCGGGAAACCCACTACAGGCTGCTTGTAATGCCCAAGAAAAACGGCTTTAAGCGCTTTCTTTGGTTTTAGCGACGTCAAACCAATATTTGCAACAGAAGATTTGGGCCCGGTGCTGAATGTTATCCTCAGCAGCACAATTAGGCATAGCAGGAACAAGGGACCGAAATTCTCTTTTTGGTAAGAAAGTGTGAGAAAGAACTTTGGTAAGAAAATATGAGAACTTTACCATCCTGCACATCGCAATTGTTAAGGACATCGAAGGCAATATTTAAATACCATAATTCATTGCGTGAACTTGTCCGTGTAGAGAATTAGGGACCTAAACTGTTACTGCTCTTTGGTGCGTAACCTAAAATTTCTTCATTACAAAACACGGAGCATACTCAAAAATATTGGCCTCTTCGGCTTTCGCAGATCGTACTAGTGACGGTAATGAAGCATGGTGCATAATTATAAAATCAAATTCCAACAATATCCCGAGTTAACCTGTGAGATGTTAGAGATGGACGACTTTCTATTTATTTATTTAAAATCACAAGAGTTGGGGAACGTTTGTCGCTCAGCAAGCCCCCAATCAATCTTCCCAAAGTACACCAAGTACGGCAACCAGCCCATTTTAAAGTACAAAGAGCAAGGATCGGCGACCTGCGTCCGTCGGGCCATGTGCTGCTCGCGGGGCAGTATTAGGCAGCCCCCACTACATCGTCCAAGCCCCCCCCCCGGCTCCCCCTGCCACTTTCTTTCTGAACGCCGATACGCCAGCTTTGACATCAACTAGGGTTAGGCGGGAGACAAGAACAGAAAATTCATGGCTTCGCAATAGCATTGTCCCCCATTTTCGCACTTAGCCAGTTATTTGTCAATTATTGTGAAATATTCTTACGATGAAAATGATTTGTATTTGCGATATTTGCACATTTTGCACTGGTTGCATGCAGCAGCGCATAAACGAACGGTTCGCAAGCTGGCTGATCAATCTTCTCCTCTTCTTTCTTGAACCGAGCATCGTCCAGTACCTCTCGTCATCCACGTGTTTTGACTGTATTTGGAGCGTCAAGTAATATGCCCCACGGCGTCGAAAGCACCGTTTCGGTGTTGGCTAGGAGTTGCTTTCCGCAAGCGTCCGATAGGTCTTGAGGCGAGATATGCGTACAATGACCGATGAAGGAGACGCGCGCGATGTTGAGGGCAGTAAGGCAGAAACTTCGTTAGTGACATCCGTCAGCTGTCGCAGCACCTAATAAGGTTCAGCATAACGAGGCATCAACTTTGCGGAAAGGCTGACACGACGAAAAGGCATCAACAGGAGCACCAGAGAGCCAGGCAGTAAAGACACAGTGCGGTGCTTATCGTTAAAACATGACTTTTGGGCCACCTGGGAATCGCACAACCGCGCGCGAGCAACGTTACGTGCCAACGCAGCCCGCGTGATGGCGTCGTGGGCGTAGGCTGTCGGTGAATAGGCGGGAGCAGGTAGTAAAATGTCCATCGGTAAAGCTGGTTCTCGACCGTACAACAGATAAAACTGGGAATAGCCAGTGGTATTTTGGCATGAAGTGTTATAAGCGAATATGAATATGGATGCACGGCGCCCAAGTCTTTGTCATCAGATGAGACATACATGGCCAACATTTCGGTGGGTGTGGCATTAAAGCGCTCGGTCAGGCCATTTGTCTCGGGATGGTATGCTGGGGTTACCTTGCGTCGGGTGGAGCACGAGCGAAGCTGGTCGGCGAGACTTTGGAAACAATGGAACGGCCACAGTCTGTGAGGAGTTCCCGGGAAGCACCGTGCTTCAAAATGACGTTTTCTAGAATGAAGTCGGCAATATTAGTGGCACAGCTTGATGACAGGGAACGGGTGATGACATATCGGGTCGGGAATTCGGTAGCAACCGCTATCAACCTATTGCCAGACAGCGATGAAGGATAAGAGTTAAGGAGGACAAAGCTGATGCGGAAGAATGGTTCGGTTAGAATATCCACGGGCTGAAGGGAAGCTGTATGGGGCACTGACAATTTCTTGCGGCGTTGGCAGAATTAGAAAGCGTTGACGTATTGTTTGACCATCTTATAAAGACCAGGCCGGAAGTATCGGTAGCGGTCGCGGGCATAAGTGCGCGCAACACCGAGATGGCCAGCCACGGGGTGTCGTGAAGCTGTTGGAGGGCATCTAGGTGCAAGTGTTGAGGTACCACAAGGAGGACGTCAGGCCCATCCGAGCGGTAGTTGCGACGGTAGAAGACTCCCTCACGTAGGACGAAGGCTGGTAGGGATGGGTCAGATGGGTCACATTGGAGGCGCTCGATGATTGCACGCAATCAAAGGTCACGGCGTTGCACTTCGCCCATCTTGATCAAAATCGGATATTGCCAAGGGGTAGGCATCGTAAGCGGTATCAGCGGTGTGAGGCGTACCGACAGGGTAACGGGTGTGACAGTCGGCCTCTTTGTGCCATTTTCCAGACCTCTGAATGACGTTGGAGGTGTACTCTTGTAGTTGTAGTGCCCAAAAACCAAGCCGCCCGGTAAGGTCTTTTAGAGACGACAGCCAGCTTAGCGCATGGTGGTCTGTCGCTACGGTGAAAGCGCGACCATAAAAGTACGGTCGAAATTTTCCGACAGCCCGCCCCAGTACACGGCACTCGCCTTCGGTGAAGGAATAGTTGCGTTCTGCCGGTGACAAGAGGCGGATCGCGTACGCAATTACCCGCTCGTGACGACACTGGACTTGGGCGAGCACAGCACCTATTCCATGACCCCTGGCGTCAGTGCGCACCTGTATGGGAGCACAAGGGTCGAATTGGCCCAAGATTGGTGAGCTGGTCAGACTTTCGACGAGACGAGAAAAAGCTGCGGCTTGCTTAGGGCCCCAAGCAAATGGAGTATCATTCTTGAAAAGTACGGTAAGTGGTTTGGAGATCTGGGTGAAATTTCGGACGATGCGGCGGAAATAGGAGCACAAACCGACAAAACTGCGCACGTCTGTTGCTGAGCGTACAGGAAATTTTTGCACAGCTTCAATCTTGTCGGAGTCAGGTTGCACTCCCTTAGCATCCACTAGGTGGCCGAGTATGGTGCTTTGACGTCGTCTAAACTTGCATTTGGAAGAGTTAAGTTGAAGTCTGGCTCGTTGAGAAACGACCAGAACGTCCGACAGGTGCTGGAGGTGGTTCCGAAACGTTGGAGAAAAGGCGATAAAATAATCAAGGTAGCAAATGCAAGTCGACCATTTAAAGGCGTGGAGGAGAGAGTCCATCATTCGGTCGAACGTGGCTGCGGCATTACAAAGTGCAAATGACATTACTTAGAATTGGTAGTGTCCGTCCGATGTTATAAAAGCCGTCTTTTCGCGGTCCTTGTCATCGGTAGTAACCTGCCCGTAGCCGGAGCGGAGATCAACGGAAGAAAAGTACGGGCACCATCAAGCAATCGAGCACATCGTATTTTCTCGGAAGCGAATAGACGTCATTTGTTATTTTTTAAAGATGCCGGTAGTTCACGCAGGATCGCTAGGTTCCGTCTTTCTTTTTAACCAAGACAACTGGTTAACCAAGGGCTTGAGGGTGGCTCAATGATGTCTCTATTAGATATTTAGACCACCTCTTTTGGGATAACGCGCCGCTCAGATTGGGACACACGGTTCGGTCGTTTGTGCACAGGGCTCGGATCTCCGGTGTTAATACGATGATGGACGATGGATGTGTGCCCCAAAGAACGATCACCGAAATCGAAGATGTTGCTGTATAACTCCAAAGGCAACGCAGTTCCTGAGCTTGCGTGGGCGTTCAATCTGCTGCAATCATCTGCTAAAGTTCGGCATCTTCCCGTGGAGGAGTCGCGCGTGGTACTTCAACATCGATTGGAGGTTCGCCAAAGGTTGCTGCGGAAACGTCGTAATCACAATACGGTCCAATGTGGCTAGTATCATACCGTGCTGAAGAACTTGCGCACAGAAGCTGAAATTTAGCAAGGGCAACGTGTCTTCGTTGTTGCTAACAGTCACTACGGTATGAAGTAGGCTCACGCTGTGCGTAAGCAGCAGGTCAATGATTGGTGAAACTACGTAATCACCGTCGAGAGCTTGGGACCTCCACGACAGGGGAGCCTCTCGTCGGGCGCGTCGTCGGGAGCTGGTAAAATCGGCATCACGGACGCCTCCTTTGGCCTCCTCAAATCGCCGACATTCGTTAATGATGGAATGTACAGTGGGACAGCTTTTGCATTTAAGAAGGTGGAATGTGTCGTCCACAATGCCGTTCAGCCGACATTCCGTAATGATGGAATGTACAGTGGCACTGTCTTTGCATATAAGAAGGTGGAATGCGTCGTCTACAATGAGCTTCAGTATGTAGCCCACTTTGTCGGCCTCCGGCATTGTGCTGTCAGCTTTCGAGCACGAGGCCAGGAAGTCGTGGATGCATGCGACCTACGATTCAGTCGACGTCTGGGCGCACGATGCCAGCACCTTGCGGGCAGCAACCTGGCGACTAAGAGGCTTTTCAAACACTCCTCGCACCTTCGTTTTGAAGACTTCCCAACCTGTCAAACTTGGTCTCTTTCGTCTCGAACCACTTGCGTGCAGGACTCTCCTCTTTTATGTAAAAGATGATATTCGTGAGCATGATGGTAGGATTCCATCTGGTGCGAGCGCTAACACGCTCGAAGAGGCTCAGCCAGTTGTTCACATCAGTGTCGTCCGTCCCGGTGAATATGCCAGGCTCCCAGGAATGAGACACAATCACGAGGGGGTCGTCGACGCGTTCGCTCCATCAGCAGGCATTGATTGTACGGGAGGAATGGGGCGTCCACACAGAAGCTCTGTGGTGGGTTGAGTACGCCCGGGCGAGCTGTACAGGATGATGTGGTTACACCAACTCCGTAAACTCCACCACAATTTTAGGATGAAAATTAGGGGTATTTGCAATATTCACACAATTTGCAATCCTTGCATGTAGCAGCGCATAAACAAACGGTTCCCAAGCAGGCCGATCAATCCTAGCCTCTTCTTTCTCGATCCGAGCACCGTCCAGTGTCTCTCACCGTCTTCGTCATTTGCGTGATTTGGAGTGTCACGTTTTTGGAGCTGACTTTTTCTATTTCCCAAAAAAGCCCCCCTCACTCTCCCTCGATTTGCCATCCGGCCTTCCACCTCGGCGCCTTCATGCAACTCGGCCCTCCACCTCAAAAGGCTTGCAAACCTTGCTTAAGAGTATTGCAGCGAAACTACGCAAACGCTAAGTCTGATTGACGGTATAGGCCGCGACACCAACATTGAAGCCAGGACCACAAGAAGCGAAGTCAGAGGACCTGCGTCACCGTTTAGCCATTACTTGTTGTGCCAGCACCTCTTTTTTGCTGGACGCGTTCATCGGTCTGCAACATATATATGCCTATTTTCGTTTGTCGTATTTGTGACCGCTTGTGGCAGCGGTGCGGGGTGCACGTGATGCACTTAGACCAACGACACGTCGTTGCCGACTTCAACGCCTACAGCTGAATTTGGCCAATTTATCACCTCACCTCGTACTACGACAGCGACAACGACATGCCAAGCCTTCCAATCCGTTGAAGACCCCTCGTCCCTTGTTAACTCAGTCTGAACACACGCCACAATAATTTCACGGGCACAACTTCGAGGACGTGGAGGATAGGTAGACCACGTCGACCGCGGTGCCACGTTCAGCGAGGGGTGCGGTAAACGAAACTGAGCCGCATACATTTCGCACTCGAAGATTTAGCAAGAAGATGGTTAGGGAAGCATGAGTGCTCACTACGATCTGGCTGGAGCAGGAACGGAAAGTGGACTAGCCCTTCAGTCCTGGGCTAAGAAGCAAAATAATAACGTTGGAATGTTTGTATACGACACATCGATCCCGGTTAAGCATGTGTAGCCCTCTATAAGTGAGGCAAAATGGTACATACGCCATTTATGACAGGTGTAATGGAAGAGCTTCTCTCCCAATTGGTGCGGAGCCCCGCAACGAAGGCAGCTGATTTCGGGTGTGAAGAGTTCACAGTACAGCCATCATTGCAGGATCGGGCAAGGCAATACGGAGGTCAGGCAAGCCTGACTGCATGCCCATCCCTTTTCAATTTCGAGGGAGCTATCCGCGAGTTTGTTCGCCAGGAGCCAGGAACTACAGTGGCGTTAGGCAGGCGATCATCGGTCTTTGGTCGCTCCGTGTTGACCATGCCGTTCTCGAGGAAGTGCGGCGAGCAGTCATGCCAGTGCCACAACCTCAGGGTGATGTTCAAATCGCCACGCTGCTATTCGGATTTCCTAACCTGCATTTCCACGACATACTTCACCGATATGCTCCGAATGGCCGTTCCCGCAGCGCCAAAGGTATCTGTGTGCTTCGTTACTCCGCTTTGAGCTATACTTGAATGCCACCGGTAGCTACAATCCAATGTCCATTGAAAAGAAAATGGCAGTGTTCGCACATCCTACAACCGGCCCCTCCGCTACCACTGTGTAAACGCAGGCCCTACTCCCACTAAACCGGATATTACCTCGCGGGGTTTTCACCGGACGCGTCGCGACCACGTTACTGAGAGCAATCATTGGTAATTGAGCATTACCTGTTCTCCAAGCAGCTCCCGTTGAGACCATGTGGCCGTGGCGACGACGATATTCATCCCCAGCGCATCCCGTCTACCTGCAACAATGGGAGCCAGATCCGCGAGCCCGTGCCGGGGAACCTGAAAGCACGACCTCCTTGGGTGGGACTGCTCTGTATCGCACACAAGGGGCTCCATCGGGCAGCGGTGCAACATTCTTATAATTTTGAGCACTGCCGTAATTACTGAGTGTTGAAATTCCTGCAAACGATGGTTTAGGCATCGCAGAGTTCGGCCAAAGTACGTGTAATCACACGAAAATGGTATCCTATAAAGAACACGCATCGTACAACACGCAAAATGCGAGGTATGTTTCACAGGGCACCCTTGTTTTCCTGAACATTTTGCGCTAACCGATAACCTTCTCTGTTTTGCTGCATAAATTGGACACTTTTTTCGGGACCCGAAACACCACAATGACGTCACTATGATTGGAAACTTTTTACATCATGTGACATCTGATGTAGAGATGAAATTGCGAGAGATTTTGTAGACTTCTTTTGGTTTCCTTTTACAACATTCTCTACGATCTGATTTGGCGGCTTTTATTAGAAACAGTTCCTTCTTCGGCACGATTCGAAGAGTTGGTTATTCCAACAAAATGAAGAAGTTCATAAAAGGCGAGAAAAAGACTTATGGGAACGAGCAAAGGAAACAAAAAGAAATGTATAAAACGGGTCGCCATTACGTACGTACTGTCATAAACAAATGAAATGCGAACACACAAATATGAACCACAACACCCCAATTGCGCGATTTCTTTTCATGAAAGCAAAATGACGCGTGCCTTAGTTACAAAACCAAAGTTGGGAAAATCGGGTTTTCAGAAATTGCAGCTCCACAATTGGAGCTCAACAAAAAGTGTTTTTTGAGTTTTTACTGTTCTGGTTCATACTTTAAAATTTTCAAATTTGCTTTTAATTTTTCTATGACCCTCACATAAGACGATACATGGTATAAAAGCTGATGCCAGTTGATATGACCCTGGTATTGAGATTAGGAGACCAAAAACCCACTAATATATTGCGGCAAAATAGAGTGAATGTTATCTGTCAGTGCAAAGTCACCAAGAAAACAAGGGTCTGGGTGAAACATATCTCGCAATTTGTTGTGCAACATGTATTGTGTATATGATATTGTTGTCGTGTGGCCGCACTTACGTAGACCAATCTGGACGATGGTAATTTCCAAGAACCTTTGAACTCTGCAAAATCAAAGCAGTACTTCCAACTATGAGAGGGTTGTACCACACATGGGTTTTCACCAAATTTTCGCGATACGACAGTTTTGTCAACACATAGAGAAAAACAATGGGAGATATGTCTCACATAAAAGTATTAGCGCCCTTCCACTATGTAAAGACTGAGGAACTGCCAAGCTTGACGCAGTCGACTAGCTGCACAAAACACGATAAACGTGTTTCTAATTTGCGATAGAGGATGCTTCCTAGTCATGTAGCTGAATAAAACATAACAAAATTCGAGCTTTATTATAACGGACAAACATTTAGCTGTTTTTGTTTATTACGCGGCGTAGGCATCTTACAGGTTGCGTAACACGTCAACCCAATTCACTCTCCCACCGAGGACACCCGACCAGTCGCATTGGGCTGTTTGACGTCCACGTTTATACCTTCCACCAGCGCCACCCACATGTGATCAGTAAGAGCGAAAACCTATACCTGCGCGTGCACGTGACCGCCTTCCTCTCCCTCATCTTCCTTCACATGCAAGCATAAACCAGCAACCGGTTATCTTCGCGTGCTGAGATGTGAACGACCCTGCGCAAAATGTTGGGGGGAAGGCGCTTCAAGCTGAAGAAGGAATATTGGCTGCCGTCGGCTTTCCACAAGGAAAATTTACTGGGAATTTAGAACGGATTCGTGGCTACTCATAGGGTTTTTAGCAATGCATGGGCATGTGCGGTAGCATCGGGATTTTGTTCTTTCTTCTTCTTTAATACCTGACGGAAAAATAGGAGAGGTTGACAGTTTATAGAAGCGCCGGCTACTCCTTCTCGCGAAAGTTACTGTTCGTAACTTTTGGATTTTGTTAATTTTTCACCCATTCGCGCTTCTGTCCTGGCCGACCGTTCTTTATTTCTCAGTCATTTTACTGCGAGCGAATGGCATGCGTTCGTACCATAGCATGTTAAAACCTGGGAAGCCTTGATCTTTATCCTAGCGGACTATCATGTGGCTGTTAATTTTTCTAACTGCCTGTGCAACACCCCACCCCAGACCCAAACCTATCCATTACGGACGACAATTGACAGGATGCATTGCGCCATAACACTTGGCGTTTAAATATCTTACCAGCACAACAGACATGTCAGCAGTAGCTGCATGTAGCCAGGTTATGCGAGCACACCCACCTCTTTCTATCCCGACTCCACGTCGGGATTGAAAGATGGAAATCCTGCTATTAGTCATGGCACAGAATTGGACGAGAAATTCACCGGCGAAAGTATGAAATGGCACTCGGGAGGCCTTTCAAGCTGAAGAAAAATTATGGGCCCGCGTCGGCGCAACTACTGGGCGTGATGCTCTTGAACAGCGAGAGATTCACCGCTACTCGCTGAGGAGGAAACGACGCCGGAAACGTTTTCGGATGCCGCAGAGCTCTAATTTTTACTACCATTAGCGCTGCTGTTGACTTTTCATAGTTATTTGAGAACGGCGCTACCGCCGTTGTGAGCCGATTGCGCAAGCTTTGAAAGAGGCATCAGTGCTAGCGAGGGGGCAGGAGGCTTAAAAAGAGGGCTTAGCCGTAACGAGGAAGATCCCAGGAGCGACGCCCTTGTAAAGTGACTTCACGGGAACAAAATCTGGGGTGCTAGATACATACTCCTTCGACGTAAAAGGTGCGGCGATAGATACGTCCGCAGCCCCTCAGTTTTCGTAACTGAACGAAAATACCCTTATCTGTGCCACTAGCTGCGGAATTATAAATTTTTGATTTCTTGTGGTTTTCGCTTGTTTAACGCTTGGCCGACATCGTTTACACTCTCTTCAACAGTTGGTTTCAGGATTCTCTAATTTGAGCGGCATGGACCCTTCACGTGAGACGTAATCAGTGTATATTTGTGCGTTTTATCAATAAAACAGAACGTGTGAGTTAGCGCTGTGTTGTATCCTTTTCTTTGTTCCCCTGTTGAGCGTGCATTCACCATTAAGATAAGGTACCGATTTTATGAGAGTGTCACACTCAAGTGCTGAGTCTGCTAAAATTGTGCGATTAGTATTAATTCTAGAGTATTCTTTAGCGGTATTCTGAAACTGTTGCAAAGCAGCTTTTGCGGGCCTAAACAACGATGCGGAGCAACAAAATTTTCTTGACACAGTTTGTCAAGTGAGATTCTGGCTGTTTTGTAAAGCAACCACTGTGTCCTTCTTAAAACTGTCCCCAGCCGACACAATGTTGCCATCATAAAGACGAGAGTACATGAAGCAACACGCTCAGTGCACAGTATCACTACAGTATCACTGCAGAGCAGCGCGAACAGCACCAGGACAACTGCGATTGGTAGACCGGGCTTCGTCGACAATGCTCGCCTATTATGAGCTTCCGCTTGTTTGGCCGCAACGACAATAACGGTTTCCGCCATGCTCAGCGGTGACAACAAATTTCATCTTTTTTTTAATCGTCCTCTTGCCAACAATGCACAGGAAAAGGTTATTTTAGGCACCATTCAACTTTACAGTACTAACACCTCCACGAACGGCACAGCGTTGCCGTTCCGGTGGGAAAGTAAGCCCGCAGCTTTTGTTTTATTTCTTTCACTACTATAGACAGCTCTTCTACTGTTCTGGTTACAACGCCAACAAAACTCTTATGAGGCGGACGACTCGTTTTTTGTAGCCCGACGAAGAATATTCGCAAAAGTGCACAAAGCCTATTTCACGAGTGGTTTAACTTCTACATACTCCAATCCTCCAGCAAGAAAAAAAGAAAATGTGTTAAAAGGAAATAAAGAAGGCTAGTGCAGAGAGCCAGGTAGTGAGTGGTATAAGAATTGAAGTGAATAAATTTAGCTTGTCATATATACCCAAAAATAAGCTCAATAGATAACATAGGATCATCCCGTAAAAAGTAGTATTGGTGTAGCAAATATGTTTTCTCTACAGTCTTTATGTTGTGTTGTGTTCAGCGATGTACATTTCATTATAATGTAAATTATGTACTCATAGGCGCTCTACGCACCTGCAATGGGTACTCTGCGCTAAGCAGTCCTTAAGAACAACCCAGCTGGTGCGAAGGCGTTGCATAAGTGTGACCCCTCAATACACTAGAAGAGGCAATTTCAGTACATTTATGCTGTGTATAAGTAGCGTATCGCCTCAAGTGTGGCGTTGTGACATGTAGCTTCTGGTGTGCTCACTCCAGTGTGCGTGCCATATTTAATGATATTGTTTTCTGATGTACCGCTTGCTGTCAGCGCCGGGTACTGTTATATCCACTGTGTTCATAACTGCCGAAGGAGGAGCCATTCAATTGTCACCTCGTCTCCGACAATTTCAGAGTGACCTGGAACCACCAGAAACTTTTATTAGAATTGCGGGCATATTGGAACCTAATAGCCCTAAAAAAGACGGATTACCCAATTTTTAGAAGAATATCCGAAAGACAGTGACACCCAATGACTAGGGAGTCCTTGCATACAATACACTTTGGAATTTGATATTGAATAATGTATTTTAAAATAAGCAAAGTGCCTTTCGCTTCTGCCGTGAAATTGTTTATATGGAAGTTCATTGTTTTGCAGGTATGGAGGTATCGTCCGCGCGTAGCACAAGAAAGAGTGAATGCTGTTTCTGGTGTACAAGTGTAGAACTCTGGACTCCCCTACTTCTGCAGAAACAGCAACTGATGCACAGTCGCACTTGTTTGTACCCTAGGCTTCTGTATTATAGTAACAAACAAGTCGCAAAAACGGCAGAGATACAGTGGGGAATAAAATAAATGAAGAGTGTCTTGTGAGCGCTCGTAAAGGAGTCCTCAAGCTTGGAAAATTCCTCTCTCAGTCTGAGAGCGCCCGTTTAAAAATATTTGCAATTTATTTGTGTTGTTACCCAGATATAGAAAACTGTGATTTGTAAAACACATCATTGCAGTAAGTGAATATGGAGCAAGTGAACATACATCCGCTGGTGCCCTAGACACCCTTTTTCACGCTCTACACACAGACTCTGGACAGGGCTAATGTAGAAGGCGCCACATCCAAGACAAAGCCGTAAATGCCCCATTGTGGGGCGAATATATAGTGCCCTTTTTGTTGCTGACGCATGCACGAGACTGCCGTAATTCAACTCAGATCCTACCAAGGAAGTATAAAAGTTCCCAAATGAGTTTGCCTGCACAATACATCTGGTGTGACAGGACCTCAAGGATGTTTATTTTGTAGTCGTTTCGTTCAAGTTTTTTTATTGTTGGATGAATTTCAGTGTATTTTTAAGTGCTACGCTTTAAAAGTTGTGTTTTGTTTTTAGAGGGATCGACACACCATTAAAGGAAATCTCCGGATTCTAATAAATACCAAGAGTCCTGGTGAGCTCAAAACCATAACTTTGTTTTGAATTGAGGTTGAAACTTTCCATGTCTGCCCAGCCAGAAAATTCTTTTATGTCAAGCTGCGGTTGACGTTCGCAGATGGGCATGTTGCAGAAATTTAACGATATGTGGATATCGTTTACATAGGCAAAATGAGGAGATTGTTTTGGGGCAGCGCTTTCGCAGGGGAGTTCATTTTAACAGTGCAACTGAAAACTCCGCATTGACGCACGTTGTTTTCCTGCACCTAAACAGCAAAAGTGTTTGGAAGCCACCACACAAAAGCCACCATACAAAAAAAAGCTCTACTTATATCAGACTGAATTGCTTAATACTACAGACATGGCGTCCGAATGTTGCTCGTCGCCCTTCTTTTCCTTTTTTCGTCCAGCTTGGTCCGTCCTCCTTTTGCTCTGGGCAATATGTGTTCATCTGATGAACAAAATGTACCAAGTGAAGATACCAACGCTTACGCGAAAGGGGTTTCCGACGAGTAACACTCCAGATTTTCTAACATGTTGCGCGATAATCAGAATGAGTTCAATTTGCTGAGGATGGCGTCATGCCCAGCGATGTCATTCATTGTCCTCCTGAAGCTGAAAACCCGTTAAGCAAAACCCCGGTAAGTAAAACCTCCGCAAAGGAAAAATTTTCGTAAAACTGCCCGGTTGGTGTTTCTGACTTGATGTATTTATAGTGATTGGTCTTACACTATAGCGCGACAATATAATTTGTTGTAGTTGCATTGTCAGTGTAAAGTAACCTTCAAAAGTCTTGAAAAACTACAGGTACCGAAGTACTATTCATAAAAACGCAAGTATCCCGATTGCTTCGTTCACCTAATATTAAGCAAGTATTGGCCACACCTCTGTCATAAAATACTTCGGTACTTACAGTACTTCGGTACTGCAAAGCTTGCAAGTATACGTACAGGTAGATGTAGCACAATTAGTTTCCACCAAAATAATATTTAAGGACACCTAGCGTGTTTTTTCTTCTTTTAAGAACCGCTTTCCAAAGAGGTTAATCGTCTCTGGCGGAGATTAATCCTTTCGAAAGGGGGCTGCGGAGACTGTCGGACCTTAAAGTTATGTCGGTTTGTTTATATCACACGTGCTGTGGAACCGTCTGAACCTGTTAATAAGAAAAGACGCTCCGCAGTGTCGCCGATACCACTTCCTTTTATTTCTCCTTACCAAAAGCTCTCAAATTGCAAACTGACGGTGTTCATCGCCGGAAAGAGTATGTTCTGTGTTGATGTGGTACATGATTCACAACGTACTAGGTGGTTTAAAAAGAACTTTTGTACCCACAAATCTATTGCTAGAATTTCTTAAAATAAGCGGTGGACATGTTTGGACATATTTAAATGACTTTACTCATCCTTACGAACCAAGCAGGTTACTGTCAGTTTTCAAGTGCGGCCAAAGATGGGTATTGCACTCAGTGATGGTTATTCGTCACTTGTAGTGTCATCGAAGTGATGGCAGTGAGTACAACTAGTGTTCTGGAGTAAAGCACTTTGTCGAGCTTTCCTTTCCTACAAAATTTAAAAAATTGGTTGTTTCTGTGAATTCGCAAATGTAAAAAAAAAATACAGAAATTGTACAATACTTTTGTTTTCCGCATTACTTTGGTATTTAGGAATTATTACAGCCTCCACACTTGCTCCGTACAAAGAAAAACGGAAAAAAACACCACGCACAATGCCGCACAAACATACGTGTCAGTCTCAAAACAGCGAAATAATGGCACGGTATAACTAAAATGCGCAGGCGGCACATGTTTTCGCGTCACAACTTCACAACTAGAAAGAACTGGCAATCGGGGGCGGCATGCGTCTGCTGTTTCAGATGGTGTTCAAACAAGTGGAAACGATTTTCACTGAAGAAACTTTCTCCTTAGGTAGCGTGTGTTCTGCACTCAAAAAACTAAAACAAATTCTCGCCTTCACAGAACTGCAGTACGCCTGAGTCCACTGCAGCTTATAAATACCAAAGTGATACGCAAAACAAAAGTATTGTACAATTTCTGAATTTTCTTTACATTTTCGACTTCACAGAAACAAACAATTTCTTAAATTTCGTAGAACGCAAACGCGTCAAATTCGTGCTAATCTAGCGATATGGCGTGAGCTGTACTCATATTTCTTTTTTATTATTCTATTGTCAAACGAAACTGTGTTGGCTTGAATCGGCATCTGTCTAGACGATTGCTTTGAGTTCAATAATGAGCCCATTATTACTATCGTAATTTAGTGGCCGTGGAAGTTGTGGTGCCAGTCATGCTTGGGTAATTATTGTGATCCTTCTGTCGCCTCAAGAAGAATTACGTTATTAGCATGTGTGAACTGAACCCTTGATGACAGAAAATCTTTAACCCATTCCATCTCAAGTGGGTGAATATTAAGTTGTGTAAGTTTGATTAGCAATCTGTGGTGAGGTACCCTGTCGAAAGCTTTGGGAAAATCTAGAAATATTGAGTCGATTTGAAGCCCAGCGTCAACGGATGAGTGAATGTTGTTAATGAAACCAGCGAGCTGAGTGTCATACGACTAACCTTTCCTAAACCCGTGTTGGTATATAAAGATGACATTATGTTCTTCTAAGTAGCTAATCACCAACGAGTGGATGATGTGTTCGAGAAGTTTACAAATAGTGCTTGTTATTGCTATTGGTCTGTAGTTCAGAGGTGATAAGGAATGGCCGGATTTTAAAATGGGTGTTACTTTTGCTATTCTCCAATACCCAGGAATTGCACCAGATAAAATGGACTGTGAAAAAAGGGTAGACAAAGTGCGATAGATACCACCGGAAGTATTCTTTATAATTTTAATATTGAAACCGATGTGGCCCGGAGTAGAAGAGTTTTTTTTAGTTTGTTTATTGAAGATAGAATACCCACTTCGGTAATCGTAATTACTGGCTTGTTAGTGTCAGCAACGTGGTTTTCGTTATGAAGTAGTGATTGTTGCGGTCACGACATTTAACAGCTGATGAGCAAAAGATCAAATTTTGACTTTCGCCTCAACGTTCTTATGAAGTTCAACAATACCGATAGTTTTTTAAAACTCCACTTTCTGCTTTCCAATTAGCACTTCATGGCATTGTTTGAGCCATTTCTGTAACACTTGCGCAATACGTAACAGAGAAAAAAAGCATATTTCTAATGAAACATACCCAGGTGGCTCTGGTTTTAAAGATATTGTGAACAACCTATATCAGGACACTCTTGGTAGATAAGGTGAAACTTCCAATTTTTTTTACTGTCATGGTAGGACTTGAATTTCATCATGAGACAAAGATGGTTCTCGCGGTTTGGGAGTACTATGAGTATGGTGGTTGGATTTCTTGGTTCAAGGCCAGCTAGGGCAAAGGGGGCCAAAGAGAAGTGTATAAAACAGGACGGTACTAAAACACGTGAGCCAGAATAAAAGCAAATCAATAAAAGGTTATAAAGATGGCTGGCCTAAAGCGGCGAAATGTGACCGGGGGAGGTGGGAAATGACGTTTAGAAACTTAAGATTTTACAAATGCATAAATACGCGTAGCCCCAAAACAACGATGGGTGGAGTGGCGTGTTCTCAATAGAGCGGGGGGAATCGTTTAAGTCGTCTTCTTCCGAGTGCGTTGAATGTGATTACGATATGGACTACGGATAGGCGCACCCACACCTGGAACCGATATGTCTTGTAGATCAATTGTGCAGGCGTGAGTGCCTCACAATGGTATGTCCTATCCCTAACCTGGCCAAAGCGACTTGTATCTCAATAAAGCTTGACTTTGGGCTAGTTGGAAATGCATGACACCTTGAAAAACAGCGCAAAAACACACGGACGTAGAGAGGTTACACAGACGCGAGCGCTCGTGTCTGTGTAACCTCTCTACGTCCGTGTGTTTTTGCGCTGTTTTTCAAGGTGACTTGTATCTCTCTGTTCTGAGAGTCGGTTGTGTATCGTTCGAAGTTTAGTTTTAGTACGGGCAGTTTCCTGTGTGCCTGTACACACCTGTCTGTTTGATGTGTTTTACCAAGTTGTTATCTGATGTCTGGTTTGATGTCACTGTAGGATACTGCAGTGATGTCAACTGTGTATTTTAGTGCAGCAGCAGAAGCAGACATTTTATTCGCGACCTCATTCCTGAGAATACCAGAAGATTTCTAAGCCCAGCGTATAGTTATCTCCACGTTTCTGGTATAGGCGCACACATGTATAATAAGCTTAGAAACAAGATTGGCTGCATACGTTCTAGATCGCTTTGTAGATCACAGTGGGCGGACAACGTTAAGCAAATCCGTGTACACGATTGACTTTTTTATTTGATGTGCGATGTGATATAAAACAATAAGCATTCCGTATACTTCTGCAGTGAAAGTCAGTTATGTTCATTTTTAGAGACAAAACTCTCCTCATGTGCAACACAACCAGCGGTACAAACTGATGCGTCACTGAATCATTCTGCGCATTATTACTTGCCCTATACAAACCAAAATGCTTCCAATCCAGGCTGTGAATGTAGTTGGAAAGCAAAGCTGTAAATGACCCCCACAACAATTCCTTATGCGACGTTACTTGAATTCACACACGTGGCTCTAGAATGAGTGAAACCAGAGATTCTGCCACTGGTTACCTGCGATTCGCAGGGGCGCCGTCCCGTACGCAGCGCCGTCTTTCATGGCAGGACTCAAGCGGTGGACGCCGCCGCTGAAGCCGTTTGTCAGAAGAAATAAAAGGGAAAGGAGCGCGTTTGAGCGATTCTGACGTGCTAGCTTACTCGGGTATACACGAACGCACCACACAGGCGAAGACACCGAAACAATCCGGCATGTGAGCTGAGTTTTTCCAATTTTTTCAGCTTACACTAAAAAAAGTTTCGTCATTTTGAGAATTGCGGGAAAGAGGATAAAACTTCTACAACCGCTATTTATCAGAACCAGTTGCTCCATTTGTATTTTGTGATGCCTGTTATAACACAACTGAATGGGTATTCGCAGTCCCTTTTGTTACAAGCAGTACGCAAAAGGTAGCGTTTCTCTAGCGCCAGATATCTGTTAGTGGTCTCTACATTTCTTTTTCCGGACCAGCAAACCAGTCGTTCGCGTATCTTTGCCGTACGCAACGAAATTCCATCGGGTCATTGTTATCCCGGATGTTCTATCGAACAAGTTAATTAAGCTCTGCGCAGTAAGCCCACAATGTACGTGACTATGCGCCGGAACAGGCCAAAAAAGGTCGCTAAAGCAGATGACAAATCCGACGGAAGGGTACCGCCGACGCTCACGCCGGATGAGCACGGGGAATACTGGGTAATAGCGCCCTATCGACGCATCTTCTACACTGTGCTTTGCGAGTGAAAAGATCCTTCACCTCCGCAGCCGCACTGGGAGTTTCTTGTCTCGTACGCCCCGAAAGGACCGTTGGCGGATAGAAATAGAAAGCTTCGGTTTAAAAATGCCGCAGAAGCGCAATTCTTGGTGCGTTGCTGTGACCAAATTGTATAAAAGACAGGCTGCAGAACAAGGCGCGCAAACCCCAAGGTGATAGAAAAAAATTATGTGTGTCTTGTGTAAATCTGAAAACAGAACCGCGAGCTCAGGAGCTCCCTCTTTCAACATAAGTGAAGAAGGCACAAAAATGAATGGACGAATAACAAATAGCTGTTTTGTAGACGTATTATTATTGGTGGAAAAAGAGGGATGCTTAGTCAGAGCAATAAATTCTGGGGCCTACAGCAAGCCTATGCATAATTTTTCTAGTCATGCAACGACCTCTTATCGCACTCTACGTAGGGGCTATAAACTTGGTTAGTGCGGGAAACTCCAGACGGAAGCCGAAGCTTTACGTGCAGCACTGGGTCGAGAAATTTAGTGCCGTTACGGTTGCAAGCCTATACAACACGCTTCCATAGCCGAACGAGACCACACCATGCTTTACAAATACGTAACAGGAGTTGCATGTCCCCACCGTAGTACTGGTGTGACAGGATTTTAAGGGCGGGTCTTGCTTATAGGTATTTATTTGAGTTATTGAGTAGGAGGGATGAAGCTAGGTTTTTCATAGAACTGTACACCTGAAAACTTGTCTTCCTTTTTGACCGGCACCGTCACGCCATAAGAGTAATGCCTTGGTCCGGATCTAGAGCACCCTTTCATGAAAACACCACACGAGTACTTATAGATGGATTGATTTGTGTGCCCATCCGGCACGTTTTTGATACTAAGCTGGATGGGACTTTCATAGATCGATGTATTACATGATTTCAATGACTCCGGCCCATTGTGTACATATATAGAATAAGAAATTGTAGAGAGTACAATTTCTTGCTAATACAGTTCATCTTAACTATTAAAAGAGTGGAGCTCAAAACGCCGCCTTAAGGCACAACGTTTTCGTTCACGTAAACATTGAAAATGACAGTACCAATTCTCACAGGAATATCTCGGTCCTACATGTAGCCAGAAAGAGTGTTCAACAGATTGCCAGACACACCTAACGACTTCAGGTTGATGGCGATGCCGTAATGCAAAGCGCTGTCGGAGGTCTTTGCTAGGTCAAAAAAAATCGCCAATCGATCCTGTAAATGTGGTTGGAAAGCAAAGCTGTAAACGGCACCCGCAACAATTACCCATGCGACATCAGTTAAATTTACTCACGTCGCTCTACAAATAGTGAAACCAGAGAGAAGTGAAACTCACTTAAGCAAACCCTCTATACTTCGAAGATATATTCTTGGTAAGGTTAAATTAATGCATGATGCATGAACGGTGGTTCTTTGAGTTGTATTGGTGTAGCACATGAGCAAAATCTCTTTTTCTATAATATTAAAGCTCAAACCCGGTGTTAGACAATCTCATTTCTCCGTCTCTGCCGTCACGGACGGAGGCGACGAGATCAGCGGAAGAGACGAAGGAGGAGCCGGAGGAGTTGATCGCGGAGGGAATACTTCTATTCAGATTTCTGAACGGCCCAGAGTGCGGGCCAGGGGAGTGGTTCTTTCTTTACTGTAGCCCATATTCAGTCCGCGGCACCTGTGCGCTGTTCACCAGCTGAAGCTGGGTAGGCAGAGAGGGGCTGGACAGCAGCATCTGCCATTGCTCTTGTTCGGTAGTTGACGGAAAGACAGGAGGCTGCTCAGGGCTAAAGTCGAACACCCCGATTATGTGGCAAAGTGTTCCTAGTTTTCAGCAAAATTTACATTCCGCATCGTAGCGATTCGGGTCCATTGGGTGAAGGCGCGTCGGGTGTAGGAAGGAGCCGGATTTTATGAACCGTAGTGTAGTTTGTTGTTCTATGGAAAGGTCAGGGTAAGGTGAAAGTAGGGTCTGTCTCAGAATGCGATAATGCTGGGGTATGTCCCTGAACGACACAAGTGGGTTATTGTCCTCGTGCAGCTCCATAGCACGGGGGGTAAATGCTCAATCTTGTTGGTGGGCGTATTTGTTGCCCTCCATGGAAGCGTGAGCTGGTGTCATGATGATAAGAGTGGATCCATTTGGGGAGTGGTTTTTTAGCACACGCAGTGCAGGTCGGGACACGAAGCCCGACTGGTAATTCTTTAGGCTTTTTGGTAATCGGTGACTACGTTACAAACCCTTGGTTGAGTGAGAGACAAGGTAATGGCTGCCTCTTCTGCTGCTGTCATGTCTTCGGTTTTGAGTGAGGCACAAGCGAAGGAAGTTGGTTCTGGAGGTAGCCACGATGATGGCGTACTCCTGCCCTCGATGTTGGGAGGCGTATGTGTAGATAACTGCATTATCCCCACCGAGGGCATAATGCAGTTATCTGCACATACGCCTCCCAACCGACGGTGATGTTGAACGCTTGAGCAGGTGCTCGTCGGCGACCCTCTTCGTGTGAGCAGTTCATATTTCTACCCAAAGGAATCATCTTTAGTTCTTGTCGCTAAACGTCCAGGAGTACATCAAACCAAGTGACATTCTGTGGTGCCCCGCCAATCTGGTTAAGGATATGGCGACCAGCCGCAGTTCTGCTCATTCGGAGCTTCTGGATAGAAAGATAGCCCTCTATCAGCGCTTCCATGGTGTCGTAGAGCACCGTGCTAAGAAGCCTCTCTGTGGGCACACTCATGGGAAGACCAATAGCTTGCTCAAACGCCTTTCTAATCATTATATAAAGCATCTTTTTGTCTTCCTTGCAGAGACGAAGACCGGGGGTTTGCGTAAGTGATTCTCGAGAGGAAAAAAGCTTGAACTAATCGAAAGGTATTGGATTCCTTGAGGCCTCGCTTCTTGGTGGCAACTCGCCTGATTATGCGTATGATTTCATTGATGCTGTGTTTCATGCGCTGCAAGGACACGTCACTCTTGGTGTTGGCCTGAAGATGTAGGCCCAGGATCTTGATGCTGGGGCTTCGAGTGATGGCCTGGCCACCAAGGAGTATTTCAATGTGTTCCTTGAGGTGTCGTTTGGCGTGAGGGCGGACGACAGGAAGCCGAGATTTTTATGTGAACACTGGAGGCCACAGGCGTTTGAACATTGGTGTTCTAGGAGTGAGATGCCATGGGTTGGTATGAGCATCCTTTAATCGCTATCGAGTAGCATTCAGCGAGAATTCAAGGGTTAAACCCGTAGATGTGCTTGGTTATTGCACACTTCTCTTCCCCATCTACGCGTGGACTCCCAGCTAAATTGGTAAGACAAAGGCCTCTTGCTTTTTTACTGTATTAGTTCTAGGTTCGACTCCTCGCGGTGCCAGTAAATTCTTTAATTTGTTAGCGTGAGTTTTCTGTTGACACCAACGGTCCCGCAAGAACTCATCGGGGTCGAAGTTAAAAGCTTTGCTTTAAAAACACCGTTGCAAAAAAACGTTTGCGGATGAAGGCCTCTCTGATGTACAGCTCAAGGGTCAGGGGTTGGTTATTCGTGGACCGTCCCTCCCTGAAGCCTGCCTTGCAGCTCTCGAGAAGACCATTGTAGTCGACAAAGTACACGTATCCTGTTTATCATCTTCTTGAAGAGCTTGTACGGAGACCTCATCAGGGTAATTGGATGATAGCTTGCAGGGGAGTAAAGTTCAGTCCATTTCATATATCCTTTCATTTCACTTTATTTCAAATTCCAGCACGATAGTTAAAAAAACCGCTAAGACTCATACCCAACTGCTAGGTACAATATTGCCATATAAGGCATTACAACAGCCCACGGAATACCAGATGCGCAAACATCGTGAAAATTAAAAAAAGCCTAGGGCAGTGTACATACTTATATGCTAACACATTATTGCTCGTGTACGATAGCGGGAATAGGCAGTTTTGTACAAAAGCAAACAAAAGGCAGTGAAAAAATACAACTACACAGTAAACATTCGCTGGACCTAGTTTGTTGGCAGGCAAGAAACTACCGATTTTTAATCTTATTTGGGGGGTCCCTGCTAGTCATGGATATTAAGTAAGGAAGGCGAGGTAATATATATATTTTTAAGCACAACCTTAACAGCCTATTTTAGGACCTGAGTAAACTGTACCAGAATTTGCTACTGATGAGGTGTAGTCATCGTTCTTCATGTAGGTTATTGGTGGGAGTTTGGTTTGAAGTTACCAGCAACAGCATTTCTTGTACGGCGACATGAGGAGCGACGAAAGAACCAATGAAGAGGGCGGGTATATTCTACGATAGCATTAAATACAACGGCCGTTTTCTGTGGATGCAAACTGTTCATAGGTACGATTTGCCGTTTGCGTAATAGAGATGTGCTTGGATGATCCCGACTTGAGTTGCTTTATTATTCTTATGAGCGCTTTTATAATGCTCGTAAAGCTTGAAAGTAGATAGCTTAGGTACCCCATGAATCTATGCAGTAGGATGAATGGTAGTGGGGCGGAGAAAAGTACAAAATTCTTCATCTTTCCGAGTGAAAACAATTTCTTGCTTGCTATGGTGCGTGTCAGCCGGAAGATAACCTTTAGCAAACTGAGCTTACATTTGCTTGATAGTGGAAATGGTTCTGAGTAACTACACCCTACGTATTTATATGGGTTGGTGCTTTCGAGTCCATAATTATTGATATTTTTATTACTGTATAAATTTATGGGCTGATGGCGTGCAATATAATTTGTTTTTTTGTATTTACGTGGAGTTTAGTTGTTAGCAACGAATTTAAAAAAATTGAAGATTCAATATTAGTTTTTATTTCGATTTATTGCGTATTATCCCCCCTAAAAATTAGGGCTGTACCTTCTGGTTACAAGAATAGCTCTGCAGAATTGATAACTTGTGGTAACGCATTCACATATAATACAAAGAACATAGGACCCAAGACAGATCCCTGCCGGATCGCTGTGCCTACCGGTTTTTACAAAAAAGTGATGCCGCCTTTATTGACAACCTGATTACAACAAGTTAAGTAAGTGGAGAAAAAAAGATCTTATTTCAAACGCCATAGTTTTGTATTCTAAAAAGCGATTGTGATTGTGTCGATAATATCCAATAATTTTGAAGGTCAAAAAATACCATGGTGACTAGTTTATTACTATTCATAGCCGAGTTGGCTTTTTGTGTTAGTGTTTGAAGTGCAGTTGAAATAGAATGTCTTGGTCAATAACCATGGTGTTGCGAATATAATATTTCTTATTTTTTTCACAAAAATTCTTCCTCGAGAAGAAAGTGCCATTTAGAGTATGTTGTTGATTATACTGAGAACTCATGTTGGGCGGCAACACGAAGGGTCAGAGCGAACACCACCTTTAAATACTTTTGTGCTTTTCAGATGATTGGGGCAGGGCGAGGTGGCTAGAGAATGGTTGCAAATGTGACACGGCGGGGCCTAATACGTCTATGCTATCTTTGCTCAAGGGGACTGGGATCCTATCAAGCGCTGCAGTTCTGTTATTACATAATTTTTTCAACGGAGACACCAGCTAGCCTCACTCAATATCTTGAGTGAGGGTACTTACAGCCAGGATGCCTAGACACCAAAGAAGGGCAAATACAGGTGAAGTTAGAAATGAAGTGTTTGGCTATTTGCTCGTCTATTGTTAAAGGGAGAATACGTTGCGTACAAGCATTTTCGGCAGTTCTAAATCCCATTCCTCTGGGTAAATCACACTGCAGTAGTACCCCTTTTCGCACGCGGATTGTTGCCGCTGATTCATTCCGTAGCCTTTAAAACTGCCCTACGGAATATTTGTCATGTATATGCTGCTTCCATGTGATGTACCAGAATTGTTTTTTTTCTTTAGGATCACGTGAATATTTGTCATTGAAGGGTACATTGAAACATTAGAGGAACTTTAAGATATTGTACTCCCAGCTTTACTGATTGCTGTCTTTACAGTTTCAGGCAGATTGCAGACCTCAGTATTTATATTATGGTACAGACGGTTTGATATGAAAAATAAAAGTTGATTCGTTAATACGATAGAATGAATTGTTATAATAGGAGGGTGAGTTTTACGTACAGCCTTCGATATGTCCATAATTCAAACAAAAATATGTGGGTGATCAAAGGTCGGCTCGTCTTACACACTAGCATTGATCGGGGTGGATATGTTTGCAAAACATTGTCTATGGCCGTCGCCGAAGCGGTAGTTAAACGTGTGGTTGTAGAAATCAAGTTCGAAAGATTAAGAGAAGCATGTAAAATCTCGTAATCGAAAACATTATATTTCACGTATCAATATTAAAGTCTGCCGTGATAAAAATGGGAACATCGTCGTTTGCTGCAATAGCAAACCACGCCATTGCAAGCTTACTCTAGAAATTTACACATGGTAAAGTCGGAAGTCGGTAAATTACCCCTAAGATATGGGAGAACTTCGAGTTGATGAACAGTGATTCCGTATCTGTACAGCATGTAGTGTTCATTCCATATGTACTGCTGCATATAGATTGTAGTTTTGAAAAAAAGCTATCCTTACTTAACAGAAGGGCCACCCCAACGCCACGCCTGCGTGACTCTCCTGAATTACCTATGAATGGCCACCCATCGACGTTGCTGTTTTCACCCTTTGTTAGCCGTGTTCCGTCACCGCAACATTACCCTTCCATGAGAAAAGCTACTCCAATGACCTACCTCCAAGACCTCGTAATGTGCCTTGAAAGCACTATGTTGTATGATATGTGTAGGACTGATTCAAGAGTGTTTGGTTGTGGTTGTATAATGTTCATATATTATTATATCATACTCATACTGTATTTATATCAGTTATAATACAGTGCCCGGCTGACGGGGGCTGCTGCCCGTAGCACCATTTCTGGGGCCGTTCGTTTCAGCCCCTACCACCGGTGCCACGGCATCGGGCCTCGTGAGTGCCCCGTGGCGTTTTGGGGCCAGGATTGCCGCGGGCAGGTCATGGTCCCTCTCTGTTCATTTTCTCTAATCACTGGGGTGTGTTCGATGCTTGTGAGGCGGAAGGTGAAAGTCGAACTCCACTACCTTCTGTGTGGATTTCCACCTCAACCAGTGTCGACCCGGCAACTGGCGTGGCCACGGGTGAGGCTGTCAAAGGCAGGCAGCGGGTCACGTGGGTGGGCCAAAGTCAACTGGGCTGCACTGCGTCGCCACCAAGGGCAGGAGCCACTCAGCCCCTCGACTAGCAGTGTCAGCGTACCTTCCCGAGGAGAGGTTTGTAAATCTCCTATGGGCCTCCGACCAGCTGATTTTCCCATAGACATTTAGGAAGAATATTTGTCCTTCCTTCTGGAATTTATCTAACGAACGTGAATACGCGGGGCGATCTACGTGACGATGAGCACAAGTGGAGTTGTGACTGTCATATTTCTGTATAGAATGGTCGATTGAGCACACTTCGCGCATGATAATCGACCACGGCAGCAGTCGTACCGTTGGCGTTTGACGTAATGGCATGGGTTTGGCACGCAGGGGCATGTGGGTGGAAAAAGGAGGCCTGCCCTGACAGATTGCAGTAAGGGCTTCTATAGATGGTCAGTATATGATTTGTTTTTTTCGGGCTAATCTTATTCTGATGTGTCTGTCGGCTATTACCTCTTGGCACGCAGCCCTTCCACTCTGCCCGCTTCACTTTCTTTGATCAGATAGAGTTGAGAGATGGTGCCTCAGGAAAAGTTTTTGGTTCTGTGAGGTGTGACTGTAATGTTCGACCATGGGCGTTGGTTGGCTACTGCTTATTTTTTGCGTGCTCTTTGTGGCTGAGCTCAATGATCACGCCTGTGTAAGTAACCATTTTTGACTTGTAGTGTTTTCTTCAAGCAGTCTCGATACACTTTGCAACAAAAGAAACTGATTTTGCGCTCACACGTGTTGTTTCAAAACAGGTTGATCTGGCTGGTTCATTGTTTCACTGGAAAGAATAAAAGGTCACTAAACTTACGTAGACGAAGAAGACATAAAAAATATTTACACGCGCAAACTGTTTAATAATAAAAACTGGGCTTATATATACACAGGCCAATAGTACAAATAAATTCAAGATTTCGGCACGGAATAACATTTGCTGACAACTTCGAGATGTCTGATGCTTGTTTACCTGTGAGTTTTCAGCATAATTTGATCGTCACAGAAACCTTCAATTTATTTGTACTGTAAGGCTGTGCATATAAATATGGTTTTTTATGAAAAAACATTTGGAAGTCGGCCCTGTGTATGTCCTTCGTGTCTGCTTCGTCTACGTCTGTTTCGCGCCCTTTCTTTCCTTCCGTTGTTTTTTGTCCACTTGCTGCATCTTAAGGAAGCGAGGCAATTTGTCATTGCTTCTGAGGCCACAGTTTCCTAGACTTTGGTTAGTTATTTCGGTGTGTCCCCTTTCCAGTGGCCGAATATTTTCTTTGGGGCGGGAGGGGGGCAAAGAATACCCAACGGTGTAGTGTAATGCAGGGGACGGGGGTCCTCGTAACGTGCTTACCACCATAGTGACGCTTCGTTGTGCGTGGGTCCTAGGAACAAACGACGCCGTAAAAAAAGGCATTGTGACGTAATTTTTCTCGTTTTGTACTGCGTGTTTACCTTGCATAGTCTCCACAGTAGTATTAAGTTCATGGTGTGCGTGCATTCTCAGGTATTGTAATGCCGAAGAGGTAACAACCGGTACTAATAAGGCAGGTTACATTTGTGCGCAAAGAGCTACTTCAGCAGCTTAATAATTGTGAACACCAGTCGATTGTTATTAAATTTATTAAATTGCAATTATATTTATTTTAGCTATATTTTTTATTACTGTCAATAAAAACGGTTCACGCACGAAAATTACCGCCATATAAATTTTGCACAATGAAGACTTAGGCCTGCATAGATGAAGTCATCGGGGCACTTTTGTCTGCTTAGGTCTGTTGAAGGCAAAAATAGGGTCGTAGCTAATCAAAACTTTTGGTTGCTACGCATTTGCAGTTCAGCATTCGCTTTCGTTCCTCGCTCATGGCGACAGATTGCTTAAATTGGCTTCTTTTCTGGTACACCGTGTTCGCATTCCTATGATCACGTTGATTTCTGTGTGATGCTGGGCGAATCATGTCAGCAAGCAGACTGGTACATGCGAACGTTATTTTAAAACTATTTTCCGGCAGGACTGATATGCGCATTTTCAGCTGGTATGTCATAGTGTTTAGATGTGACGCCACACGCACCTTTCTACAAGTTTACCGTTCCGATAAACAGTTTTTCGAATTTCGTGGAGGCCGCACTAGCCACTCACAGCTCTTTATGTTACGCGAGTCCCACAAGCTTACATCCGCTACAATCAGAGCAACAGTATAATCGGTACAATATTTGTTCCCATGCTCATAACATTTAGGCATAGCCCAATCAATTGAGTATTGGGCTGCTACTGCTCATACGCATGTTTAGGTGATCCGAATCACACTTGTTTTTGTTTCTTCACTCTTTACAGCGGCGAATATTTTTTTGACAGACAACAACGGGTAGTTCAGGCTTTTGTTATATAAAAGAATATGTTTGCTAAGACAATCAAGAATAGGCCGGGTAGAAATTTTTACCATCAAATATTTTCATTTCAAAGCACGCTTTCTGCAGGGCAGAGTTACATGCAGTAGGTGTAAATAAACAGAAAATGCATAGCATAGTCGGTTACCTATTAGCACTAACGGCTAGTTGACAGGAAACAATAAACAATTATGTGAGCAAAATGAATAACTTTGACATCTGACATCAAAATCAATAACGCTTGTCTGTACTCTTCCGATGCGGAGAAATGCCTAATAATAACGCTGTCAACTTGAACCGCAGGGTGCGCCTTTAACAAGGGAACTCAAAAATACAGGCGTGATTTTTTTATTTTAATATATTTTGTGGATATACAATTACTATTAGAATGCTGAATAAATGATGACACCATGTGTGTATCATCCTATGTAGAGTTCGGTAGGCGTTGTACTCGTGTATTCAACGCAGTGAGCCCACTCAAAGTTATGCGTCGCTCTATTGTCAGGCGGCGGCAGGCCATGAACCAAGGTTGATTATGAACTATGTATTTACATGATCACGTGATCGAAGTATTTAAATTACGTGCAAGGCAGCCAATGCCGAGCACGCGGTGACTTCACGGAAACCACTCCCTCATTATCGTCGATGGTGTGTCATGCCACGTGTCTCGCCACAATAATACGTCATGAAAGCAGAATAAAACAGCAACTTCACAAAGACCAAGAAGCTGAGCAGCAGAGCATATTTGGTATTCATTTTGCGGCTTAAATAGGTTGCGTGAGTAAGGCGCAGCCCAAGCAACTAAGCCCAGACGAAATAAGACAACAAGACGACAAAGCACTGATGACAAATATGACGACATACTGCTACATATTGTAAAGCGTTCTCTTTCATAATACAGGTTTATTCGAAATAGGACAAAAGAGAAGGGGACCTAAAAAGCATAAAAAGACATACCTGGCGTTTTTCATGAACACTGCTGCAAAAAGTAAAAGAATACGGGTAATCACGGTTTACCATACATTTTGCGTAGATATATGTTTTTACCTGTACGGTTGCAGGCTTCCTCAAATAAGCCTAGTACTCATTAAGACCTTCATAAAAAAGGCGTCCGATGTACTTTCGGCCCCCCTACATTAGATTATGGGGCAGAAGGTGTTGTATTTATTTTTCCTTAGATGATGCTGTACCTTGCTTAGGGGTACACAGGAACTTTTATACTTTGTATCAGTTACAATGCTCCGACACTCTGCCAGAAGAAGTGTATCGGTAGCACCTCTAACACTGTTTATGGTGGTAATTTCTAATGTTCGTGCAAGATGTTCTCGTTCATCAGTATTTTGAAGTTTCTTGTATTTTATTGCCAAAGGAAACCAAAATGAAGGTAAATATTTTACTCCTAAATTTCTTGTCTAAGAGGGTGAAGACTAGTCTGCTCTCGCTCGGCAGCCGCACCACTTGATATTTCAATATATTCTCACTGAAGAATGTTTCTTGGAGAGACGTTCTGCTCCTAAAGAAGCAATTTAACAGTACATAAACGTCGAGAATCAGTCAACGACGGACGTGCACGGACAGCGTCCGCGAATCCAGTGCCGTTGCGTTTTTCTGAATCATTTATATCTACATTTTAATCTTTCTCGAAACATGGAACACCCACAATCAAAGGAGCATATTCAAGACTAGTAAAGGCAGGGCGGAACCCTCCAGCAATCAAATAAAATACCCCATGCGGCGTACAAAATATAATAAAAAACGTGGTTTGCTTCCAGCAAATGTGGTTCACTTCAAGCACAGCCGGGTGCGTTCTGAAGCTGTAAACAAAACACGGAAGTACACAAAACAGAACACATGGTCCACGAGAATACGAGGGCTATATATGCAGAATTTGCGCAAATTATTTTACGGTGACTGTAATAGTGAAAATGTGTGCCTTTATTACACTTAAAGAATCTCATTCGCCCCTTATTATTTTTAAACAAGGCTGTTCTTTGAGCACGTGAACCTCTAAGAGGACAGATAAAAACAGATAAATGCACTGTTTAAGTTTCCCTTGTAAGAAGATAAAACTCTTTATTCCAGCAATGGAGGGGCCTTGATGTCACGTCCAAGTTATTCATTAGGCTGGGTGCATGTCATAATCAACTGCATATATTTTGGATTCATAAAACACAAAGATATAATTACACAAAAGTTCAAGGCTACCTGCCTCAACCAAGTGTCTGGCGTCACTACGTATTCGTTACGAAGCCTTTAAAACTGCTGCTTTCTTCCTGATTTTTTAGGTAAGAAACAATGTTATTATAATTTAGAGAACTGCTCTAGAGAACGTCAAAAAATATTTTTTGACGTCAAAGAATTGATTGTGACATCACGTAATATCGTCAAAATCTTTTGTAATTTATGCTGCAGTGGCGTTCAAATTAAGTTATTTAAAACTCATTATTCCCGTCACTCTGGAATGTTGCATTGTTGTGCTTAAAGAAAAAGTGGTGGATAGGACACAGAAGTTGGAACCCGCATAACGTCAACACTTTTATCTGACATCGTTTTGTTAAAATGAACTTGCGTGTTCGATTTTTGTTTTTCTTAAAGTAGTCGCTGATTACTTGGAATACTGAGAAGTGGGGAATGCGGCACGAAGTAAAATACGCAAGAAAAAACGTTCAGCGATTTGATCTCACTGGTGATGACGCATTTAAATCAAACAACAGAGAACGTGATCACCGACTCTCCCAGCAACTGAGCGTCTCAAGGCGCACGACCTGTGCCATTTGCGGTTTGACGAAGTGAGCAGTATGTCGTGTAACTTCGTCACGCTGCGTCGTCTCATCATAGCTTGCTTACCGGGCCCCCCGTGTGCGATACCCTGAGTCAAGCTAGCTTTGTCTCATTAAAGTAATGTAAGGGGAGGGGTTAAACTTGAAGGGTGAATCGGTCGCAGATGTCTATGATCCATGATCCAATAAACGACGACTCGCTGGCTTATTGGCCGACGGCCCATAGCCGACGAGTCCTACTCAAAATGTACAGTATGTACAATTTATTTACATTACGTATTTACAACTCATGGATCGTGATCGTAAACAAGAAGTCGCGCAAGGCCCGCATCGTGCGGCGCTCGCCGCTCAACACCCCCTGTCTGTGTTCCGTCCATCCAAAACATCAAACTCCTTGGTTGTAGGACTAAACTTCCGCCCACAAACGGGATGTCACAACTCGAGAGTGAGGATGGCTCATTCATTAGGCCATACTAGGCCACTTATTGTCTACCGTGACAAAGAAAGCTAGGTGGGTTCAAAGCAGTCACGTGAACCACATTTTTCACTCTCATACAGCAACCTAAAGGTATTCTACAAAACACAAATATAACAGAAATGAAAGCCAACCAACTAAAAGCAGACCTAAAGACGGGAATCGGCTCTCGGGCTGAACGTCTTAAAGTGTTGTCACACCGTGCACTCCGATGTTTGTACTCCGCGCCGGCAGAATTTCTTTCGTTTGTTAACACGTGGAGCACCCAACAAAGCCTGGTCGCCAAACCCATTCACTCACCCCAGTCGCCGAGTCGCCAGGCTCACACGCGTGACGAACTGAAACTTCGCCCAGAAAATTTTAGCAGTGTAACTATCATAGACAGAACGTCTGGTTCCCTCTTCCTATTTCTAACCAAATGTTTGACCCTTGACCGACCTTCAGCTCCCGTCCGGTTCCGGGAATCTCGCAAGGAGCTTCTTCTTCGAAAGCTTACATCGCTTTCATCGTCTCCGGGCCCGTTCGTCGGGTGGACACAAAAGCTCGGCGAATAACAAAACCCTCCGCGGTTACTCCCTACGCCCCCCACTCCAAGTCCGCTCGGCCGGCGTGAAAACAAACACCATTCCGGTAAACAAGATAATCCCTGCGAAAGATATCTAGTTGCCGGGCGGTTTTAATTATTAAGTGAGGGGCCTGAACCTAACAGGAGGTGTAAGCAGAAACAAGTACCTGCTCATCTGATTCAAGATCCAAAGAAAGCCTCGCTTTAGAAAGCATCGCATTGCTACAAGGCGGCAGGGTAAAGCTAATACGAACCAGAGGGACTGGCGAAGCGACGTATGTAAAAGACACCTGCTAATAAAGCCACTGCAGGCTGCGCTGACAGCCCTGGAATGGGTCGCTGTCCATATCGCTCCGTTGCACTTACCTCATAGATGTCGTCTTGTGACATCTGTGCTTCTCCGAAAGCGACTTTCCCGGTCGACGCGACAGCAGAAGTGACCAGTGGTATCAGGTTGGATGATGTGATGATTATAAGGGCTTCGTGAAGTCTGGTTCTCGAACATCGACGACAAAACCTATGAGGGAGCTTGGAACCTTGCCGAACAGAACGGCTGGAGTCTCATGATGGTCGGCAGGACTCGGCTCGTCATATATCGTCAGGTCTCGGTTGCACTTGATCCGCTGCACAGGGGCTGGGGATACAGGGCGGGGGACATCTAGTGTTGGTGGCCACGGGGTTGGGGCTGCCCGACATGGCCCAAGGACACTCCGTGATTGCGCTGATATCGAGACAGGGAGATTCTCGGACCAGGATGAGGATAGCCCCATAGACTCCACCAGTGAAGTGACGCGGCCGCAGGGTTATGATGGCACAAACCATGGATAATGAGGAATCGATGTATTTGCTAGATATTTGCGATTACTGTGCTGGAAAAAGTCTGCACCCACTCACCACTTCCCTTACGTTTGTTAGGTCCATATCGGTGCGCCGCACTCCTTTCTTCCCTGTGATAATCAGATAATATTTTCAGAAAAACTCGCCACAACATTTACTTTGTATGTTTTATATTTGTTCTTGTAACTGGGAATCTTAATATTTTCTTTGCTTTAAATATGAATAATCCTCTTTCTGCTAATTTGCTCAACGGCGTAACAACGCTACCTTGACTTTGCTTGTTGTTCACATAAAATGAATGCTGCAATTACAGTTGTTTTAATCACATACTTGATTATAAGTTTCCGTCTACACCAGAAAGGTAAGACATTTTGACGAGGAGCTTCCAGTTCACAATATAGCAAGCGACAAAACGGTGGGAAAAAGCATCGCTTCACCGCAAGGAAATATATATTGTCACGAAGCCAAGGACGACGCAGTTGTCTTGCAGGAGAAACAAGTTTATTGGAGCGAACTTGTGCTCCCCTAACAACTCAAAAGAATACAGAGGCGGCGAAGCAGCGGTCAACAAAGTGACCTGCGTCAGCGAGCGTCGCAGAATCGAATGCCCCGGCGTCCGCACTGCAGGCTTTTTATCTTTTGGCGCGCGTGGTTCTCGAAACGTCGATTCGCATCGAGAACGTAGTAGATCCAAGAAGATTATTCTGGGCTGTTCACGTTAGATCGGAATGCTCTCCCTATCACAACAGATAACACATGCGGCACAGAAAGAAAGAATGGAACACGCGCTTCCCTTGGCGCAGAGATAACACAGGCCGGCGCAGCCGGGCGGTAAAAGCAAAACACAAATAAACAAACCCAATGTATGGTTCGCGGCATTACCCCCCCTCTAAGAGTGCATCGACCCGATGCTAACATAAGCGACAGTCCGAATAAAAGTTCGTCATCGTCCGTAGAAAGGTTTTAAGCGAACCACGTGGACGACTTCAGGCCGCGTGCGTCGTCGTGATGTGCCGGAGTCACCATCGGGGATCACTTCGTAGGTAAGTTGGCCAACACGTCGTAGAATCTGGTAGGGTCCGAAATACCGTCGCAGGAGCTTCTCACTGAGTCCGCGTCGTCGGATGGGAGTCCAAACCCACACACGATCCCCTGGTTGGTACTCGGCGTCTCGGCGTCGGAGGTTGTAGCGGCCCGCATCCACCAGCTGCTGGTCCGTTATACGAACTCGAGCGAGCTGGCGGGCCTCCTCCGCACGTTGAAGATATCCGTGGACGTCGGTGTTGAGGTCGTCGTCTTCTACGTGCGGAAGCATGGCGTCGAGCATCGTAGTCGGCCTTTTACCGTAGACAAGCTCGAACGGCGTCAGCTGTGTCGTCTCCTGGATAGCCGTGTTGTACGCAAACGTGACATACGGGAGCACTTCGTCCCAAGTCTTATGTTCAACGTCAACGTACATTGACAGCATATCTGCGATTGTCTTGTTCAGACGTTCTGTTAGTCCGTTCGTTTGGGGGTGGTACGCCGTCGTTCTTCGGTGATCCGTGTTGCTGTAGCGTAATACTCCTTGCATCAGCTCCGCAGTAAATGCCGTTCCGCGGTCTGTGATTAGGACTTCCGGGGCTCCATGTCGCAGCCCAACTTGGCTTATAAAGAACTTCGCCACTTCTTGTGCAGTCCCCCTCGGAAGAGCGGCGGTCTCTGCGTAGCGCGTCATGTAGTCTGTCGCTACGACAATCCACTTGTTCTGTGATCGTGACGTAGGGAACGGGCCTAAAAGGTCCATTCCAATCTGTTGAAATGGTCTCGATGGGACGGCGATCGGTTGCAGAAGTCCGGCGGGTCTTGTCGGCGGCGTTTTTCGTCGCTGGCAGTCACGGCAGCTCCGGACGTAGTGGGTGACGTCAGAGGTAAGGCCGGGCCAGTAGTACCTCGCCTTGATTTTTCCAATAGTGCGGGCTGTGCCCAGATGTCCGGAAGACGGGTCGTCGTGGTACGCTTCCAAAATTTCGTCACGAAGGTCCGCGGGGATGACGAGAAGGTAATTCGCTCTTGTTCCGGGGCTGAAATTCTTCTTCACAAGGACGGAGTTTCTCAGGCTGAATGCTGGTAAGCTGCGTTTGAAGCTCCTAGGAACGGCAACGTTGCATCCCTCGAGGTACTCGATTATGACGCGTAAGTCGGGGTCGGCACGCTGCTGGGCGGCTAGGTCACTCTCCGTCACGATCCCGAAGAACGCGCTGTCTTCATCAGAGTCTTGTGGTGGTGGGTCGACGGGGGCGCGGGACAGGCAGTCGGCGTCGGAGTGTTTCCTGCCGGATTTATAAACGACTGTAACGTCGAACTCCTGCAGGCGCAAGCTCCACCGCCCAAGACGGCCAGAGGGGTCCTTCAGATTGGCGAGCCAACACAGTGCATGGTGGTCTGTTACAACCTTGAATGGCCTTCCATATACGTATGGGCGAAATTTTGAAATCGCCCATATAATAGCTAGGCACTCTTTCTCAGAGGCAGAATAGTTTTTCTCCTCCTTCGACAGACCATGGCTAGCATAGGCGATTACCCTTTCGCAGCCGCTTTGCTTTTGGACAAGGACGGCACCCAAGCCTATATCGCTGGCGTCCGTATGCATTTCCGTTTCGGCATTTCCGTCGAAATGAGCGAGCACGGGCGGGCTTTGCAGGCGTTTTTGCAGCTCGCCGAATGCTTTTTCTTGGTCGTTTTCCCAGCTGAAAGGGGTGCTATCTTTCGTCAAGCGCGTGAGTGGCTCTGCAATGCGTGCGAAGTTTGCGACGAAGCGCCGGTAGTATGCGCACAGCCCGAGAAATCTCCGCACGCCCTTCTTGTCTTTCGGCCTTGGGAAGTTCGTAATGGCTGAAGTTTTTGCCGGGTCAGGTAGGACTCCCGCGGCGTTGACGACGTGGCCCAAGAACTTGAGTTCCCCGTATGCGAAACGGCACTTTTCAGGCTTCAGCGTCAACCCCGACGTACGAATGGCCTCGAGTACAGACTCCAACCTTGCTAGGTGTTCGTCGAAAGTCCGGGCGAATACCACTACGTCGTCGAGGTATACGAGGCAGGTGTGCCACTTAAGGCCAGCTAGCACAGTGTCCATGACTCTTTGAAACGTCGCTGGTGCTGTGCACAGCCCAAACGGCATCACCTTGAACTCGTATAGGCCGTCTGGGGTTATAAATGCAGTCTTCTCTCGGTCTCTCTCGTCCACTTCAATTTGCCAGTAGCCGGTCTTCAGGTCCATCGATGAGAAGTACTTCGCGTGGCAGAGGTGGTCGAGGGCGTCGTCGATTCGGGGGAGGGGGTACACGTCCTTTTTCGTGATTTTGTTCAGTCGCCGGTAGTCAACGCAAAACCTTAATGTGCCGTCTTTTTTCTTTACGAGTACGACGGGCGCAGCCCAGGGGCTTTTCGATGGCTGTATAATGTCATCGCTCAGCATGTCGTCGACTTGAGTCCGGATGGCTTCCCGTTCGTGTGAAGAGACGCGGTACGGTGACTGTCGGGTAGGTCGGGCTCCATCTTCGGTTATTATTCGGTGCTTCGCTAGAGGGGTCTGACGTAGTTTTGCGCTCGACGAAAAACATTCGCTATAGCGACGCAGCAAAGCCAATAATTTTTTCCGTTGTTCTTGCGGTAGCGCCGGATTCACGTCGAATGCCTGCGGGAGCTTGAAGGTTTCTACGGGTGTGCGTTTAAAGTCGGCGACTGCGATCACATCACTTGCTTCTTGCGTTTCTTCGAGGAACGCAATTGCAGCTCCCTTGTTTAAATGCTGGTACTCTTCGGTGAAATTAGTGACCAAAACGTGAGATTGGCGTTGCTTAAAGTGCGCAATGCCTCTTGCGACGGAGACACCGCGGTCGAGAAGCAACCTTCGATCACTCTCTACGATAGCGTCGATGTCAGAAGCAGCATCCTCACAGTAGACGGCGATCATCAAGCTTGCGCGGGGTGGCAGGGTGATGTGATCGTCGGCGATCCTGACAGCAGCACGGTGATCGGGGTTCGGCTGCGGCGTCGTGGAGTGATTGGAGGAAAATGTTATCGACTTGGTCTGCAGATCAATTATTGCGCCGTTGTCCGTCAAAAAGTCCATTCCGAGAATCACGTCGCGGGAGCAGTTAGGCAGAACGACGAACGCCGCAGGGTACGTTGTGCCATCTATGGTGACGCGCGATGTGCACGTTCCACTTGGCGTCACGAGGTGGCCTCCTGCTGTGCGTATGTGCGGACCGTCCCATCTGGTCATAACTTTCTTCAGTTTAGACGCAAATGGTCCGCTCATTACCGAATAGTCAGCTCCCGTGTCTACGAGGGCGACTACGTCAAAGCCGTCGATGGACACCTTGACGTCAGATGCAGTCGTCCTCGAGTTCCGGGTTCGTCGGGGCGTCGTATCTCTGCTTGTACGTGTTGATGGTCGGGCACTGTGCATCGTCGTTTTCGTCGTCTTCTCAACGGACGTCTCGGTCAGGTCGGGTACGCGTCGCGGCGTATAGCTGTTGTCGTGTACGGGAGTCTCGTCAGGTCTGGGTCGGGTCGTCGGGATGAGGGCATGTTGTGAGTCACTGTCTTCCGCGAGTCGTTGCGTCGTTGGAGGGTTTTCATTTTTCCATGATCGTGCAACTTTACCTCCAGAAGTTGCTGCTTTTAGTTTCCCCCGCGTGGGCTGGGGGACCTTCCACGTGAGAACTCAGCATTGCTACGGCGGTTCGGCGACTGGTATGGGTAGGGTGACGGCGAACGGTTGAAACGGGCTGGTTGACGGCTGGTGTTGGACAGGTACTCTTCGATCTCCGATGGGCGCTGGCCAGTTCGGGGGCGGGGTGCGTCGACGGAGAACCCTCGCAAACCGAGCCTCCTGTAGGGGCAGCGACGGTAGACGTGGTCGGCCTCTCCGCAGTGGTAGCACAGCGGACGATTGTCGGACGTTCGCCACACGTCGGTCTTCCTTGGGGCAGGGGGTTGCGCCGCAGGTGGTCGGGCCAGCGAGAGGGGACGACGGTACGGAGCCTCGTGACGATAGGGTGCAGGTGGGCGAGGGCGATGTACAGCAGCCGCGTAGGTCATGGCTTGCGGCTCACGAGGTGCTACTGGCGTCGTTGAAGTTCCCAGCGCTTGCTGCACTTCTTCTCTAATGACGTCGGTAAGAGAAGCGACTTGTGGTTGCGGCGGCGTCGGGAGCAGTTTCCGCAGCTCCTCCCTCACTATTTCGCGGATAGTGTCGCGTAGTGAGTCGGAGTTGATAGCGCTGGCACCAAGCGTCTCCGAAACCAGCGCATTGATTGGGCGGTCGTACTGCCTCGTTCGGATTTCGAGCGTCTTCTCCATCGCGGCGGCCTCAGACGCGAATTCGGACACGGTCTTGGGGGGGTTGCGAACAAGGCACGCGAAGAGCTCTTGCTTTACACCTCGCATCAGAAACCGTAGTTTCTTTTCTTCCGTCATTCCTGGGTCCGCACGGCGGAAAAGTCGCTTCATTTCCTCGACGAAGATTACGACTCCTTCGTTCGGGTGTTGCGTTCGAGTTTCCAGTAAAATCGCAGCTCGTTCTTTTCTCACCACGGTCGTGAAGGTCTTAAGGAACTCGCTTTTGAATTGGGTCCAGTCGGTCAAGGCGCTCTCGTGGTTTTCAAACCAAGTTCGGGCTGCATCCTCCAAGTAAAAGAAAACATGCCGGAAGGTTTCTTCATCGTCCCACCTGTTGAAGATCCGCACGCGCTCCAGCTTCTCCAACCATTCCTCTGGATCTTCAACGGGGGCTCCCCGGAACGATGGCGGTTCCCGGGGCTGCTGCAGCATGATTGGCGACGTTGTTTCTTGTACCATGGTGTTGGTTGCAGCGTTCCTTCTCTTGGGCCCTTCTGGCATCAAACCGAACTCAGGTGGAAAATCTTGCAGGCGGAGGCTGGCTCTTGTTGGACTGGCTTGGCGGCTTCCCGAGGTTGCAGTGGGCATGAAGGGTGCGTACCCAGCACCTCCACCAGATGTCACGAAGCCAAGGACGACGCAGTTGTCTTGCAGGAGAAACAAGTTTATTGGAGCGAACTTGTGCTCCCCTAACAACTCAAAAGAATACAGAGGCGGCGAAGCAGCGGTCAACAAAGTGACTTGCGTCAGCGAGCGTCGCAGAATCGAATGCCCCGGCGTCCGCACTGCAGGCTTTTTATCTTTTGGCGCGCGTGGTTCTCGAAACGTCGATTCGCATCGAGAACGTAGTAGATCCAAGAAGATTATTCTGGGCTGTTCACGTTAGATCGGAATGCTCTCCCTATCACAACAGATAACACATGCGGCACAGAAAGAAAGAATGGAACACGCGCTTCCCTTGGCGCAGAGATAACACAGGCCGGCGCAGCCGGGCGGTAAAAGCAAAACACAAATAAACAAACCCAATGTATGGTTCGCGGCAATATTTTTTTAATTTTCTATTCACAGATGCTCGCATTTCATCTTCTCAAACCTGTACAGTACTTAATAAAAAGTAACTAATTACTTTATTCACCACATACCCGACTTTTTTCTCTTCTGAGACTATACTGAATACGTTTTTCCAATTACTTTTACTTATGTCATCCTGAGTTTGCAGCGTTCTTGCAGAACAAAACATTTTATCAATGTTAACTGTCGAGAAAGTTACAAACGTTTCTGGCCAGAGTTTAAGTATAAATGGTTAAAATATTTTGTGCTATCATTTTGTCAATTTCCTTACCCGCTACATTCGACAATGTTTATAAATGGATTAACATTTTTAGAATGCACTGTGATGGCGTGTAGCACCACAGCATATAAAAAACATCACATGTGTTGTAAAACCTACCATCATAAAGTGTTTAAAGGTGGATCCTGGAAGCCTTGAAAAGATGCTGCTGGTGTGCTGATCAAAGAATGGCTTGTGGGTTTCTTTCCTGGTAAGGACGAAACCATTGTAAGCATGAGGGTAACCTCCGTTGATCTAAAGCGAGCTACTTTATATTTGTGTCGCGGTAATACTTCACTCCCCCTTCAAAAGGATCGGTATCAAGCACTCAGTGATCGCCCCTGAAAGAAGATCAACCATCGAGGTGACACCCGGAGGGAAGGGTGCCAGTATTGATGCACTTTAAAACCTTCTCCAACATGCGCTTCAAGAGCTCCGATTATTTACCTCGATTTCCCATTATGCACTACCTCTTAGGCAAACATCTATAGCGTCAAAACCTGTTTAGCTTTTTCCACAATTCATTGAGAATGTTCATGCTATATCCTTCAACACAAAAAAAATGATATGCGGAGACATGCTCATTATATTCATCATCAAAGCAGTGCAGACATTTCAGAGCAGGAAACTTCCAGAATCTGGCACCGCAAGTGTTATCTGCAATTCAACCAGACTATGCCTCTCCTACCCTGTCACTTTAAATTAAATGTTATATGCAGGATATAACACTTCCCCTTAAAATAAAAAATAATAGAATTTCCTAAAAAAACCGCCCGAAACCTTAACATACTAAAGTGTATGATGCGCCAACGCCCTGGTATCAAACCACTTCACTCGTGAACATCGCACAATTTCAATCCCATGAAACAAATCAGCAAACAAACCTTAACAATTTGTATCAGCTTTTCGTTGGAGAATTGAATTATCGCCGTTTTCTAATTCAGATAGTACGTACTTGAAGATTTGCAATTAATGGCAGCTGTGTCTTGTGTCGGTGGCTGCTCGGTACAGCCCATTTGCTTGGCTTTCCTCTGCCTACTGCCGGGTTCAACGCAGAAGCACTCGCCGCCGCAACCTCCGTCGACCCCGTAAATGTGGTGACCATGCAATCCATCAAAACGGGTGATGTACCTCTTTCTCTTTTATAAGTCGTCTTCTATAACACTGGATACGCGGAAAAATGGATCGCAGACGACGGGCACAAGTGTCTATGGTCCTCGCACGACCATGGCCTAAGTCGCTCAATGCGCACATAAAGAGCGTGATCCTGTGGTTGCTCCACGGCCACCGAATGTCGCGATTGACATTGTACAGTCTTCACCTGTATTGAAAATCATAAAGAAGAGGCGCCCCCTCTTTTGAGCACGCCAAGACAGCACTCTAGCACGTCTGAGCCGCCCTTACATCACTCGCGCCTATGTTTGAGGCACATCACCCTTTGCGTCTTTGTTATGCTCAATTTATATGGGGTACTAAGTGAATTGACCTAGTTGATGTTCTAACTTTCCTTCGGTTAAAATCTACAACAACAGCTACAAGTCCACCAGAACAGAAATACCGAAACGATATGACGCAGACCATACCTGACATTTCTTTTTTAACAAGATGAATGAAAAGGCTCTTATAATCCTTGTAATGAACACTCATAACCCGAAACAGCCAATAAAAGTCTGGGTTATGTACGCAACATTTGTTATCACGCCTGAAAAAATTGTATACCTTGAAGACAGGAATATCAGCTGCAAACACACATTACCCGAAAACATAACACCCCATTGACGAAAAACAGAGACGTCTGTGCTCACACTTAGAGAAGTGTAGAATTAGTTTTAATTTATTGGATCAATGATTTGTAAAAACTTTACCACAGCCAAAACCTTGAAGCTGGTGCTTCAAGGTTTCGGTTCAACATCAACACAAAAGAAGAGGCCGGCTTCGGGCAATTGTGACTGCTGGCGTGGGTCTCTGTAAGGTTCGGTTAGACAATAATAATTACAAGAGAAGAACTTTGGAAACGAGACTAGGTTTTATAATACCCGGAACTCACATAAAGACACACAGAACAAACAGAGACCACTGAAGAATAAGAGGGAACAAAACAAAGCTAGAGAACAAGGTAGAAATTAGCGAGAATGCGGCATGGCAAACGGGAAAGAGTTTAAGAAGCGCGAAACAGTCAAGGTCCGGGAATGCAGGGTGAGCACACAGTAATGGTTCGCTGCAGTGAGGGGGTTCTCCTACCTCACGTCCCAGTAGTGGTGTAGCGGTTTTGAAACGTCCAGGTGATGTCGTGGCGGCGGTAGTAAAGCGCACTCCCAGCTCCCGTCACCGTTGTGGCGAACGCAGCTGTCTTGGGGTGTCGCTGTCTCCCACCGACGCACGGGAGACACCTTCCTGGTGGAGGAGAAGTCTTGGAAGCTGCAGTGGTGGACGGCCTCCTGGGGCACGGCATGGGTCCGGTCGCCCGACCGCCGCCACGACATCACCTGGACGTTTCAAAACCGCAACACCACTACTTGACGTCAGCAAGGAGAACCCCGTCCCCGCAGCGAACCATTACTGTGTGCTCACCCTGTATTCCGGGACCTTGACTGTTTCGCGCTTCTTGAACTGTTTCTCGTTTGCTATGCCGCATTCTCGCTAATTTCTACCTTGTTCTCTAGCTTTGTTTTGTTCCCTCTTATTCTTTAGTGGTCTCTGTTTGTTATATGTGTCCTTATGTGAGTTCCGGGTATTATAAAACCTAGTGTCGTTTCCAAAGTTATTCTCTTGTAATTATTATTGTCCCACCGAACCTGACAATATTTGGCGTCCGCGACAGGACGAGACTATTTTGTTTTGTGTATCCTTAAAAACCCGGCATGGACACAGATGAATTATTTGAACTGGGGACGCGCTTAGGACTAAGCGGCGACGATCTTGAACAGTGGGTGCTTGAGGAGCAGAGATACTGGCGTGAAGAGAAAGAGTTAGAGCTAGAATCACTCAAAAAGATTGCCGAATCGGAGAAGGAGCGCGAAGAGCCCGTGCGAGCGCGCGTGGAAATAGAAAAAGAAACTTTGCAGTTGCGGCTACGACTCGCGGAGCTTGAGGCAAAGCGGAGTCAGAAGATGGTACAGAAACCTAAGACAGGTACAGGTACAGAAACCTAAGAGTCAGAAGATGGTACAGAAACCTAAGACAGAGGCATACTTTTCGCACCACCGACTTTTAGCACAGACCTGATCATGCTGCCTTTAAAAGGAGTGCTAGAAGTACCCCAACCATGTGAAATTGTCGCAAACATAAAACGTCAAAGAGCGCTTCATCCAGACCAAAACACCGAAACCTCTAGAATAGCGGAGGCGCCGACATCAAACTTCATTGTAGACGGTTCTGTAGAGCCCGAGGTAAAGAATGTCGCTAGAACCGGTCCGAAGACCTTATCGCCTCCAGAGCCGTGCTCTGTAGCAGAAAAGAGTTCTTTCACCGACGAGATGGTCCTGCACTCCAAGATTGGTGCAAAGTGGGAAAAGGTAGTTGCGAGGACAAAGGATCCGATAAATAACACACTGAGAAAATCGAAAGGTCGAACCGAGAAAGGTCGAACTGCAGAAACGAAGGAAAAAGGGTCAATGGGCGTGAACAGAGAAAAAGTAAACCCCATAAAGCCCTCCAGATCCGAAAGAAATTCCGCCGGTACGACAAAATCTTCCCGCGCACATTCTTCCCAGATTTTCGATGAGTTCGCATTAGCGCGCGTTGGCGGTGCTTTCAAGTGTAAGTAAAATCCCTACTCGGCTAGACGCTAGTACATAAGAAGCAGAGAGGGGCACTGGAGCCACTGCCGGAAAAGGAAAGAAATATTTGCCTGATTGCCTGTTTGGGCGATTTTGGTCTGTCTATTCCACTTGGACCTGCCGTATATTGTGCACATGAAGATGTTGTCTTCGTTTCTTATGTATGGTGATCTGTGTTTTGCGCAGTCGTGCTTTATCGCGGGGTTATTTCAAGTGCAGTGAGGAGGACTAAATATTGTGGGAATGTTCATCTCAAGGACAGTTGGTTTGGTGCGGTGGACTAGAAAGAGACATTTTTCTCTGAAAAATGCTTAAGTGGGGGACATGTCATGGCAAGAAATCGCCACGAAAAAAAGGGCAACCACGACCAGAAAAAAACGTGCACAGCAGACGACGGTGACGAAGACGCGAGGACGCGGTCTGCGGGGTACGTGCTAAACACCCCGAGGCCCCCATCATCATCAGCGCCTCGCGGGGTAATTGACCCCCTAATCATGAGCCGGCCAATCGCAAGGCGCCAGCGAGAAAAACCGAAGAAGGAGCGATCCCGAGAAGACCGAGAGAAGGGAGACTGAGAAGCGTGGTTCGTGACCGGGATGCGTGGCGGTCAGGCGACTGGACCCGTGCCGTGCCCCAAGAGGTCATCCACAACTGCAAACTCCAAGAGGTCTTCGCAAGGAAATCGTCTCGCCGGGCATCGGTGAAAGACAGCGGTGCGTCCAGAGAGCTGCGTTCATCTTGATCATGGAATCGGAGCTCGGAGCACGCTGCACCGCCAGGCCACGACACACTACCTGGACCTTTGAACACCGAAACACACCAGTACTGCGTCTCTCGGACGTGAGGTAGGCCAACTCCGTTCCCGCAGCGAACACCTACCGTGACCTTGTCATCATTCACCTTGAACTCTTTCCCGCATATTCGAACTGTGCCTTTTCCTTTCATTCCCGGACTTTGACAGTTTGCCCCCATTTGAACCAATTATCGTGTTAAATACCGCACTGGCGCAGTTTCATGTTAATATTTGGTTGAGCTCTGTCTGTTGTGGGATTTTGATTTGGGTTTGGGATTACATAAGCAAAAGGTCTCGTTTCCTCCGTTTCTTCTTCTATTTATTATTGTCCACCAAACCTGACAGTCTCCCAAATCGAGTGTGTTCCGACCGAGGCCGCAACGTGTCTTCCTCCTCCCGTCCAGTGCCGAGTCTTATTTAACCCTAAGCCCCATAGGACGCCCCGGTTCCCCTTTGACCCTGGACGTGTAGCCGTACCAAGCTGCTTCGCTACAAGGCAGGCGCGTCCTCGTTGGCCGCTCGTCAGGGGAAGCGGGTTTTTAGGATTCTGCGCTCCACAAGGTTTATTAGAATGGTAGTGTGGTTTTACTTCACTTATTTGTTATCCTATGGCGGAAAACAGTCTGAGAATCAAGGTTTGCAACCTTCATTGGGCCGGCAAGCATATTTTTTGTGCTATAGGTAGTTCGCGTTGAAAGGGAGGAAGGCAAAATGCCCTGCTAAAACAGCTTGAACAGGGATACGTGCAATGCAATGCTTAAGGGTTAATTCGCTACCGTACTGATGTGCATTTGACAGAGGTATTTCATGTTCGATTGTTATTCTTTCTTATGGGATGTCCTCAAGCTCGCTCTCACTACGAAAGCGCGCTAACACAAAAAACGTGTCCGCTATGAGCCCACAAACTTTCCGCTGTAACATGGTAAATGGGGAAAGTACCGTGTGGCCCAAAAGCCCGGTACAGCGATTCAGTAAAATGAAGCATGGAAGTGACCAAAGAAGTCGGGAAATTACTAGTCATATCATATCTACAGGGAAGCCGGAATTGTGTGAGTGCGTGGCCGATTGCTCTCCCAGAAAGGAGTTATGCTTTTTACGAGGGCGGATGCGTGGTTAGTAATGCGGTGTGCTTGCGGTAGTAAGGAGATGTTATTTTAAAGGGTGTTGTTTTAAGTTGTCGTTTAATGTTTCCCAAACGAGAAGTAAAATTTTTAGTCGAAGCCGAATGGCGTACTGAGGGCTCCTTCTTCGTCGTCCTCATCTGTTCTTTTCTAGTGAGATGCAGTCATATTGCACGCGAGATCAACAATTTAGCCGTGGAATGACAGTTTCTAAACGCGTAACGAAGATTGTTCGAAGAAAAGTGTGGGTGCCTTCGGGAGCGAATCAGCGTTTGTTTACGCAGCCTATACAAATCAAAAAGTAGCACACAGAGACGTTTCGGGCAACCATAGCATTGCGGCTCGGGCTGTGTCTTGGTAGCGTTATATTTACCAGCGTATTCACTACCTCGAGAAGACCTTTATGTTTCTGCATTCTGTGGAGTTGAAACGCACGTCATTTCATTCCGGTGGCAGCCATTGAAACCAGTGGATGGTTGAGTTCATGGCAGAAAAACGTTGAAGAGAGCTTAGTCCAACCCTATCGCAGTTGCAAAACGTACAATCCTGCTCTATCGCCTCCACAACACACGCTCATATATACAGCCAAACACACGCATACTCCAGGACGCACACAGAAATTCGGGACGCGCGCACGCACCCACGGATGCACACTTCCACATACAGACACACACACAGCGTCGGGGACCGCTAAGGTGGGAAGTTTGGCGAGCTGGTTACTAAGAAAATCATTGTAGTAGCGAATATTGAACAGAGACAAAGGTAAGGAGGCGACGCGACACACGCTAGATGCATGTTCTCGCGTGTGTTTGGCCGCCTCTTTACCTTCGTCTCTACTTAATGTCCGCTAGTGCGATGATTTTCTTAATCGAGGACCGCACGGACCCCAGAGGCTGCGTAGGGGTAGTCATCAAAGTTAGCTCGGTTTGTCGCCGCTCGAGAGCAACGTTCAGCAAATCAACGCCTTTAAAATGATCAGAACAGAACATCCACTAACCATAGTATTAGCAATGTGTCACCGGGTCTCAGCGCATTTATTGTATCCTAGAGGGCCCCTCGCAGGTGAAGTGCATCGTTCATGGTATGAGAAATGTGTTCGGAGTGCTTTGTCACAGGCACAAAAAAATAGCGTTGCAGCAGTTCGGGCTATATAATGAGGCAGCGGCGATGAACCATCCCATTCTGCCATCCACTGCCACAAATGGCCTTTACGCAACTAGCGGTTAGAGTCCGCTAATGCTACGGTTGGGGATTACCGGCACACGACTGCGCGTGCACCACGGGAAGGGCGAGGATATATCCCTCACTGGAGCGGATACGGGGGATCATCGAGCTGAGTGACCGTCCCAATGGAATGATTGTGTACCTGCAGTCGGGTCCCGCCACCCGAACCCGTTCTGTTAGCGTAAGCTAGCCGCTATGCTAAACTATTTTTAAGTGCGAAACTTTCATTTCTGAGCAAAGACCAAAGATTGCTGGAAACGCGGTCTTCCTTCCAACACAGCCACGATAGGAAAACAAACTAGGAACGGAGGTTTGATTAACGGCGCCCTATTGCTTGCATGTGTCCCGCTTCATTTCTGCTTGCAATCGCAGGACTTTATTATACTGGCACATCAACTGAAACCGTTCCAGTTCCACCGTGGTATAACGGGTAAATTAAAAACTTTAAAAATGGATTTATCGATTTAAAATAAAAAATTTAAAGGTAGTTAAACACGATAATTACACAGAAAATGACTTACTAAAGAACAATGTTAAATACGAAAAATCTAAAAGCTGTTATCGCGTTATTTGCCGCTGACTTTCTTTCTGCGTGTGAGTGAAATTGTGACAAAATATTTGAGGGGTTAGTAGTGTTGAATATTAGTGTTAATTATATTATCATTTCTTCTAAAATTTTTAATGTTTTGTATGTTTTATTAGGTCCGGTTTCCTTCTTACGAGATAATTTCTATGGATATCAAGAAGTTCTTCGCAAGACTGGTTAACAACGGTCTATGCATTCTCACTTGGAACTTTGACCCACCTCCCTAGCCCAGCGGTATTTCGGCGCTCTCTACTGAAACTGCACATGCAGCATCTCCGTCTTCACTCCCTCCATGCCCTCTTCAGTGGGTAGCATCGCATCGTGCGTTTCAATCAGTCGGAACAAAGTAACACTGATCCACAGCACTTCGCGAGGCCCGCTTCATTCAGACGTAACTGTCGCTTCTCACTGAAGTTGCAGTTCACATTTAGAATGTGGTGGTGGCCCAGTGGTCTTGGTTGTGTCCGGCCACAGCCGGGAGCTGCAAGAGCGATGGCGCTGGGGCTGAGCGGAAAGCCATGAGGGGTGGGCCTCGCGCCACCGGTGCGTAGGCACCCACGAACGCCACAAGCAGGGAATTAAACGGGGCTTTTGTTTTTGGGTACACAGCATAGCGTTCGGACGTGTCCCGGCTCGCCTGTCTGTAGCGTTCCCGAAATTGGTAACCCGCGCCCTGCAGCAATCTCAAGGAGCCACAATGAACAGTCTCGCGACCCCAGCGGTAATTCTGCGTCCTCCGCTGCCTCTTCACATAGAATCTCCCGCTCTCCTGCCGTTTGTCGCCATTCAGCGCTCAGCCCCCGACGGGTGGTTCCTTCAATACGAGGAAAGATTCCGGGTGAGCCACTTCACGTCGCAAGATACCCCCTTGAACCATCCCCAACAGTCACTACCTATTGAGAGCGCGGTCGATGTTCGCGACTTCCTCGCAAACCAACCTACCACGAAACCATACGACACATAAAAACTGTCATCTTGAGCCTCATGACGCCTGCGGAGCGGCATCATTTCTATAAGCTGCTTTCTGCGGAGGATTTCGTTGATCGTCGACGTTCGCAGCTGCTTCGCAAACTGTAAATCCTGGTCGGCAACACAACTTCTACCGCGTACTCACACTTGCTGAAGGATCCTTTCCTGCGGCGGCTTCCCTCGTACGTGTAGATGATACTCCCGATGGCTTCTGTCGTCCCCTTGCAACAATTGGCTGCGCACACCGACAAGGTAATGGAAGTCGCCACATTAAATTCGTCTCCATCCATGGCGGCATCCTTCCATCTTCCGAACATATCACCGTGGTGGCACGTACCATCTTGCCCTCACCGGTATGGCTCTACAAGAGCGCATGCAAAACCTGTAGAAGATTGTCGCGTCTGCTGGCTACCGCTCGTCGCGAAGGCGCAACTCTCGCCGGTTCGGTCGTTCTGCTCGTCCCTTAAAGCCACACGTTTACCGTCAGGAATGTACATCGCGGCAGCAGCCTCACCACACTAATTACTTCTGCTGGTACCATCACCGCTTCGGTGCAGCAGCGCAACGTTGCACTCGTCCTTGTGGCTGGTCGGAAAACGCGACGAGGATTCATTCGCGGCGGCGGCGTATTCCGCATTTAGCGAAATTTGCCTCTTCTACATCACTGATGCAACGAGTCGGCAATGTTTTCTAGTTGACACTGGTGGTGAATCGAGTGTCCTCCCGAAAATACCCTTGAGCGCACTCACACACCACTGTGCCATCAAGCTATCAACAAGTGTAGCAATCCCGTGTACAGAAAATAAATCCTGTTAGGAAACATCGACCTACGCCGTAAGTTCCCCTGGATTTTCCTCGGGACCAACGTGAGTCCCGTCATTCGAGAAGCCGATTTCCTTTTGAAATTTCGCATCTTTTTTTGCGATAGTATGCCCTTTTGCATAAAGTCTTAGCGGTACAACTTGGCACCCGTTTCCCGGAGGAAATCTAGAAGACAGCGGTGGTGGGGCCCCCACAGCCATCGTTGGAGATCAGGGGGTCTCCCAGGATGCATGCCTGTGCCGCGAAGGTGTCTGGATCTCGCTGCACTCAGGGAAGGGCACCTTCATAGCAGGTGGTTGGTGTCGGCGTCTTCGGCAGGAACCGTACAAAAGGGGCAGGTGTTGGTAAACGGGGCATGGTATCGTGGTCGCCACGCCCGGGTTACCGCAGGAGATAGGGCCACCCCAACTCGAAGTCTACGCAGCAGGACCTCCTCCCAGCGAGCTTACCCCACAAAAGAACCGTGGACGCCGCAAATGGTCTTTCTGTCACCGGCCACTCGTCTGCCATCTAGCCGTTCGCGTTTACGCTTCTTTGCGTCCTACCTTCTCTGTACTGGGAGTTGCTGAACGACTTTACTTCCTTGACTGCGTCTTCTGACTGGACAAAGCCAGTGAAGCATGACGTCGCTCATCAGATTATTACAACCGGTCGACGTAGGCATGCCGTGGCGAGTCGCCTGGCTCTGGAGAAACTTAAAATCACGGAGCAGGAATTTCGACACATGGTAGAGATCGGCAATGCCCGCCCGTTCTAGAGCAACTGGTCCCCGTAGTTACCTATAGTTCCTTAGAAATCAGGTGACTCGGCACCCTGCGGAGATTACCGCTCCTTCAACATAGCCACTGTACCCGACAGGTACCCCCTACTTAATATAGAGGACTTCACAGATAACTTCAGTGGGTGTACGTAATTTTTATAGCTTGACCTCCAAAAAGCCTATATCCAAATCCCTGTAGCCCCGCATGACGTGAAGAAAACTTCCATCATACGCCGCTTGGCCTCTTCAAATTCACCCGGATACCTTTCGGGCTGCACAACGCAGTTCAGACTTTTCAACGCTTCATGGATGTCGTCCTTCGTGGCCTTTCTTTTGTTTTCCCCTCCATAGATGACGTTCTTGTCGCCAGTTCATCGTCGTCCTTTATGGCTTAGCTTTTGCTTTCGCCTCTATAGATGACGTTCTTGTCGCCAGTTCATCGTCATCTGAGCATCTACACCATCTGCGGATAGTTTTGTAACGCCTAGCAGAGCATGGCCTCAGTCCTAATAGCGAAAAGCGTGCATTTCGGTTGCCGTCATTGCAGTTTCTCGGTCACCTTGTTGAACGCAATGAAAATCGCCCTCAAGCAGAAAAAGTGACGGGTATATTCAACTTCCCTGAGCCGGAGCCCTTACGCCAACTGCGTTGTTTCCTAGCTCTGCTAAAATATTGCCGAAAGTTTTTATCAAACTGTGAGGCCATTGTGCAACCTCTCGAGATTTCCCTTCAAACTTCTGCGTCTCCCGAGTGCAGGCTTGAATGGTCCTTAACTGCTGATCGCTTATTCAGTACCCCCAAGGAGCGCCTGTCCTCTTGAACTCTCCTTGTGCACACGCGCCACAATGCTCCCACGAGCCTGATGCTAGACACTTCCACCTGTGTGGTTGGAGTTGAACATCAGCAACACATCCGGGGCACCTGGCACCCGCTCGGTTCCTTTTTGAAGAAGCCTTCTCCAACTGAGGAACGCTACAGCATTTCCGGGCGGGAGCTCCTGGCAGCATCCCTCGCTATGAAACGTTTCCGTTCCTTTATTGAGTCCGTAGCTTTGTCATCTTGACCGATCAGAAGCCATATCAGAACGCTTTTAAGTCATAGAAGACTACATACTCTCCGCGAGAGGTGCGTAATTTGGTGTATCTTGTAGAGTTCGCGACGGACACTCAGCATGTCAAGGGAGTTGTGAACATCCGAGCATACACCCTTACCCACATTTCGGCCATACAACGCTCCGGTTTCAGCACTTGGGAGTTCGCTCAAGCCCAGCGATATGACGAGCAGCTCCGAACTCTTCATTGTTCAAACAGTCCCTCTCTGCAACTCCAGGACATTCTGTTCCATGATTCGGGAGTAAGCATCGTTTGCGAGATTGACCCGGTTTCAGGCCGTAGATGACCGTACCTTCCTTCTTCTGAGGTGCGTTGCTGTCAAATGTATTCACCGTTGTTCTCATCATCGAGTCAAATGTATCTGCGGCCCGAAACCGGGCCAATGTAGCAAATGATTCTTTCTACTAAATGATTCTTACTACTAAATGATTCTTACTAGAGAAGATAATGTAATAGAGCTGCAGAGAGGAACTGTTTGAACAACGCAGAGTTCGGAGCTCCTTGTCATCTCGTTGGGATTGAGCCAACTCCGGTGATGGTACCAGCAAAAGTAATTAGCGTTGTACATTCCTGACGGTAAACATGCGGCTTCCAGGGACGGGCTGAACGACGGAACCGACGACTGTTACACCCTTGCGACGAGCGGTAGCCAGCAGACGCGACAATCACCTACAGGTTTTGCATGCGCTCTTTTAGATCGGTACCGGTGAGGGCAAGGTGGTAGGTGCCACCACTGTGATATGTTCAGAAGATGGAGGGATGCCGCCGTCGATGAAGACAAATTTAATGTGGCGACTTCCATTACCTTGTCGGTGTGTGCAGCGAATTGTTGCAAAAGGAGGGCAGAAGCCGTCGGGAGTATCATCTACACATGCGAGGAAAATACTTGCAGGAAAAGATCCTTCACCAAGAGTGAGTACGTGGAAGAAGGTATGTCGCCGACCAGGATTTACAGCTCGCGAAGCAGCTGCGAACATCGACAATCACCGAACTCGACCGCAGAAAGCAGCTTCTGGAAACGGTGCCGTTCCGCTTGCCTGATGATGCTGAAGATGGCAGGTATTAATGTGTCGTACGGGCTCGTTGTAGGTCGGTTTGCGAGGATATCGGGCACATCGACCGCGCTCTCAATAGGTAGACACTGTTGGCAACGGTGGAAGTGGGTATCTTGCGACGTGATGTGGCTCACCCGGAAACTTACTTCCGCTTGAAGGAACCACACGTCGGGGTGCTGAGCGCTGAACGGAGACAAACGGCAGGAGAGCGGGAGGTGCTATGTGAAGAAGCAGCGGAGGACGCAGAATTACCGCCGCTGTCGCGAGGACGGTCCAGTCTGGCTTCTTGACTTTGCTGCAGCGCCGGGGTCACCAATGTCGGGAACACGACAGAGAGACGAGCCGAGATACGTCAGAACGCTATGCTGTGCACCGAAAAACAGAAGCCACTTTTAATTCTCTGCACGTGGCGTTCGTGGCTGCCTGCGCACCGGCGGCGCGTGGCCACCCCTCATCGCTTGCTGCTCAGCTCCAGCGCCATCGCTCTTGCAGCACCCGGCTGTGGCCGGAGACAACCCGGACCACAGGGGCACCGCGACTTTCTAAATGTGAACTCCGACTTCAGTGGGAAGCGACTGTTACGGCTGATTGAAGCTGGCCTCGTGAAGGGCTGTGGATCAGCGTTACTTTTGTCCGATTGATGCAAGCGCACGATGTGATGCTACCCACTGAAGACGGCAAGCAGGGTGTGCTCTCTACTGCAACTGCATGTGCAGTTGCCATAGAGAGCGCCTAAATACCGCTGGCGTGGAGAGGTGGGTCAAAGTGGCGCCTAAACAGGATGTATTGTCCGTTGTTAACCAATCTTGCGATTGCAAGCGGAGTTTAAGCGCGACACGTCCAAGCAATAGCGAGCCGTTAAAGCAAACTGGGCTCCTAGTTCATTTTCCTCTCGTGGCTGTGTTGGCACGAAGACCGCGTGTCCAGCAATGTTTGGTCTTTGGTCAGCACGAGAAGTTTAGCAGTTAAAAATATTTCAGCATAGCGGCTAGCTTACGCTAAAGCTGCGGGTTCGGGTGGCGGGACCCGACTGGGTAGGTGCACATTCCTTCCTCAGGGACGGTCACTCAACTCGAAGAGGCCCCGTATCCGCTCCAATGAGGGCGATATCCGCGCTCCACTCGCTGTCTTGTCCCGGCAATCCGCCACCGCAGCATTAACGGACGCTAACCGCTATGCTGAAGCTATGTAATGGTCATTTGCGGCAGTGCATGGTAGAATGAGATGGGTCGTCGCTGCTGCCTCATTGTATAGCCCAAAATGCTGCAACGCTATTATATTGTGCCTGTGGCAAAGGACTCCTAACGCATTTCTCATACCTTGTACGATGCACTGCAGCTGCGAGTGTCTCTCCAGGACATAATAATTGCGGCTAGACCCGGTGAAACGTTGCTCCTAATACCATGGTTACTGGGTTTTCAGTTCTTATGTTTTTTAAGGCGTAGTGTTGCTGAACCTTGCTCTCGAGCGGCGACAAGCCGATATAACTTTGATGACTACTCCTACGCAGCCTCTGGCGTCCTGTGCATTCCTCGACTAAAAAAATCATCGCACTAGCGAACATTCAGCATAGACAAACTTAAAGAGGGGACGAAACACACGCCAGAACACCCACCCAGCTTGTCTCGCATCACCTTCTTACGTTTGGCTTTGTTTACGATTCGCTAGTACAATGATTTCGTCAGTAACCAACTCGCCAAACTTCCCACCTTAGCGGTCCCCGACGCTGTGTGTGTGTCTGTATGTGGCAGTGGGCATCTGTGGGTGAGTGCGCGCGTCCCGAATTTCTGTGTGCGTGCTTGAGTATGTGTGTGTTTGCCTGTATATATGAGCGTGTGTTGTGGAGGCGATGGGGCACGATTGTACGTTTTGCAACTGTGAAAGGGCTGGACTAAGCTCTCCTCAACGTGTTCCTACCAAGAACTCAACCATACTCTTGTTTAAATGGCTGCCACCGGAATTATATGACGTGCTTTTAAACTCTCCAGAAAGCAGGTTAATGAAGGCCTTCTCGAGGTGGTCAATAGCCTGGTAAATAGAACGCTGGTAAGGCACAGGTCATGCCGCGACACTGCAGTTTCTGGAAATGTCTCTGGGTGCTACGTTTTTATTTGTGTAGGCTTCGTACACAGAACACTACATTCGCTCCCGAAGACACCCACATTTGTTTTCGAAAAATCTTCGTTAAGTTTAAGCAATTGTCATTTGACGCCTAAGTGTTTGCTGTCCCATGCTTAATTGACTGCAGGTTACTTGAAAAAGAGGGACGAAGACGAAGAAGCAGCACTCAGGAGGCCATCCAGCTTCAACTGAAATATTTACTTCTCGTTTGTGAAACATATTGCGACAACATAAAACAACATCCTTTAAAATAACAGCTACTCACTACCGCAAGCACACCGCATTGCTAACCACGCATCCGCCCTCGTAAAAAGCATAACTCCTCTCTGGCAGAGCAATCGACCACGCACTCACACAATGCCGGAATCCCTGTAGATATGATATTACTCGTTAATTTCCCGACTGCTTTGGTAACTTCCATGCTTCATTTTACTGAAGCACTGTAACGCGCTTTTGGGCAACGATGTCCTTTCTAGTTACCCAGCTACGGCGAAAGTTTGTGGGCTAACAGCGGACATGTTTTATGTGTTACCGCGTTTTTGTAGTTTTAACGGGCTTTAGGATATGCCATTAGAAAGAATGCCAATTCAACATACAATACCTTTGTCAACAGCAAAGCAATACGGGAGCGAATCAATCTTTATGCATTTCACGTATCCCTATTCAAGTTGTTTTTGCAGGGTATTTTGCCCTCCACCTTTTCAACTGAAACTACCTATAGCCCGCATTAGGCATGCGACGCAATGAAGGCTTCAAGCCACGGGTGTGAGCCTGTTTTCCCCCTTAGGCTACAAAATGAGTGAAGTAAAACCATAATACCATTCTAATAAACATTGTGGAGCCCAAATGTGAAGCTCATTGTCGAGCAGCCCACAAGGACGCGCCTGCCTTGTAGCGCATCAGCCAGGTACAGCTACACGTCTCGGGTCACAAGGAAACTGGGCGGTCCTATTGGGCTTCGGGGTGTGTAAGTCTGGTCACTGGACGGGAACAGAAAGGCACGTTGCGGCATCGCTCTGAACACATTTGATTTGAGAGACCCACGCCAGCAGTCACAAATCCCCGAAGCCGGCATCTTCTCATGTATTCATGTTGACTATTAAAACAGATGACCGGTCAGCAAAACTTCGAAGCACCTGCTTCAACGTTTTGGCTGTGGTATCGATATTACCACAACTAATTCTACACTTCCCTAACTGTGAGCACAAGCAACTCTCTTTTTCCCCAACAGAGTGCCATGTTTTCGTGAATTGTGTGTTTGAGGTGATATTTCATTTGTGAAGGCATATAATTTTTTCTGACTTGATAAAAATGTTGCCTACATATTCCGGACTTTGATGAGGCCAGTTCAGATTATATGGGTTAAACCTGTTCATTCATGTTGCTAAAAATATGACAGGTAGTGTCTACGCCGTTTGGTTTCCTTATTTCTGCTCCGGCGGGCCTGTTACTGTTGTCGGAGGTGTTAGTGAAGCGGAAGTCAGAACATCAACGAGGTTCATTCATATAGTACCACATAAAATTTGGCCATAACGGAGATGCCAGAGCTCATTTGCTTCAATCATAAGCGCGAATGACGTAAGGACGCCTCAGATGTTTTAGAGTGCTGTCTTTGCATGCTGAAGGGAGGAGACGACTTTTCTTTATTATCTTCAATAGAGGTGAATACCGTACAATGTCGATCCCTGTATTCTTTGGCCGTGGAGCAAGCACCCGATTATGCGCTTTATGCGCGCTTTAAGAGACTTAGGCCATGGTCGTGCGAGGACTATGAAAGCTTGTGCCCAGCGTCTGGGATCCATATTTCCGCGTATTCAGTGGTGCAGAATGCGACTTTTAAAAGACCAAGAGGCGCATCACCGCTATAGATGAATTGTATGCTCGCTGCAACCACATGCTCCACGGAGGTTGTGGTGGAGAGTGCTTTTCCATTGAACCCGGCCGTAGGCGGAGGTGAAGCCAAGGCATGTTCGCTGTACTACGTAGCCACCGACTGAAGACACAGCTGACATCTATCGGAACGCTTGAAGTGCGTACTATCTGAATTCGAAAATGGCGTTAATTTAATTCAGCAACGAAAAACTGATACCAATTTATACGGTCAGTTTGGTGATTTGTGTGATGGGATTTAAGTTCTGGCATGTTCACGAGTAAAGTAGTTTTGGTACGAGGTTGTTAGGGCACTATACAGTTTTGTATGTTAGATTTCGGTCAGATTTTTGTGTAAAATGTATGCTGTTTTGTTTATTTTGTATTATTTATTAATTTTTATTTTAAGGGCAAGCGTTATACCGTGCATACAACACTTTAGTTTGAAGTGACAGGGTAGGGTTGGCATAGTCCAATTGAGAGCAGGACACACTTGCGGTGCGAGATTATGGAAATTTTCTCTGGTAATCAATATAATGAGTATGACTCCTCATGAGTGTTTCTTTGTGTTGAAGGATTTACTATAAACATTCTCAATGAATTCTGGAATAACCAAACAGATTTTTACGCTACAGATGTTTTCCTAAGGGGTTATGCAAAATAGGTATTAGAGGCAAATTATCAGAGCTCTTGAAATGCGTGTTAGGATTGGGTTTTAAAGGCCGTCGAAGTTGGCCCACTTCCCTCAGGGTATCTTCTCGTTGGTTGATCTCTTTTCAGGGGCGACCGCTCAGTACTTGATACCGATCCTTTAGATCCACTGAGGTTACCTCACGCTTACAAGTTTTTCTCGGATAGCGGAAAAGAAACCCGGAAGCCATCTTTGACCAACACACCAGCAATATCTTTTCCAGGCTTCGCGTATCCGCCTTTAAAACACTTTATTATGGCAGGTTTTAGAACAGGTGTTATGTTCGTTATATGCTGTGGTGCTACTCACCGTGGCAATGCATTCTAAAAATATTATTACAGTAAAAAACATTCTGAAAAGTACCGGGCAAGGGAATTGACAAAAGAATAACAGAAAATATTTTGAACATTTATACTTACACTGTGGTCGGAAGTGTTTCTAACTTTCTCGACAGTTAGCAGTTATAAAAAGTTTGGGAACTACATGAAGGCTGCAAATTCAGCATGACAAAAGTAAAAACAATTTACACCTCTTATACACTGCAGTTTTAGAAGAGAAAAGTCGTGTATGTCGTAACGAAGCGATTGATTACTTTTTATTAAGTACTGGTGAAATTTGAGACAATGACATGCGAGCATCTATGACTGGAAAAATTTGCAATATACTTCTTCCCAGTCTGACAATAATTTTTCTCACCAATTTGTGGTTTGCTATATTACATGGTGAACTCGAAGCTGCTCGCCAAACTGTCTTCACGTCTTTTGTAGACGGAAACAGAAATGATCAAGAATCTCATCGAAACAACTCTCATCGTATCGGTCAGTTTACCTAAATCGCAAACAAATTCAAGAGCATTGTTAGGCTGTTGTGCGAAGTAGCAGAAAGAGAAGTATTCATAATTAAAGCGAAGGAAATATTGAGATTCCCAGTTACAAGACCTAATATATAACATGCAAATTAAATATTGTGGTGAGTTTTTCTGAAAGTATTGTCACATTATGGGGATTAAAAGAGGAGTGCGCCGCGCCGATATGGACCTACCAAACGTCACACAAGCGGTGGGTGGGCGCAGACTTTTCGGGAGCTGTCATCGCAGTCAGCTGGTAAATAAATCGCTTCATCATCACCCATGTTTTGTGTCATTACGCTGTGCCGCGAAACTTCTTCGGTGGAGTGTGCGGAGTTATCCCCTTCCTGGCCCGATCACCACCCTGTCTCAGTAACAGTACAATCACAGAGGGTACTTCGAGCGCGTCTTGCAGCCCAAGCCCCACAGCTTCTAACACTCGAATATGTCTCCTTCAAGGTGGTTCCATGTAACCTCATAATTTTTGTCGTCGGTGTTCGAGAACCAGTCTTCGCGAAGCCCTTGTAATCATTAACTCACCCATCCTGATACCACTGGTCACTGGTGTTGTGTCTTCGACCAGGACGGTCGCTGTAGGAGAGGCAGAAATGTCACAAGAAGATATTTAAGAGGGAAGTGCCACGGACTGACATGGACCTACCATGCGGCAAAAATAGGCTGTGTGTTGGCGCAGCCGGCACGGCTTTAATAGCAGGCATCTTTTACATAAATCTTTTGGGCATTCCCTGTGTTTCGTATTTTATTTATTCTGCCGCGTCGCGGCAATGCGAGGCTTTCTTTGGCTCTTCAGCTTGGTTTGCAGGCACTTGTTTCTGCCCGCAACTCACCTTACAGTACTTTAACACAAAAAAGCTAGCCTGACTCAGGTTAACGCGAACGGGAGGCCCGGTAAGCAACTTGCGATGTGAAGACGGAGCGGGACGAATTTACAGGACATACCGCTCACTTCGTCAAACCGCAAATGGCGGTGGGCGTGCGCCTGGAAACGCTCAGTTGCTGGAGGAGTCGGTGATCACGTTCTCTGCGGTTCGATCTAAATGCGTCATCACAAGAGAGATCAAAACACTGCACGTTTTTTTCTTACGTACCTCACTTCGAGGCACACTCCCCACGGCACAGCATTCCAAGAATCAGCATTCCAAATCGGCGACTACCTCAAGAACAATAACACCAAAAATGCAACACCCCAGTTCACTTCAAGTAAATGATGTCGAATAAAAGCTTGGCGTGATGTCGGTTCCAACATCTGTGTCATATCCACCGATTTTCCTGAAAACATAATAACAATGCAACATTCCAGACTGACGGGATTAATTTGTTTGAAATAAAATGCAATTGATTGGGACATTAATGCAATAATCTGTCCTATAACGTCAAAAATAATGTTTTGACATTTGAAGTTTGGGTGTCCAGGGCAGTTCTCCGAATTGTTAAAATAATCTTGCCTACTTAAAAATACGAAAAAAGCAGCTCTTTTAAAGGCTTCGTAATGAATGCGCAGTGACTCCAGACTTTCCGTTGAGGCCCTCAGCAATTTACATTTGTGTAATTACCTCTTCGTGCCTTGTTATGAATCCAAAATATACGCAGTCGATGATGACATGGACCCCGTCTGATGAATAACAAATTGAACGTGATCTCAATGCCCCTCCATTGATGGCAAAAAAGAGTTGTGTGCAGACACAATGGAATCATGAACGGTGCATTTATCTGTTTTTAACTCCTGTTAGAGTTTCACGTGATCTGAGTGGTGGTGTTGCGCTCCCGAGATTTACAGCCTTGTTTAAAATTAATAAGTGCCGAAGGAGTTTCTTAAAAATTATTAAGTAGCGAAGGCGCACATTTTCACTATTACACTCACCCTAAATTTGTTGCGAAAATTGTGTAAATATACCCCTCGTATTACCTTGAATCGTGGGTTCTGTTTTGTGTACTTCCGACGCGCCCGGCTGTGCTGGAAGCAAACCGCATGTTTTTTTTTACTTTATTTTGTACGCTGCATGGGTTTTTTTATTTGATTGATGGAGTGTTCCGCCGTGCCTTTACGAGACTTGAAAGTGCTCCTTTGATTGCGGGTGTTCCACGTTTCCCGAAAGATTAAGGTGGAGACATAAATGTTTCAGGGAAACGCAACGGCACTGGATTCGCTGACGCTGTCTGTGCATGTCAGTCGACTGCTTCTCGACCTCTGTGTATTGTCTAATTGCTTATTTAGGAAGAGAACGCCTCTCAAAAAAAAATTGTTCAGTGACAATATACCCAAATATCAAGAAGCGTGGGTGCCGACCGAGAGAAAACGTGTCTTCACACTCTCGGAGAACAAATTTAGGAGGAATAAATTTACCTTTATGATGGTTTGCTGTGGCAATAAAAAGAAAGAGTCTTCAAAATGCTGTAAAACGAGTATATATTGCACCAAACTCTGCAATGAGCTCCATAAAATGCGTTATAGATGCAGCCGATACAATTCATTTGTCAGAGTGTCGGAGCATAGTATTTGATACAAAGTATAAAAAGTTCCTGCGCACCCCTAAGAAACGTACCGCATTAACTAAAGAAAAATAACTAGAGCACCTTGCACCCCATTGATTTAATTTAAGAAGTGGCGATAAGCACATTGGCAAAGATTTTTTTTATGAAGCTCATGATGAGCACTAGGTTTATCTGCGAAAGCCTGCAACCGGACGCTTAAAATATATATGTAGGCACGGTGTATGGTAAGCAGTGATTACGTTTACCTTTTTTCTTTTTTGTTGCATGGTTTAAGAGAAACGCCAGGAACGGTTTTTGTATTCTTTTTGATCCGATGCCGTCTTGTCTGCTTATTTTCAATAAACAGCTGTTTTCGAAAAAAAACTCTTTACAATATGTAGCAGTATGTCATTATATTTTTGCTGCTGTCTGTGGTTAACTATTTTCTTTGTTGTTTGGGCTGCTAAATATACACAGAATTTCTTAAAGACACAAAATGACAAACAAATATCTTCTGCTGCTCATATTCTTGATATTTATTACTAGCTCTTTTATTCTGATTTTATTAACTAATATTGTCACGAGGCAGGTGTCATCAACCATAATCGACAAATATGAGGGAGTGGCTTCCATGCAGTCTGCGCGGGATCGGCCATTGCTGCCTTTTACTTACTTTAAATACGTCGACCACGTGTTTTTGTAAATACGTTGTTCATAACCAACCTTCCATCTTGCCCTGTCACCACCTCACAATATAGGGACGCATAACTTTCAGTAGGTTTATTGTGTGAAATACATGTGTACAAACCCTACAGAGCAGTGTATACGATAATACAAATATGGAGTCAATATTTATTCAAGGTTAATACCAACCACTCCAGAAGAACGTCACTGTGAGACAATTACACAATTAAAATAATTTTATTCCAGAAAAAGTATATAAAATAAAAAATCTCACCTGTATGGTGGAGTTTTTTTGTTGTGGGTGCACACAGCGGTTCAAGTTGACAGGATTATTATTAGATATTTCTTTGCTTGAGAAAAGTACAGACAAGCATTATTAATTTTGCTGCGAGTGTTCAGTCAAAGTTATTCATTTTTCCTACATAATTGGTTGAGATTGCCTGTCAACGAGCCCTTTGTGTTAATGGGTAAACGACATTATTCTGTGTTTCCTGTTTATTTACACCAACGGCATAAAATGTCCTCTGCAGAAAGCTTTATTTAAAAAGAGAAGTATATTTGAAGATAAAGCTATGTCAGCAGGCTTTGTGCTTGATTTTTATGGAAAACATAATCTTCATTGTAACAAAAGCCTCATCTTCCCCGTTATTGACAGTCAAGAAAATATTCGGGGCTGTAAAGAGTGAATACATAACAAAACACGTGTGAATCGGTGTCACCTAAACCTGCGTATCCTTAGTAGCAGCCCTATCTTCAATTGATTGTGCTATCCCTACAGATTAAGAGCGGGGAAACAAAATTTGATATCAATCCTATTGGTACTTTTAGTGCAGCACATGTCCACTTGTGGGATTGTCCTAGCATAAAGAGTTTCGATGGGCTAATTCAACCAGTTCAGCAAATACACGAAACTGCTTATCGGAAAACTAAAAGTTGTAGAAAGGTGCCCCTGGCGTTACCTCTGAACTCTATGATATGCCAGCAGGAAAGGCGCTCATCAATTCTGTCGACAACTGATTTTAAAAGAGTGTCCGCATGTACAGTCTGCCTGCTGACATAATTCGCCCAGCAATAGAAAGAGATCAGCATGATGATGGAAATGCAAACACGGTGTACGAGAAAAGCAGACGATCTAAGCAATGTGTGCCCGTGAGAGAGGAGCTAAAGCACAGAAAGAAAGGCAAATACGTAGCAACAAAATTTGTTACTTACTTTTTTCTTCAACGCACGTAAGCAGACATAAGTGCCCGATGATTCTTTCTCTGCCACGCTATGTGTTCTTAGCGCAAAATTTTATTGCCAGTAATTTTCGTGCATGAACCATTTTTAATGACTGCAAAAATATTGGTTCTATAATTAAAAATACTATTTAATAACAGTCGACTGGTTTTTAAATATCTTAAGCGTCTGAAGTAGCTCATTGCGCACAAATATAACCTGTCGTATTCGTAGCAGTTGTAACCTTTTCGGCATAACAGTACCGGAGAATGCACACAAAGCATTAACATAATAATACTGGGGAGAATATCTAAGGTACACATGGAATTGACAACGGGGGAAAATTATTTCACTCCGCCTTTTCTCATGGGGTCATTTTTGCCAGCACCCACGCACAATGAAGCGTCACCATGGTGGTAAGCATGCTTCGAGGAACCCCGCCTCATATCTTTATACTACAGCATATGGTATTCTCTATCCCCCCACCCACACGAAGAATTCGGGCACTAAAAAGGGTCCACACCAAAATAACTAACAAATGCCTGCCTAACTTTGGCCTCAGACACAACGGTAATTTTTGCTCGCTTTCGTATTTTTCTGCCTGTAGACAAAGAAACACCGGAAAAAACGTTAGGGCGGTAAACGAACGTAAAGGAAGGAGACACGAAGGAAATGTTTATTCATAAAAAAACATGCCTATTTAACCAGTATAAAAGTATAAATAATTTCAAGACTTCAGCCAGGGTGAAATTTTGCCGACAACTCACAGGTAAACAAGTATTAGCAATTATTCACAGGTAAACAAGTAACAACAATGTGTAAGCTGTCAGCATATGATATTCCGGGCAGAAAACTTGAATTTATCTGTACTATTGGCCCGCGTATAAATAAGAGTGGTTTTTTATGTATAAACAGTTTGCCCGTATATATCTTTCGTGTCTCCTTCGTCTACGTCAGTTTAGTGAACTTTTGTTCTTTCCAGTGAAAGAAGGAACCAGCCAGGGCAACAAGTTTTGTTATTTACCCAGTACAGCCCAGACCCCACTGGGGAAAGGTTTCCATTTCAAGAACTGCGTAATTGGCGGCGTAAACATTATTATCGCTGTAAATCAGTAATTGAAGATAATTGTTCAACGAAAAAAAGGGAATAAAAATAAGACACTGACAAACAGTCACATAATTCTCGCTATTGTGAGAACAAGATGGACATTGGGACACTTAACAGTGGTGGACCATAATATTGCGTTTCTTGAGACGCTCACTGGAGTACACAGGGATAGGAAGCCATATTTTACTATTGCGCGTGCCACGTAACCAAGCCAAACAAAAAAAAACAAATCGCTTCAACTTTGTCCCCATTGAGAATACGGATTATGGCTCCCCTTCTCCTGAAGTGTCATCAGGGAGATTTTTCAGCACAATATCGAAGCCGATTTTTAAACACTGGCATGCAATTCTGTCCGCTCTGATATGTCATAAAAATGGTCTATGGCTGCCTCACGCGGGGCAGGAGTTTATTCTGGAAACTTTATTATGCAAACCGTATTCCTGGATGTGTTCAAAATTTTACAGACGGTAAAATCTTACACACGATAGATGGTAATAGAAGTATGCCGAGGTGAAATTTCTATTGTTTTTGGGCCGGTCGCCGCATTTACATGGGCAGTGTTGCGACCTGGTGCTCGAGTAAAGCCCGCACAGTCTAGATAGTGTGGCTGGTGCGTTGCTTACTACCTTACTGCATACACTGGTGCTCGAACAGGCAGAATAACGATCTAGAGTTTTCATCAAAGCAGGCGGGCACTGCTCGCCAAGGAATGAGCAGATGTATTTGTAAAATATAAATAAGAATTTGCGCAAAGTACAACCCAGTGTTTTTAAACAATGAAGGCACAAATGCGAGAAAGAAATCACTGCTATGAGTAGCGTTGGTGTTGACTCCGAGCCTGCGCAGGCTGCGCAGGGAGGGGGAAGACCGCCGTTCCGTCTATTGTCCCTGGAGCAATCACAAGTACCTCCACACAAAGTATCGTTTAGATACAATGGCGGCACTTTTGATGGGCGTACATGCGCCAAGTTACTGAGTATTGGTTGCAACGTTTATCGCAATATTCCCGTACTCACGCGAATAGTACGCTGCCAATACGTGCGGGAAGCGTCACTCAGCTTCGTATACGATACAGAAGTGAAATCGTCTTTCGACATCTCTTCGTTTGCATTCAACAACACATTCTTCCGACCAACTGCTGAACAAAGGTCGCCGCTGGATCCTCGTCACTTTCTGTAGAGTCCTTCATTTGTGTTGTAAATGCCACAGTTCGAGCCCTCATAATCATGGTTGTTTTTTTATCCGGGCGTTATTTTTGTCAGGAAACTCATTTTAAACCAATATCTGTACCCAATTTCTGAGTAAATAAACCTGGTGCGATATATCTAGGTTGTGTTAGGCAGTCTGTACCGTATCACTCCTTTTAACTGGCGCTTTGTGGCTCGCAAGAACGACCGCTTCGGTGCGGTAAAAGAAACGGGAAGTCGCTGCTTTGACACCAACGCTGATCCGCCGCTATCAATAATTACGCAAAAGGGAGCATCGAGCTCGGAAAGCAGGTCATTTCTTAAAACCACAAAGTGGCTGGACCGAAGAAGGTGGAGACAGTGAATGCTCACAGGAAGAAACCATAGAAGCAAGACAAATGGGGGAGGGTACCTGTATTTTTGCAGTGCTGATACGAGCAGGCTCGGCAATCTTTTGTAGTGGAGGGCGGAGTGGCCTGAAGCCGATATGGCGGAAGGCCGGACGGTCACTCGGCTGGGAAGGAAGGGGTTTTCAGAAAAAAAACCTATTGGACAATAATATTTCACAATGGCGTCAAAACTCCATCTAACAAAATGCGATAATACGAATATTACGATCTAACAAACACATTCGGATTCCCCCAGATGTTTCTATATGGCTCAGGGCTTTTATAAACTCGAAATAATGAAACAGATTCAGTGCCATTTGCGATTTAATGAAGTGCTTCCAGAGAGACATATCTTAAAGAGGGGTGATATGGAATGTGTTTTCTCAAAATGCCCGGAAGACTACTGCACCATGTCACAAAAAACGACACATCTAGTTTCGTTTCTACGAAGCTTTACGAAATAAACTCAGCTGTTCCGTGGCCGCCGACCATGGCTTCCCGGCGAGAACGCTTTCCACAGCCGTGAAGGCAAGGGCACCATAATTATCCCAATTTATCTGGAACTGCACAGAAAAAGACTAGCCTCAAGACCACCAGGAGTACGAAGAAGATTATGATCTGATCGAATGTGCTTGGCGTCGGCTGCGGTTGGAGGATCAAACACTGGCAGAAATCAACCTCAGTGTTCTGAAACAACGCTACGATTGAGTTCCTGAAGTTTCCAGGGGCACGCCCGTACCCAACCCGATGCAGTACGTGCATAGGGTTGGGTGTGTGAAAAAATACCACCCTCCGTCATGCATTCCTCCCCCCCCCCCCATGTCCCCCCCCAAGCATTCCCCCGATCAAGCCAATAACCAAGAAGAAATGGAAAATAGAGAACCGAGGAGAAGACACGATAGAAACAAACCCTCAGAATGTCACTATAAAAGCAATAAGTGCCAGCCTCGGTGATGTTATAGCCCCGATACTAAACCAACTGCAAGCCATCGCCTCCCAACTTAATGAGCTGTCGGCGAAGGTACAGAATACTCCATTTAGAGTGGAGAGCCTCGAAGCCCAGACCGAACCCGTCCCAGGCTGTCTTTTGAGCCGACATAAGCCATATGATCGCCCGGTAATAAATGACATGACTACTGACGTAACAATCAAACATAATGACCACTGATACAAAATATAATGCGTGCTACCCCACTGTCATGTGGTAGGGGATTCGTACAGGGTTCAAAAATAAGAAAGGCGACCTTCAACGACATATTGCTAATCAACAAGAACCGCCAGACGTATAAGCGATTCAAGAATCAATGCTGAATGCCAAACAGAGACAACGCAAGAAGTCAGAGATATGTGCACTTTAATTTAGAAAACACCTTACTATCGCCCACCACCACCTATTTATTAACCCAATGATTGCGTCCTTCTGGGGCTTCTCAAATTTACGAGTAATTTGTTGGTCCTCAACATTTACTGTCGCCCCAGAAGCAAAGCGCTTGGATTGGCAGACATGATCCCACAAGCAAAGTGCCCAGCAGGTGCAACCCATTATTATTTGTGGGTGACTTAAACACTGCTCACTCTAAGTGAGGACCCACGTCCTTCACCAAACGGAGCAAAGAACTATCGGGAGTAATAAATGAGAAAACCTCACTCTTCTCACGGGTGCAAGTGCCCGAAGTCGTACAGGCATGAGCGCAGCCCGAGATATTTTCCAGGACATTACACTCGTTGCACACGCCCAAAAGGTCACCTGGAGCAATACGGGGGACAACCTCAAAAGTGATCAGATGATACTACAGACCGAACATCCCAGGGCCTCAGTTTCGTACTGTCATCCCTGACGTACGGGTAGCAAAAATAACTGACTGGCACGCACTATGCTTTTGTAGAAGTGGCAAAAGAGAAGAAAAGATGGAAGACCTCAGTCTTAGCCAAGACACTCCTGGAAGAAACCACGCACCACAAGAAGAAACTCATCCTCCCCGATGACATTCCAGCGGTTGACCCAGAGCTCTTTCATTTATGGGAGGCAAGGTGCAGCCACCACATACAGAAGGTGAAAAGCACAGCAAGAGGCTCTGAACGCGAATAGCTTTCCTCAGCAAAGAGGCGTCATTGTACGCGGTCAAGCTCTGTAGGCAGAACTGTCTGAAAATTAAACTGTGTGATTTTTTTCAAGGAAGACTAAGTACATCGAACACGTAAAACATATTAACAAGTCGACCCAACTAAATGTCGGAGTGAAACTAGTTAGGCGATGCAAAACAATCATTCACTGATTCCCTGGCACGCAAGGAGATCTTATACCGGAGCTAAAGGCAATATATTTTTCCCCTACATGCAGGGTGCACCAAACAGATTACGGGGACGTCCTATTGGGGATCTCTATAACCCAACAACACCAGCCGAAATGTGGGCGGCTTTGCTTAATATCCACTGGGACGCGTGCTTGCATGGACCGCATGCAGGAGAAAGCCCTAACAAACCAGGACGACGGCTCTTTGGAGGCTTTGACCGCGTAGATGAATAAGTTTTGGGAGAATACCGCGTTACCACCAGCCTGGAAAGAACCAGGGATTCATCTCCTTCCAAAACCAGGTAAAACACCTTGCATGGATAAACTTCGCCCCATCTCACTCACTTCGCGCATCGGAAAGCTTATGCTACAGGTCGGTCTTCACGGTGTACAAAGGTTTCTTGAAACGACGGACGAAATGCCTCGCTCGCTATTCGGGATCCACCCGCACCTCTCGGCTGAGGATTTACCACTACAGCTGGAGGAGAACCTATTTGAGGCAGCCAGTGGCACGACACCCAAAGCGATCCTGGCTAAAGAATTGAAGGGTACCTTCTATAAGGTAACACACGAAGCTAACCTCACAAATTTTGGCCACCTGGGTTGCGGGGAACAGACGCATTCCTACATCACGAATTGTCGGTCCGATAGAACTGGCATAAATAAAGTTAGCGCAATCCAGTCTCCCCCATACAATGCGGCAGTCGTGGTACACTACAAAGGGCAGTGCTACCGCCCATACATTTTTAGCATTTGGTATGATAGGCCTTCCAGAACAATTAAAAAAAATTCCCAAAATTAGGCATGCCCTGTATACGGACGATATCACGATCTCAATATCAAAAGGATCTCCAGGCATTATGAAGGACAGCCTACAAACGGGAGCGGACGTAGTCCACACCTTTTCCAGCAGATGTTGTTTTATTCATGGCCTTCAAATGTCAGAACTCATATTAGTGCAAAACTGCCGCCATGACCCTTCATTGAATCAAACTTCAGCGCAGAGGAGTCCTAGACTGAAAGAAAACGACACGTCCCCTCTTGTGCAGACCGTTGTCGTCTCCCGCGTCGTTTACATGGCTCCTTAGGCACTTTTGACGGCGTCGGAGCGCGAAAAGCTTGATACCTTCGTATAAAGGTATACAAACACGCCCTGAAACTTCTTGCGAGCACCTCTGCTGTTCGCCTCATGGTTTTGGGACTCCAAAATTCCATCGAACAGCTCATAGAGGCCCAGCTAACGGAGCAGAAAGTATCACTCACAGCCAGCAGACCGGGTAGAGAAACACTAGCTAAGCTGGGGTACACGGTGCCGCAGAAAACAGAAACCGCAAGTGGACATCCCGCCTGAAATAGGACCAGAATTTGTGTCCGCCCAATACCACGGAACATGTCCCGGCAACATCATGAGGGAAGACGCATAGCAAGAGGTACTCCTTTAGAAAAGCTGCATGGAGTGCAAGACCACTTCGTCTATATAGACGCAGCGGAATACGCAATGTACGGGGTAAGATCGCTGGCCGTTACCTCCGGAGTCGACCTTATTTCAAGTCTGATGCTTTGGTCGTCTAGCATCGAACGGGCTGCAGAGACGGCTGTCGCCCCTCTCCTATCCGAGGCAAAGGCCAAAGTAATTACTGTGGGCAGTAAAACCACCTGCCCAGCAGACAATGCAGGTAGGACTTCAAAACAAGCGCTTCGGGTTCTCCTTCAACGGTCCCCACAGAAGCCGATCAGAATAATTTATACACCGGTGAACTCTGCTCTTTGCGGACACCAGACGGCACACCTTCTGGCCCGAGAACTATCCTACCGAGCATCGCAACAAGAGTGGGAACCAACCTGGCCACCGGTCGTCATATACGGCTACCTCACACAACACAACCTACAAGCAAGACAACTCTATCCACTAGTCGCTGATCAGGCCACGGAAGAGCAGGAAGTCATGAGACAACTGGGGACTATTACGTACCCATACCCAACAAGGCTACACGCCATCCATCTTACTCTTTTTTATCCTCTATGTACTTATGGCCAAGCCACAGACACGCTCTACCATATTGTCTAAGATTGATAACTAAACGCAGACCTTTGCCGATCTCCAACCCCTCACGCGAGCAGTTGGAGAGTACGGTGTAGAGCACTGCCCTGAAGCGCAGCTTTTGCTAGCCGAAAGGGAGAACACAGCCGGCCATACCGACGTAGTCTTGGACTGGAGACCCCGACAACAATCCTCACTTCAACTATGTTTCTCACTCACTCTCTATCTCCCTCTCTCTCTCTTTCAAGACCACCCGGCACAGAAGTTGGAAGAAATCCTCCAAGTGCGTTGAAGGGTATAAGAGCCATGAACTAGTCACTCAGCGGTCAAGTGGTAGAACAAAAATTAAAGCCATTCCAGTTAATGTGAAAGCTGTCGGAAGGGCAGAGCAGGAGTTCGCCATAGTTGGCTGTGGCGCAGTTATCCGCTCACTCTTACCACACACCACGCTTTATGCCGCCCTGTTTCATTCCTCTCCTGATAAATTTAACGGAAGTTTGTCTAACGCATTTCACAATCCCTCCTTTGTAGTGCTCGCGCGACCCCTGCCTGAAACTGCTCCAGCGGGAGATATGTCGGTTTTGCGCTTGCTTTTCCTCCTCCACGTGCCGGCGTTGCACTGCCACTTTTTGACGCTTACTTACGTAAAAATCAACCAACAAACGTTGCCAATAAATGAACGCGTACACTGCTCGTAATTACGTATATTTGGCCTGAAATGTACCTCCAGTTTTCCTTGCGCTGTACGACGTGGAGGTGTATGACAAGCGCCAGCGGTTCACAGGTTTCGAATGCTTATGAGTATATTAACCGCTTGAGTTTCAAAGTCTCTGTTGAAGGCTGCGACGAAAGCCGCTACGACGGAATGCCATGTTCCTCTACTTGGGTCCAGCGAGTGAGCTACAACAAAAAGGCGAGCACATAAAGTGCTCTGCACTTAAAAGCGCTATGTATCGCGCGTCTGCTGCAGGCGGTGACTTCTCGGCGGGCCATAGCTGTCTCATTATTATCATCGTGGACTATTAGCACACTGTTAAATTACTGGCACTTTAGCCCCGCCGCCACCCCAATTAGGTTGTCACGATACCTGCTGCGATGATCCTCCATTTGGACATCGAATGTACAGAATCAATTGCTTCAAAAATGTCAGTCCAGATTTTACGAAGTTCTAGATTTACTAAATAATTCGGGGTCTCCAGTAGTGTACATGGAGTTTTAACTGTCGTTGACAGTAAGCTGATTAAGTGCAAATATTGCGAACAACTCCAATGCAAAGCGAATAATTCCTTTTTCTTGACCCCCACCTAACCCTATTTTAGGACAAAACTCCCATGTAGGCCTTCAGATAGGAAGTGACAGATAGAAGGGGGGGGGGGTACTGATGACGTGGCGGAGGACACGCATTATACTGACGTATAATACAGCGATCATCAACCGCGGGCCTCAGGTTGCCCACTCCTGCTGTAGCGGATATGCCGGAACAGACAGACAGAGATTGAACTTTATTAAGTCCGGAAGGTCTAACCTAGCGGCACAGAGGACCGTCCATAGTAAGCCGGAAATAAGGGGCAGGCGGAGGTGCGTCGCAACGGTGAAGCGTGTTACAATAGCACGCACGCAAGGCCAAACTTTTCTGGTGTGGTCGAGGGGGTAAGAAGAGAACGTTTTGCCGTCGTTTAGACGTCAATCGGTTTGTGAAATAAACATTTGCATTCAAGCCTTTTATTTTCTATTTTATCAATGAATGTTGCTACAGTGTCTATGCATGCACAAATATTGTGTTACTTTCTAAACGCACCATTTTCACCCGGTGTCATTCAGTCTCAAATATCGTAAATATAACTAAGGATTGCCTTGCGCTTCAGTCATCTCTGTCGGAGTATTCTGTAGAAAATGTCCGCTCTGGGCTCGTAGAGTAGCTATCGTACTGAAGGGATGCTAATAAATGTGGAGCAAAAATTAGCGGCAAAATTATTGCCAAAATTTTTTTATCCCCTCAGGATAGTTGTGTTGGTGGTATTGTGAGCCCGTGAAAACAATTTCAATTAAAAAGACACAATTCTGAGCTTTACCAAACAGGGCACCTTAGTATACGAAGCTCATGTATTTCACTTCAGCCTATAGAAATACCAAACAAAAACGTGTACTAGATAGGAATTTCTTTGCTTAGTATCTGAAGTGCCGGAAAAACAAAAAAACAGCGTTTGAAATTCGGCTGACACTTATGAGAATAGCACTTTTTATTCACCGTTTGGAGTTTTTAATGCTGGGGAATTCAAAAGGTTCGAAGCGAGCAGAATGCCTAAAACTTCAAAAGCGAGGCAATCAAAAAGAATGACGCCAGGTTTATTTTAGCAACACGGCACATCTATAGTTCTGGGGGGGGGGGGGGGGGGGCGGGATAAATGTTATACAGGTGTCTGTTGACGCATATTTTGTCCGTTATGCACTGTTGACGTCATGGCAACAATTCCACGTGTTTGTAAAGATATTGCACGAAGGACAACCGGAGTACATTCGCTCTTTTTCAGGCACCTGGCTGGAAGCATTAGACTTCATGTTGTGGAGCTTATTGTTTTGATGACAGTAAATCAGAAGTATTTGTACACTCCAAGTGGAAGCCCCATCTACCACAATGTGGAGCCCAGTTTGTGTGCGCATTTACAGTTGTACTGGCGCCAACATAAGAAGGGTATCTTGAAAAATATTTACACTTGATATTTACCCTTCGCCGTCACCCATTGTATTTCCCAAATAAAATTACCTTTTCTTCTAACTGCAGGTGTTTACATTCTTGCAAAGTATTTTCCTGCAAAAATAGGACACAGACGTGATGTGCGCCAGAAAAGCATTTCAGGGTACAGAAAGTTGCATGCACGGCAAAAACAACGCAAAATGTTTTCCCGTATCTTTTTTTCTCTTGCTTGTGGCAGACATCTGACAATCGGCTTCAGAGCTTTTTTTTTCAATGCAACACTATCGCATCGCACCCCGCCGCCACTGATAGTCTTACTTAAATTCAGATGCTCTCGTTCTTGTTATCCATGTGGCCTTCTAACAGCGTGTGACAAACATTTATAACGATGCTTAACAGTAGAATAGAGAGCAAGCTATTCTATGTTTTTTGTCGCACGCGTAGCACAGGCTGGATTGTCCCCTGTTATGAAAAGGCCCAGAATCACAAACAGCTCTGTTAAGGTTATTCGGAATGAAGCTGCGAGCCTCTTAGGCTGGCCGCAATACCCGGAGATATGGGAAGGCAAGAATTGCTTCTATATTCTATAGAAGAGTGACGGACTACAAAAGACACATTGCAATAGAGTCTGGAAGAAGCGACTTCGAAGTCATGTTCATACAGCGTGCTAGAGGCATCGGCATTCACGCGACACCATCTACTTACGCGGGGTAGGCTGGCCACGTTGATAGATCAATGCTGGAAAAAGTGCGGAGGACAGAATCCAAGCAGCGGCAAGAAAAAAGCGACAGAGAAAAACTGGAGAAACGTCCACTCGTTTTTTAACATGTGCAGGACATTTTACACTGATCAAAAACGAGGCCGGAGGACACGACATTGGCTTCGTGTTTTGCAGGGGTAAATATTTAGAAGGATTTAGCATAAAAGTTAACAGCCAAGAAATAACAAAGCCGGTGGGTTTAACCTCGGCATAAAACACCTACAGAATTACAATAAATATAAATAACGAGGGCACTGTTCACAAGCCGATCACAAGCCGATTATATCCGACCAAGGGCGGATATAACTGAGGTGAAAGGAAGAATGCCGGGGCAAGAATATAGGAGGCTTTCTGAATAAAGTCAAGAAGTTAAAGAATTACGCCAGCGCTACTGCTTCCAGCTTGTCAAAGAAAGAGATGTTCTTCTTGTCATGTCTTCAACTGCGCACGCAGTCATTGCAGACCACTTGTGCAACATCATTGCATATGTGGCACCTTTGATTTTTCAAACAAAAGTCGTCCAATTAGCGTATTGCCGGAATCAATAGGTTGTTAGCTGTGTTGTCTGCTCCTTGTGCTGCCTCCCGTTATTTCATGTATTGTTTGATAAGTGCAGGCACTTTTCGATTTTCTTAATGTAGCACCAAATGGCCAAACTGATGCCTTATACGCTATTTTGGAGCACTCCAAAAGGTATATTTGGAGTTATTAAACGCTACACGGAGGATATGAATGCTCCTTACCTGTAGCTGTTGCTAACTAAAATAGGATTACTTACTGAAGCCTACAGTGTACTTCGTCAAAGAAAACAACTAAATACTCTCACAAGATGCATCAATGGCAACGCAATTAATAATTCTCATTTCGAATACCGGAAGTGTCGGCGGGCAGTTAAAATTAACGGCTGACAACAGAAAGCACTAGAGCTTGGTTAACCAAAGGTCAATGTGTGGCATCAATCCTAATGCCAGAGGCACGGCTCGGAGTGTTGTTGGAACAGGCAACGGTGAACGACATCGCCTATTCCAGTCCGGCACCGCCTTGTTATTTAATCACGGTACCCTATCCATTCACTGGTTGAAGTATCTAGGGAAAGCTCTGAAGATATTTTTATACAAGATGCATTAAACGGGTGTAAAAGAGACGAAAGAGGATCTGAGTGACTGTCATAAAAGCTTCGGGAAGACTCTTGTTGCGAAGAGCCAGAAGCAAGGCCATTGTGAGCTTGACATATCTGTCGACATGCAGATTACGTTCATGTCCTTCGCATTTATTGCACAGATCTATATATAGTCCAGCCTTTCCATAATATCGGGAAAACCCTGTTCACTCAACGCCCCGTACTGCGGCGTGACGATCCAGCAAAGCTCCCGCCAAAAAAATTCCCCGCATTTCCCCGAGGGGAAGAATGTGAAAGTGCGAATGCACGAGTTGAATTTGCGCGGTTCGGTAATGTTCGCGAAAGAGAGATCACACACACACACACAACTACAAAGAAAGAAAGATGCATTTATTCACAGACAACTATTTGTGTTGTCGTTGTACTTGATTGCTAGAGCGGATCTCAGCTTTGAAATTTCGTGTCAGTACTCCTTTAAGCAGGTGCATTAGCCCTTCTCACGCCCGATTCTTGGCCAATCCCCCACGTGGGTATGTGCCATGTCAGCGGCCAGGCAGCGCGCGCCCATCTCCCCCCGTTGCCAAGGAAGACGAGGAGATTCCTGGCCAATCCCCCACGTGTTTATGTGCCATGTCAGCGGCCAGGCTGCGCGCGCCCATCTCCACGTGCGCGGACATCGCCGGTGGACGCAGGTTCAGGGTCGCTTAAGAATTGCATTGCATTTAAAAAGAAGGACGCCCGTGCATGAATCTCCCGCCCACGGCAATGTTCGACAGCACCTCGGTGACATCAGCAGCGGGACCGGGCATAGGATTTTTCCGCAGCGGACATTTCTTCTACATGACAGTAGTACCATCGTCCAGATTCAGTTCATGCATTCCGTAAGTTTTTGCTCAGGTACGTTCACCTGTCTCTGTTTCCGCAAAAACAAGCAACCGTTTTTTGGTACAACTGCCCTGCCTGCAGCCATTGGCGTTTCGTAATAAGCATTTTGACGTCTGCGAACATCGTCCGAAAATTCCTACTGCGGCCAGTGGGTGTACAGGTCATTTCAAAACCTACCACGCGGAACGCAAACAGTAAAACGTGCTACACCATCCTTGCACTACTAAAAATTACTTCCCCGCCTAAATCCATAAAAAATACAGCTGACAACAACCGTAGAAGAATGAACATTCCTTGCAACTAATGTCACAAAAACTACAAAAACGTGCGCATCTGGCATGGAAATTCTTTCCACATCGCCATTTTGACAAAATCATCAAACGTCACGAAGGTCGCACCTGAACACGCTCCTGTGAAAGAGGAACGAAAGCTTGTTGCTCGCTTCTTCACAATTGTGTAACTAGTTCCCGTTAAAAGGTTCTTGATAGCAAAATAAACGCGTTCCAGTAACACTTCGAGCTTTCAGACATGTCATTAAAGTAAGGTTACATATTTTTTTAATTAGGGTAAAATGTCGGCTAAACTTTAAGGCTATTAAATGTGAGCAATTCAAAACTTACATCGAACTTCGTATATAAACAAATATGAACACCGCGGACTGTAGATTCTCTAGAGGTCAAAGAATAAAGATTGCCGCGTAACAGCTTCTTTCGTTGCAAATGTCGACGAAAGACGATAGTCGACTGGCGCAGTGCGAAATAAAAGCCTCTCTTCTTTTTGCCGCTCAAATCCGCTCAAGGCTGTGTCGCTGTGTCCTCTCACGGCTCGTTCCTCCCAAGAACACACGCTAGAGGTTTGCTCATATAAATTTACATTTACCGCACTTCATTGCTCCAAGTCGGGTGCCTCGATGCCAGCGCTGCCCTACGGCGGAGACGCGCGTAAATCTAGGCACTCTAAAACAACCTTTATAGAACCATGTGGCCCTACTCCACGAGCATTCGAAGCAGAACGCTCAACCTATCGAGTGGAACCTTTCGTTGCTGTTGCCGTTTGATGTCTTAAATTCCCCAAGAAGCTACAGTAGCGGTGGCAACAGTAGGTGACGGGTTTGTGCAGTTGATGAAGTATTGCTTTGCTATCGCAGCAACCAAGCATTCATGATTTTTTAAAGGTGCCATGCAGACAAAATGCAAGTTTGTTTTCTTCGAAAGATTTAGCATAGTATAGTTCCCCCACCGCTTCTCCGGAAGCAAACGAGAATTTCTTAGGTGCGAAATTAATCAATTTAAGTTAACATTTTGATAATCCCGCCAAACCGTATGTTTTAACGCCGTCTGCCGTTTTAACTGCCGGCCTGAGAAAATCGCAGAGCTGGCGCGTATGACATCATAGGTTCTGGTGCGCGAAAGGAGCTAGTGGGTTGCATGGAAATTCCCTTTTTTCTAATTGTATAGCTTATGTTAATGAACCCTACGCTAAGAAGATTTTTAATATACCAGATAACGTTTATTTCGAATAAAGCTGTCCGTTTTCACTCAAAACTATTTTATGTGTGACTGAAAGCAGAAATAAAGCTGGTATTCATTCTAACGCGAAGACCCGGTCTTCAAGCTAAACGTGGAGTGAAGCGGAGACTTGTTCACCGTTACTCAACCTAGATTGCGCCTCCATACCACAGTGGGCCTTTTTCTGCCTTTGCATTGTTTGGGACCGTATTTGTGCTTGCCTTGTTTTGTTCCGGAAGAAAATAATTTTCTCCTGAAACATGGTGCTCGCTCGGCAAATATGGTCCCCTAAGACGCCCTCGCTGACCCCAGTCGGCCTGTGGTGTATGAGATAACCCCAAGAGCTGCAGTGCTGTGCAGCTAAAACAAGTAAACTGCGCGCAGTACCAACAGCAGTACGTATCGCTACTTCTATGCTTACTTTTGCTTTCCTAAATTTTACTGTTCATGCCTTCATTCTTGCTGCTACAAAAAAATATACCCTTAATTTAAGCTCAAATAGCTGGTTCGGCAAGCTTATAAGCTCTGCCTAATTGGCGTTTGGTTTTGCCGGCCTGAGAAAATCGCGGAGCTGGCGCGTATGACATCATAGGTTCTGGTGCGGGAAAGGAGCTAGTGGGTCGCATGGCAATTCCCTTTTTTCTAATTGTATAGCTTATGTTAATGAAGCCTACGCTAAGAAGATTTTTAATATACCAGATAACGTTTATTTTTAATAAAGCTGTCAGTTTTCACTCAAAACTATTTTATGTGTGACTGAAAGCAGAAATAAAGCTTGTATTCATTCTAACGCAAATACTACACATGTCCGCGTTGATGTTCCAGATATCGGGTTCGGCTCTAGTACACGAGAATGTAGGACCTGGTTCATTTACCACCTCCACCTCGTCAGACCTACAACAGCAACTGGCGGTGCTCTGCCAATTGCACCAGCAGAAATTACGCGGATCGTGGACCGAATAGGCACTGGACAGATATGCACTCGCAAGATACTCCCATGATACCCTCATCCCTGCGACTATAAAAAGTTTTCATATAACAAAATACCCCTAATATTGTTGCCCGCATATTATCATTAGCTGATGGTTCAATCAGTTTGTCTTAAAGAGGTAACCGGCTAGGTTCCACTCCCTTTTGGGTACAAACCGGCATTTCCTATGAGCGCACAGCCCCGTTTAAGGCTTTGCTTGGAACGCTCCTTCTTTTCCTTTATCCAACTCATAAAAGGAATTCTCGTTTTGTTTCACTAGCCTACGGGTACAATTCTGGGTTTTGTAACAAATGCCGATCGTTCTAGCTCCAGAAATGGCTATTTTCATTTCAATACCCGTAATTGTTATTTGTAAAATGTGGTCTTAGCTCAATTATGTGTCTTCGATTCGTAAAGAAACATTGTTCGGTGTGTTTTAGTTTCGAATTTAGGTCGGATTTCGGGCGTGTCATATCCACACGTTTTATAACTCTTCCATCGCATTTGAAGGGTCGGTGTTTTGGCTATCTTAAAACAAAAGATCGCCTAAAATCAGTTATATATTTTACCTGTTCAGCTCCGGCTCCGATGGAGCTTGCTAAAACTACAACGGTTAGTGTTCTGGTTCAGTTCCGGGCACAATTCCGGTTTTGGGCCTGTTTTCGCTACGATTTGGTTCCGATTCAAGACCATGATTTCTAGACATAATAGTTTTAAACAGCTCAACTTTATTTATTTTTTTACTCTTACCAACATTCTCTCGTACTCTTGCAATATGGAACAATTTGAAGTGCTTTATGGTTATTCGCGTGGTTATTAAAAGTTTTGGAACTAAAACACATTGCTTCGTTTGCGCGCTGAATTGTAAATATTTCTTCTTCATGACGTAAGCAGCGCCATTTTGCAGAAACTAGAAAAAAGAAACTTTTTTGGAGCATTTCTTAGGAACACGATATGACTTTTTCGGCACCACGAATGACGATATTAAAAAGGTGGTCACAAATACAAGCCCAGAAAAGGAGGTTTGGCAATATTTCTGAAACGAATTACGTGCAATTCTGCTCTATTGTCATTAAAAATAATTCTACATCGTTTAGGCTTCTTGATTTATTACAAACTCCCCACAATGTAAGCACAATTGATAACTTCAGGCATTATTCACCACAAAGAACGTTTAAAATTATGAATGCATGTATTGCCTCGCCTGTTGCGGTAATCTCTGCCACGTTCTTTATGTAATATAAATACCAGTCAGAGGCATCACAAGGTAAAAGATGAGATCATGTATTTTTACGCAGGCCTCACATTTTAAAATATATCAAGCAACAAGCATGGATTTGACGCCGTGAGAAAAACATGAAAAAAGCGCAAATGTAAAGGTCCTGGATTCGACCGGCGTTTAACCAGTGAAGACTTTCTTTCATAGACCCTGGCGTCCCGCACTGGATTTTTGCGAGATCCAGGGCCCCCTTGCGCTCTGCTATGTTGGCTAGTAGTGCTAGTACGGTACCGGACGAACCACGCATCCTAGCTTCGACACATGTAGTCAAATTATATGGGTGAACTGCAGCTATGTCAGCAAAACGCCACGCAGTAAAATTGAATTAAAATGTTGGCTCGAAATAGGTGTTTCATAAAAGCACCGTCAGATCGAGCACCTCTGAAAAAACCGCAACGAGCGCACCGATGATAACGGGGTCCTCCTGGAAGCCTAAGAAACGGTGTATTGGGTAGTGTTGGGCTACAAAATGGGCGGTGTATGTTGTTCTTATTCAAGTATTGTTGCAAAGCGAGCTGCACAAGTTTTGAAAAGAGAATTGCCGAGGCGGCGTCCACATGTGTGAACGCCAGGCACAGGAGAGTTCAGTATATGTTGGTAGAGCACTGCAAACGAGTGGGGCCTGCTTTGCTGGCTCGCAGCTCTGTACAAAATGTTATGTGCAATGCGGTAAAATACATTAGGTATAGCGAGTATTTAGACTTAATCCTCTTTGTTTCATATGTGCAATAATTGATGAAGATATATAAGTCAAAATTGTGGACTTACCCAGCGGAAGCGAATGGTCTGATTTGCGCAGCTGCTATAATGAATGCTTTAAAGCAGAGCCCTCAAGCAAAGATCCATCGACCAGTACATAAACGACATGTCTGATGATGACTACTTAGCAGTGCAACAATCATTCACAGTGAAAAAGTTGCAGAGGACATCTGCATTCAGATCTTAAGATGCATGACGCCATAGCATTATTTCGACTTTCAGGGACCGTTTTTAAACGAAATTTCTGCAGATACAATATATGCTTCACGAGAACTGAAGGTCATCGAAGAGAGGTGGCCTAGCAGGAAGGGTGTTTCATTGCCGTCTGCCCGAAAAAACTGAGACCCTCCATGCTTCTGTGGCTTACGTTGTCAGCGTGAACGGGTCCATCAGCGAGGTTTTGGTCAGTGTGGTGGAGACGGTAGTAGTTCTAGGGTTTAAAAGAGTTTATTTTCTAATTTCTGCACCTGATTGAACGTTCTTGATTGACCTTGCCTTTCGCTTCACCGGACCCAGCTTCTCTCAAGGCGTTTAACGTAAACGTGACTTTATCAACGCTATAGGACGAGTTGTGTGAGATCGTGGTCTGGCTAGCATTTTAGGGTTCAAGTACAATGTTCCCTCACTGGGCATAGGCGCATTGATGAGCTTCCGGAAGGATATCTTGTTCAACCCTGCTCTTCTGGTTTTTGCGCTCAGTGGTCACCTTCAGATTTGCCTGCCTTTTAGGGCGGTGCGTTTTAACGACGCTGGTGGACGGCTTTTCTAAGATGCAAATTTTTTCGTACCCGCAGGAGGCGAAGTTGGCTCGACGGCGAGGGAGGTCGGTGTCTGCGTATAGGAAACAATTGGCCGGTTACGAACTTGGTTCGGTGACTTGGGACACCGGGATCAATCGTCAATGACAACCACCGCTGACTCGGTAGGCACGTCCTCATCCTTCGTTAACACATTAAACGATGCAGGTTTAGGATGAGATAACTCCACCACAGGCACCGCCTAGGTTGGTTTGATAGTAAGGCATCTGTGTCTTCCGCGTTACGTTCTTCTTTAATTTTACATCCAGCTGAGTTAAATCTTGGTGGCTCAAATGTAGTGGATGTAGCGGGAAGATAAAAGCATGAATAGGGTCAGCTGGTTTATCTATGAAATATTGCCTCACAGCGTGAGAAATCCCAGCGGGGTGGCAGTATGCGAGCAGGCGTGACTTCTCGTAACTGTATATTGAGACGTCCTCGCTGGCGCCGTGCTACTGGGCGCGTATTAAGATGAAACGGGGTCGCAAGAGAATTTGCCAAACGTAATGTTCCACACACGGCTACAGCTTTCCCAGGTCGCGTAAGAGTGATCTTGTTACAATTACTGCCCTCGGGCGTAGTCAGCAGGCGCTTCTCAGCAAATGACTAGTTGATGTGGTCGGGCCAGGGTTGCCTGTAAGCTGTATCTAGCGAGGGCATCTTCCTGGATTCCACGAAATACAGTCACGTCCGTGTAGCGGGCGATGAAGACGCATTGCGGTAGGCAGCGTATTCCAGGCTGGGCACTACGTCACGATGCCACTGAAAACTATGTGAACGCGTGAACAATATTAGTTGGTTGACCAACATTTCCAGCAGCAGCTGCCATCACGACAGGTTGGCTTCTTTTTGCATAACAAAGATGGCAGACCTTACGGCATGAGCGGCGGAATCAGCGGTCCGTACAGAAGACGTCGATCCCTGGGGAAGGCCACTCAAAGAATGAATAGCCTGGGTTCTTGCCGTTACTTCTCTTCGAAGCTCGTGAGGAGATCGAGGCCCTTACCGAGGAACTCCGGCAGCCGGACTGGAAGGCTGGCCTTGCTATGGCAGCTGAGGAGGGCCACCCGTGCTGCTGTATCACCTCAAGAAAAAGCAAGTTCGTAGACTGCTTTTTCTGATTCCTGAAGGCTTCTCAGCAGTGACATTTGTAAAAATTTCGACCGGTTCCTAATATTAGCTCCCTACTAGTGGGGAGCTCCCTAGCTCCCCACTTCTTTTCATTTCCAGTCGCCGGCTGTCTTCATCGCTTAATTAGCAGTCGGTCGCTAAGGGCATTTGCAGCTTGTAGCTGGCAACGCTTGAAGCTGGCAACGCTTGTAGCTGGCATTTGCAGCTTGTGGCTGGCAAACGTATCAGTGCATTACAGCATCAGAAGTCCATCGAAACCCTATTCCTAAATCAACACGTCACCAAAACGTCAATTCCATGATTCCCCATAGCAGGAGTGTAGTGACGGCATTGCTAACTGCAGTCGCGCTATAGAAAAAGGCTTAGCATACGAGTGGATAGCTCCAGTGGCCACCACCACAGTGAGCGGCTCCTGCAAAGAATAGCCAACACGAATGAGCGCTCAAGTGTCCGCGCTCACAGCAGTAAACACCGCACATTGCGCGAGTGCACCCGCCACACGCGAGTGGCGAGCGGGGCTCACTACTTGCGAGTAGTGAGTGCACTCGCGCTCATGAGTGGTGAGAGCACTTACACTCGTGTGTGGTGAGAGCACTCGCAATCGTGAGTGGTGAGTGGTGCTTACCGCGTGGAACTCGCACTCGCGAGTGGCGAGCGGGGTCGCCGCGAGTGGAACTCGCACTCGCGAGTGGCCAGTGGTTCTCGCCGCGAGTGGCACTCGCACTCCTGAGTGGTGAGCAGGGCTCACCGCGAGTGGAACTCGCACTCGGGAGTGGCGAGTGGTTCTCGCCGCGAGTGGCACTCGCACACCTGAGTGGTGAGCGGGGCTCGCCGCGAGTGAAACTCGCACTCGCACTCACCAGCCCGCACCAATTGCGAGGCTCACTTACCACTCACTCATGAGTGGTGGGTGGGGGGCTGTGTGAGTGCACTCGTGAGTTTGCTACCTATGTGAACAAATGGTACGTGCCGAAAATTACTGGATCAAGTTGGTTCAATCTCAAGCATATAAAACTGACATCGAGTGCCTTTCAAACGACACCGCTCTAGAGGGCTTATCACCAATCAATTAACTCAATCCTTTCCTGGATTCCGGTGGCTTACTTTGAGTTGGAGGTCCTATGTCGCGACTAACAGTTCCAGAAGAAGAGAAACACCCAATCATTCTACCACCATACCACCGTTTGTCGGAACTGTTTGTGGTACGATCCCACCTTCAAGTTATGCACGGTGGCGTGAGGGACGCGGAAACTCAGCTGAGAGAACGTTACGGGGTTCACAGAGCTCGAACGCTAATCAAAAGAGTCATCCATGGCTGCTCCCTGGCAAGCGGTTCCGAACAAGTCCAGGCAGTGCTCCCGCTTCCCCTCTTTTTGGTCACAGCTCGGCACCGACTAATCCTTTTGAAGCTGTGGGGATAGACTTCGCCGGGCCACTCTACATATGGCCCTCTAACAACCGCAAGAGCTACATAGCTCTTTTCACGTGTGCCACATCACGAGCAATTCATCTGGAACTGGTCAGTTTGGTGACTTCAGAAGCATTCCTGAGGTTTCCCCGCCGTTTCGAGTCACGGAGGGGCCTACCTCGAGTCATTTATTCAGATAATGCCAATACATTCAGGAAAACATCATCTGACGTCAAGCGACTTCACAGGATGTTCCTACAAGACGGCGTCGCTGGGCACATCAGCAGCGCCGAAATTACTTGTAGGTTCATCGCGCCTGACACCCTTCGTGGGGCGGGTGGTGGGAGCGTCTAGACTATTAACATTCATCAAGTCGGACATAGGTGAACCGTGTGCGTTAACGCCCGCCGACCTCCTGATCGGACGAAGGTTTACCGCTCTACCACATGGGGCATCGAATGTCGCCACTACTTCAACGCGCAAGGACGCTCTCTGAAGGCAACAGTATAGCAAGCGACTCACGGAAAACTTCTGGACAAGATGGCAGAAGGAGTAACTCCTTCAGTTGCGGTCAGCCCATTTCGCAGCCCGAAGGACAGCAACAGAAATCAACGTGGCGCACATCGTGTTCGTATATCCTGAGAAAATGCTTTGTCAAATGTGGAAGCTGGCTCGGATACTAGAAGTCTACAGAAGCGTGGACGGCCGTATCCGCTCGTGCGAAATGAAGGTGCAAGACAGTCTTTTCACCACCAGGGCTATTCGGAGACTCTGCCCATTTAAACTTGCCGCTACTTAACACCTTTGCCGGGCCACGGAGTATGTTCAATCTCTCGACCCGCTGCCTTCTCCAACCACAAAGACGACGAGGCAGTAGAAAAAGAAAGCAGAGCTTGTGCATTGAATCTGGCATGGAACGGTTTAGAAGCTAGCCGCAGCGCCGATAAACCGTTTTCTTACGCTTTCAGTTTAGCTTTTCGGCACTCGTGGCTCAATAGTACTATTCAAACTATATCTTGCTGATAGCATGATAAGCGGTGTTTTTCAAAGAATTCATGCTCAGTCACGTATTCGCCTTTTGCATAAGTGCTGTCGTGATGCATTTTCGTCAGTCTGTAAGGATCTTTTGAGGGACACCAACTCTCGGAAACATCTGGAGCAGACCTTCAACAGCAGGTATGCTGAAGGCAAAAAGTGGGCTGAAAACACCAAATGCGTACTGAAGGCACAAAAACCAAAGTTCTACCAGGCTGTAAAAATTACAAAAGTTCACAGTTCAGTCTACAAACGTACCCATGATAGATGAAACGTCTCACGTGGTATGACGGAATTGATGCAGATGCGTTGGATGCTCTGGGTTCTTAGCGGCTGCTGGCAGATGGGCACGGAGAGCCAACGTACACAGCAGTTTCCGGCGGTTCATTGCGCAGTCGACGACGAGATCATAGACACGCCTACCACTGCAGCCTGGCGAATGTTCCGCGTGCCCTCACGACGGGCTTTGAAAAACACGGCTAGTGCACAGCATACGTCTTGAAGGCCCAAGCCTTGCTCCTTCGACTCCACTCTGCTGCCTGACCCCAAAACTCACGTGCCCCTCTTCTTCCCCTTCTCCTGTCACTTTTATGCTTCGAGCTATTCCAGCGGCTCTTCTGCTGGTTCACATGTGGGGAGAACTTCAGGAACACATAGGCAGTACGGGCGACTGACCATATTCGGCCATCTCTAGATTGCATACCGTACAGTAGGCTGCACCGTACAGTAGCTGCAAATACCAAATTTAGATGCAAAGTTGCATCTAAATTTGGTATAATTTGTTTTTGGGTAATTTCTACATATCAAGGGTTAGAGCCGTTTCCCCTAAAACTACACTTCCTGTACACGGCTATTTCTAAACACCGAACTGGGATTCTGTAAACTCTACAACTTCACTGTGAACTAAGGATTACGAAAAGTGACATGAATTTCTGCGTAATGATAGACTAGTCCTAGTGAGCAGTGTTACTTTTATTTTATTTGAAAAAATCTACTGCGCGACATTTTTCTGCGCTCCATTGTACGTACGAGGTTTTCGACGCAGCCTAGCCTATAACAGCCCTATACCTTTAGTCTTCGGCTAGCCCATCACTTGATACTTAGTGCCACGAAACAGGCAATGGGCGTATGTTTTGTTTTGGCCGACCGGCTGCACGCGGCTGTGTTATCTGCATTATTCGTGTTCCAAGTGAAGCCCGTGTTCCATTCTCATTCTTATGCCGCACTTGGTATCTGTTTTTATAGGGAGAGACTTTCGAACAAACGTCAACAGCTTACCATATACATCTTTGATCTACAGTGTTCTGGATGAAATCGACGGTCCGAGAAACACTTTCGCCCAAAGAAAAATTGCCGCAGAGCAGGCGCCGTAGCATTCGAAGTGCCGACGCTCGCCTTTGAAGGTTACTTTGTTGACTGCTGCTTCGCCGCCTGTGCACTCTTTCAGTTGTTAGGGGAGCACAAGTTCGCTCCAATAAACTTGTTTTCCTTGAAGTCTACGGCGTCCTATTAGGCTTCGTGACATCTGGTGAGGTGCTCAGTATCGATCCCAGTACATCTTGCTTCTCGACCGCGGCGTCTCCGTCGCAAGAGGCATTGCACGCTTTAATCAATGCAAATCCCACATTTTGTTAACACATTTTATTGAAGAGTACCGGCATCTAAACAAGGGCGCTGCAGTTGTGTTCCTCGAAGAAACGCAAGAAACAAATTAAGTGATAGCGGACGCCAACTTTAAAAGCGCACGCGCAGATATTTTTAAGTTTCAGCACTCTTTCGGCGTGAAACCGGTTCTTCCAAGAAAATTGGGACAAATCATTAGACTTGCTGCGTGGCTGCAGCGAGTGTTTTTTCGTCGAACTCAAAACTACATCACACACCCCTAGCGAAGCACCCCATTACAACCGAAGATTGAGCCCGACCCACCCCACTGTCACAGTACCGCGTATCTTAACACGAGCGGCAAGCCATCAGGATACATTTTGACGACATGCTCAGCACTGACATTATACAGCCGTCGAAAAGCCCCGGCGCAGCTCCGGTCGTACTTCTGAAGACAAAATTACATCATCTTCCCGTGGGGAACCATGAGGAGGATGCGAAGCATTATGGGGATTCCGTGTAGGTTCCATTGTGTTTCCGTTATGTTGTTTCATTTGTCGGATCATGAATGGGAACGTAGTGTGAACCCCCTTGTAGAGACCGGGAAATGTAGAGAAATGTAGAGACAGCGAAGAGACTGAGACCCTCGTTATCTGATGGAACACTTCCTGGTTCTCGCCTTTCTTTATTGCGTGCTTACGCTCCTACCCCGCTGCCCGCCCTCTTCGTCCTCTTGTCTCGTTGAGCTGCAAGGCGCATGGCACTTGCTGTCACAGCTTTCCCGCAGGAAATTTAACATCCTCCTCTAAAGTTTTCAATTCCTCTTTTACGGAGACGTTCATCTTCGCTTGCCTTCGTGGCATCAGTAGCTTCTTGACGTAGTTTGAATGAGTCAAGGACACAAGGCGCGTTCGCTACACATGCTTCCGTGGCGGTTTGTAGCGCAGTGGGGAGAGCGCCACGTACCTCCCGTTGCGGCCAGAGAGTCGTGGGATCGAAACCGGGCACCGCCTAAGTATTTCTTTTTATAGTGGACTGCGCTGACGTCAGCCCAAACCCTAACGGGGCTGAAGAGACGAGCATGCGCAGTAGAGTATGGACGGCGGGCAAAAACAAGGGAACGAGGGAAAGAGCCACAAGCATGAGATGCTTCGTATCTAAAAAGTCGGTACATCGAGGTTGTGCGTTGACTACAGACGACTGAACAAATAACCAAAAAGGACGTTTACCCCTTGCCATGAATCCACGACCCCCTCTACCACCTCTACTACTGACTGTACGCTGGACTGTTCTGGTGGCAAATTCTGGGTCCTACCTATCCTGCTCATGCGCTCGGCTGCCTGGACAAGAACGGCTGTATATAGTGCGACTAGCATTGCCTAGCCTCCAAAGACATGCCGCAAACATAATCTCTATCAGGAACACATGAGGGAGGGGGTATCCTATTGTTCACAGGTGCATTATTCTTATAATGCGGTTTCTAATGTGGCCACACCCCTCATCCTTCGAGTGCTCCCTCCATCCACCTACAGGCGAAATTAGGGGTGGGGCACATGCAACCTAAGAGGACAACCCCGTTTTTTATATTTTCTTTGAATCCAGTTTTCTTTTGCTACCTGAAATCGGTTTTGTTGGGAGAGGGTGATCCGCATGCACTTGTGTTGACGCCCCGCGTTCGCGGAATGCCGATAAAGGGGTTACCGAATACGTCACGCGCCGTCAGGCGATCGTCTATTGTTCCCTGCCCTTAGGTTGCACCCTCTCCTGAAACAAAATTCCATTTCCTCAATCCATGCTGTGGCGTTCATGCCACCTGCTTTCATGGTAACCGAGCGTTTCTTATGACTTTAGTCGTGACAAGCGGGCTCGACTGTATACAGCTCTTCTGTATTAGAGAATAAACATGCGACACCCTGTCGTATGGGGCGTATACGTAGTTCACAGAGATTGCTCCAGCTGACAAAGTAATAATGGAAATGGGGAAGGGATTAGAAACATGCAGTACGAGCAATCTGGCCTTACATTTTGTACAATATCTTCTGATATCAGTAAGTTCGGTGGAGTAGAGAGGAAAGTGAACCTGGGTTCTTCGGTTTTGCCATAATTTGTAAGGGCGGCTCCGAAGGAATAAGCTCAGGTGTAAGCTTTCAGGGCGACATTTACTGACCCCTTACTCTAGCAAAAGGAGCCAATGCTGTGCTCAAATGTATAGCTACGACAAATGAATAGTTTGAAGCTCAGCTTTCCAAAAAGGCCGCTGAACGTGTATTGACGCTCTTATTCGCCATTTGAACAATATTGTAGACCAAAAAACTGTATCAGACCAACGGTGGCCTTTGAAAGCGCTGCGCGAAAGTTGGACAACTCTCCACGCTCTACAGCCTGAAAGCCTCGGGACCGCTACAGGAGATCAAAAACGCTATTTTGATATTTTTGTAACACAAACGCCGATTTCATATCCCGGTAGCTCTTTCTCTGGAGGTCCAACCATGTATGTTTACTTATTTGCGGGCCCAAAGGTTGCACGCCAACACGCCTTGACTTCCCCGCAGCTGTAGAGAACCTGTTCACGGTGGCGCTAACAACACCGATACAGCAGAGGCTGCTAGGAATTTCTGAATTTGAACAGGCCGCCATCGGAACTTGACCCTGGAAACGTTTAACACAAGCACTGCATCAAACGAGGGAAGCTTAGCTGTAATACTAGAGGAGCTCTCCTACACTAAGTGGGATAACATAGGGTAAAGGGATGTTAGAAGTACAGGAGAGGGCTTCGAGGGGCTCAATGGCGGCCATAATCTGTGCTACAAAACCTCAAGAGAATAAAGCACTCGGGGTGGGATTTTTAATTCACAGAGAAATAACCGTTAACGTGGACGAGTTTTTCAGCATTAGCGAGAGGGTCCCGGCTGTTGGGTTCAAGCAAAACAAGCAATACAGGTTAATTATAGTACCGGCCTGTGCGCGAACAATCACCTATGAGTATGAAGCCGTAGACATCTTCTACGAGTATGCCGAATTAGCAATAAAGACGGCTACAACATAGTTTACCATTGTGATGGGAGACGTTAACGCAAAGGCTGATCAGAAGCAAATGGGAAAAGGTCAGTCGGAAACTTCGCAATAGGCAATCGTAGCAGTCGACGCGATACACTGTTGGGATTTGCAGAGAGAAGTTACCTGAGCCTGATGAACGTATTCTTTTGCAACAAAAAGGAAATTAACATAAAAAAAGCCCGGATGCAGAAACAAAAAAAAACTGACTGAATTTTAAGTGAAAAATCAGGTATTATGCATGACGCAGAGGTGCTACGTAAGATTCCGAGCAGCGATCAGACCTGCTTAGCTGCAAGGTAAGGTTGAATATCAAAACAGAAAAAACGAAACTCGTGAAAACTAAGAACCTCGTGTGGAGCCAGTCAGAGCCGCTTCGCCGCAGTTTAAAAGAAACTTCTCCAAGCATATTCGCGCTTCTGACCAAGCAGAACGAAGACAGTGTAGATAGCGTAAAGGACAAACTATTATGAGCCCTCAGTGAATCACCGCAAACTCTGGGAAGAAGCAAGATGTATGGAATAAACTAGACAATTAAGGAAACAACGGTAGTTATTGGCCAATGTACGAATATTAAAATATTAAGTGCTGCAGGTCGGATTGAATAAACAGAACAAAACACACTACATTCCTGCCTATAACGTGGTAGTGTTCAAGGAAACGCTACAAATAGGGGAAATCTAGGAAGCAAACTAAGAAAATTCTAGCCACCGGTAAAGACATGATTCAGCACTTAGAGACGAGGAGGGCCACATTACGCCCAATTTGTCCAAGGTAATTAAAGTAGGAGAAAGATCCTACACTAGTCTGTGTTCCGGCGACGTTAAACTAGGAAAAACTGCTGAGAGTACAAGCTCAGCCTGCGATGTCCCACTGGTAAATAAAAAAGAAGTAGGGTGGGATCTCAAAGGCATGACGATATTCAAAGCGACATGCGGTGATGGCATGACTGTGGTTCGTTTGCAGCAAGAAGTATATACTGTACTGTAAAAGATCGCTGTACTATTTTCGGAACGCTTGAAGAATGAAAATTGCCTATAGCCTGGAAAAACATCAAAATTATTCAGATTCATAAGAACGGAGACGCTGAGGGCCTCAAAAATTACAGACTCACCATCTTAATTGTAGTTGTTTACAAGCTGCTGGAGTGTGTTGTTTATGTACGGTCTTTCGGGGCTTGGACTCTCGGAGGGCGCTTTTTTGGCCTCTCTAAAGGTTTGGATGCAGGGACCCGTTCAATCCGTTGCAACAAAGAGAGCAACAGTCCCACCTCAATCTCATCCCCGTATGTCCTAGGGGTTCCCGATGAACCAGGCTTCCTAGACTTGACACCCACTCGCGTGCCTTTCGTTTTTTGCTTCGCTACCACCGGAGGTGTACCTAGCACCACAGGTGGCACGGGCGGTGCGGCAGAGGTTGGAGCCGATGCGTGACCACCGGTGTCGATCGCCTCCGCCACTTCCAAAGGATGGGGAAGGAGCGACCTAAGGACAATTGGTCCCGACGGTGACTGTTGCACCACAGCCGCTGCTGGCTCAGCAAGTGCTGTGGTTGCGGGTTGGGCTGCCTGCGGCAACCAGATTGGGGGTGGGGGCGTGAAGGTACGACTCACGGTACTGGTTGCCGCCGAAACAAGACACCGCTCCGCCCCCCGACGAGCCGCGTCAGCGTGCCTCCCCAGGGGAAAAAGGGGAACCTTTTCCCGCCTTTGTGAAGGTGATGTTCTCCCCTACATTTATATTAATAATTTTTTCTTCAGTTGGAACTTTTCAAAGACCCGAGGGTATGCTGCGTGATGACCATGGCAGTTCGAGCAGGTGAAATTGGTGGCAGTGCAGTTGTCGGGTAGACGATCATGCTGGGCTGATTTGGCACATGTCATTGTGCCGCGACAGGAGTTGCTACCATGCCCGAACCGCTGGCACTTTAAACAGCGCTACGGGTTCGAAACGTAACGCCGGACAGAACAGCGAATGAAACCTGCGGTGACATGCTCGGGCAGTGTGTAGTGGTCAAAAGTCAGTATCAGGTGTTTGGTGGCTATTTTGTGTTGAAACGTGGCCCTTTGACCGATTAAACGTGGTTACGTATTCACTTCAGCTTACTATAACGGTACAATTTGTTTCGGGATAGCTCGAATAAAACACGACTCGTGGTCGTTTCCCAGAACAACCCGCCTCTGGTGAAAGGCAAGTATCCACCACAGCGTCATTTTCGTAATTGTGCACAACTCCAAGGCAAAGTTAATACTATTATTTGAAGAATATCTCAATCCTCGCGGTACGCTTCACTGTCATCAGTAAAGTTTCCCACAACCGTATTGCCACCTCCTTGTACGACACGCCAACCGTTTTTACAACCTGAACCCCTAAAAAGGCATTGACCAGGTGTAACAAAGGTTGTTGGTAGGTTATTGCACCTCTTTTTTATGCCTCAACACTATAATTTGCCGCTTTACACCAATTGTCTCTGGCAGAAGGGGCCGCGAGTGAATGGACTGCTTAGGTTTTTGTAATTTAATGGAAGCGCCTGGAATTGGTGATATTTTTGCATACAAAAATGAATAATAAGATGATACACCCAGTTGTAAAGTCTTACCTCACACATTGCGGAAAATGTTTAAATGCACCATTTACTTAAGCGCCGTGGCCTCGTCTTGCAAAGCAGTAAGGCCCCCTTTATATTTAGATAAAATTTTTCTTGTATCAATAACAGTTGTTTGCAATTATTTCACAGCAACCCTTTCAGGGCCAGTGCTCAAAAGTCTGTTCGAGTTAGTTCTGATGAAACTGTAAAACGTTGTCGTGAGTCAAGCGTAATTACAGCAGGATTACCTTCTGTCAATATAAAAGAATTTTGTTTGAGGGTATTGAAAACAGCTCTCTTATATACACGATACTTCTTTGATAATATAAACCTCTGAGCCACCGCGGTGACTCAGTTGCTACGGCATTGAGCTGCTGAGCGAAACATCGCGGCTTTGTTACCGGTCGCTGTCGATGCTTTGCTGATGGATGCGAAAAGCAACAACGGTCGTGTGCCCAGATACATACGCACATAAAGATCTCCAGTAGAGAAACAATAATCCAGAGTGCCCCCCACACCAAAATCTCACGGCGTCCCTCATATTGTTGCAACGTGGGGAAACCCTTCATTTTTCTATTGTGGTTCCGAAAGTCTTGAAAACTGTGTTGCACAAGTTCAGTATCATGAAATGTAAGGAAAAGCTTTTTTCTTATGTTCACAACTCTGTAATTTTAGTTATGCGTGTAATTGCGCCTATTTTGTGCGAAAAGGGGTTTAGCCGATTTAACATCTCAGGTTTATGGTTAAAAGATGAAAAAAGGGGACGCGGGTGTTGTAAACAAATAAGTCCATAACTAGTTTTAAACGTCGTAAGGTTAAAAAGAACATTCTCTTGGTCGCAGAAAATGTTCACCTACTTGTCTGTAGCTCCTCAATTTGAAGCGGCACGGCTCCATACAATTGTTGACAAACTTATCGCTGTCATGTAACGCTTGGTACGCGATAATTATGTAATGTGCCGATCAAAGTGCAATCGCCAGAACTCGATTTTGGTGTGAGTTTTGATGAGAATAAAAGCAACATGACGACAAGATAATTTCACAGTGTATTACTAGTAGCTTTCTAGTATATAAATTATAGAAAGCTATTACAACATTAGTACCCAAAATGAACACTCAAGGTTTTGCAGTAAAGTACACTCTAAAATCTCCGAAAGGTAATGCAAAGTGCTTTGGGAACACCTGTGTTTTGTTGAGGCAACAGGATATTCCCCAGAGAGAATTGTGGTGTTCTATAGGTTTAGGGCCGTCGAAGGTGGTTGTACCCTTTCTTGACTTCAAAAATCTGACAAGGTTGTTCACAATTTGTCTAAAAGGTGTTTCATAGGTAATAGAATTTTACGACTTCTTGAGAATAATGGCTACAGCGCTTTTTTCACTGCGCATGTAAATAAAAAAGGCTTTTGCAAATCTGCTCGCTGACTTTTGTATTAAAATTCGGAATTGCCAAATAAGCGTTAAAATATTCTATTTTTGCGACAATGCTACCGATTCTTGCAAAAACCATTTCTCTGCTCGATATGAAAAACAGGAGAACACACGTGTTTCGGGAGTACGGTAAATGTACACTCACCGTCCAAGTACATCCCGTTGGTTTTCTTGCTGAATTTATTCGTGGGCTCAATCAGACTCTTATGCGTGTAGAATATATCTGCATATACCATGAAAATATTGAGCAGTCATTGCAATTTGCGTGTCTAAAACGAGGCAGGCGCTTGAGAAGTATAAGTAGAAACAGACGAACACTAATTTAAACGAGACAACTAACCAAACGGACGTTAGAGTTAGACGAGGAATGCGATAATAAACTATATCCTAATGACGCAAACTTTTGGTCAGTGCACGTTAAATGACAACACCTCACAGATTTAGTCTAGAAACCTGCCCATGATACAAAAAACGGCTGACGTGGTAGAGCCCAATTGATGCGGTTGTGGTGGACAAACCCGGTCTTCGGCGTCTGTTGGATACCGAAGATTCAATGCGCAGTCAAAGGCGAGCTACTAAGCTAGTAAAGACGCCTGGCCCTGCCCCCCCGGCTGAGGTTCTGAACGCCCTCCTAACGGCCTCGGAAGACGACGGCTACTGCATATTTGAAGTCTGGCAAGCAGTCTTCAGAAGTCTTGCTTATTTGAATCCACCCTTGTTCGTCCTCCCCCCGCACCAAAAAAATTACGTATCATGTGCTTCCTCTTCCTCTCTACGGTCAGTTTCATGCTTAGGACTATTGTGCCTGTGCACGAGTGGCGCGATCTTGCGTGGCTCCTACTCCCATGTGGGTGATTGCCCACCTTCGTCCAACCCATGACATTACTCCCCAATAAAGTTCCAGGGGTGAAACCACGCACACTTTTAGGAAAGGCAGTTCGAATGGCTATTCATTGCGTAAAAACGCACGCACTCAAAACTTCGCCGTCCATCCACTCGCGGTATGCACACCATCGATTCGAAGCATGAGCGGACCCCCTGCCCCCCCCCCCCAAAAAAAAACTGAAACCAGCACGTTCACACAGTGCACATGTGTAACCCACTCAATTTATAGTAGAAATCATCAATTTCTAGCTATTTGTCACGAGTAGAACTAGACTCTGCTAACGAAGTGCACCAACATTGTCACTCCTTTTAGGTACTGCACCGAAAATGAGCACTTTTGTAATAACAGGGTTGTCCACAGAGCACTGTTCTTGAAATGTTTCGCAGTTTTATTTCATTGATAAGAAAACTCCCTTCTACTTCGACCACATTTTCCTCGAGGCCAACAGCAGCGACGCTAGCCGTGGCTGTCTGACGCTCTTTATACTTTTTAATCATGGTAATGTGGCAGCGCTTGGCCTTGTTCACAGCAACTTCATAGCCAATGTCGTTTCTGTTTTGGAGTACGACTAGCGGGCCTTTCCATTGTATGACCAGTTTGTTTGGGTCATTGCGTAGCAGCAGCAGCACACTCTGCTTTGGCTTAGGTGGCCGCACGACCATCTTGCGATTGCAGTATGCTTTTAATTGTATCTTCGAATTCGGCAGGTTTTCGTCAACAGCTTTGGAAATTTCTACCTCACGATTTCTGAGCTCATGTAGGTACGCGTATATGATTCGTCCGCGTTCTTTCAGCTTGTCCCTATTTTATGGGTCTCTTAGGACTTCGATCGGTCCCGGGACATGTCGACCATCAAACAACTCGAATGGTGAGAATTCTAACCTTTCCCGTGGAACTTCTCGACAAGAAAAAGGCAATGGGGGCCGGTACTGGTCCGCCGACCTCGGCTTTACTTTGCACATTCTTTTGAGCATGGTTTCAATAGTGCCTTTGTACTATTCAACCTATATCTTGCTCATAGCATGATAAGCGGTGGTTTTCAAAAAATTCATGCTCAGTAGCGTATTCAACTTTTGCATCAGTGCTGACGTGACGAATTTTAGTCTATCAGTGAGGATCTCTTGAGGGACGCCAACTCTCTAAAACATCTCGTGCAGACCTTCATCAACAGGTCTGCTGAAGCCACAAAGTGTGCTGGCAGGACAAAATGCAAACTGAAGGCACAAAAAGCAAAGTTCTGCGAGGGTGTAAAAATAACAAAAGTTCACAGTTCAGTCATGCACGCGCACACCAGTCATGTGCACGCCGTGACGTGCCCAGGCAGCACGAGCATGTGCGGCCAATCTTTGCCCAAAAAACATTGGCCAGCCCTTTTCCTCCCGGCCAATCTTCGGCCAAAGTGTTCGGCCCTTAGTCCAAAATTGTCCTTGGTCATGTAAGGCTGGAGCTTGGCTGTCATTCATTGGCCGATTTACTATGACCGCTAATACCATTGGCTGACCGACCATTGGCCAAAGAAGTATGGCCTAATATTGGCCAAGCATGTATGGCCTACCATTGGCCGAGCATGTATGGCCTACCATTGGCCAATTATGTATGGCCTACCATTCGCCTGATTCAGATTATTCTCTGCGGGCCAGAGGAAGCCCGCCCAAGCTTGCTGCCATGCATGCCCTACAGCATGTCGTTAACCTTGGATTAACATAGAAAATATATATTTAACAAATTTTACCTGCATTAAAAATGCTCAGAAAATGTAATTTTAAATACGTCCAAAATGCATTCGTAATGCATTTTAAATTTACAGAAAATATTGCTTCAAATATACTCAAAATGTGTTACTAGTGTATAGAAAATAAAATCATGAATAGATTGAGAGATGCCTTGCAATGTGTCTTTGGGGGAGTTAACGTTCAACTAGAAAATTCTATGTGGTGGTTTCGAAACGTTTAATAGGCTCTATCCTCAAAATATGCTCCGTTGTGAAAATGTAAACCGGCCATGCTCTGATTGCGGGCCAGCAAATGACTGAAAAAAAACAGCATGTATGAGCACAGATTGGCAGTTTGAAAGTGTTTATTGTACACCTCAGCAAAGTGGCCAATTTCGCCATTACTAAGCAGCAGAAATGAATGCCTTTCAGCCACCTCTGCAGCCAGCGCAGATCCAGCGTTGTGCATCAAAGTCCTCGTACTTCGGATTCTCCACGCGGGAAATTTCACTAGCACCTGCAGTGAAAAGAAACAAAAACAGAGGAAAATATTAGGGAAACACTTCTTTTTTAGAGGCAAGTAAATGTCAAATCAATCAGGCCTTTTCCCTAGCCGTACCAACCTTCCTGGTGAGTAAGGATGTTTTAGTTTCCCCTTCAAAGAAAAAAAAACCGTCATGAAAACAATGCCCATTTGAAGGACGTAAGGCAATTTATGTAATGTTAAGCATAGTTTCTATCGTCATGCGGCAGCGACATTGTATCTTCAATACCATTATAAAAAAGGATGGTGGTTGGGGGGGAGGTTTATGTATGGAGATTGTCTGGGGATAAAAATTAGCAAAAATTACTACAAAAAATACACAGCTAACAACGTTACCAAACATGCAACAGAGTTCTTAGCGTTACGCTGCTTGTCTTTCTTAGGCGCTTGAGTTAACTTGAAATGGTGGCCATTCTAGTTTTTTAGTTAACTTGGACAAAACTGGTCTGTGACCTCACAGGACGCTAATAAACTAAGATAACTAGTAATCCTATTAACTATAATTATTGTTTTGTGTTCCGTATGTCGGCGTCAACTTCTTCGGAGATTACGTGCAAAAAAATAGTGCGCAGCGAAACAGTTTAAAAATGCATGGAAAGGATTGTAGTAGAAAGCTTACATAACAGTCATTAGATTGGCGTAAGCACTCAACAATGCCTTCAAAGGAACAGCAAAGTAAGTTTATTTCGAAAAAGAAAGAAAACTTTCAAGCCGTCTTTAAAATTACCAGCTCTGATATGGTAGGCACATAACAGAAGCGATTAAAACAAGCAAAGCAAGAAAAAGTGTATTTTTGCATACACACATATGTTTTTTCTTGCTCTTCGTCGCACATAACCTGTATTTTATACTTTTTGCTGTACACACACAACGTAATCAATTATTAGGGAGCGACGCGGAAAATAATTGTAAATGCTCGCGCCATTTACATGCAAAAAACAGAGAAACACCTGCTCGTCAGGGACCATCAAGTGAAAAATAGTGGCTTCATAAATACTCGAGACACCTAAAAGAAACTCGTTTAAGTACACCCTTTAGACGCAAATGGGATATTGCGGCTGCTAAACACACACAACTTCCAAGCAGCCCACGCGCACCCGCTCTAGACTTGCTGTTTTGCGGTGCCTTTGGCACATTTTTGAAATTCTCACTCGACCACGAGCGGCCTAAGGGCCCCTCGAAACGCGCACACTTTTTCGTGAATGCGCTATGAAATTAATACAGCAAGAAGGGGAATGCTAGGAAACACAAAAAAAGAAGGGTGGAACGTCCTGAGGTTTCACGAAGTTTTGGGGGAGCAATCAAAGGAACAAAAAGAGACGAACCCGGCCGGGGAACCTGTTCTGGGAACTGAGGGGTCTCGTGCGGGGAACTGGTTGCCCCCTCGCATCCCCCCTTCCTTCTCCGTCCTTCCTTGGCTGGTTCTTGGTTTTGGGAATGGAAACTGATTGTAACTTAGCGGCGACTCTCATACAGTGTGTCTTAGATGGACAAATCATTTCAAATCCCTGGGCATGAAGTTAGTGTCGCTACAGCCACTTGCACCGAAGATTACGTGTGTGGCTTATAACACTTTTGGTAACTTCCAAACAGACGGCACAGACTCTTTCATGGCTTTAGTTGACAATGGATTTAGTTGACAGAATGGCGACATGCGACGGACAAAAATTGCGAATGCTACCCGGCTTCTCGGCGTATGGCCCGGGCATGCGCATTAATCGGATGCATGTATGCCACAAACTGGGTTCCTTCCCCGTACGGCGGCTGCTGTCAACATGCGCAGCTGTGAGCGGCTGCTGCGAACAGAAAAAAAAAACTGCGTCCCTGAATACACTGATTTGATGGTTTGTAGGGTGCGATACTTATGTGATGCAGGCGGGGAACCTTCCCCTTTCACACTCTGTTTGTAGGGTTTAACGCACCGACGGAAGGCTCCGGATTAATTTCGACCACAGGGGGGTCTTCAACGTGCATCGAAATCTCGTACACACGGGCGTATTTGCTTTTCGCCTCCATCAGAAAAGCGGCCGCCGCGGTCGGGAATCGAACCCGTGACCTCGTGCTCAGCACGAATACACTTCGCAAATTTCTCAAACGCGTAAACATGGACGGCGGACTTTCTGTGAGCAGGCTGTGTTTAAAACGTTCCTGGCGGTTATGTGTTTACTGCAAGTGTTAGTCCTAAATAAGCTCACAATGGAATAACTCTAACTACAGAATACTCGTAGCAACAGTCCCCCGGCCACTCAGCAAGACCCGAGCTAAAAATTATCCGCTAAAAGGGTAGCGCTAAAATCCCTTTTTTACGTCTTCTTGCTGTCGTTGATTTGTGAGTACATTCCCTTGCACGGAGTAGTTACGGTAGGAAATCTTGCTCGCAGGTAAAGGTAAGCTTAACAACCACGTGCGGATTTCAAAAAAGGTGTTAGCACACTTTGATTGCAAGGCAAACATACATCGATTAATTGTTGTGCGACACCGTACGCGCAAATAGCTGGTAAATTGTGCTTACCTTGGCTAGACGGCAATCTGATAAAAACGCCGCTGCAACGCGCCTTCCAAGCAGAGGCTTCGTCCACACGACGACCGCGCGTCTGAGTCCGAAAACTTGTAACACCCCAAGACAGGCAAAAGAAACGCAGCGAGGGCAGACAAAACGTGAAGGAGGGGTGCGCCGCTCCCCGCAGGTACCGGGCACAAAGGAGGAGGTAGTGAGCGGCAGTGAGAGGCGCCGAGCTGCTCGCCCTCGCAAGCATAGCCAGCGTTGTCCATCTAAGGCCGATATTTTTCAGAAAAAGAGAATTTTCAAAGCCTCCACAGCGATACCGTCGTAACAACGCTTGCAAAGTGCAAGTCTTTTCATACATATATATATATATATATACTCGTTGAATTACATGTTTTTGCTATTCCGATTACGTTGGAACACTGCCGCTTACATATTTGTACGCCGAGTTTCACTCTAATACAGACAGCTTACATGTATGCCTGCCTTAGACAGCGCAGTAAGTGAAACTTTCTCCCTCAGTTTTTTTTATTATAAGTGAACATCGAGGAGAAATTCTCAGTACGTTTATTCATTTGAGATGTATCTTATCCGGCACTTAAGATTTGCTTTACGTGAATCTTACGATTCAGCAACTGAAGCAGCGCCTCTAGTGTACTCGAAATGTATTTCGGCAAAGATTTTTAATACATTTAAAACGTATTTTCAATAAATATTTTTCTTGCATTGAGAGTGTATCTCTACCATGTTCGTTCCACAAACGTACAATGCATTTGAAATATACTTCGAATATATTCGGAGTATATTTCTGTGCTTCAGCACAATTTTAAAGTATACTCAGAGTGCTGCTCTAAATGTACTTTGGTAAGCGTATTGTTCAAATATTTACAGTGCATTTGGACCTAGATCGTTTGGCGGGAAGAAATACATTTTCAATATATTCTGAAATACTTAAGCGCGCATTCATGAGGTTTAGTACATTCATAATCTATTTGTAGGGTACTTAAAAGCACTGTATTTTTTGCGCTTTTTAATAATGTATTTTCAATATTTACTAAACATTAAGAAAATGCAATTTATAATGCACTTGAAATACATGTACAAATACAAGGCATATTTGAAGTGCACTTCAAGCAGACTCGTAGGTATTTCAAACGCATTACTTTTCGCTAAGGGCCCTTATCCCCCCTCTGCTACCCCTCTTCTTTCCTCAGTTACACTCAGCCTGACGTTTGAGCCCACAGTAGACTTTCGATTGATTGATTGTAGGGTTTAACGCGCCGACGCAACGCAGGCGGTGAGGCGCGCCGTATTGGAGGGCTCCGGATTAAAATTCACCACCTGGGGATTTTTAAAGTGCGCTGAAATCTCGTACACACGGGCATTTTTGCTTTTCGCCCCATCAGAAAAGCGGCCGCCGTGGCCGTGAATCGAACCCATGAACTCGTACTCAGCAGCGCAATGCCTTAGCCACTGAGCCATCGCGGCGGGTGACAGTAGACTTTCACTTCCTGCCTAAGTTTTTAAACAAGCATATAGTCCCGCACAGAACCCGCGCTTCGTTTTTCTATTTTTCGAGCAAAGAAAAGTCCATAAAAGTAGCTCAAAAGCGTTTTAGTAACCACAAAGGTCCGCTAGGCCGGAAATGTTCGTAAAAAAATAGGAAGCGACCGGTGCAAGAGTAGAGCGCATGTGGGAGAAACCGGATGGTGGTGACGGAGGCGTAGTGGCAAACAAACATTTTTGTGCTTAGGCATGACGCGACTTCATGCCGGATCTTCCTTCAGCAGTGTCACCAGTAACCTCCACTTGTGTGTTGTTCACTTTATAAATGGCTTGTCGCTGACGATATGGAATATACTATTGAAGTACTTGGCCAACTGATTGCCTCACAAGAAAATTGTACGGGAGTAATTCTTCGTAATGTTCTCGTAATAATTCATTTTGGAGACAGATTGATCACCTCGGCTGCGTAAAAGTGGCGGCACTGAAAATCGTGAAGAAAGCGTTCAAATGCGCTAGATTAGCTACTTTGAAAAAAAAAGCTGTCATACGTTGCCTGTGTGAGAATATGTTAGTGGTAACGACATGGACAAGATTATTAAAGCGATAATTGAAAGCATGCTATGACGTTTTAAGGAAATAGCGCGTAACGTTCCTTTAAATCTCCATGTTATAACACGCATATGCGTTTCATCACACCCACGGAATACATTATTTCTAAATTCAGAACGCACCCAGCACGTGATTTCGAACTATTAAGGTATTCACAATCGTCGTATGCATAGCTTAGATTCAACAACCTGCGTGCAACCTCGTAACGCTTGTATTATCCTCTGTGCATGTCAGGAGAGTTCTTATGCCCTGTGTGCCAGGAATATAGGGCTTCGCAACTTCCGCGGTTGCCACAACTTGTGATGAATAACTCACGTCGTTTCCGAGCATTCGCGTTTCATATACATATACATTAGCACGTAAAACCTCAGCATAACCTGTAGCTATCGTAAAATACATATTTCGAATCCTCGAAGGGTTCTTGTTTTTTGTCCAGGTACTGAACTCTATAGGAAATATAACCGAAATGAAGCGTCAAGGACGTTCCACTCACCAATGACAAAACATCGTGTTTTCGGCGAAGTAGCTCGGTCTCAAGCCATTGTGGCACAATGAAGTAGGTAGTCATGCATAGCAGGGCTAAGGGGTATGTTGTTATTACAACGCAAATTTAATAATATTGATTACACAGCACATGTCTCAAATGAAAGGCTGATGTGAATCAGTAGCGCCACGTGTATCACGGGCACTTAGCTGTATGCTAGGAGCATATGCATGTGCTTGGTAGGCTGGGAAAAAGAAAATTAACGACTTGTCTACATGGTAATTGCCTGTTTTTGCTTTTATTCATGGGTATCACGCCTAAAGTAACCAGAGTGGCGCGGTGCTTCCAAGCACCACACGAATGCTAGTTAGATCAATTGCAACAGCTGCCGTTTTTTTTCGTTTATTTTAAAAGAATGCCCTGACGTCGCCTTTGCGTCGCTAACTTAATGCCCTCGTGTGATGTAAATGTAGCATTTAGGTATACCTTTTTGTTTAGGCCAGCTTCGGCGCGAAAAAAAGTTTGAAGTTGAATTTAGCATCCCACACACTAACATTTCAGTTAAAGCAAGTCTCATGTCAGCAGCCGTACCTGCTTTATCAGAGCTTATAAATTAAAGGACAGATTTTTCGGCCTACAATGGCCTTCATTAGCTGACTCACAGAAAGGGAGATTCGCCGTAGAGGTTACTGCCACCGCCAGGCCCTCGCGAAGCTACATACCATGCTACTGCATGCCATAGAGTCCCCGAGGACAAGCGGCTCGTTGTCCCGCACCATTGTACTTCCCGTCCACCGCGACCCCTCCTTCCAGAGGTCGTCACGTACATACACGCAATTCTCTGTCCAGAGATCTTTTCTACATGGGTGGCCGCAGAGAAAACGAGTATTCCGCGTCCAGATGCTTGTCGTTCATCTTCGGACCTTTGTTGGCCAAACAGGAAAGAAGTAATTCGTGGGCAGACTGTTGCCGTTTGTGTTCCGCGTTCCGCTGGCTAAATGGGAAACGATTAATGCGTGGCCAGACGACGCTCTTTGTTCATCGTCAGACGTATGGTGGCCATGGAGAAAGTGTGTACTCCGTGGGCACATGCTTGCGGTTCATCTGGGGACCTAAACTGGCGAAACAGAGAACGCGGCCCCCGTGGCCAGTCGCTTGCAGTTCGTCTTCCGACCTCAGCTGGCCAAAAAGGAAACAAGTAATTTATGGCTGGACGCCTGCTGTTCGTCGTCGGACGTGTGGTGACCAATGAAAAAACATGTTCTCTGTGGCCAGATGTTTGCCTTTGGCGTAAAGACCTGGCTGGCCGAACAGACAACAAGTATTCTGTGACCAAATGCAAGCCAAAGAACATAAATTCTCTGGCAGCCCAAACTTTGCCAATGACCAAACAGGCCAAGCATCGGCCAAAAATAAGCCAAAGGCTGGCCACGTTTTTTGTGCTGCCTGGGTGACGCGACGCACATCTTTCTATCTTAGAGGATCTCTTGAGGGATAACAACTCTCGTAAACATCTCAAGCAGGCCTTCCTCGACAGGTATGCTGAAGGCACAAAGTTCGCTGAAAGCAACAAATGCATACTCAAGGCACAAAAAGCAAAGTTCTGAGAGAGTGTAAAAATAACAGATGTTCACACTTCAGTCATGCACGCGCACACCGGTCATGTCCGCGTGCTTAGCAGTGACAAACGCCATCGAAAATATCCCCTGAAAGCCCTCTGAAGAAGTGATATTGGCTCATGCCGGCGTTCCCAGCGGGCAAGTTGCTGTTCATCCGAGAGGGATTCGCCGCTACTCGACGAGCTGAACATGATGCGGTAACGGCGGCGCCAGCAGCTTTCCGTAGTTTTTGCGCCCATTCGCACTTCTGGTCGGGCCAACGCTTCAATTCTTGCTGTCCTTCCTTCAAACGAGCGGCATGCATCCGTCCCCTAGTGATATAAAACCTGGAAGCCCTTAAACTCTATTATCTGGAACAAAAATGTGGCTTTCCATTTTCTTACCCCCTCGTATTAATCTTAATGTGGGTGTAAGATGTCTTTGTAACACAACAACCCACACCCGAAGCACTCGATTAAGAAGCACCGCCGAATAACCGGACTGAGCCATGCAATTAGAAATCTAAATCTCCCAACAGCACAACCTGCATTTCGTCTGTAGCGGCTGATGCCTTGCTGTGCGGGTGTGCCCCCTTTTTTACCCGCAAACCGTGCACGCATAAACCGGCACCCGCTGATGGCGCATACTAAGGCGCGAAAGACACCGGTGAAAATGTCGCTCAGAAGGCCTTCCAATGTACTCAAGGGGCGTTTCTCTAAAATCTGGAGGGATTTGTGTTCCCAGGCTAAGCGAATTTGAGCGTAAACGGCGACGGCAGGTTTCGGTCATTTTAGGGGGCAGCCCTTTCGCAGCCGTTGCCTAGGCTTCGCAGGAGAAACATCTGTTTACGTCCGCATAACCGAGTGAGCGAACGCAGACGCGACGAAAGAAGGAAAACGCAGAGGAGCGTCTATTGAAAGGTGAAGTGGAGTACGACAAGTGAGGCTACGCCGTTATCACTCTCACTGCATTTCACTCAAAAATGTCTCATGCATCGCCACCAAGGAGCGCCCTCCCCATACACTCCTCAAACGCGGTTCCATTCTCAGCTTATCTAAACTACCAGACGTTTGCGCGGGAGGTTCAAACACGATATGCAACAACGTGCTCGCTGCTACCTTGTGCGGGGCTAATCCGAGTCACGTGACATTGGCGCGGGAGGTTCAAAGACGATTTGCAACATTAAGGCCAGCGGTGGTGGTGCATTGCGAGATAGCAGCAGAGTGGCAGAGTGGCGCACGTTGCCGTACGTTCGCTGATCACGCGAACACTTCATGAGATGCAGCATAAAGGCCCCGGGACCAAGAAGACTGCAGCTCACTCTGCGCACAAATTTTATATTAGGGTGGTGTAGGTTTTGTCAGTGCATTTTTTGCACCCTTCTGTGGTGCTTCTGTTTATTTCTCGCGAACATCTGATAACAGCTCTACCGCTATTGCCTGGTGACTGCGCAACTTGCCAATGGGCCACCAGAGGACGCGAGGGGCCAAAGTTTTGTGAAAGATTTGTCCTCGGTGGTGATGAGGAGCCCCGAAGCGGCGCCAAAGAAATTGATGACACCGGAATTAAAACTGGGCGGTCAGACATATACCGCTTTGCGGTAAAAACGTTTGATTGTGTACTCACAGCAGCCGTGAAAGAAGAACTAGACATCTAGGGAATAGAGGAGACCTGCAGCACTTATTTGGAATACACACATTAAGAAGCCACGTGCCGGATAACCCTCCGCAACCAATCGGATAAATTCCCGATCCGAGAGGGAGATCCACTCTCGCCAAAACTATTCCCCTCATGGTTGAAGGTGGAATTTACAAAGCTTGACTGGGAACACACAGGATAAAGAATAAACTGGAAATACGTGAGCCATCAAAATGCCACGTCCCATGAACTCCCCGTGAATATGCCAATTAACCCATGGCCTTCAGTTCCCACTGGCTGTGAAGTACGTGGCCACGGCGGCGTCAGACCTGTGACCAAGCAGAGGGTGCTAAGAACCCCTGGAGCCGGAGAGGCCCCCATTTCAATCTGAGCCTGGCAACGTTGAACGCGAGAACTTTATCTACCGAGGCGAATCTAGAGGTGTTGTTCGAGGAATTAGAGCGCAATAAATGGGATATCATAGGGCTTATCAAGGTTAGGAGGACAGGTAAACCTCTTACGGTGCTTAAAAATAGGCATGCGCTTTGTTACCGAGGTATAGTGAACAGAAGAAAACTGGGAGTGGGATTTCTAGGGCATAAACGCATAGCTGGAAATCTAGACGAATACAATAGCGTTAACGAAAGGGTAGCAGGTCTTGTGATTACGCTAATAAGAGGTAAAAACTGAAGGTGGTCCAGTGCTGCGCGACCTAGATCCAGCTATGACGACTAACTAGTTCAACGCTTCTACGAACATGTGGAATCGGCAATCGGTAAAGTAAAATCCCAGTATACCGTAGCTACGGGAGACCTAAATGCTAAAGTAAGCAACAATTACTCTGGTGACAAGACAGTTGAAAATTATGGTTTGATCTGTAGAAATAGAAGGGGAGACCCGCTAGTCGAGTTCGTAGAACGGAATAATCTACGCAGATGAATACCTCCTTCTGCAAATGGGAGAGTTAGAAGTGGACGCGGAGGAGCCCAACTGGGGAGCATAAAAGTAAAATAGACTTCATATTATGCGATAACCCTGGCGTCATGAAGGATATGGAAGTGCTCGGAAGGGTAAGGTGTAGTGACCACCCTATTAATTAGGCTAGATTTGAGGAGGGCCCGTAACAAGCTAGTACAAAAGGAGCCGAGGAATGAGGTAATATTAAGACATAAATTTTAAGAATTCAAAACCACGTTGCAGAACCGATATTCAGCTCTTACCGAGGAAGCAGAGTTTACGGTACAAGAAGTTAGCACAAACCTTACGCGCATTATCACGGAGTGGGCAGTAGTAGTCTGGGGCACGACGGCTAGACAGGATACTGGTAAAGTTTCCCAGGAGACGAAATATCTAATTAAGAAACGGCAAACCATGACAATCTCCACCCGAACTGCCAGAAGAGAACTAGCGGAGCTTTGGAAGGTAATCACTAAGCTTAAGACAGCTGACATACGGAAGTATATTATGGAGAGGCTCGAATACCCTGTAAAGAACGGAGGTAGCCTGAAAGCAGTGAAGAGGCGTCTTGGCGTGGGGAAAAATCAGATGTATGCAATTAAAGACAACCAAGGCAATGTCATCACAAATAGGGAAAAATAGCCACAGTAGCCGAGTACTTCTATAGAAATTTGTACAGTAGCCGGGACATCCAGGCGAAGGCCGAACGAGGAATTAGTTCAGAGGAGATAGAAATTTCACCAGTAACGACAAAAGAAGTAACGAAGGCTTTGAAAGAAATGAAACGGGGCAAAGCACCTGGTGAAGATCAGATAACAGCAGACCTCTTGATAGCAGCATGAACACCATCAAGTTTACTGCTGTCCATTGCGGGCGAAGTCCTTATGGCTAAGTGGAACACACAACAGTTTTCTAACACTCGTCTTTACTCGCTCGACCCCGATTGGCAGTGCCACCTACCTACTAACATGCCATGATCGGACGTCACCCTACTTTGTCGCCTGTGACTAGGTGTTTCCTTCACCAGTGTTTAGTCCTTCAGCATTCGCATGGCCTACAGCCCTGTCTGTGATGTGCGCGCCGCGGAAGCTGTGCATTTGTGATAGATTCATAATTCCGAGGCAACAGCTCTCCAGCACACTTCACCGACTCGACGACCATTAGAGCACCGACTATTCTGTGTCAAGGCGTCCGTAACATGCCGAAAATGCTACAAAACCCTATTTCGCTTTTTGAAGGAGACGGGCCTAAGAGAAAGATTGCAGGGAAATTACTACAGTGATGCGTTCTCAGATGGCCAATTTTATTTAGCAGAATACTGCCTTAGATTTGTGCATTTTTTGTTTTGTGTGCGTGCTTTACACTGATTTTTTAGTTGCCATGGCCATTCTTTGTGTTTTTCTAATTTTCTTCTTTTTTCTTCTTTTTAATATCTGCCGTGGTCTTTTCGTTCCCTTTCATTTGCCGTTTCCCTGGTCCCCTGAGTAGGGCAGCCAACCGGAGAGTACCCTGGTTAACCTCCCTGCTTCCCTGTACTGTTCCTTCCTTCCTTCCTCGAAGGAGTGGTGCGGTGGATTGAACGAAACAACGTAATCGGATTCGTGCCCTTGGCGGTAACCAAGGTATGCTTGAAAATAACTGAGTCAGAACAGTAATTGACGACTCCGAAAATAAGCTGACCGCTCAGCTGTGCAAATAGAATCTAGTACGTGGGTTGCTATAAAATCTTGTTTTATGCAACCTCCACCTTTGTCGGTGCCGCAGCACGTTAGTGCAGTTTCTTGCAACAAATAAAATAGTGGTAATCTTTGAGTGCTGACCGAATTACCCCTAGCAAAATCCATGAGCGCGTTCTGGATCGATTTCTATGCGCATCGTAGTAAATAGACCGTTTGTGTACAGCCACGTGACACGAACCTCTTGCCCGCAAATCAAATACACTCAGTCACTTTGTTTCTCTTGTCATTAACTATCCCGAATAAACTTCTGACAAAGACTCTCGTAATAGTTTTGTGTGCACGGTTGTGGTGTCGTAATTTGCTCCCAAGAAAAACTAAACTTGAAACCCATCCTCCTATATTAGTATCCCTAGTAATGAAGTAATTACGAAACAACTCTGCACTGTTGCATTTTAACATCTATCATTTGTTACTCACTTAGCCCTGTTCGAGCACCAGGGCACGTATTTACTGAAAACAAGCAAGAAACATTGAAGAACGTTCAATGGTCCCTCTACGTGGACGTAATGTGAGCGAGAGTGCCTTCATTTTTGCCTGCAATAAAAACGTAGTTATCAGTCACCTAACTCCATGTCTGAATTCGAATGAATGATATCAAACAGCACTAGAGAACTAATAACGCCCCCACCGACGCCTCCAAGCACAATTGCCAGTTATTTTTCCTGGCTGTAACATCGGCCGGCCGCGGCTAATCGCAAACAATTTCTGTGGCATGATAGAGAAATTTTCGGAAGTGGTGTGGAACTAATGCATTATTTTTGCTCAGAATCTCGATTTTACGTTTGAGGCTTTCGATAAAATTGGTATAACTGTAGTTGGGCCAAAGCAGATTCCTAATGAAGCAAACTTGAATTTTCTTGTTATGGCGTCTTTAACTATTGTGGCATTCTTTGGGCTGCACTATTTCGAAAAACAAACCTTGCTCTTTAATAAGAGAAGAAAATCTGCCGCTTCGCCAATGTACCGTATCAGGAAATTACATTTTCTCATAGATCTTAAGCCATCAGAGCAAAACGTCTAGTCGACTTCATGTTGCCTCATTTTCACTTTTCCTGAAACAAAACTATTAACCGATCTTTAATGTTTCAGAAAATCTTACCCTATAATACTACGGGCAGGCGCAGCCGCGACAGATGCCTTGTTCCACATTGGTTCCAAATTATCTCACGAAATCTTTAAACAACTAACTCCATTTCATACGAAATACTTTAAAAGAAAAACCCATTCGGCTTTGCATTATCTTTGAAAGGCAACTGTGCCACGACTTCATGCATAACTCAGAATTCTTGTTATATTTACTGCGCTCTAGTAGTGCGCCTTTGCTTTATACACGTGCCTTTGTTGATTGGGGCTTTTAAATACAACACAATATGTCACCGCTAAAAAGGTTTCCTTATCCTAGTCATTATTTTAGTGATTTACAAGAAGCAGTTCCCCTTTAAAAAGTGTTTAAACGGCAGAGATGTACACTGAAAATTTGAAAAAACGCGGTTTGCTTTGTAGTGTGGCAACGCTGCAGGAACAGTACAGGTGGTGGCCAGTGTCTTTTCGACGAAGATCCGACTTCTCACATCACATGGATTTTCTTACTTGCCGCTGAAAGTTCACCGTGACTGGAAGGCATGGGTGGTTTCGTCCGCAGGCTGTCGCATCCCTCCGAAAGTGGGCCGCGCTAGCATGCTCTAGCACCCGCGCCAATTGACCGCGAATTCGCCGTCTGTACAGCTACATCTGTGCTTCCCCTTCAGGCGCGGACGCACGTGAACTGGCGACAGGAACACCCCGCGAGAGAGAATGCCACGAACGCTTACGGAGTTTTCTCGTAGGTCAAGCTGGGATACTCCGGGCCCTCCTCACGAGGCGCATGCTCACGTGCGCATGATATTTTTTATGGGAATTTTCCGAGCTCCTCACCTGGCTCAAGCCCTCGCGGAAGGCTGTAGGACGGCGGAAAATCATCCCGCGGAGCAAGCGTACGTGAGCTCTACTGCGCTGGCGTTTAGGGTTCAAACTAAAAGTTTAAACGGCTCTGGTGTTGAACGTTTTTTACTTTACATTTAAAAGTATTATAATTTACTCCTGATGGTTATTTTTTGATCATTTTTCACAAACATGTCAACGTACGAAGGATATTTTAATATCTACCTGAATAGAGCTACGCTAGGTTTGTGTGCGTGTTCGTAGCCCTTCATAAGTTCCTCTGAGTGTACTGGTACGTACGAACATTGAAGTACGATTTTAATTGGGTGCTTGGAACAATATTTTTTGCAAAAAAAGCTACTGGGCTATACTTTCAACGAGGAAATGAGGTGTACGAGTTGATGGCTTACAATTTTATTTGTGTTTTATTAGAAGTATTTATTACCGCGAGGTGTAAAATACTCCGAAGAAGAGTTTACTCACTGACTCACTTTATATCACAGTGGATCTTTTGGCCAGCAAAAACACAAAATACATTCGTTTCAAAAACTTCAGTTATTTTTAAGAACTGGTGCTCGTTTATAAATACTCTATACCGCGATCCGTTCTATGTTTTTATTTGGCAACTATCCTGATTTCCTGGTTGTGCTAGGTTGCTCAGAGTTTCGCAATTTGTTTTGTCGAAAGTTGAGACTGTTTGAGAATTGCCGCAGTGGTCTTCAAATATTTTGTCGCAGCAAGGGTCTGTCACGTTAGTCGTATTTGCTTTTACCCACTGGATGCACCTTGTCTGGTTCCGCTGGCTTTGACATATGTGTTCAGGTACGTTTTCTTCATAATCTGCAAAGAGGAAGAGGGTGAACGAGTCATCTTATTGTATAACAAAGTTTAAACGGTATATTTTATGCGTAGCCTTTTTTGCCAAGCACCCTGCAGCAAGGACCGTGTAATGTCCTGCATTTACACACAAAAGCGATTATCCGGGAAAGTTGCACGTGTAATTGTTAAACTACCCTAACCGGAAGTAACTCGTCGAAAAGTTTTGGAAAAATCAAACCCTCCATTTCTACAATGAAACCAAGCTCGCCGATGTTCTACCTGTAATTGTTATAACAGCGCAACTGGAGATAATTGGTCGAACGAATTTTTGAAAAAATAACAATAGCAATAAATGAAAATTACGAAAATGCTGAGCCCTTCCACGCTCTGCCTCTCATAAAAATTCATATTTTGTGGACGTTTAACCATAAATCGTTATAATAGAGTAAATGAAGAAAATCAGTCGAGCGATATTTCGAAAAAAAACGATAATAAATATATAACAAGCATATATACATATAACAAAAAGTACTAAAATTGCAGAAACTTTTAACGCCCTGCGTTTCCACAATAATGAATATTTAGTCAATGGCCCACCTATAAACTCTATATTAGCGTAAATGGAGATAATTGGAGATAACAAAACTTTGAGAAACTAAGAAATAGAAAAATTCGAAGAAATTACAAAAAACGGCCAGTCGTGTAACACCCTGCATTACAACAGTAGGGATTTTGCGGAAGTTTCACCTGTAATCGTTACAACAGCGTAATAGAGATAATTGGACGAGTACAATTTTGAAAAAAACATGAAAAAGCACAATTTTGAAAATGACTGATTATGAGATAACATGTAGTGACCTGCATTTCTACAATAACGCATTCGCCGAAGTTCCACCTGTAGTTGTTATAGTAGCGAAAATAGAGATAACTTGTATTAAAAAAATTAAATTGTAAAATAACAAAAAAATATAATAAATATGGGAAATACTCAACTCTGCAAGGTACTTTACTTTAAAAGATGCAGCAGACTTCGCGCATTAAACTCTTGCAATTGTTTCTAATCGCTTAAACAGAGATAATGGGTAGGACAGGATTTAGAAGAACCTAAAAAGAAAAGTGGCCTAAATGACTCACACTGAAGACTACTGGCATAAGAATCCTGCGCATTCGTAGACAATTCTTTCAATGCCTGCAATTTTTGTTATCCTACTTCTCAAATAAATAAATACAGCCAGCTAAAACATCGTATACTCTTCCACGATGTTTACTCTTCTAAAGTGCAAGTGGTGGTAAGTGTACGAACAATATATTGTTGTAGGTCACCACGTGAAGGTTGAAATTCGTAACAGAGGCATGCATTACCATCGCGTAGAAATACATTTTGCTTGACTTGTTGTATGGTATCCAGGAACAAAGCTGATGCAATTGTTTTATGTGGCGTTATTTGCGAATTTTAAACAGGAAACTTTTTTAGGAGCGAAACGCTTTGTAATAGGATAAAAAAATTATAATCATTCCGGTTTGGTTCCAGTTGTGTCAGGGGAACCCCAAGGTTCTGTACTAGCTGCGTTGTTTCTTTTTTTTTTCATTTTTATCAACGACTTATCCCCGTATTTAGAAAGCATAGTGAACGTATGCCACAAGGAAGCACTCGGATGAGCCAGCTCCCTCCGTAGCCGGTACCCGCTTAGAGCTTTTGGCTTAACATCGCGGCAAATTACTGATCGCCGCTTGCGCTACTGCCGCGCATCATTATCTATTCCCTGAATTTTCACCACTGCATCATCCCCTTTCTCGCATGCGTAACTTCGTTTGCGCCATTAGTTCCATTCGGGCAACCGGCAGCAAACTGTAACTGCACCTGCCGGCGTCGTTCTACGAGTAAGGCAGCGGCATTGTGCCGGCGCTGGCCACATCGTGCGCCGGCCGGGCCGGAGGGCCGTTGTGAGGTGAGTGGTGTGCGCATGAACGCGTCAGGGCGACAGGCGTATGTGCGGATGGTTGTTGCTCGCGGAAAGCGCTTTATTGTTTACAGTTTTATCAATTCCTCGCGTACGACGCGCGACATCGAACACCTGAGAAAAGCTATCGTAGTAGTCTGCAATGTTGGTCGTGAAAAGGCGCACTTAAGGAAGGTGGGAGCCAACTTAAGTAGCGCTTACTTTTTTGCCCGATAAGTTCGCGAAAACGCGCCCTTTGAGCATAAATTTAGTTCTTGAAACGCGTAAAGGCGCCGAAAAGTGTCCGAAGGGAAAAGTTCCGCTGAAGTTACGATTGTGAATAAGGGGGTTAGCTTACCAATTAAATGTTCCATTCAGGCTCTTTGCAGCCGACTGCATTCTCTACAACGAAGTAAAACACCCCGAATAACAGTTGCAACTAAAAAAGTCGTTAAAAAACATAGCCCAGTGGTGCGACGATTGGCAAATGAAGATCAACATCGACAAAACAGTGTGCATTTTAATTACCAAGAAAACTTCGAAATTAATTTTCTCGTACGCTTTAATAATGAGGAAATTCAAAGTGTAAACCACTATAAATACCTAGGCGTAAGGATATCTTCATATCTTGGCTGGACGGATCATGTCCGCTACGTCACAAAAAAAGCATGAAACAAATTATTTTTATCAAAAGGGAACTTTATTTTTCCACACACAAAACCAAGCTTCTGGCATATGTCACGTTCATGCACCCTTTCGTGGAATATGCAACTGTTGTCTGGTTCCCTCACAACGCATCTAACATTACAACTCTGGAGAGGGTTCAACGCAAAGCAGTGCGCTTTATCTACAACAGATATGGGCGCAGTGACTCGCCAACTGAACTATTACTGCTATTAAATCGGGCAGGGCTACCCACCCTTCCAAGGCGCGTACAGCTCCCTAGAATGAAGTTTCCATATCAGGTAATCCACAAATCATTGAGAATAAACCCTGACTGCTTCTTGACCTTTCGCGACGCTATACCGACAAAGCAACACCATTCTTGGGCGTCAGAAGAGTATTTAGCTATTAATAGCACTTTATTTATTCCTTTTTTCCACGCAGCATTGGGGAATGGAATTCATTAGGCCGTTATCAATCAAGAGCCAACCATTGAAAAATTTTTGCAACTTGCTGAAAAAAGTCTGCTAGATTGTGTGTATTGATGGATGGTGTTCATACTTACCTTGTATGTAATTTGGGTGCGTTATTACTGTGTGTATTCCCTGAATACCTTAAAATCTATCTAACGGGATGCTTGGTACATCTTGGTGTCTGTATTATTTGAGCATACATACTTGCTTTTTTGTTGTATTATTTTGATTATGCCTAGTATGAATGCGCCCTGTAGTAGTGCAATAATCTTCGTGCTTTGCCTGCGCAAGTTCCGCATCTTTTTTGTAACTTGGAATGTATATGCTAACTCCTGTAGTAATCCCCCTTGGGGATTGACAGTATTGTGTAAAAAATTGCTTTTGACCTCGCAGTTTTCTTAGCCTTCAGGGAAATGTCAGTACTTTGCAAGTTTTCACTCAGCATGCATGAAATTATCAAGTATCGTAATTAAGTGCTTGCGCATTTTGCTTCCAATGCTTCCATCATTCTAGATAGAACCCCAAGAATGGGAAATATAACGCGTCCGAACCAAAATTTATTGCTGTACTTTCGAGTTGCCAGGTGTGGTTCAGATTACTAAAACACTGTGCCAGATAATGTTTTACTGAACGACTTGAAAGCAGAGAAAAAGCCCTGCAGTCACCATGGTATAGGAAACCAAAGATCATAGATGGCTGTAACCGCCTTTTTGGGCTTGTTGTAAGAGGGGTTCACAGCTGTTGTGGGGTTTAGGGTTCACTCTGCGACCTAGCCCGAACTCAAGACTAAGCCACCATGCAAGGTCAGCGGAACTGCCCTATGCACCGCCGTCGGGGGTCGCGTTGGAGTGCCGCCAGAAAGGCACAACAACACTAGAAGAGCGAAAACCCACGTTTATTGCACTCCACTAACGTAAGCCGGGGGCGTCGCTCCACCTGACAAAGTTGCCTCGCCACATCAGCAGTAAGGAGTGAGGGGCACATAACAGGAAGCAAAATAGAAGCGGCCGTAATTACGCCTGCACCGCAGGACGTCCGGAGCTAAAAGCGGCCGAGTACGGCCGCCGGAGCTCGACGAGCTCCCCAGTTTTCCAGACAAACCGGTTACGTGGGAGGAAGCGGCGTGACGCACTTAACTCACGGTGTGAGCGGGCGGCCGCAGGGCGCCTGGGAAGGATCCCCGCTCTTGCCTCCACAGTTCCGACGACAAATGGGCAACATGCAGTTCACCCAATACCTATACCTAATGGCACGATTCCTGCTTGGAGATAGCAATCGATAATAAAAATCGGGTTGTAAATTCGAAAGGAAGTAGGCTTTCTAAATTAAAAGAATTAGGGACCACCTGTTGCATTTCGAAAGCTTCAATAAAAGCCGCAAAATTGGTATTTGTAAACCGATCTCAAAGGAGCACTGACACCAAACTCAGAGGCCTAAATCAATATGATTGGCTTCAGTAGATTGTACGGATGTGGTACAGAAAATTGTGCAGCGATTCCAGGCTGGAACCACGGAAAAAATTGATTTTAATTGTTCCGGCCGCGAGGTATTACAAATCAGCACCACTAGCGAAATCTCTATCGGCGTTACGATTTTGTCTTTCAGTATTTCTGCCAGGATCAGTTTGACCTTATATAGCCGTTTTCGGAACCGGAAACGATAGACTGCGCAACTGTTGCCGGTAGGCTCGTTTCGGCAGGAGGCGTGGGTGTGATTCCCGGGATACCTCTGTGAGGAAGTTTTCGACGTCTTTGCTCTTCAGTGCATGGCCCGCTCATGGTATCCCACTGCACTGGAGCCGAAACTATGTGATGTCGTGGCAAAGCGGCCCGTGCGCGTCGCCGAGCTCGCCACAGTTTTACTATGGCGACCTCACGGGATGCCAAGTACTTCTCAGCGGAAGCATGCCCCAACAAATCGACGGACGGCGCCAACATGGATTTCTTTCCACGTGAAGACACGGAGCGCAAAACGTGGGCTGAGCTCGTGAGCGCTGGCGGCTGCAAGAATTGGCCGCCGAAGCGCGCGACAGAATTTGCTCGCTACAATTCTTGGACACTTCTCGGACACTTCTGTCGCCGCACCACACGCCGCGATGCATGGTAGGGCCGTCGAACTGCGGCGCTTGGTCAGCTTAAGTTAGCATCCCGGCAGATATCTGATCGCCGCTTTTAAAATCAGCGTTGATCACACTCTTTAGCCCAATCTTTCACCCCACTCACACCTACTGTCTCGAATGTGGAACTTCTTTTTTAGCGATCAGATTGATTCGGAAAAATGGCAGAAGATGTTGCTCGTGCTTTCTGAGCCGGTTCCGGCCGCACCGACAAGAAAAAAACGGCAGCATCTCCACTCCGTGGATGATGGCGAGGGTGCGGAGTACGGGGACTCGAAATAACGTTCCAGTTGCGCCGAGAGTGACATCCGATTTGCGCCCCGACCGTCATTGGATTTGAGGGGTAAGTTGCACATTGATGATTCTTGATTGATTGTAGGGTTTAATGCGCCGACGCAACGCAGGCGATGAAGCGCGCCGTAGTGGAGGGCTCCGGATTAGTTTTGACCACCTGGGGATCTTTAACGGGCGCCGAAATCTCGTACACACGGGCATTTTTGGTTACATTGATTATTCTCTAAAGTAAACTGCAAATCACGCCGCAAAGAGAATTTCGCTTGATTTTCGCTTGATCGTGGTGTGCACACAGATGGACGCAGACCGACAGTGGTAGGTCCTAATGTACTCCGGATCGTTACAGACGAGGGAGTAAGCCGTTTGACTCTCGGTCACTAACTCGCGGTAGTAGCCCTATTGGAAAGACGACTGACACTAACTCTATCTGGTCTACCAGGCACAGGCTCGAATCCTGCCGGTGCCTTTCTGATTTTTTGCCGTTGTAAATGCTCGGTGCTCGGACGCGCACGGACATTCTGCGGACTTACGTTATTATGCACCTAATCACCCTTTGCGTCAAGCACGTTTCCCGCATCGTCTGCTACGATTTTACAAGGTCCGCACTCGCGCGCTCAGTCGACGTCTCTCAATCGCCAGACTTGAATGAGTCACTGCCACCCGCATTTTAGGTGCGGAGTACCTTAGGACCGCACAATGTCCGTTCGCGTCCATGCGCATAGCATTTACAATCGCAAAAAAATCACACAGGCGCCAGGAGGATTCGAGCCTGTGTCTGGTAGGCCAGATAGAGTTAGTGTCAGTCATCTTTCCCATTTTGCTACTGCCCTCAATTAGTACCCGAGCGTCAATCGGCTTACTCCCTCGTCTGTAACGGTGCGGAGTACCTTGGGCCTCCCAATTTCCCTCCGCGTTCATCCGTGCGCACACCACCATCAGGCGAAATTCGATTTGAGCCTTGAGTTGTAGTTTCGTCGAGGGAATAATCAAGGTGCAACTCACGGTTCAACCCGAATGTCGGTCGGGGCGCAAACCGGACGGCACTTGGGGCGCAACTAGGATGTTATTTCGAGTACCCCGTACTCCGCACTCTCGCCGTCGTTCACGGAATGGAGATTCTGCCATTTTGCGATGCACGTTAGCACCAGCAGTTTTGCAGCCATAAGATCATCACGTAATGCTGTCTCGCGTGTATTTGAATGGACATTTGGAGCGCCGATAGCGAAATTGAAACTGCTTGTAATAAATTCATTATAGTTATTTCTATGCTGCTAGCTGACCACTTTTGGTTCGATTTTGTAATGACTGGTTGAATGGGAATTCTTTACACCATCAAAAGCGAAAGTGAGAAATTTAGCGTCAGTACTCCTTTATACCGCTGCTTTCGCCGCGAAAGAAATTTTCGGCAGATGCACTCCAACAAGTGAAGGATTCCGGGTAACTCTTCAAATGCGTTGCAATGCTTGCCCTATAAAATTGCTTTTCCAAGCTTCATGTAAGTCCTTTTGCCCCAGTATAACCATACCTTGCAACCGGGAGTCGCTGATTCTACTGGGGAGGGGGTCAAAGTCTTCCTAGTGGAGTGGCCAGGGGCCCTCTCAAACAGCGTCGAACAGCTCCCAACCCGAGTTTAGGAATTATATCGGCCACGGAGTTATGGAACGCTGGATTGGAGTCCTGCTATACATTCCCAAGAAGGGTTACCTTACCTTTTCTGATAATCATAATATTTCTTTAAAGCAGCGTTGCTGAACTCACTGCAAGGCGTTCGGGAACTGTTTTTTTTGTGCCTCCACTGCCAGTTCTACAATAACTACACGAGCTGGAACGTTACGCTGGAGCAAGCCAGAGACCACGATATCTCCACCGCATGGGTGTCCGATGCTTGCACTAGGGTTTTTTTTTCTTAATCGCCATATTATTTCCAACAAACATGGTTCCTAAGAGAAAAAAATGTCCCCCTTTTTTTACGAAAACGTAAGCAGTGCTTCAAAATGCCGTCAGGATCAATTGGCCAATATATTCCGCTGATTTCGAATTGCTAACTGCATTTGTGTATCAGTGCACTCCTCTTGAAAGTAAATGTATTCTGGTGGATAAATATATATTCAATTGGCATTGATACGAAAGGGCTCAACCATTAGCTCGTTATATTCCGTCGGACTAAACACAGGTGCGCAAACATATCTTCGACGTATTTCAATTATGAACAAGAGCGTCAGAAGTTACATGGAAAGTCAATACTTAGCTTGATTTATTGCCTTCGCGAATCTTCATTCGTCGACAACACTTCCGTACTGCAGGCTAGGAACGCTAGCCTGCCATGATAAACCGCCCAGAACTGTATCGCTGCGCAGTCTCGACGAGTGCGCACGCACGGTACATGCCGAAATAAAGCAGGGGTCGTGCTGATTGCAAGCTGTTATCGACGCACATCGCATGTGTAAACCACCCGGGCAGTAAAATTTGTTGTATACGCTCTCATCGAAGTGCAAATAAATAGAAGCACCGTGATTTTTCGGCACTGGATGAGCCGGCCGTCACGTAAAAATGATTGTAATCCGGACCACTTTTGTTTCTTGTATTACAGCTTCAGTAACTTAACTGGTTGCTGGCGACACTTCCCCGAGGTATATGAAGCACTTTTTTTGCAAACAAATTCTTTGTAACTTCTTTCACAGAGCAGATATGCGGACAAGCCACTAAGCCACGCTAGCACTGCAAAATGTTGACTGAAAGCCGGTGGGAACGAAGGGTTCCCCGGCCAAAGTCCTACAGGTCCTCCTCGAACCCTACTTATTAGACAGTTTTAGCACTCAGTATGATGGCTATTCAACAATGGACCATATTCACACGATCAGTCAGGTTATAGAGAAGTACGCGGAGTTTACTGAAAACCTATATATAGCCTTCATAGACTATGAGAAAGCATTTGACTCGGTGGAAACCTCAGCAGTCATTTAGGCATTACGGAACCAGGGTGTAGAGGAGCATTATGTAAGAATACTAGAGGATAATTACAATGGGTCCACAGCTACCATTATCCCCCATGAGGAGAACAGTAAAATAGCTGTAAGAAAGGGCGTCATGCAAGGAGACACAATCTCTCTGGTGTTATTCACAGCATGTTTACAAGAAGTATTCAGCACACTGGATTGGGAACAGGTGGGAGTAGGGGTAATGAAGAATACCTCAGTGACCTCAGTGACCTCAGATTTGCTGATGACGTTGCTTTGTTAAGTAACTCGGGGGAGGAATTGCAAAGCAAGCTTACCGCACTGGAGAAACAGAGTAGAACCGTGCGCCTGAAAATCAGTATCCAGAAAACTAAAGTAATGATAAATAACCTCGGTACAGTAGAGCGGTTTGAGATAGGTTGCGAGACCTTGGAAGTGTAGGCGAATATATCTACTTAGGCCAAGTTGTGACGGCGGATCCGAACGATGAGGCAGAGATATTTAGAAGGATGCGAATGGAGTGAAGTGCATTGGGCAGGCATTCTCAGATAATGAATAGCAGCCTACCATTGTCCCTGAAGAAGAAAGTGTATGGCATCTGCATCTTACGGGTGCTCACCTGCCAGGCAGAAACTTGGAGGCTCACTGATAGGGTTCAACTTAAATTGAGGACGACTCAGCGCGCAATGGAACGAAAGATGATAGGCGTAACATTAAGGGACAAGAAGAGAGCGGAGTGGGTCAGGGAACAAACGCGTGTTAAAAACATATAAGTAGAAATTAAGAAGAAGAAAAACGGACGTGGGCAGGGCATGTAATGCGAAAGCAAGATGACCGTTGGTCATTAAGAGTAGCAGAGTGGATCCCTAGAAAAGGCAAGCGTAGCAGGGGCGGCAGAATTTAGATGGGCAGATGAGATGAAGAAGTTTGCGGGGATAAATTGGTCGCAGTCCGGGCAGGACCAAGGAAATTGGAGAAAAATAGGAGAGGCCTTTGCCCTTCAGTGGGCGCAAACAGGCTGGTGATGATGATGATGATGACAAACCGTTTTTTCCATAGTTACTGTGTTGAGTGGGACTCCACTGTGCCTGCACGCGTGGTAAGAGTGAGGAGTACACCCACCTCCCCCACCACCCGTAACCAAGGCGCAAGTATGGCCGGGCCGACCCACAAAACTAATCCGCCGTACCGCAACGAATGCGTAAGTGCACAGACGGGTCCCCGTCAAGACGGCCCGAGCGGAATAGACGGAGCATAGAGAACGCTAGAACTATCTTTTTTCTCGTTTCTCCGTATTTAGGTACCACCGCCTGACCACTGCTCTTGCAGGACCGCTTTTGGTGGATAGCAACATCACCGACTTTGCTCCGGGGTGGTTGTTTCTGCAGTTATTTTTTTATCACGGTTGAGGGTTCCTTCGCTGTTTTATTCTCTCCCGCGGAAACGATGCAACCGCCGTTAAACCAATACCTTGTTCAACTCCATCTAACGTATAGGGATTTCTCGAGGAGTTTAATTATGCTTTGCTCCTGGAGGGAACAACGCATCTTAGACCCCGCCTGTTTTAAGGTGGAATGAAACCACGTCGATAGGAATAGAGAAGCTGTTCCTCTCTCGAGGTAAGCCCACATTTCTTAGAGTGCGTTGTTTACCTAACGCTTCAAGCCTTCCGAGCGAACACCTTATCCACCGGGAGAAAAGAATGATTCAAATGGCTTTGTTTTAGGGGCGGAGTACCCCTCACGGGCTAGGGCTGTCGGCGTCTTCTGACGTCGTTGTCTCGTGTCGTGGCCACATGTAGTCACGGTAATAAAACACTGGGACACTCGTTTTCCATTGTTTCGAGCTAGAATGTTTCCTCTACGTGGGCAAAAGGCGTAATAAAGGAATACGTTTTGCGTAGCCGCAAGTTTAGAACCCGGGATTTGTAATATGAAGGAACCTCTGCAACCCCCTGGGCGGGATCCCAGCCGTAAGCACCTAACGTTCGTGAAAATAAAGTTTATTCATTCACTCATCACTCCACGCAAGAAACGTGCGTACTTATGCAGCACATGCTTACTGGGTATGCACAAATACATTTTAGAGACAATTGATGCCTGTGGTTATGAGCAAGACACACAGAGACAGATCTCTTTAATGTGAACTGGGTAGGCTTTGTCCTGCTAATGATTGGGCTTGCTAGACCGGATGCAGGATGACTTAAGTGATGAGTGGTAAATGCTGGGCATCACGGGTACAACAGTGAGAAGGCAAACAATAAACGTTGAAAACGGGATGCAAGAAATTGCTGGAAGCAAGGTTTAGACAGAGTGAAATTGGGTTGATAAGCGTTTACAATGGTTCAAGTGCGCAATCTGTTTTCGAAAAGTGGAAGTTAAAGGATTGAACCAGAAATAATTTATAGGTTTTGCGGGGACTACTTGCATCAAGCTAGAGGAAACAATCACAGTTATATTTCCCGGTACACCTTTTGATGCCGCTCCGTTACTATAGAGACTTCGTAAGGTAATTGGTGAGGCAAAAATGCCTGCAATATTTTCAGCTCTTGTCGTCATTTCTGTACAATCAAAATCAATTAATGAATTTGACATAGTACGGACTGCAATTTATTTATGATTTACCGTTCCGTACGGAAATTGCCTAAATGTTATTATAACTGTTTACCGGAAACCGCAATTGTTGTGGGTGTTAACAGGAGAGAATCTGATACAATATTGAACACATAGAAATAAGAAGGTAATAATTGTAACCTTTTGCAAGAGCTATAATACTTTGCAACCGCTTTTTTTTTATAATGCTTGTTGACTTACATAACTTCAAAATTACTTTAAGCATTTTGGAACCTTTGAGGAAAACGGTTTGTCATATCATCTATGTGTGTTAAGAAATTTGGGGGGGAACTTTCAGTTACAAATTATATGGCGGGCTGGGCTTGTGGTTTAGGCGTCGCACAACGCTACAGAGCTGCACGTAGCATACGAACCTTCCTTAGAGCGTCCGATAAAGATGACATCCACAACACTGCAGTTCGGTCCAGTATACAAAAAATTATAAGAAAACTTCGGGCCCTCTGAAATAAAATTACAGTCACACAATAATGAAATAAAATGAATAGTGCGCAAATAACTGCCAAAAAATCATAAAGATTGGGCTCTATCGTAACATGCACTGTATTCTGTGAATAGGGAAAATGTTCTTTACGTGTAATACTTGGGCGTTGTGACGATTTTTAACATGCATGCTCAGCGGGGGACGTCGTCGCTATGCAGATACAATGGTGATAGTCACACTTTGTTTGGTTGACATCAAAAAACATAGAAGTTATATTGGCAAATGCACATGCATGGCAACGCGATATCATAAGAGGTTCTAAATAACACACCCACACACACACACTCATACACACACACACACACATATATATATATATATATATTATTATCTATATATATGGTGATCAAAGCTAAGTGGAGGGTTTTTTAAACTTGGCGCTCAGATGTACGTCAAGAACACCTCTACAGCGAGGTTAGGCTCCCACGGGGACACATATTCTGAGCAGCCATGTTTGTTTTGAAACGTTCAACACATTCGTGTTTCTACGCAGTTTCATTTGGCAGAATTCTTCTAGCGCATCCTTACTCCCAGATTTCGAACTTCGAAGTTTGAGTGCCATTCGCACGATTGCGTACGCAAGACAGTGTGGTCTGGCGCAAAGCTCCTCTCTTTTGTAACGTGCCTGCTGTGTACGGTGTTTAGTTTGACAACGTGGTGGCGTCGTAGGCAAAAATAACTGGCACCCTTTCAGTCTTTGGGGTGGTTATCGCAGTATGCATTATTGGAAACCGCTGTCGGAACACAGCAGAAGGGCTGAGCTTTGCACCGGTCTTGAGTGTCTAGCAGGCGTAATGAAGCGAACCGCAATTCAACGTCGTGGTTGGACATCTCGGAGTACGGAGGCCATAGTAGAATTCTGGAAAATGCAAGCGACTAGAAATAGGACTGCGTCTAACATTTCCATTCAAACATGCCTGCTTAGTGCAGACACTAAACAGTTAATTATTCAATTTTAGCTCATTAAGGCACCGACCAAAATAGTTACCACATAATGCTGTGTCCCGCTGGGCGCATAACCTCTCTGTAGAGGTGGTTTTTAGGTATACCTAAGTGCCTAATTTTAAAATCCTGTCTGCCTAGTTTTAATCCATAGACACACAAACACACACACACACAAAGAAATATTGCCGCGAACCATACATTGGGTTTGTTTATTAGTGTTTTGCTTTTACCGCCCGGCTGCGCCGGTCTGTGTTATCTCTGCGCCAAGGGAAGCGCGTGTTCCATTCTTTCTTTCTTTGCCGCATGTGTTATCTGTTGTGATAGGGAGAGCATTCCGATCTAACCTGAACAGCCCAGAATAATCTTCTTGGATCTACTATGTTCTCGATGCGAATCGACGTTTCGAGAACCACGCGCGCCAAAAGATAAAAAGCCTGCAGTGCGGATGCCAGGGCATTCGATTCGACGACACTCGCCTGTGCAAGTCACTTTGTTGACCACTGCTTCGTCGCCTCTGTATTCTTTTGAGTTGTTAGGGGAGCACAAGTTCGCTCCAGTAAACGTGTTTCTCATTCAAGACAACTGCATCGTCCTTGTCTTCGCGACATCTGGTGGAGGTGCTGGGTACTAAGCCTTTATGCCCTCTACGACATCTCGAAGCCGCCAAGCCGGTCCAACCAGAGAAAGCCCCCGACTGCAAGGATTGCTACCCGAGTTCGGTCTTCTTCCAGAAGGGCCCAAGAGAAGGAACGCTGCAACCAACACCATGGTGCAAGAAACAATGTCGCCAATCATCCTGCAGCAGCCCCGAGAACCGCCATCCTTCCGGGGAGCCCCCGCTGAAGACCCCGAAGAATGGTTGGAGAAGCTGGAGCGCGTCCGCATCTTCAACAGGTGGGACGACGAAGAAACTTTCCGGCATGTCTTCTTTTACTTAGAAGATGCTGCTCGAACTTGGTTCGAGAACCATGAGAGCTCTTTGACCGACTGGACTCAATTCAAGAGGGAGTTCCTTAAGACCTTCACTACCATGGTGAGAAAAGAGCGAGCTGCGCTTTTGCTTGAAACTCGAACGCAGCACCCCAACGAAGGAGTCGTGATTTTCGTTGAGGAGATGAAGCGACTTTTTCGTCGTGCGGACCCTGAAATGACCGAGGAAAAGAAGCTCAGGTTTCTAATGCGAGAAGTGAAGCAAGAGCTTTTCGCTTGTCTAGTCCGTAACCCTCCGAAGACAGTGGCCGAATTCGCGTATGAGGCGGCCGCGATGGAGAAGACGCTGAAAATTCGAACGAGGCAGTACGACCGCCCTGTCAACGCGCTGTTCTCGGAGACCATCGGTGCTGCAAATGGAAGCTCCAATACATTGCGAGAGACCATCCGAGCAGTGGTCAGGGAGGAGCTTCGGAAGCTTTTTCCAACGACGCCGCAACCTCAAGTGGCTTCCCTGACCGACGTAATCCGAGAAGAAGTCCAAAACGCACTGGCAACTTCTACGCCGTTGGAAGCACCCCGCGAACCACAAGCCATGACCTACTCCTCGGCTGTTAGTCAACCCCGCCCTGCTCCAACCCATCGTCAAGAGGCCGAGCCATACCGCCGTCCAACGCCGCGCGCCCGACGCCCTGTAGACCAGTACCAGACGCCAAGGAAGACCGACGTGTGGCGAACGCCCGATAATCGCCCGCTGTGCTACCACTACGGAGAGGCCGACCACATATACCGTCGCTGTCCCTACAAGAGGCTCGGTTTGCGAGGGTTCTCCGTCGACGCCCCACGCCCCCGATACGGCCAGCGCCCTGCTGAGATCGAAGAATACCTCGCCAACACTAACCGAGGACCAGCCCGCTTCAACCGGTCACCGTCGCCCTACCCGTCTCAGTCACCGAACCGCCGCAGCACTGCTGACTTCTCACGTGGAAGGTCCCCCAGCCCACGCGGGGGAAACTAAAAGCAGCAACGTCGGGAGGTAAAGTTGCACAACGGCGGAAAAATGAAAACCCTCGAACGACGCAGCGACTCGCTGAAGACCATCATTCACGACATGCCCTCATCCCGACGACCCGACCTAAACATAACGAGACTCCTGAACACGACGACAGCTACACGGCGCGACACGTACCCGACCTGACCGAGACGTCCGTTGAGAAGACGACGACAACGACGATGCACACTGACCGACCGTCAACACGTACAAGCAGAGATACGACGCCCCGACGAACCTGGAACTCGAGGAAGGCTGCATCTGACGTCAAGGTGTCCATCGACGGCTTTGGCGTAGTCGCCCTCGTAGACACGGGAGCTGACTATTCGGTAATGAGCGGACCATTTGCGTCTAAACTGAAAAAGTTATGACCAGATTGGACGGTCCGCACATACGCACAGCAGGAGGCCACCACGTGACGCCAAGTGGAACCTGCACATCGCGCGTCACCATAGACGGCACAACGTACTCTGCGGCCTTCGTCATTCTGCCTAACTGCTCCCGCGACGTAATTCTTGGAATGGACTTTTTGATGGACAACGGTGCAATAATAGATCTGCAGACCAAGTGAATAACTTTTTCTACCAATCACTCCATGACGCCGGAACCGAACCCCGAACGACGGGCTGCTGTGAGGATTGCCGATGATCATGTCACCCTGCCACCCCGCGCAAGCTTGATGGTCGTAGTCTACTGTGAAGATGCTGCTCCTGACGTCGACGCTATCGTAGAGAGTGATCGAAGGGTGCTTCTCGACCGTGGTGTGTCGGTCGCAAGAGGCATTGCGCGCTTCAAGGAACACCAATCCCACATTCTGGTTACTAATTTCACCGAGGAGTACCAGCATTTAAACAAGGGCGCGGCAATTGCATTTCTCGAAGAAGCGCAAGACGCAAGTGACGTGATCGCGGTGGCCGACTTTGACCGCACACCCGTAGAAACCTTCAAGCTCCCGCAGCCCTTCGACGTGAATCCGGCGCTACCGCAAGAACAACGGAAAAAATTATTGGCTTTGCTGCGTCGCTATAGCGCATGTTTTTCGTCGAGCGCAAAACTACGTCAGACCCCTCTAGCGAAGCACCGAATAATAACCGAAGATGGAGCCCGACCTACCCGACAGTCACCGTACCGCGTCTCTTCACACGAACGGGAATCCATCCGGGCTCAAGTCGACGACATGCTCAGCGACGAGATTATACAGCCATTGAAAAGCCCCTGGGCTGCGCCCGTCGTACTCGTAAAGAAAAAAGACGGCACATTAAGGTTTTGTGTTGACTACCGGCGACTGAACAAAATCACGAAAAAGGACGTGTACCCCCTCCCCCGAATCGACGACGCCCTCGACCACCTCTGCCACGCGAAGTACTTCTCATCGATGGACCTGAAGACCTGCTACTGGCAAATTGAAGTGGACGAGAGAGACCGAGAGAAGACTGCATTTATAACCCCAGACGGCCTATACGAGTTTAAGGTGATGCCGTTTGGGCTGTGCACAGCACCAGCGACGTTTCACAGAGTCATGGACACTGTGCTAGCTGGCCTTAAGTGGCACACCTGCCTCGTATACCTCGACGACGTAGTGGTATTCGCCCGGACTTTCGACGAACACCTTGCAAGGTTGGAGTCTGTACTCGAGGCCATTCGTACGTCGGGGTTGACGCTGAAGCCTGAAAAGTGCCGATTCGCATACAGGGAACTCAAGTTCTTGGGCCATGTCGTCAACGCGGCGGGAGTCCTACCTGACCCGGCAAAAACTTCAGCCATTGCGAACTTCCCAAGGCCGAAAGACAAGAAGGGCGTGCGAAGATGTCTCGGGCTGTGCGCATACTACCGGCGATTCGTCGCAAACTTCGCACGCATTGCAGAGCCACTCACGCGCTTGACGAAAGATAGCACCCCTTTCAGCTGGGAAAGCGACCAAGAAAAAGCATTCTGCGAGCTGCAAAAACGCCTGCTAAGCCCGCCCGTGCTCGCTCATTTCGACGAAAATGCCGAAACGGAAATGCACACGGACGCCAGTGATATAGGCTTGGGTGCCGTCCTTGTCCAAAAGCAAAGCGGCTGCGAAAGGGTAATCGCCTATGCCAGCCGTGGTCTGTCGAAGGAGGAGAAAAACTATTCTGCCTCTGAGAAAGAGGGCCTGGCTATTATATGGGCGATTTCAAAATTTCGCCCATACGTGTATGGAAGGCCATTCAAGGTTGTAACAGACCACCATGCGCTGTGTTGGCTCGCCAATTTGAAGGACCCCTCCGGCCGTCTTGGGCGGCGGAGCTTGCGCCTGCAGGAGTTCGACGTTGCAGTCGTTTATAAATCCGGCAGGAAACACTCCGACGCCGACTGCCTGTCCCGCGCCCCCGTCGACCCACCACCACAAGACGCTGATGAAGACAGCGCGTTCTTCGGGATCGTGACGGAGAGAGACCTAGCCGCCCTGTAGCGTGCCGACCACGACTTACGCGTCATAATCGACTACCTCGAGGGATTCAACGTTGCCGTTCCTAGGACCTTCAAACGCAGCTTACCAGCATTCAGCCTCAGAAACTCCGTTCTCGTGAAGAAGAATTTCAGCCCCGGAACAAGAGCGAATTACCTCCTCGTCATCCCCGCAGACCTTCGTGACGAAATTTTGGAAGCGTGCCACGACGACGCGTCTTCTGGACATCTCGGCACAGCCCGCACTATTGGAAAAATCAAGGGGAGGTACTACTGGCCCGGCCTTACCTCTGACGTCACCCACTACGTCCGGAGCTGCCGTGACTGCCAGCGACGAAAAACGCCGCCGACAAGACCCGCCGTACTTCTGCAACCGATCGCCGTCCCTTCGAGACCATTTCAACAGATTGGAATGGACCTTTTAGTCCCGTTCCCTACGTCACGATCACAGAACAAGTGGATTGTCGTAGCGACAGACTACATGACGCGCTACGCAGAGACCGCCGCTCTTCCGAGGGGGACTGCACAAGAAGTGGCAAAGTTCTTTATAAGCCAAGTTGCGCTGCGACATGGAGCCCGGGAAGTCCTAATCACTGACCGCGGAACGGCATTTACTGCGGAGCTGATGCAAGGAGTATTACGCTACAGCAACACGGATCACCGAAGAACGACGGCGTACCACCCCCAAACGAACGGACTAACAGAACGTCTGAACAAGACAATCGCAGATATGCTGTCAATGTACTTTGACGTTGAACATAAGACTTGGGACGAAGTGCTCCCGTATGTCACGTTTGCGTACAATACGGCTATCCAGGAGACGACGCAGCTGACGCCGTTCGATCTTGTCTATGGTAGAAGGCCGACTACGATGCTCGACGCCATGCTTCCGCATGTAGAAGACGACGACCTCAACGCCGACGTCCACGGATATCTTCAACGTGCGGAGGAGGCCCGCCAGCTCGCTCGAGTTCGTATAACGGACCAGCAGCTGGTGGATGCGGGCTGCTACAACCTCCGACGCCGAGACGCCGAGTACCAACCAGGGGATCGTGTGTGGGTTTGGACTCCCATCCGACGACGCGGACTGAGTGAGAAGCTCCTGTGACGGTATTTCGGACCCTACCAGATTCTACGACGTGTTGGACAACTTACCTACGAAGTGATCCCCGATGGTGACTCCGGCACATCACGACAACGCACGCGGCCTGAAGTCGTCCACGTGGTTCGCTTAAAACCTTTCTACGAACGATGACGAACTTTTATTTTCATTTGTTCGGACTGTCGCTTATGTTAGCATCGGGTCGATGCACTCTTAGAGAGGGGTAATGCCGCGAACCATACATTGGGTTTGTTTATTTGTGTTTTGCTTTTACCGCCCGGCTGCGCCGGTCTGTGTTATCTCTGCGCCAAGGGAAGCGCGTGTTCCATTCTTTCTTTCTGTGCCGCATGTGTTATCTGTTGTGATAGGTAGAGGATTCCGATCTAACCTGAACAGCCCAGAATAATCTTCTTGGATCTACTATGTTCTCGATGCGAATCGACGTTTCGAGAACCACGCGCGCCAAAAGATAAAAAGCCTGCAGTGCGGATGCCGGGGCATTCGATTCGACGACACTCGCCTGTGCAATTAACTTTGTTGACCACTGCTTCGCCCCCTCTGTATTCTTTTGAGTTGTTAGGGGAGCACAAGTTCGCTCCAATAAACGTGTTTCTCATTCAAGACAACTGCATCGTCCTTGTCTTCGCGACAATATATATATATATATATATATATATATATATATATATATATATATAGCGAGAGAGCTCGTTAGGTAGCGAGAGAGCTCGTTTTTTCGATAGGATTATTGGCTGGGGGAGCCAATAATCCTATCGAAAAAACGAGCTCTCTCGCTACCTGCCCCAGCAACGTTATTGACATTTCCAAAACACTAACGGCCGACGAAAAAGGTTTTCTAGAACGAGGTCTAACTTTCTGTCCCACAAATAACATTGTGAATGAATACGAGTTACACAAAGGTCTCACTGAATTTTCTCGGAGAATGAGACTAAGCGAGTTTTTTTCGGAGAAGCAGGACCAACCTGACATTAACGAACGCACCCTCCACCCTCCTAGCACTTGGACTCCAGATGTAGATCAATCTCCAGAATTGGATCTGTACTTAAAATCAGTATCAAGAGAAATTTTGGCAACAACTAAGCGATCAAACAAGCGCAAGAACCTAACTCCGTCGGAAGAAGTTACCCTGAATTGCTTATCAGCCAGATCCGACATAGTCATAAAGCCAGCCGACAAAGGTGGCAGTGTAGTTGTTTTACCTATGGGAAAATACAAAGTTGAAGCTTATAGGCAGCTCGATAACCCTTGCCACTACAAGCCCTTAGATAACGATCCGAGCCAGGAATACAGCCTAAAAATCCTTCAGACCCTCACAGATCTACGATCTAGAGAATTAATAACGACTACTGACTTAAATTACATGAAACCGAATAATAAGCATGCCGGACGTTTTTACCTCCTCCCAAAAGTCCATAAAGTCCCCGTAGAATTATTGTTGACTGCCGACATTCCTGGCAGACCCATAGTTTCGAATAACAATACCCCAACCGAAGCACTATCTCTGTTTCTGAATCATCACCTATCCGAAATTCCGGCTCTTCTTCCTTCATTCGTTCAGGACACCCCCCACTTCCTCCGCATAATAGAAGAGATAAATATGGGCGGGCGCCTACCCAGTGGAACCCTCCTTGTTACTCTTGACGTTGCTGCATTGTATACAAGCATTCCGTTCGCCGAAGGAATTGAAGCGATTTCAAAATCTCTATCAGTGAACCCGCACCAACATGCACCAGAAGTGTACATAACTTTGTTAAAAATAGTTCTAACTCTAAATTATTTTGAATTTGACTCTTCTTACTTTTTGCAAGTTTTTGGAACTAGCATGGGTACTCCATTCGCACCGACCTATGCCAACTTTTTCATGGGGCAACTTGAAGCTACCCTATAAGCTCTTTTCCGCATAAACCTCAGGTTTACCTCCGCTACATAGACGACATCTTTATGATTTGGGAACACGGTCGCACGACTCTAGAAACGTTTATATCCCATCTCAATTCTTCGCATCCGACTATTAAATTCTCCTGCCAATATTCTGAAAAAGAAGTGAACTACCTAGATACTACCGTCATTCTAGACAACGGTAAACTTAAAACCACGCTTTTTAGAAAGCCAACAGACAGGCAGCAGTACCTAGATTATAAAAGCCATCACTCCAGACACTGCAAACAAGGGATTTTTGTAGGACAAGCCACTAGGCTTAGAAGAGTATGCAGTGATGACAGTGACTACGTAGAGCACCTAGACGAACTCAAGGCCACCCTTATGAACAGGAACCACCCCAAAAGCTCGCTCGATCAGGCGTACCAACGTGTGTCTAATCTCAAAAGGGATGACGTTCTCAACAAACAGCGGCAAAACGAAAGCGCCAGGCCACCTGCCCTAATAACTAAATTTTCAAACGCCCTCCCAAACGTAAACAATATACTGCGCAAATACTACCCCATTTTAGCCAGTAACGACCGACTTAAAAAGACTTTCCCGGAAGCACCAAGGGTTACCTACCGGAGAAACAGGAATCTAAAAGATATTTTAGTGCATGCTAAAACAGGGCCTTCAAAGCAACCAGTCATAGCCAGCTGCTCCCGCCCCAGATGCAAGACTTGTAGGCACCTGCAAACAAAGTGCGTTGTAAAAAGCACAGCCTGTAATTATGTCCACAAGATTAATTCAAGTTTTACGTACACTTCATCCAACATTGTGTATATGTTGGAATGCTCAATGTGCCACAAACAGTATATAGGCGAAACGAGCCAACCTATGAGCCTACGGCTTAATGGTCACCGAGCAGATACTCTTAGCAAATCCTCCATAGCTGTAGCGCAGCATTTCAACCAACCAGGCCACAATTTTGATGACCTTAAGTTATATATACTTCAGTCAAATTTTAAGTCTCCTAGGGACAGGAAATACCGAGAATCCTACTTAATTCACAAATTCAACTCCATGGAACCTGCTGGAATTAATGCGTCTAAGGGCAACTTGGAATCCTTGCGATATTCACCGGGAATGCAGCATTAGGCATTTTCGTGCATATACCTCATCCAAAGACTATGACCGTTCACTCTGCTCTGTACCTGGTCACATAATTTCTTTTCCCTTTTTTTTCATTCCTTAGCGTCTAGCTTAATACTCGCCCTCATCCCTCCAACCTTTGCTTTTGGCATTCAATTTTATTGATTTAATTTCTCCTGTTTTTTTTACTCCGCGTGGTCTTGTGCCCCGTACGTCACTAACTTTATCTTTTCGTTTTTGAGTTTCAGGACAGGCCTGTTCCAGGAATGTTGCCGTGGGTGACACGTGCCATTTCAGTTGCCGGGTCATTGCTATTTCTTTTGTGTGTGGGTTTATGTGGTTTCCCTCTCTGTTTTGTTTTTTTCTTTTTTCTCGTTTTTTTTCTTTTTTTCTTGACCTAGTTAGTTTCCCCCCCGTCTCTATCTTTTCTTTTGACCGGAGGCTTGCAGAGAGTTTCTGATAAGGACCCCACCCTCACCGCCTGGTCTGCTTCCGGCGGTTCTGAGATCCTTTCCCTATACCCCGCGGCGGGTCAATAAGCACCCTCTCATCCTGTCTGTCCAAAAATTCTACGAATATCAACCACCAGCTGACTTCCGTGTGACCTACTTCGCGGCTTAAACTAGACAACCTTCTTGAGCCCTCAATCTCTCCCCCGACACACTCCGAAACCAATCAGCTTGCTCAATTTCCCTTCCACCTTTCCCTCTCCTTTCACCAGGGGTCCTACCCCTATATAAACCCTGCCTGCCAGGCGAGAGATTGCCCTGAGGAAAGCAAGTTCTCTTTGCTGAAACGTAGGCCACAATCGTGCTTTTACCTTGTTCGAAGTTTTTCTTCTCTTGTATATATATATATATTTATATATATATATATATATATATATACAGAAAGAAATGCCGGCAGTCTACAACGCCAAAGAAGGCATAGGGGAAGGTTAGACTATTTTTTTACAGTTAGTGACGTTACATTATTATTAATATTTATTAATCAGGTGAGAAAGAAAGACAGAAAAACACGCGCCCAGAGTGGGGACCGAACCCACGCCTTTCGATTAGATCTCGAATGCCTTACCAATTCGGCTATCTGGGCGACTGTGTTCTGCTTCACTTTCTGGGGTATTTATCTTTACTACAACTGTATATGACGCTTGAGGGTGGTAGCCAGCGCCACTCTGACTACAGTTCTCTCAAGCGTCATATACAGTTGTAGTAAATATAAATACCCCAGAAAGTGAAGCAGAACACACTCGCCCAGATAGCCGAATTGGTAAGGCATTCGACATCTAATCGAAAGGCGTGGGTTCGGTCCCCACTCTGGGCGTGTGTTTTTCTTTCTTTCTTTCTCACGTAATTAATAAACATTAATAATAATGTAACGTCACTAACTGTAAAAAAATAGTCTAACCTTCCCCTATGCCTTCTTTGGCGTTGTAGACTGCCGGCATTTCTTTCTGTATTTCCTAACGAGCCCCTCATTTCCAAACCGTATATATATATATATATATATATAGATATATATATATATATCTAGATATAGATATATATATATATATATATATCTAGATATATATATATATGTATATATATATATATATATATATCTAGAAAGTAGACGTACGCTCTTCGCAGGCTTTATTTCCAACATTTCGACCTGAGACAGGTCTTCCTCAGGAATGAAAGCTTTGGGAGAAATCGTTATGGACTCAGAGTGGGGGTGGCGCCCCGAAACACAAGCCACATGGGAAACATACACACAAACGATCACACACACCATACAGAGCTTATTCTGCCAAAGGCAAGCGAAAAAGACCCAAAAAAAGGCGAAAGAACGAGTGGGGAAACAAGTTGGCAAGGAGGAGGCAAGAAAGAGGCAAGGAGGAACACACTGTATGAAGGCGAGTGGTGGGGATAACAGGAAATGCGACGAGTTCATGGGTGGCGAAAGGCCGAAAAACATCCGGTGTCACCGAGAGTCGAGCTGCCTGAGGTCGAAACGTTGGAAATAAAGTTTCCGAAGAGCATACATCTAGTTACAGGCCGAAAAACATCCGGTGTCACCGAGAGTCGAGCTGCCTGAGGTCGAAACGTTGGAAATAAAGTCTCCGAAGAGCGTACATCTACTTTGTGCGCATTCCTGCAGCAACTAAGGACTCTACTTCACCACTTTTTCTAAATTGTCTGCCACGTGCGCCTCTTCGAGACTCATCTGGAAATTCCCTTCTCATGCCGCCACGTGCAATATCGTTGGGGATTCGCAAACCAAATATTTACACAAGAACTTCAACCCATCTAGTCCTTATTCAACAGCGTTTATCACGCTACCGGGAGCCGGCATCCGCGACGTTGTGAACTTGTTGGACTTCGTGCCACGAGGTGTGACAGAACTCATCCTACACGTTGGGACAAACGACGTAGCCAACACAAACGGCCAAGTCGCGAAGGAGAGATACTCGAATCTTCTCGACCACATTGCAATGGAAAGACCTGATATCCAGGCAACATTATTAACTCTGCTGCTCCCACTGTCGCTAAACCGTCGACGGAACCCCCATGATTGGTGCGGTGCAGCGAGATTCAACAGAGAAGCTAACGCCTTCAACTGCCTCTTGGTCGAGTTGTGCAAAAACCGTGAAAATGTCTTTTTCTTTGAACACTGTCTGCATCACTTCCCCCCCAAAATGGTGCTGGCAGCCTATGGTCTACACCCCAGTTTTTGTGGTGTGTCGGTTATGGCGTGGAACTTGTACACCTTCCTCCTAAAACTCCTACGGCCTATGTTTGCAGACTGGCAGGATTATGCGTAACCATCACCTGCTCGTGAAACGCAACAGGAGCCTACGTTCGCACAGGCCACACTGCAAACTGAACCAAGTCGGCATTTGGACTTGGACTGGCCCCCACTAACCCGTGTGACTGCCCCGATTCCAGCTACCAGTCTTCGCCCTCACCACTCCCTTGTCGCAACGCCCTCCGGAGGTGCAACTGCCCTTCCTGACGGTCCAGCTCCACCACCGGAGGTACTTCCCCCACGCCGACAACGAAAGCAGAGTGCCAGCCCTGAAGCCCATAAAGTGGACCCGACACCAGTACCCGAGTAACCCTTCCTACGCCTCCGACGACGAAAGTGTTATAGCCCTTGCCCCACCGCTGAGTTCCGACGGGGAAATGGACGCACGTCACCCGAGTTATCCACAACGAGCACCCACCAGACAACACCGCAGCAACCCCTGTCGAGGATAGCACCGCAAGATTGCGCAGCGCTGCACACACTTTCCACGGGGGACAGTGAGGACGCTGTGAAAACTCCAGCTCCAAGGTACAACCTAAGGAAATGCCCTGGATCGGCGCGCCGAGTGCAGTGTGATTGACGTGTTGGCCCCGAGCCCCATCCGACTTCCTCTTCCTCTGGTGCCGTAACACTAAAATCCAAAGAATTCATATTAGTCAGGAAACTTGTAGACAAGCGCGTACGCCATGACCTTCATGTTCGTACCCTTTAAACATATATTCTTGAAGGTATTCTACCAAAAGGGCTTCGTATTTCACTGCCTCCTTCAATGAAGAACCTATCTAACGAGAATGTAGAAAAATGGAATCGAATACTAAATACCGCTTCTCTAGAATTACTCCAGGTCACAATGAAGCACTCTGAAAAAATATTAACGTCACTTGTGGGAGAGGAACGTGGAGTCTGGGAAAGTGCCTTAGTTTCACCGCCGGAACTCGAGGAGCTGAATTTGTTTGAGGCCAAAAAAACCTTCGAGGTTTCAAAAACAACTTAAAAAATCTCGCCAGGGATAATGTCCCGGGGCATGGCAGGTAGTATGCGTGGGGCGTCAGACAACAACCGTGTCTGCCTCTTGTGTGTGCGGTTGGCGGCGAGGAGGGTGTTGGCAGCATGCCGGGGGAACCACGGCTAGGGGTTGAAGGCGGCAATGGGGGCGGACAAGTCGTTAATTTTTCAAGAAAAAATTACGCGCCACTGAGATATCTGTTCTGTCCCTGGGTCTCACATTTTGCCCGAGCAACGGGTAGTACTCAGAATTAACACTCCTGAAAGATATAGATAATTTTGCTCGTACTCTGCGTTTACGAGAGTACTTGTTCGATAGAAGTGATGGCGAGAACGCCATACCTTCTTTCGTCGCCAAGCACCACTGGACCCCCAGTGCACAAAGAGAGGAAAATCTCGACTTGTATATTCGTGCAGTTCGGAGAGACGTTTTCCAGGCATACCGATCACGCTGAACCCGTCATCACATCACAAAAAACGAACAGGATGCTCTTAATGCATTGAGTAACCGACAGGACATTGTTATAAAAAAAAAGGTTCCTGCGTTTTTGCAGCCGCCCCATTTCATAGGGCCGATTTCCCGTGCAAGCCGGGTGAACTTCCCAAGCGTTGTAGTGCCACACAAGGGCCGAGCGCCAGGCCGGGGTGTCGCTTGTACCTATTTTACCGGTAGGTGCCCGGCGCTACCAAGGAACACGAATTCACATGGTGCCTTCCACAGCCACGATGGACGCTCAACTCGCTACCGCCTGTGGGAGGACAAGCCGCCAGACTCTTTCACCCCCGGAAATGGCGCAACGCGGCATGATGGCCGGGGGCCCCGCCAGATGGACAAGGGTCAGGGGCCCCTCGATAGGGTAAAGGCAGCTTTCTAGACGTGGATTCCCCTTTCAAGGGTCCGCACTCGGCCAGGGACGCCTGTACCCAATAGAGAAACCGGTGGGTGCCCGGCGGCACCAGGATTCGAACCCAGTACTTTCCGCATACCAGAAGAGTGCAGCGGTGGCTCATAGGTACAGCACTCGCCTCGTATGCGGAAGATACTGGGTTCGAAACCTGGTGCCGCCGGGCACTCACCGGTTTCTTTAATGGGTACAGGCGTCCCTGGTCGAGTGCGGACCCTTGAAAGGGGAATCCACGTCTAGAAAGCTGCCTTTACCCTATCGAGGGGCCCCTGACCCTTGTCCATCTGGCGGGGCCCCCGGCGATCATGCCGCGTTGCGCCATTGCCGGGGGTGAAAGAGTCTGGCGGCTTGTCCTCCCACAGGCGGTAGCAAGTTGAGCGTCCATCGTGACTGTGGAAGGCACCATGTGAATTCGTGTTCCTTGGTAGCGCCGGGCACCTACCGGTAAAATAGGTACAAGCGACATCCCGGCCTGGCGCTCGGCCCTTGTGTGGCACTACAACGCTTGGGAAGTTCACCCGGCTTGCACGGGAAATCGCCCCTATGGAATGGGGCGGCTGCAAAAACGCAGGAACTTTTTTTGTCGCACGTCAGCTGACAAGGGCGGGATTATTATTGTCGACCGGAATGATTACGTTAAAGAAGGGGATCGGCAATTAGGCGACCGAAAATTCTATAAGCCCTTTCTATCAGACCCTAGTAAAGAACACAAAAAAAATGTAAATAACGTGCTGGAGCCCGAGAAATTGATAGAAAACTTGCCACGGCACTCACATCGGGTCACCCATTGGTTGGCCGCTTTCAAATGCTTCCAAAATTACACAAAATTGGAAATCCCGACGGCCCAATTACATCGGGAATAGGCACCATCACAGAGCCAATTTCAAGTTATATAGATTACCTCATTCGCGATGTACCCCCTCAATTTCCGTCATACTCACGGGACACAAACCATTTTCTCCAAGAAATCTATGGCATGGTTCTGCTGGACAGGGCATTTCTACTAACATTGGACGTGACCACCCTTTACAGCAACGTACCGCACAGCGATGGAATCAATGCCCTCATTCAGTCGTACAATGAACACCGCGAAGAAGTCTCTCAAGCCCGAGGGTTGTTGAGGTATTAACGCACCTCGTACTAGAAATCAACAGTTTTAAATTGGAAAACAAATACTTTCTCGAAACAAGTGGTACTGCGATGGGAACAAAAATGGCGCCCTATTATGTCACATTATTCATGCACAATATTGAAACCAAATTCCTCTCTACTTCAGAGAGTTACCTGCATTGTACAAGCGATTCCTTGACGACATTTTCATGATCTGGACAGACAGTGAGCAATGACTAATGGCCTTTATAGAAGAATTCAACACAGTTCTTCCTAATATCTCATTCACCTACGAGTACTCTCGCACCGAAATTAGTTTCTTGGACGTTAAGGTTCATGTGCGGGCGGGGTCACTGGAGACGAGTGTGTACAGGAAACCTACAGACCGCCAACAGTACCTGCACTTCAACAGCTTCCACCGACGCCATTGCTGAACGGCTATCCCTTATTCCCAGGCACATAAATTTAGAAGAATTTGCTCCAGCGATGAAGACTTTTGTTCGAATGCCAGCCGAATGCGGGGCGTCCTCGTCAAACAGCGTTACCCGCCGGCCCTTGTTGACGACGCCATTTCTAGGGCGGCAAGTTGAAATCGTAACACGGGGGTCGCACGTCAATGATGGGAATATTTCCCGCGCTAATTTAGTCTTCACTTTTACTAGTAGCCCGCCAAACGTCAATAAAATTTAAAGAAAGCACATCAACATTCTCCAGACGAGCGAGCGACTTTCCAAAATTTTCAGTGATCCTCTGCGTGTAATGTACAGGCGCGCAAAAGGCATAGGGGACTGTCTTGTTCATGCCAAAGACGGGGACGCCCAGCAATAAGGCTGCCGACCGTGTGGCAAAAACAGATGTTTGGTGTGTAAACACGCGCAGACCGTGAGGGTGGCAATTAGCACACATTCGGACTTCCGATATTCTATACGTGGGTCATTTGCTTGTGACTCGTCCAATTTGGTTCACTTATTGGAGTGTGGCGGATGTAATATGCAGTACATAGGACAGACGGATGGACTTTTTCGAATGCGGTTTAACAATCACCGCTATCACACTAAGGCACTCCCAAACCTTCCCTTGTCCAGACACCTAGCGATGCAAAATCACTCTTCGATGACATTAAAGTAACGTTTCTACGGAGCACTTTTTCTAGCTGTAGGGACCGAGAACAATGTGAGTCTTACTTAATCTACAAATTTAATACCCTAAAGGGGGGTCTCAATCAGAGTCCTGGAACTATGACTGTAATTCGTACTCTGCATGGCCATTGAAGCATTGTGACCCCGGGACATACGAGACCTTGTAGTTTTGTTGTCCTTTTGCTATGCTCACAATAAGCCCTTCGTGTGCATCAGCCTTTCCCGCGCAGGGCATTGCACGGTCTGAGGTTTACAGGCCGCCTGTTGCTGCAGGTGTGAGGTTGTACATTGTAACACTAACAATCCACCGTTACGTTCCGCAGCCACTATAATTATCTCGTCCTCTCCCGACCCCTACGAACACTTCTCTTCCCGCCCCCGCTATTTTTTTATTTTTCTTCTCTCTTATTTCCTTGTCTCAACGCTTAGCAAGCATAACACGCCTCATTAATAGCCAGATTGTACCCATTGCCTGTTTATGTCACCATATATACATACATTTCACACCGACATACATTTCACACCGCACCGGCCATCCACTTCAAGTGTCCCGTTATCGTACCAGAACTGTCACCTTTTCCGCTTCTTTTTTTCCCCGTGCAGCCAAAGATTGGAATGACCTTCCCTGCTCCATTGTTTCAACCACCTGCCCATTAAATTTCATAGCAAATGTCAGTAGTCACCTGTGTTCATAGAACTAATGCGTTCAAATGTGTATTTTTCTGTATATCCACCCCTTATGTAATACCCCCCAGTGGGGTCCTTAAGGAAATAAAAATGAATGAATGAATGAATGAATATGTCATTCCGATTTGATCCTTGAGAAATGTGAAATGGAATATTGACGCTTTTAACTCCAACCGAGCGTGTAAGGAGTATTTTATTTTGGTGTCTGTTGTGGCCTATGCCTCGGGTGTCTTGTATTCCCATTGTGATCCCCAATGCTGGTGTTCACGGAGTGCGCGCGTCCTTCCTGTCTTTTCACTCGTGTTTTGCTTTGCTTCTCTTTTTCATTGTTTCCCTCTTTTTTCTATTTTTTGGTTGCCCCTGAGGCACGGCACATACCTACGGTCGCCTCTCTCTTCTTGTTTTCATGTTTTTACAAATTGCCACGCTCCGCGATATTTTCCATTGGGCCCAGGGGTCCACGCGTGCCGGCGACAGGCCGATTGCCGTGCATTGACCTGGCGTGACACGACGAGAGAGAGAGAGAGAAATTGTTTATTAATATGACGATATTTACAGGGCGAAGTTTTGCCTCTCGGTAGAGGGCACAGGTATCGCCGGGGGAAGAAGGAGTGAGATGGAATTGTTAATTAAGTATGATAACAGGCTATGCACAGACTATGTACAAAAGGCTGTGTACAGACTATATACATACGCTCTCAGTTTACCTACAGCCTATTTACACGCACACGCACTCACACATACATAGCCACGCACATAAGAGGGCTAACAGGGGGTGTATGGCCGGTGAGATCTGGTTTTTACAGTTCATGGGCGGGTGTTCAGGCCTGACTCGTCGAGGTACGAGAGAAGCAGCCTGAATGCCTCCCGGTGCAGCATGAAGGGCCCCCTAGGACGCAGGATGTCATCTGCGGTGCTTGATGGTAGCCCCAGCCGCCGGTATCCAGACACCACTTTGTTCCGGGCACCAGCGTACGCAGGGCAGGAGCGGAGGACGTGATCCAGTGTCTCGGGGTCGGGGCAGTGGGCACAGGTGGGTGTGGCCTTGCGGCCCTGCCTGTGGAGGCGTGCTGCTGTGTTGTAGCAGCCGGTCCGGAGGCGGAGGAGGAGGGACCACTCAGTCTGGGTTATCCCTCTGGTGGGGAGGAGTGCGGGGCCTCGCCGGTGGCCACTGGTTTGCAGGGGTGGCAGGCGGCCATCTCACGCCTGATGACGTCCCTGGCAACATCATAGCGCACCAGGGACGCGGAAACTGGGGCCGTTGGGGAGTGGTGGGATGCTTTGGCTAAATCGTCTGCAGCCTCGTTCCCCGGTATACAGACGTGGGCAGGAAGCCACTGATGTCGGGGGTGCAGCCTTGTTTCTGTAGGTGGCGCAGCTTGGCAACCAGGGATATCTCGAGGTGGCCACCTCGCCCCCGTGGTGCAGATGCCTCCCTTAGGCGAAGTAGCGCCGGCCGGGAGTCGCAGAAGATGGTGGCCGCTGGCGGTGGGTCTTCTCGCAGCATGTCCGCGGCAAAGTGTAGGCCTGCCAGCTCGGCCGCTGTGGAGCTGGTGGGGAATGGCAGCTGGCATTGCCGATTAGCTCCCATGGCCGGGGCAGTGCAGGCAGCAGCACCTCGTCCCTCACTTGGAAGGACCGAGCCATCTCTGTGCACCAGCAGTTGTCCCGGCGGTTCCAGGTCTATGAGGGCAGCCGCTTCCTGGCGAATCCCGACCTCTGGCAGTCTCGCCCGGGACCCCACTCCTGGCAGCGTGGTATTTATGTCTAGGGGCGCAGCTGCCGGTGGCGGTGGGGGCAGAAGGCACGCCCTCTGAGGGACTTCGACATAGTCCTCGAATAGAGCGGCCATGCTGCCCATGCGGGATTGGCCTCACGAGTGGAGCCTGGCGAGGAGGTGGTCACCTCCAGGTGCTCGGTGCAGCTCGGTGCACATGTCGCAGCGCTGTCTGCGTGGCGAGCAGCTGGATGCGCCAGCTTCCAGTTTCCGTCAGGGTGCTGGCCACTGGGGAGTCTTGGGAGGCCGACGCAGCGCCGAAGGGCCTTTCGATGGGCCAGCTCCAGGGTCTTCCATTGGGCGTCCCTGAGGTTCACCAGGGGGAATGCGTAAAGAACACGCGAGACAGTGCAGGCTCTGTAGATCCGGAGCGCCCGCTGGAGCGAGCACCCTCTACCCTGTGCCACGACATGGTTGATGCCCCTAACGGCGCGGGTCATTTGGTCCAGTTGTGCCCCAACGGCGGACTTCCATGAGAGGGTTTCGTCGATGGCCAGGCCAAGGTAGACGACTTTGCGTGGACAGGGGAGGGGTCTTCCGTCGAGATGCAGTGGAGCAGTGCGTCGGACTTGAGCTGGGCGCGGCTGGATTGCGATGGCCTCCGTTTTGGCCTCGGAGAGTCTGTCTCTGACTCGTCAAGTGATTCGCCACTGCGTCGAGGGCCGCCTGTAGGGTTGCGCAAACCCGCCTTCCAAATTTGGTGGGGCCCCGGGTACAGAGTGCCACGTCGTCGGCATAAATGGCCATCTCTACCGGGTACTCCAGGGATTCCGGTTGACAGCTGGGTAGGTCCGCCATGGAAAGGTTGAAGAGTACTGGGATCAAGACGCTGCCCTGCGGGACACCAGTCCCCACTCCGCGATGGCCGCTCAGGGTCTTGACTACGCGTACACGCAGTTTGCGGTCTCTGAGAAAGCCACTTACGTAACTTCTGAGCCTTCCTTCTGCTCCCAGTCGGTCAAGATCATCGTGGATGGTCTGGTGCGGTAGCGTGTCAAAAGCTGACTTGACGTTCAGGAGCAGGAGGTACGCCGCTCTTTCTCGTGTCGGGCCTGCTCTAGAAACGACACCACATCCGCGAGGGCGTCATCGGTGCAGCAAGACCTTCGGAAGCCACTCTGCTTTTCATCAAGCGCATTTCGTAGCCCTGTTAGCCATTCTAGTCTGCCCAGGACCACCGTCTCCATGAGTTTCCCCATCGCTGAGGTCTGAGAGATGGGACGATACGAGGAAGGCTCGCTAGGTGGTTTGCCAGTCTTCAGCACTGCTCTCACAATAGCCGTCCTCCAGTCCTCAGGGATGGTGCCGGTCCTCCAGATATGGTTGAAAAAAGGTCCAGTAGTCGCAGCTGCTGGTCGGTGTCCACGTTTCGCAGCATGGCATAGGTGATGCCGTCGGCGCAGGGGGTGCTGTGCCCCCGGGGGCAGCGCCGCACAGCCGTCATGAGGTCAGCCAGTGTGATGTCTGCGTTGCAGGCCGCTTCTGCCCGAGGGTCAGCTGGTCTCCGTGCCGGCTCGGCGAGGGGGACTCTGTATGGTAGCAGCCTGCTCTCGTGTGGGCCAGCCTGAAGATAGTGGCCATAGGGACCTGCGTTGGAAGTGGGTGTATCGGGTTGGCGCAAGGGGCAAACTGCTCTGCAAGGAGCTCAGCCAGCTACTGCTCCCTTATCCCTGGCCCTATGGCCACTGAGTGTATTGGGCGCAGAGCGCAGACCGGCTGTGTGATAGAATTGAACAGCTTCCACGCCCGGGCAGGGTCCCGGCTGCTGTCAAGGGAGCAGCAGAGGCTTTGCCAGCATCTCTGGCGCTGCTGCCTGGCGTGCCGTCTGGCTGCTGCGTCTAGTAGTCTGAAGGTCGTCCAAAGGGCAGGGCTGTTGTGGCAGATGGCCTGCTTCTGGGCTCTGGTCCTGGCGGCCCGAAGGTTGAGTGCCTTAATATCAGGCATCGGCTTTCCCCGGGTCACTTCGGTGTAGGTAGTGTCAGCTTCAGTTCAGGGAGCAAGTTCCTTCAGCAGGGTGCTGTCGTCTGCTGTTTCCAGCCGTTCGCTCAGTTTTTGCCTGAAGATGGTCCAGTTGATCACTCTGCAGCGTCTGGTGTCAAAACGCCGGTACAGGGAGGACGGGGTGGAGTATTGGGAAATGGTCGGAGCACCAGGTATCGTTTGCCGTCTCCCAGTTGTAGGTACAGCGCTCGGACACCATTGCGAGGTCAATGCACGTCTGGCAGGCTGGGCGGACAAAGTTTGGGCTGCCAGTGTTGATTATCAGCAGTGCTGTAGCGACCAACGCATCTAGGATGTCCCTACCCCGTATGTTGCTCCGGCGACTTCCCCAGTGCTGGTGGTGGGCGTTGAAGTCCCCGCAGATAAGGCAGTCACGACCCAGAAGGCTCCGCAGTCGGCCCAGTTGGCTGGCGTCCCAAGGTTTTCCTGGCCTGATGTAAATACTGACAACCGAGGTGCATGTGCCGCCCATACGTACTGTAGCGCCGACGCACTCCATAGGGCCATGATTCATCATCATCATCATCATCACCAGCCTATCTACGCCCACTGCAGGGCAAAGGCCTCTCCCATTATTCTCCAATTACCTCGGTCCTGTGCCAACTGTGACCAATTTATTCCCGCAAACTTCTTGATCTCATCTGCCCATCTAACTTTCTGCCGCCCCCTGCAGCGCTTGCCTTCTCTAGGGATCCACTGTGTTACCCTTAATGACCAGCGGTTATCTTGCCTTCGCATTACATGCCCTGCCCACGTCCATTTCTTCTTCTTAATCTCTACTAATATGTCCTTAACACGTGTTTGTTCCCTGACCCACTCCGCTCTCTTCTTGCCCCTTAATGCTACACCTATCATTTTCCGCTCCATTGCCCGCTGAGTCGTTCTCAATTTACGTTGAACCCTCTTAGTGCGCCTCCAAGTTTCTGCCCCGTAGGTGAGTACCGGTAAGATGCAGCTGTAATACACTTTCTTCTTCAGCGACAATATGATTCATCCAGGGCCATGATACATCCAGGTTCAAAGCCAGGCTTGATAGGTCCCGTCTCACGTACAGGGCCGCCTGGGACGGTCCCTGTGGGTGACTGAGATCCAGGCAGGGGGTCGTAGTGCAGGACTCTAGCTCACACGAGGTGCGGCTGAGGTAGCCTACGTATCCAGGAAGCCGGAGTGGCTCCCCCCTCACCATAACCTCCTGCAGGGCCAGTACATCGAAGTCAGCCCGTAGGAGGCGGTCGGCCAGCTCCAAACTGCGTCTTCGTAGTGAGTGAACGTTCCACTGGATAACGCGTGGTCTTGGTCCGTTAGAGCTGGCCATGTGTCAGGGTGGAGGAGCCTGGCTCTGCCTGGGAGGCTGAGGCGGGCTGCAGGACGACGGATTGTAGTTTGGCGGAGTGAGGTCTGGAGGGCCACTCGTGAAACAGGTTGTGTAGCCCACACCAGCTCTGTCGTCACCCGTCGTGCATGTTGCCAACGGGGGCACTGAGGGTCATTGACAGAGTGGGGGCTACGGCAGTTTGTGCAGGTGGGAACTCTGGCCCCGCAGTCGACGGGCCGATGCGGTCCCCCACAGCGCGCACACCTCGCGGGGCGTGGGCAGGAGGCCGTCGCATGGTCCAACAGCCCGCAACGTTTGCACTGCAGAGGACGAGGGCGACAAGCTCTCACCCAGACAGGCCTCTTGAAGAGTCTCACTTGCTGTGGAGGGGACGGCCCGGCGAACTGCAGGCAAAGGGTACTCTGTCCGGCTCTCCCGGCGGAGATCAAAGGGACTGTCGTCTCGATCACAGCAAGGAGATCCGCTGTGGATATGTTCACATCAACGCCGTAGATGGTCCCGCGGCTGAAGTTGCGGCCGATGGGTTCTCGTGCGCGGACTGTCAAGCCACACAGCGAGGTCACATCCAGGAGTCTGGCGAGACACTCAGGAGATGAGGTATTGGTGGCCACCACAATTCCCTGAACGTTCACCCGCACCTCGAGCAGTCCCGCTATCACCGCGAGTTGACGCGAAATCGCGTCTGGGGATGCGGAGAGGAAAGAGGTACCTCCCGCTGGCCGAAACAAGACGGGCCCCGCAGTTTCCCTGGCCGGTAACAAAAGCGGTGTCTGCCGTTGACGGCGCCGCCGTCGCTTGCTCTGAATCTGCCAGGGGGCGGCCGCGCCGTCGTCTCCCTTGAATCTACGGCGATGGATTGGGGAGTCAGAGGTGGTGGGGTAGGAGTGGCGTCAGGCCTGGGCGCAGCCATGTTGCTTTCGTTCTGTCGTGCAGGGTGGGGTTCGGTGCCGTCGACAGCCGGCAGCACTTGTGTCGGCGTACGCCCGGTCGCAGTATGCTCGAGGGGAGCAGCGGCAGCCCGCGCCATCTCGATTGCTTCAAGACCACGGCGCAGCTCGGAGCGCCGCTGCTGTCGGCGCACGCGGGCCTCATGTGCTTCCTCGCATCGTCTGTTCTCCGCCATTTTTTCTGGGTCCTCTGCGTCACTCCCCGCGCGCACCGCAATGGCGGCGTAGCTGGGCCCCGTACCTTCTGTCTGGGTGATGAGGCGCGTTTGTGGCGCCGCGTGAGGGACTTTCTTGCTCGGGGGTGTTGTCCGTCGCCATACCGGTTTCCGGGCCGATTTTTCCTTCTTTGTCGCCCGCGGTAGCTTCGTCGCTGGGTCGGTTGGGATAGGGGTTGAGTCGCCCGTACGAGGTCATGTTTGGAAGCGTGTACCCCACGCTCCATCCCACGTCGCGTAAGAGATCATCCCGTGCCTCTGCTGCGAGATCAGCAAGGGAATCTCGGACTCGTTGTCGAAGGTCGCTCGCTGCCGGCCACTCCGTGGCTCAGGAAGCCACGAAGCGTCGTCAACGCAAGTACGGCCGTATGGGACTGCAGCAGCTTTCCGGCAGGGGAAACGGTGTGGGCTGCGACTGCTGAGTAGGCCAGTCATCACATGCCCGAGTGGAGGGGAACCGTCGCACATGTCGATGGTCCAATGCCCCGGCTAGGGCTAGCCGGGCCTGCAATGCGGGTGTAGCACGGCACGAAGACTCTGCCGGAGCGAAGTCACGGGGATCAGAACCACGAAGCGATGCCGTGTACAAAGGAAGGCGTCGGTAGGGAAGGGGACGCCTCAAATGGGCTCCCCCATTGGCTTTTGTGGGACCCCCCAAAGTTGCGGAGGCTGCCTGCACTTCAGATACAGTAATTGGCCCCGCTTGCATTCTTTACCTTGCCCCTGAAGAGGGTCGGTAGTTAATCCTTGTTACCGGTGACGCGCATGTAAAATCACTGCTCGTGGCAGCGTGAGCTTTGTAGTTATCCCCTCTCGGAGACACCGGATGTTTTTCGGCCTTTCGCCACCCATGAATTCGTCGCATTTCCTGTTATCCCCACCACTCGCGCTCATGCAGTGCGTTGCTCCTTGCCTTTTTCTTGCCTTCTTCTTGCCACCTTGTTTTCCCCCCGTTCTTTCGTCTTTTTTTTTCTTTCTTGAGGGTCTTTTTCGCTTGCCTTTGGCAGTATGAGCTCTGTATGGTGTGTGTGGTCGTTTGTGTGTTTGTTTCCCATGTGGCTTGTGTTTCAGGGCGCCGCCCCCACTCTGAGTCTAATTTTCCCAAAGCTTGCATTCCTGAGGAAGACCTGTCTCATGTCGAAAAGTAAAAAATAAGTCTCCGAAGAGCGTACTTCTTCGTTGTGTGTATTACTGCAGCAACTAAAGACTCTACTTCCCGACTATATTTTTATATATATATATATATATATATATATATGCCGGGCTGGACACGCTCTATGTAGGCGTAGGTCCCCAGGAGAGAACAGGAGAGGAAGTGGAATGTAGGAAACCGATTGATCTGCGCGTGCGCGGCGGGAGATATTGACGAGGAAAGAAGGTTTGAAAGTTTTAGTCACAAAGTTGGTTGGTGAGAGAAAAGTCAGGTGCGGAGGATACCCGTCGCGGTGGCTCAGTGGCTAAGGCGTTGCGCTGCTGAGCACGATGTCGCGGGTTCGATTCCCGGCAGCGGTGGCCGCTTTCTGATGGAGGCGAAAAGCAAAAACACCCGTGCGTACAAAATTTCAGCGCACGTAAAGATCGCCCAAATGGTCGAAATTAATCCGGAGCCTCCACTACCGCGAGCATCATCGCCTGCGTTGCGACGGCGCGTTAAACCATACAATCAATCAATCAAGTGAGGCCTATATTCCGTGAAATTCTTGGATGGAAAGGGTGAGAGGGTGTTTGTTGGCACGCCGCGTGGCCTACAGCAAGGTTCTCAGAAACGCCGGAAGCAGAACTGGTGGTAAGAGAAGTTCTTATCAAAAGGTATCTGCAAGCCCTGGGGAAAAGAAAAGGAAGGAAAGGGGGAAAACAACTACGTCAATAAAAAACCATGCGCACACACACAAAAGAGAGCAATGACGACACAACTAAAATGGCACGTTTCGCCAACAGCGACATTCTTGGTACAGGCCTTTTCTGAAACTCATAAACGAAGATATAAAGTTCCAAAGACGTACGGGGCACAATACAAAGCGAAGCAAAAAGACAGAAGAAAACACATAAAACATTAAACAAAACAATGAAATTCCGGAGCAAAGCTTGTAGAGATGCCTGTGCATAGTAAGCAGGAAGTTACGGAATGAAAACAAAAGTAATTACGTGACCACATAAGCAGCAGAGGGAGGGGCTCTTATTCTTAGCATAAGGTACAAGCAAGGCATTGCCTAATGCTGTATTCCCTGTGAACATCGCAATGATTCCAAGTTGCCCCTAGACGCATTATTCCAGCAGGTTCTACGAAGTTGAATTTCTCAATTTAATAGGATCCTCTGTTTTTTCTGTCACTAGGAAACTTAAAGTTTGAGTGAAGTATATACAACTTAAGGTCATCAAAATTGTGACCTGGTTGGTGGAAATGCTGCGCTACAGGTATGGAGGCCTTGCTATAAGTATCCGCCCGGGTGGCCGTTTAGACGTAAGCTCACAAGGTTTACTCGTTTCTCCTATATACTGTTTGTGACAGATACAGTATTGTAACATATACACAAGGTTGGCTGAAGTGCACGTAAAAGTTGAATTATATTTGTCAACGTTATTGCTGGCTGTGCCTTTTACAATGCAGTCTGTCTGCATGAGCCTGCAAGTCTTGCATCTGGGACGGGAACTGCTGGCTATGACTGGTTGCTTTGAAGGCCCTCTTTTAGCCTGCAATAAAATATCTTTTAAATTCCTATTTCTCCGGTAGGCAACACTTGGTGCTTCCAGGAACGTCTTTTAAGTCTGTCGTTACAAGCTAAAATAGGGTAGTATTTCCGCAGGATATTTTTTACCTCTGGGGGGGTGTGTCAAAATTTGGTTATTAGGGAAGGCGGCCTGGCGCTTTTGTTTTGTCGCTGTTTTCGGAGCAAGTCGTCCCTTTTGAGATTAGCTTTTTTTCTCGAAGAATGAAATCAAGAGAGTTTTTTGCGGAAAAACATCACCAACCTGACATTGATGAGCACACCCTCCACCCATCTAGCACTTGGACTTCAGAGGCAGATCATTCTCTCAAATTAGATCTGTACTTGTTGTTGTTGTTGGTAAACTTTATTGACACACACACAAAAAAATACCCCCGAAGTCCGCGGTTCTGAAGGGGAAAATAATTATCTATACACACGGGAGGACCTGACGAATGTGAGCCACCAGAGGTCGCCACCAGGCCGCACGGTCCGGTCCCTCCGGCGGCGCGAGCCAGTCTTGGAGAGAAGAGGGAGGAGATGAAAGGGATTTAAGATGATTGGAGAGTGATGGTTGCGAAGACCCAAAGGACATGCGGCGTGCTGGGAAAGCCAGAACACTTATAGCACCGTGCAGGGCTGCGATGGCCTTCTAATCGATGTAGTATGTGTGGGGTTGGAAGGCTGTCCATTTGCGCTTGCCGTATAAGACAAGCATCTGCCCGGGGTAAGAGGTGAGATGGAGAGGTTAGAGTCTGCCTATTGCTGAATAACTCGTGCCCAGTCTCGTGTCGATGTAGACGGGCTTGTCGTGCCTGCCTGGGTGGGTGGACAGGGGTTGGCCAGGGCGTCTCCGAGTCTCCCGGTTGGGACGGATCACGGGAGAGCTGATGCGCCAGCTCGTTGCCCGGTACGCCTGCGTGACCAGCAACCCAGTCCAGCACGTAGCTAGTACCAGTGTGTTTGGCCAGATGAGAGTGAAGTGCACGCGTCATATTGATGGGAAGCAACTGCTGCTGAAACAAGCGGAGAGCATCCTAACTGTCGCTGAGAATCACGTGGTTACCGGGAGTGTTGAAGGATAGGATGGCGTCAGTGATTGCTTGAGCCTCGAGAGACAGGGCGGAAGGAACGCCCGAGTATCTTTTCTGCAATGGCGGGTGGGCAGGACGAACAACTACTGCGACCCCGCGTGCGTCTTTGGTAGAGAAGGAGGCATCTGTGTACGTAACGGTTGTTAGATCACCGTAGCGGTAGCGAAGAGTGCATATTCGAGCTCGACGACATACGGGATGTGAGGTTTCGGATACGTTGATTGGAATGGTAGGAACTGTTACTCGAGGGAGGGGATACCAAGGGGAGTATGCCGGTGTAATGTCGGGTAAGGACGATACTTCGTAATGAAATAAGGATAGCAGAAGACGGCCCTGCCAAGTAAGCTGGAGACGAGTGTGTTGTGCCGCAAATGAAGATCAACCTGATCTGACAGTGACGTGAACGACTGAGCAGCCTCTAATTTAGCGAGGGGGGTGTATCTAGGTTCCCCTAAAGCCAGGCGTGTGGCAGATCTGAGGAGCCGCTCGAGCTAGGATCGCTGCGATTACGTTAATTTTACGTATGGCAGGGCGTAAAGAATGGTAGTATATATTAGTGAATTCACAAGGCTCGTAATATCGTGCTCTTGTAGGCCTTGGCGACGTCGGGTCGGCCGGCCGATTATGTTAGTGAATTGGGTGATTTGAACCTTACATCGATTGGGCTACTCAGAGGCCTTCCCATCATCGTGCAGGTCAAAGCCCAGGACGCGCAGCCAGGCCTTACGTGTGACAGGGGTGGCATCAATCGTGAGTTCTACTTGAGAACGTTGGTGGCTAGCTTTAGCCCACGAACGCTCGTCAGTGACCACGAAGTGCTCAGATTTCTGGGGAGATAGTGTGAGACTTACGCTTGACCCGAAAGAGTAGACAGCATCAATACCAGCCTGAAGTGTATCGAACAGTTCAGCTGGGCCACCTGTAGAACACCATAGGGTTATATCGTCAGCGTACAGTCCAAAGGAGAGAGTAGTAACGGAATGAAGCAGGCGAGGCAGGTGTCCAAGCGCCAAGTTGAAAAAAAGAGGGGAACGGACAGATCCCTGAGGAACGCCCCTGGTAGGAGTCCAGGGGGTTTGGCGGCTGTCCTCTAACACCAGAGAGTGAAGTCGTGCCTAAAATCAGTAGCTACAGAAACATTGACAACAACTAAGCAGTCAAAGAAGCGCTAAAACGTAACTCCGTCAGAAGAAGAACCAACATAGTCCTAACGACAGCAGACAGAAGTGGTAGCGTAGTTGTTTTACCAATAGGAAATTCAAAGATGAATCTTATAGGCACCTTATCAACCCTTGCCACTACAAGCCCTTAAGTAACGATCAGAGCCAGGAGTACAGCATAATAATCTTTCAAAGCCTCATAGATCTATCATTTATAGAATTAAAAACGATCACTGAACTAAACTTCATGAAACCGACTAATCAGCACGCAGGACGTATCAGAGATACACCATCAGAGACCATCTTACATGAGAGACACCATCACCTTTGACAAACAGATTCTTAGCAACGTCACGTGGTTGTCTGGGCCACAAGCTATTATGCCGAAATTTTTGATGCCTCGTTTAAATCATCAACTATGTAGGTGCATTGGAATGTTTTACCGACAGTGGTTGCTCAGCGGTCCTCTTTCTCTAGCACGAAACTTCAAATTCTTGTACCGCTGCCGCATTTCGGTGGGTTCCACATGTAAAACACATGTAAAACATAGACAGGTTCCGAGCTTGAGGTAGTCTGAATCCTTCCCTTCCTTGTTACGGCATTGTTTGTTATGGCATCCTTGTTACAGTTATACACAACAATACAAAATTTCAATGTAGTACAGCAAATTCCATTACAATTGGAGTACGCTGATTATCAGACCTGGCAAAACACCATTTTGGAACTACGCAGAGAGCTAACATCAAGAAGCGCGTGGAAATTATAAACTCAGAATATTCCTAATGCTGTTTTTTACACTTCACGTCGGCAATAATAACGGCCAGGTGGAAAATTCAGACCCAACCCTGGCCCACACCCACGTAGTCGGGCCCGGGCCACGGTCAAGCCCTGGCCTACCGATCGCCGATTCAGGCAGGTCAGAAGGCCAGGCTGGGCGGGTTGGCCCAAGCCAGTGGAGCGCTCTAGCGTGTATGGCTAGCGAATATGACCACATAAAGAACGCCCTCTAACTCCTGCATCAGCGCTCGGACCAGGCCATAGTCAGTAGCATTTTAAGGAAAGACAAAGAGCATGTAAATAATATAGTATTGTTAACGCAGCCGTTGCCGCTATCGCGCATTACAGTGCCTAAAACGATTGTTCTTCAGCCTCCGCCCAATGCCGTTTCACGCCTTTGCAAAGAAGACGGTTGAGCGGACGTCATGGGTCCGGAAAAAAAGGAATCATGGTGCGGTAAAAGCCTATCGTGTCCAAGAAGTACAAGTCCTAACGTTACGTGAAAACGGATACTTTGTAATTGCCTTCAGCTTGGTATCGTGAGGACCAAGCTCCTGCTTGTCTACAACGAGGCCGACCAAGTGAACAATGCCTTTCGCGAGTGGCTTCTTTCAGGTATAATTGGTGAAACCTGCGCGCTTCGTGCCATCAAGCATGTCGCTGAGATGCACGAGATTCTCGTCAATGGTACGTGAAAAAATGACCTCGTCGCGCATATAGGGAATTGCGTACATAAAACGTGCATAGACGAGAACAATGTCCCTAATGTTTGTAACGGGCTCCAGGAATCAGGAGATGTTAGCCCTAACGGCATACGAACAAACCCGAAAACACCTCAGTAACACGTAAAGACAGTTTTAGGAATATCATCCAGCTGTATTTAAATTGGCAAAAAGCCACTTTAGTAATTCATACTGGTAAACACAGGTGCACCACCAAGCGAGAAAACGATCGATTCTACGGTAGGGAATGGATACGCGTATCCCACAGTTACGTCGTAGAGACTATGGTGGTCCACGCAGAGACGCACGCTGTCGTATTTCTCTGTCGGAAACACGACCGGTGACGCGTGAGCGCTCTGCCACGGTGTCACAACATCCATGTTCACTATCTTCTCGTGAACGGCGTGCAGTTTCGCATTTCGGCGCCCCCCGTGTCACTGCAATGTTCGATGGTTGTTGTCTGTCCAGGGGCCTGCAAGGGCGTATCAGCGAACAGATCTAGCACATGGTCGAGCTGCTCTCGCTTGCAATCATCGCATGGGCATTTATAAAGCAATGCCCTGATTCCTACAGGTAACACAGTTTCTGTTGCGATTGCAGCTGACATTGGCGTGCTGCAGGTGTAGTTTCACGCAACAAAAGGCGTTAATTTTGAATCATTACAAATCTGGAACCTCCTCCAGCCGAGAAAGCAGTAAACCCTCTGGGATAATGATCTTCCTTCCCAAGTTCATGGCTTCCAACACGTGAGGGAAGTATGTAAATCACTGCGGACTCCTTGTGCTTGGGTAAAACATGTGTATGTGCAAAGCACCGCGTGCTTGAACAACAGCACCGTAGGTCACTCGTGAATGGGGCTGCCTTTGCGCAACTTGACACTACATGCTCGGCAGTGTCCAAGGACTGCATCACGGATTAGCGACGAACTTTCGCTAGTTTCAACCAATGCAGAAACATGCATTCGAACAACTCGAACAGAAACATGTTATGCTATGAACAGTGCCTGCGCTTCACCCTTGTTCCCGCCGTGGGCTGCACGATCTACTGGCCTTACATGCTCAAAATACCTATCGCCGAAGTCAGATGGACTTTGTGCGCTGGGGGAACTCAAACCAGCCGCTGTCACCCGTGGTTGTCGACTTCACTGTGGCGAAGTCTCAAAGCTCTCTGTCTATGCGCCAGCTGGCTTGGTTGCCTCCCCTAGTATGGGAGGGTTTACATAACCGAGCTCCGATATCAAAGCATGCGCGATTGCCCAGGCAGATGGTTCCATTTGCTCCAGGCTCAAGTAATAATGACCGTACAAAGAAGGTCGACAGCGCTGGTGGCATCTGCGTAAGACATGCATAACCAGAAGTGCGTGAGGCACACCTTGAATAGCTCGTTTGAGGAGCTTCTGAATAGCTCAAATGTATTTCAGCAACCCCTAACGGGGGTGCGGTGGGGGGCCCTCCAACTTACTGCGGATGCGGTACTCGTCGTCGAGGGGCAGGAACTCGATACCGAAATGCGCCTCGAAGTCGGCCTAGGACGCAAAAGTGCTGGAGACTTCACCAATGACCGACAGAGGCCTTCAGTTGAACAGGACAGACGCCGGCCAAGACGAATTCCTTTGGGGCATCGAATGTCGTCTTGCAAACTTCAGGTCTCACAGGAAGTCCGGCACGAACTTGCTGTCGTGGTTACCCGCGAACCGTGGCACTCCGGGGCTCTGGGGGAACGACGGCATGCTGTGCGTTGACTCGAGGTCGCGCGGGACGGGTGGCGCATGCGGTGGGCGCCGCCGTATTGAGAAACTCAGTATCGACAAACTCAGAAACCATATCGAGAAACTCCGAAATGTCTCATCGGGTGAAGAATCTTGAGGAAGAGCCGAGAGGCTCTATAGAGCAGTAGAAGTAGCGGCGCTCCGGCGAGGGCTGAGCTTCATGACGATCTCATATACGCCACGATATGAAAAAAAAAACATAACAGTGGCCCTGAACCTGCGTTATCAGAGTAAAAAAAAAGTGTCCCTATCGACAATTATTGCGATAGTAAAATCCCCACTCCAAAAAATACCAACGAGTGCCAAAGAAATGAACGACGCATTTCAGCGCCCGCTGGAGAACATCAGCAGAAAAAAGACCGGGATGTTTTCCCTCGAAACCATGGTAAGCCCTACGTTGGGTGCCGAACATAGTACCCACGTCCTAGCACCAAGTCTCGAAGTCTCAGGAATGAGACATTCACAGGAAGTCCCCTTTCACATATAAGATTATCGCAGGTACCACTAACGCACTGCCAAAGCTCATTGGCTGACTCTACGCGCCCGCGCTGCACTGTCCCCTGATCGCTTTCTTATCTCTTCGTCCTTGATGAACAAGACCCTGTGAAATCGTCAAAATGCTATACAAGTTTCCGTATAATAAAAATGCCGTACTCATTCGCCAGAAAACTCAGGTATTTATATTCAGGGTTGAGCGTGTGTTGCTATATGTCTATTACCTTTTTGTAAGTTATGAATGTTAAATATTCACTAGTGAAACTCATTACGTGTCTGCAACTTACCACTATCTTCCGATGTGTTTACAAAATTAAATTCACTGCTTTTATTTATAGCGAAGAACTGCAACGTTTGGTTGAAAATCCACCTATGTAGAAAAACACAAAAATACCGTTTTACCCGACTGTATAAAATGTTTCCGCATTGATACACACATTTTGAACAAACAGTATAGTCAAGAAATGACAAAAGGCGCATACAATTGAAACGGTAATAGGTCCCGATTTCAAGCGCACCATTGCTTGATTACGTTTTCTTTTCCTTTTTTAGGTATGAAGTCATGTCGGCATACCAAGAAGCACGAAGCAGCATTTCGCGTATAACGTAGCCTCTGGGACAACTCTGGCGCTGACGATTACCTTGCCGCTATTCCCTGGGTCTACCAATTCCTGCTGGCAGTGAGCATTTGCTGCTCGGAGGTCACCCGGCAGTTATACTCGGCGAATGACAACCGTCGCCATCTGTCACACGAGCTTAGCTGAGCGTTGATATAGCGCGTAGTTTGCAAGATATGAATAACGCTGAAAAGCCGGAGCGTCTTCTGCAGGCGGAAGCACTACGAGCGCGACCGTGCAAGCATCTACTGCACTGTTGGCCAAGATCGCGCATGAATACGCGCACACCACCGCAGCAAAAATTGTTCACCGCCCGCAAGGGCATGACTATAGCTGAAAATGAGTTTAGGAATGCTTGAAAACGGAAGACAGTAAGGAGAAAGATTCCGCTCCAGACCATCGTCGGTGCAGTTTTATAAAACTGTGACCAAATAACTGAGGGAATACTACGCCTTTTCTGCACGCAGAAGCCTCGCAGGGACCTGTAAGCTGCGACAGCGCCAGTCATTGCTTAAAATCTTGCTTTATTGTCGCGAACAAGCATGTTGTGTTTCCAGCCACCCTATCTGGCCTTAAAAGCTCTTTTCCCATATTAAGGACTCGTGCGTCTGTGCTAGCACAGCCGACACAACAATTTAGTATTTGGCGGAGTATGCGCGTCGGCTGTGCAAAGAAAGCGTCGCATAAACCCGTGCGGAGCCAATGTCGGGGTGCCAGAGGCGCGTCAAGTGTGTCTAGCTGGTCTTGCGCGCACCTCATGAGCTCGTTGCATCCACGAACTTTTGAGACGCGAAATGAAAACAAAAGCTTTTTACCTTGTATCTCGCGCAACTACATTTAGACCCATTTCATAAGACATGATTACTATCGAAACAGAAATGGGGACAGTAGGAAAACACACAGGCGCTGCTGGGCAAAAATTACTTCGTTACACAAAAACGTAAACACTAAACTGCCTTGATAGTTTTTCTGAGCTTATGACAACGTGTTTATAACGCATATGTGTACGCCTATGTGTCACCTGTGCAAAGTGGTGTTTGCTGTGAAGGTTAAGGTAATTAAAAATCATAAAACATCTCACTTTGCCAGGGTGGAGGGCCAGGAAAGATATTTGCTTCACGACATAGAGGTCGCAAAAATATAAATGATAAATATCAGCATATATTTTTCCTTTTATTGGAGGCGAAAAGCAAAAACGCCCGTGTGTACGAGATTTCGGTGCACGGTAAAGATCCCCAGGTGATCAAAATTAATCCGGAGCCCTCCACTACGGTGCGCCTCATCGCCTGCGTTGCGTCGGCGTGTTAAACTCTACAATCAATCGATCAATATATTTTCCTTTAATCCGTCTACGCCGTTCGTCCCTCTGTTCACGCTCTTCATAGTACGCCTGCTCTCCACCGGTGGTGTTTGCCGCAGGCCACCGCTGATTGTAATCTCGTCTTTGATTGCAAGAGAAGTTGTGCCATATTGCAAATGGCGAACATGAGCTTGCGGATACGAAGCAACGACAGCGCCAGAGAGCAAGTAACGATGCAATAATATCAGAAAACAGAAGCACACGGAAGCCTGTCCTGGAACGCGAATGGCCTCAAAATAGAAACATGCGGCCACCTTCCCAATTGACATGCGAAGTCCGAGAAAACATTGGTGCCTGTTGTCATTACAGGCTGTAACTTGGCTTTTTCCGTAGCTTTATTTGGGTTTTCTGAGAGCATTTTCCTAGGTCTGCCCATCTTCCCGGCAATTCGGTCCCTGACGCCGCCGAGCCTCTGCCGGCTGTCTCAACTAGGAGAACATCTGCCCGTTAGAGCTTAGGTAACTACTAAGCCGCGCCAATACTCAATGAGCGCCACCTAACCCGAGCTTCGGCGCTGCGACGCAGAATTGCCACACCTGCTCGCTACCTCCATGTCCCTTCCCTTCATACTCCTTGGTCAAGCATTTTCCTTCTCTCCAGCTTACTGCGCCAAGTTTTGAGCGACACCAGGCACAGCTCCCTACCCGAACATCTGTGCCGCGAAGCCACTCGCAGTACGGGCTCGTCGGCTCCTTGACTTCTCGCCAGCTGCCCTCACACTACTCACACTACTTTGGATAAAACATCTATTTGCAATACTTTATGCGGTCATATACTAAACCCGTAATAGGAATTCTTCGGTAGCCTAAAAAATTGTTCTTATATATACTATTTTTTATGATTCGTTAGCTCTGCCGCAGTAAGTTACATGAGCAAAAACAAAACAAAATGTATCGCTTAAGCAGTGGAGCCGGATCACACGGAAACTTAGTGTTTCTTATTTCTCCCGCAAATGTTTTTCCAAAAAAAGTAAAATTCTATATGATTGCTTAGCTGACTGTTTATTTATGTAAATTTCGCAATTTAGCTACTTCAAATAAAGAATCTGCTCGAAAGCGGCATTTGCATTTTTGTTTAGCGCGCACCTATTTTCTAACTCAGCGACTCAACAGAGCGTTGAAGTAACTTTTCAAAGAAAGCGCCGATACGCTTACGTGAAAAACTATTCAAGCGTCTGGAACCTTTGCGGTTCCTACAGCTAAGCTGTCATTTGCTCTTTGCTTGGGATTTTGTTTTACATCCACGTGCATGTGGGAGCCCAAAGTAGGTAAAGGTGAGCCTCTCCATAGAGAAAGAAACGAAAAAAAAAAACATCCAGGCCTCTACACTTAGAAGAGGAAATTCAAGCAAAGGAACCACTGTGGTTGAATCTGCTATGTTCGGGTGTAGCTATATACGGGATTCGCTATTTTGAAATGAAGGAGAGTGGCCCAATGTCTACGGAACGATCAAAGACATACGCGTTTGGTCGGTAGGGACAATGATGTTTGATTGTATGTAGTGTCAATACTCCAATCACAGTGTGGCCTGTACTGCACAGCACAGGTGGCTGCCGAAGAGCGCGCGACATTACCAAATGTCAGGGGGAAAACAGCAGGCAAGCGTGTCGCTGAGTATACATAAATCGGGGAGGATCGGGGACGGCAGAATTTAGTATAAAGTGATACTCTAACCAAATTTCTTCCGTAGATGTTAAGGCTTCATTGCGCAGAATACAATGCGGGAGAACGAGCTTAAAAAGACCAGACTTACAATAGTTCTATAAATGTTGACCTAACCTTTAAACAAAAATGCATTGCTGGGAAAAAATTTCTACAGAGTCAGGAGAACTTATCTTACGCAGAGAAGTGAAGGCTCTAGGCCGGTTCTTATTTTTGCGAAGTTTTTCATTGGATGAACAAAAATTAGCAGTGGATTAGCTCGGCTAAGCAAGGATATACGTAGCGTGAGCTAAGGTTCAGCTGGTTATTCTTAGGTTTCCTGGTTGTCTAGGAGTAGTTGATTATCACGCTTACTGCTACTGCTAAAACGATTTCCAAACTAATCCATCCCAATCCAGTTTAGTCCAGTCCAGTCCAATTTAGTCCAGTCCGGTCCAGTCCAGTCCAGTCCAGTCCAGTCCAGTCCAGTCACTGCTCCTCGCGCATTCGCAGCACGGCTCACCAGGAGCCACGCGACACAGCTATCAAGAGACTCCGGCGCACCGTCAGACTTGGCCACTGCGCAGCAGAGACGCGTAGCTGGGCATGCGCCGGCGCCAGTGCGTCTGCCGCGGCTTCGACTTCACTCCTCTGGAAGGCGGAGACCGGCGAATGCGGAGACCCAATTCTCTGCACACCCGTACTCAATCCTAAAAATCCAATTCAATCCAATCCAACCTAATCTAATCCGAATACAATCCAATCCAATTCAATTTAAGGCTCCTGGCTCTTGCATAACACGGCCTTTCAAGGACCACGCGAAACTGTTCAACCTCAGCCAGTGTAGCTTACGATACAAAAGCCGCAGAGAAAGTTGCTGCCGCTTTTGCGAGACCCTTGACTGATACCCATATACAGCTTCGCTGTGCAAAGTAGACGGCAAGAGCGTTGCCCGGTCACAACCACCTACGAGCCTCGAAATGAAAAAAAAAATCTGGGGTAGATAGCAGCAGTGGCGAAAGGCTGGATAAACACCAGAGCTTGCTGCCCTTCTCCCTACGTCGGAGACCGGGCTGTAGCAACTGATGTGGATTTCTGAACTTGCCGCTGAAAGTTCTCAATGACTGGACGGCTCGGATCGTTTCGTCTACATGCTCTCACACCTCCCAAAGTGAACCGCATGAGCACGCACGATAAGCCGGGATAGGCGGCTTCGCAAACTAGACGTCTGTTGCTTGACCTCGGCGTCTGGGGTCAACTTCAGGCACGAACGCACGTGAACTGGCGAGGGGAGCAGCAACAGCGATATCACGCTACGAACAGAGGGCGGATTGTCAAGGTAAATATAACTGGTAGCGAAGCTTCCACAGAAGCCCATACGTTCAGAAAATGGCGGCTCTTAAGCTGCTCATGGGGCTTAGCGCCATCTGTGTGAGGAGGGAACACTTCCGGCGGAACAAAAAATAAACAGGATGTGACGCAAGATCCGGTCAGAAAGTGACGTCATTTTGGTGGCATTAGCGGGAAAATTTGATTTCAAAATAGCCTTAGCAGGACTCTGATTCCTGAGGGCTCATGTCATTGCCATCGGACGCAAGTTGGCGAGCCCTTGGCGTGTGTGCTTCAAGTCAACGCCAGCTTATACTCGTGACTAGAGAAACGCACTTTAGCATACTGTCGTATGATTCGCCTCGGTGTTTATAAAAGCATCTTGCGTCTTCTCTGAACCTTTATTCTGTATTCATGCCTTCCACTGCTGTATAAAAGCAATCAGTTTTTTATTTTGATTGCAGTTGGTGGCGAACCGGGAACCGGGCACGTACCCCCTGCCCCCCCTCCCCGACCGGATTTTTTTTTCTGCCTTGGGATACAGAGCCCAAAATGACACTTGACCACTCTCCTCGGCCCCTTTTTTATATAAAAAACGTGCCCACTCCTTACCCCGATACCAATTTTTACCAACGCCACTGCTGGGTTTAATTGCGTCGCACATACGCAGGTAGGCGTGCGTGCCTTAAGTATAGATCAAGGTTATATAATGCTTGCTCAGTTTGTGTACTTCTGTTCTAAGAGAAGAAATAACGCATCGTCATGCTATAATCAAGACATTTGAATTTTATTCCACGATGAACATAAAACAAATTTACCACACTGCACAAAATGAGCACGTATACAATAAGTACAAAATGTTCGTGGGCACTACATGCATTATGATTTTCCTTACGCGCCCAAAAATTTACTTTAGCCAGAACTACTTCGAAACAAGAGAGAAGAACTAGGCACTGCATCTTGACGTAGAAAACCGGGCCGCAGGAATGCCGATTCACGAAAGTGCAGCGAGCACACTGCAGCTGTCCCGGCGTCTTATCAAGTAAACAAGGGTTTCTACAGAAGTTCACTCAGCATTCACGCCTGCAATTTCCTGGTTGCATTATTAGGCAAGTGTCGCAACAGATAAGTAAAAAGAGGAAAAATGGATCAATGCAAACGAAAGCGACGGCAGTATGTAAAAGCACATAGCAGGAAAGATCTGGCAGCAGCGCAGCACGGAGCAGCACAACACAGTACTGCGATGGAAATAATGCTTGCGCATACAATTTCGGGAAGCAATTAACGAGCACAAAAGCGTTGTAATGCAATAGAGAAGACACTGAGATAGACAATTAAAGCGACTCGTTTAAATTCGAGTGGTACTACGCCGAGAAGTCCTAGAGTAATTGACACAACTTGCTCTGAGCCAGCCGGAGGTGAAATCAAGAGATAACTGCGACATAACAAAGCTTTAGACCCATTTTTTTTTCGAAGCACCACCAGGTCCCCTTACACAACCCCCGTGCACATATTAACAGTACAATAGTTTCGCGTTACCTGTGGAAATGAGAGGTAATGGTGCAGTAAAACGCCAGGTGTACGGGAGTTGCTGTTGCAACTTGTACAGCACATCGTTTCTGTAGGTACCGACGAAAGCGCTCCGCTCCAACCGTTGGCAGCATCGTCCCGTAGTTCACCGTGCCTGCCGGGCACGGTACTACACGTGTTCACCGACGATACAACGCACCTCGCAACTCCACGCACAGCAAAAATTAAGTGCACACCAAATTAACAAGGAAAAACGAATGCAAATGCGCACCACCAAAACACGCGAGGGGCGTTTCCTAGCAGACGAACTTTAGGAGCGCCTTTCCGATCACTACATGGACTGCATCACAAAGCATCAACATGTGCCATTCTTCAGAGGGCGCTACAAAAAAAGGTTTTTGAGAATGAACGGCATTTTCATAAATTATTTATACACTGTGCCTACATAAATGTGATTCAGAAATAAATATAGTTCGTAAAATATAATTGTTGTTTTATTGTTGAACAAAACTTGGTTTTTTGTTACTAGTGTTTGTTCCCTCCTCACCTAGTCGCGCTTCAATCGCCACTCCCATAAGCCCCCATGCTGATGTCGCTGGCAATAGGTTCTGAACCGCTTTTTGCCCGAACCTTCGCTACCATTTATATTTACCTTGGGATTGTTCTCTAAAGTTGAGCTGGCCGACGCCTGGCACACATCACAAGGCGCATGCTCACGGGCGCTCTTTAGTTTTTCTTGGTAATTTTTAAAACTTCTCACCGGGTGGGCGCTTAGGCGCGCTTGGCCACGCTCATTTTTCTGGAAACGCTCGCCGCGGCAATAAAACCACTGCTCGGCGACTTTTGCTAGTTTCGGTTTTCGAAATTGTGGCGATCTTAGCGGCACGGTGCTGCGGCGTGGCCCTTTCCACACCGTCAACGCATCCGCGCCTCCTCACGCATGCGCAACAGCTCACCGGCGCCAATATTTTTTTTTTTTTCTCTCTAGGCGCGCACGGCGGGCCAGTTCGGTACGTGCGTGAGCGAGCCGGCGTGCGAAGGGTTTCGCGGGTTGTCTAAACGCCTCCACGGGCTGAACGTTTCGCGGCATTATAAAATACATTCGATTGTATTCTAAATATGGGGCATCGGAGGAAAGAGCGTTACCACTCCTGCACACCTCTATGGTGCAGCAACTCAGGGCGGTACAGTTCGGCCGTTTCTCGCTTTCTCCAAAGACAACAGGTAAGCAAATTAGCTTTGTACATGTTATAGTGAATTCCTTAAAAGCCGACCGATTGCAATCTTCTGTTTTCAAAATACTTCGCGCCTGTAACGTGAAGTTAATGAGACATGTCACTCGTCTTGGAGTGGAAACTAATATGCAAATATATCCCAGCTGTGCAGGTACGCAAAGTTTTATTAGAAGTAAACGCGTCTTTGGCACGCACAATCTTGCTCGTAAGAACAATTTGTGGTGGCATTGCCGTTTTTTGATTGCCTTAGTAACTGCTGGAACGTCGATTCAGTATGGTTATCAAGGAATTTTTTGTTGTTTCGTGCCGCAGATATGAGTCTAGGTTTGGGCCCCAAGTCAAGGACGGTTTGCGACATCATTGGACGTTTCCTCCGGTGACTCTCCTCAATCCATCCAATGTCATCACGACGCACCTGCTCACAAACAAGGCTAGCTCAACTGTACGCGCTTCTTGCCTTTCACGGCGTACCTACTACCACAGCGTTTATTGCGTGGAGGTGCTGCGCCCTAAGCATTTTTCCCTCCGCCGTCTTGCTCCAAAAGCGGATATTTGCGGCGAAACTACTGCCAAGCGTTGCTTCAGTGCTCCGAAAAATCTGACGTAATACCGCGGAGTTCAATGCAAGTCGATTTTTACATGAAGCTGTGGAAGGCCAAACCGAAATACAATTGTTGTCTGCAGCCACCATTGCAAGCGTTTCGCTCATTAAAAAATAAATAAATAAAACCAAGCAGCATTGCCGGCATTCCCGTTTAATCTATACTGCGCGCCCGCGCCTTCTCATCTTATCGCAAGTGGGTTTGGTGTTCCATAGTTCTGAAGTTAGAATGGCCATGCCGTATCTGACAGGATGCGATAAGAGGCGCTGCCCAGACATGAGCTAGAGGGTAGCTTGTAACAACATGGCCGATATCTGCGGCTTACAATACAGAAAAGCTTTTTTTGGGGGGTGTCTTGTCCCCCCCCCCTTCCCTCCCACCCCCGGTAAGCAGACTTAATTTACGCGCCATCAAAAGAAAAAACGGGTGCGTTCGATTTGTGTTCTGTGTTGTACGAGGTGCACATGGTTGCGCATTGTTTTTGTACGTAGACCTAATCCAGCAATGAGTGTGTGTAGTGCGGTCATTCTGGTGCAACAGTTTTTTATGGCTACATTTTGTTGTTGTGAACATGATTTCTTGGAAGTGTATGCATGTAAATGGGCGGGTCAACGCTTTCTTTCAGAGTTTGCGTTAACTCGCCCAAAAGGCAGGGCTTGAAGCATACGTGTGCGTGCTTTCTTTTAATTCCCAATTATTGTGTCTCTGTACTCGAACGAATTTTTGTAATGTCTAAGGAACATTCCTGTCTCGAGGTGAGCCCAAGAAATAAGTTTACATTGAGTGGAACTTTCAAGTTCTTTTCTTCTGCCCCCCCCCCCCCCCCCCCCCGGTGTGCGCGAAAAAAAATCTGTGTAGGGACTAGAACTTTCCAAATTCTTCTTTCGTAATCAAGTACTGTGTACCTAAATGTATATTCATGGCTGTAACTTTTGCGAAACTTTACACGGAGACAGATACAAAAAGGGACACGAAGACCTGTATCTCTCTCCGTCTAAAGTCGAACAAAATTTACAGCCATAAATTCAGAATACCAACTAGCCCGCCTAACCGTGTTATTGTAAATGTGTATGTAGCACGTTTTTTTCCCTATTGTACAATATTGTATACCTAAATTTGCATATGTCATTTTTGCTCAGTCCAATACTGTGTACATAAAGTGTATGTGCAGTACATGTGTTTTCATGACTTCGAATCAAAGACGTCTTCATATACATTTTAATAAACGCAAAGCAAAAAGAATGTTTGTGTAACACTCCAATTATTATCACCACAAAGACAACAATTCGGCCCCAGAAAACATAATATTACCTACATGTTTTCTTCGTTCAATTATTAAACACGTTACTGCGCACATAACAAACGACGGGCGGCGGCCATTTCAAGTCATCGCCGCCGTTCGTCCAACTTTCGCGCCTGGTGCCATTGCCGAGCGGCCCATGAGGCAGCGACCGGCGGCAGGCGCGACAGTTGGGCGAGCGTCGGTTTTAGGGGCTGGCGCGCGGCGTCCCGGCCTGGCGTTTGCGGAAAAAATGACGTCAACAGAACCCGCGACGTCCCCAACCTCCTTTCTTCCCTCGCCACTCGTTGCCATGACGATAAGTGCAACGTTTTTCAGACTCCACGTACCACTAGGGGAGGATTTGGCGCTGTTGTTGCGATTTACGCGGGACCACGGTGGATGCTAGAGAGGCCGCCCCGTGATAAAACCTTAAACAGCTGTGTTGTTAAAACAAAAACAAAAAATTGCGCAGCATGCGCTAGTCATGCATTGCTTGAGAAACAGCATAGCTGGCGGCCATTCTCCTTTCACCGGAGACCCAACTGTTGCGCCACACGTCGATTTCTGAACTTGCCGCTGAATGTTCTCCATGACTGGCAATCCCGGCGGACCATTTTTTTCGCAGGCTTTCACATCCCTGGGAAAGTGAACCTCATTCGCACGCGCTACAACGCGTGGCAACCGCCTTCGCAAACTAGACGTTAGTAGATTGAATTGGGCGTCAGCGGCCACCCTTCAGGCGCGTACGAACGTGATCTCGCGAGGAGAACAACGCGCGAGTGATTACGCTACGAGCTCTCGGGAGAGTGTTCTTAAAGGAGCCATGAAGAGAAAATACAACTTCGTGTAATTTGAAAGAACTAGGATTCAGTATCTCACTGAACTCCATTGCAGGCCCAAAGGATGTATTTTTAACAAAAAAAGCATTAAGTATTTCAAAACTTTCAAATTGTGCCCCACAGTGACGAGTTATGAGCAAGAATGACGTCATACGGGCCAACAATAAAACATAATTTTCAGTGCGTTAACTGCACGTTACCATTCAAGTGATGCGGTTAAATGGAACTAGAGGCTGCATTACTGACGCTCAGTCATGTGTCGTCGCGACAAACAAGGTTCCGTGACGTCATAGAAAAGTGGCGGGAAATTGGCTAGGGGGTCCGACTGCTTCACACCTTTTCTTTAATATCAACGTTATTTGTTCGAAGATTGCGATAATATTGGTGTCAGTGTTATCGAGACTAAGCAGTCTTTCTAATAAACCCAACTTGTATTTTGTCTTCATGGCTTCTTTAAAGGTTGAGCTCGCCTACGCTGCGCGCCCTCCCGAGGCGAAGGCTCACGAGCGCCCGGAAGTTTTCTTGGTATTTTTTGCGAGGTCCCGACGGGGCGCAAGACGACACGCTAGTATTGGCGGTGAGATGATTGGGTGGCGCACCGTGGCTCTGACGTCCGCTTAGGGACTCGCGCCGCTATCGTCTGCTACACTCCGCTTGTGAGGGGCAGCAGTGCCCATGCTTGAAAATCACCCGCTTTGATGCTTGAGGGCATTAACAAGTGTATTTAAGGTTATTTAGTTTTTTTTTCAGCTTCTGACACATCTGAATAATATCAAGCTGTATGCCGCACCGGTTTACAACACACGAGGAGAGAGAAAACAACTTCCTTTGGAGCATCGGTCAGAATATTTAGTGTAACTCGTCATTTCTGGCTTATTTGCGAGGTTCAGCGCTCAGAGCTCATCCTAAGTATTCAAAATGCGAAGTCTTCCTTCCCCACTGTATTTTTCAGATGATTTTATGAAGACTCAACAATCCAATGCGGCGCACAAAGCAGCGGGCCCCTACACGAGCATCGTACACCAGAAAACAATGCGCCTGCCTTCCATTTGTTTTGTTGTTGTTGTGCACTTGTATGAGACGAATGTTTTATTTTTTTGTGCACAACGCATTAATTTCCCTCCGCTGTCACAAAAGTCTTATTGTTATGTTTGTGGATGTTTGGGAGGCTCACAAATACCGTGCGGATATTTTCTTCAGGCTGTATGGCACACATTTCCTTCGACAAAAATTGGCTTTCGTTATGGCTGCGTGCAAGAAGCTGCATATCCGCAGCGTGCGTTGTTTTTTCACATACAAATACAATGAGAAGGCGTGTGCTACACCACCGCGATCGCGCCCAAGACACCGTGGTCCAGAGTACTCGAAGGCGGCTTTCATGCTCTGCATTTTTATCGTACCCATCTTTATCAAAGCGAAGTGGCTCTCACCCAGAACAATTATGACACGATTACGGAGCTGAGGGCTTGATATACGGGCTAGGAACGAAATAAGTAGTACACGTGCATATATTACAAAAATCGGAAACGATGAATGTTTGAAGGCAGCCCTTTATTGTTTTCCAACCCTTCAGGAGTAACGAACCAATCCTAGTTTACTCAGCATAGCATGCTATGAATTGAATAAAATTACTCTTTTACTCTTGTCGTAGACTGAGGACCCGGCCCACTAATCACCTCAATTTTACTGTTAAATAAAGTTTCCTCCCCCTATATATCCTTCTCCGCCTCTTGAGTGCATTTTTCCTCTAACGCATATCTGAATATTGGGAAGATATGGCAGTGGGGAATGTACCGAACTATCCCTTCCGGTCTGAACAACCATATTGTTACTGTATATTTACCGTAGACGTGACACATCAGGCTCAATAAACTTCCATACTGGTTAGAAGCCTGGTATAAAAACTAGCAGGCGCCTATACACAGTGGGTTATCTGGGTACAGTGGGTTATCCAGATACAGTGGGTTATCTGGAATTCAATCTACAGTTTTTGCAACCGATAGTACAAGTCGGCACACTGTCATGTGATTAAAACGCAAAGTCATACGGCACAACCCTTTCAAGCATTCGGCAAGGTTGCAAAAACTGTTTTACTGTACATATGATTATCGGGAATCGTAACTCTTTCTGCGAAAGGCAACAGTCCTGAAGGCCAGGAATTTGTTTTGGACATGTATTTTCGCTGTTGTCGGTTACTAGCAGCTGGCTGTTCCCTTTGCTCGAAACATTGGTTAATATAGATGCTGACGCCTAGCTCCGAGTCTACGCGCTCCGCACAGGACCGGCTTCGAAAGGAATAGGGCGTCGCTGGCGTTTCTGCCGTAGCGCTATCAAAAACTATACTAGAACTCGTAGGTTGAGCTAGTGTATGCGATTTTAACTTTAATATAATAATAAAAACTTACCCACACGCAAACTCTGGTGCGGACAAGCTTCAGACGTCAACACAGCGCAAAGAAACAGCAGGCAGAGGGAGCGCGAGTGAAGCAGACGACAAATGCGAGAATCTCTAAGCCGATGTCACGGCGGCGCGCTTCGCAGCGCCGCCCGTGGCCGCCCTCCCCGCCGAGACGGACAAAGCCGGGCGCTCCTCAGGAGACGCACTCCCCTGCGCTGCAGGCTGTGCTGAGTTTCCTGTTAACGGTCGACGGCGGAACTAAAAGTTCAAAGAGCTTTGCTGATAAAATAGTTAGGAAGCATAAGTCTCCATAACGTTCTTTACACGCAAAAAGCTACCAATTATCGAACGTCTTTTTTGGTACCTAGCGCTTGGTTCTCTTCGGTTTCGTTTCTTCCTGTTTTGACAGCAATTGTCTACGCCGGTAGATTCCCCGGAGTTCACGCAGTACCTTCCCAACAGTAAGAGGTATCCCCTGAATGTGCCTATTATATCTACCTGCTGTAACGTTCACCTGTCCCGGGCATGGATTTCGGCAATTATTGTTCTATTGTAGAAAGTGCAAGGTCAGCGCTGTGGTTAGTGCGGTGGGCTTCTGCTCTGGAGTCCCGGAATGCGTTGTATGTTTTTTACAAGGACGACCCTTTCCCAAAACAATGGATGACAGACGAACGCTTCTTGTGTTTGATCCGGCATATCACTAAGCCTTTCGCTTTTAAAAGTAAACAATGCCAAAATGAATGCGACAGATGCCCGCGCATGCCACTAAACCTGAACGAGGATGTCGTGTGAATAGCCTACCTAGAAAATACCCAGCAAAAATTAGAAACATGAAAGCTTCGACGGAATGCGAACAACATGTGTACATGCAGCCGCCAGTGAATTTGAAACCAACTGCTCCAAGGACGCTGGAGGCGTAGTAGGAAGACAGCGAGGACCCTGAAGAGTATCAATTCATTGGCAACCCCTGTTGAAACAATACATTTGGTACGGTCGCCATTCACCCATATTTTTAACACATTTTCTCGGGCGATGCAGCGCTTCACCTGTAGTGATACCCTCTAGACTGTTATTGAGACGTCTTCGACTCGCTCTCAGGTCTCAGTTTACTGTAACCCCGCTAGTCCAAAAATTGCGGGACAACTATGGATTCAGTAAGCTAGTGTTGTGCACCAAGGCTATAAGAACAAAGTGATTGGCCTTGTAGCGTATCTGCGAAGTTAATACATTTCAAAATAAACAGCGGATCTTTTAAATGTTCGCATTCAATTACAAAACAAAAGCTGGAAGACTACTCAAGAGCAAAGGGGCTTAGAGCATTAGTTGCGTCTACCGCGGTAGCACAACGCTACAAGACATTCGGATCAGTTCGACGTCCGACGACGCTAAGGCTCACAGCTGTTTATTTCTTCTAAGCTATGAATACCCAAACTATGAGGTAAGGGTTAAGTTTATGCTAAAGCCAGCGTGAACACCTGATTATGTCCCTGGAGGAGAACGTAGACACCGCTTACAGCGAGCAGTTGGGCTGACCAACAGGAAACATGAGCGCCGCACTTGCCATGACTGGCTTTCGGCACGGGGTGGTTTTGGTTTCCGCTAAGCTGCGATGTTGGGCAGCGAAGTTCGCCAAAACCAAATGCGGAGTCCAAGGGGGAAAACTCGTGCTGTTGTCGGATTGGGCAGCTGCGGTCGGGACCTCAATGTGCGCCACTAAATAATATTCCAGTCTCAGTGGCCGAAACTTCAAAAATACCGTTTCTGCGGAGTTTTGTCATGCACCGCTTTCCGCACTCTGATCGCGACAGGGACACCAGGCAGTGTTGGGTCGCCATTTTTCAATGGACGAATTGTGTTCCAAGCTCATCGGCAAGGCTTACTTCTTGAGACCGTGACGGAAGTCTACCGACAAGCGTAGTGTAGCGCACACAAATCTACCTTGGCACGCTTCTTTTAAAGCATGCACGGTGTTTTAAAGCATGGTAGCTTTTGCGCGTTATGTGCTTGTCGTCACGACGAAACGAGTCATCTTGGCTATTTCCGCCGACCAAAGAGGGGAATCACAGATCTTCACGACGATAGTCTTTATTGGGTTACTTAAACGATGAAATTTCGGTCTGTCTGTCTATCTGTATTTCTGTCCGTCTGTATGTGGCTCGATCCAGTCACTTAGCCAAGTTGAAGTCGACTGCGCAATAGTCTTATATACACACAGCCAACTCTAAACGTCTAAGTCCGGTGTTAATGCTCGCACTTGTCAAAACTGTTGAACAAGGTGAAGTCATTACGCAAATATAAGGCAGAAAGCTAATTTATCAGTGGTATTTGCACCGTTACTCTATTAAAAATTCACGGATGCGTGTTTTTTGCGATAGCAAATCAAATACTACATCCACTGCAGAAAACCGTTGCCTGCTGTTGCTCGCGCTACCTGGCGGCATTTCAAAAGGTCAAACGGCAGTACTGACGAAAGGTTCCACTAGATAAGTTCCACGGTCCGCTTGGAACGCTCGTGGAGTAGAACAACGTGGTTCTGTGAACGTTTTAGCAGGGTACCTCGACTCAGGCGTGTTTCCGCCATACGGCAGCGCTGTTTTCTAGGCACCTGACTTGGAACAGTGGAACGCGGTGAATTTAAAGTGCCTTGAACAAACCTATAGCGTGTTATTTTGTGAGGAAATCGACGGGAGAGTAACAGTATGAGGAAGGAGCTGGAAAGAGAAGGGAGGCGTTTACTTTCCAGGGTTCGCCAGTAGAATATCGTCTTCCGTCGACATTTTCGACGAAAGGGGCAGATACACGGTGATTTGTTTCAGTTTTTGCTAGCGCCAATCAGCTTTGCCATGGAGTACACTACCTCATCTCCCGTTACTTAAAGTGCCGCAAACACCTTTCATAGCACCCCCGGGCTTCCGCAGCCCTGCTGTTTAGCGCTGCCGCAAACCCTTCCTTCCTACTCATGGCGAGAACAGAAACCTCGCTCAAGAGGTAATGACGAGCTCTGGCATCTCGTGCTGCCCCTATGGTAATATTTTGAGGTGTGAGCGAAATGACTGAAAAGGGCAGTTTCATGCGATTTGCTTAAAATTGGGGTGGCATAACCAGCCAAGAAAGCACGCGCCAAGGAGGCGCGGCTTGGGCGTGCGGAATTTTTCAGATCGTTCTTTCACTCCACTATTCCACTGGTGAATACTGGGGGAAGTAATTATCCAACCATTACCTTATATTGCGTTTTTATTTGGTTAGTGTTGCATTCATTACGAAATTCTGTTTTTTTATTTGGGACGTTAATATGCGCTTTCTTTCGGAAATTTTCTTTTTTTTGGGGGAGGGGGGGGCGGGAACTTTCTGCCCTAGGTGTAATAGCTGGCAGTATACCTAATCACGTGACAACGGCAGACGAACAAAAAAAGAAAAGCGTGCATGGAAACGCTACAAATTTATTGCGCTGCTAGATTAAACATTCCGCTTTTTCGTATGAAACAGAACTTTGACGTGAGTCAGCGCTTTAAACGTACTACGAACGCAACGCATTCCTAACTAGTACGTTCAGTGATCGATTGACTGATTGTGGGATATAAGGCGACGAAGGTATACCGGGGTTATTAGGCGTACGGTAGCGGAGGGCTCCGGATTAATTTTGACCACCTGAAGATCTTCAACGTCGGCCGACATCTGGACACAGGGAAATTTTCGTTTTTTGTCTCAAGAGCTGCTACTACGTTCTCACCTTTTTTTGTAAAATCGAATAGATAGAAATTATGATAATCCGCTCCAATGGCTGAAGAGTTTAAAAAAAAAATCGCCGAGTTTAGACGGCTGGTTCGGAGATGGGGTTCAGATTGGTATAAGATTTTAGGCATGTTATTCTTTGTTTTTTTACCGCTCTCACTCCAAAATAAACCTACGCCGGAAACACCACTTGCTGTGTTAAGCTCTTTCGGGTGGTTCGCTTCAATTAGAATTTTAATTCAATATTCATTCACATCTTCTTCTCGCTCCCCTTCCCGCGCTCTCGTTTCCGCTGCCTTTTTGTGTACCAGTCTAACGCGGATATTTGATATAACCCTGAACTCCTTTCTTTTTTTTATTGTTATAACCTCACCTCTAACTCATATTGGTTAAGCTGTACACGCCTTCTAACGCACAACAGTGTATCAGGCCACCGCCTCTTTGATCTGGCTGATCCCTCTGGCTTTCCTATCAATTCATTAAAATTACTTCTTCTACCTCCCTCTTCTCTCGCTTTGCTGGGCGCTTTCTATCAGACAACGGTGAACATCAATAACACAGGTAAAGATGAATTGTTTCATAAAAATAGTGGCGTAGCTATATTTGCCATGTTTAGATAAAAGGGGCAACCCATGCCAGCCCTCATGCAAAACTACTGAGAATTATTGGTATACTTAAAAGTATGTAAAAAATGCAGTCAATATAACCGGCACCAAACATTTCAAAATTTCATAGTACTTCCTGGGACATATACAGGTTTCACTAGGGTATTCAATCAACGGTAATTTCTCTTCTGTATCTCTTTTTCGTTTCCTTTTACTGAGTCACAGGGCTTGAAAATATTTTCGTAGATACCATGGTCTTCACCGAGCTACCAGGCTGCCCCATTCATTCACCGTCAACCATAATATAAAGGTAAAAATGATCGTGCCGAACAATTGTATTCGCCTACTAATGTGGCAAATACGACAATCAACACTTAGCTGATTAGAAACCACGAAGCATTCAGCAGGTACCCTGCTAAATACATTAGTTCATTGGACGTAATATCTCGGGACAAAATGAAGCCATTCAAACGATAACGCATAAATAAACACGTGGCCTACATGTGGATGTTTATGTAGAATATATGTAATCGTGCCGCTGCACCATAAAAGTACATTTTATAACTAAATCTCACATTTTGGTGTTTATTTTTGCCTCCCTAATATATGGAGAAAGGAAGGGGCACTGGCTTTTGAAAACAAGAGACGAGCACATGCTTCCATTTCCATGAATTGGGGCAGTGTGCATTCCAAAGGGAGCTGCTTACGGTTGCGCACATGCATGGCTCCAGAGGCCCAGCACATAATATTCGGGCTTAGCGGGTTTGGCGCAAGCAATATCTGGTCTAATCAGAAGGCAAAAAAAAAACATTGGTTGACACTGATGTTGCATCCACCTTATTGCTCACGGAATTTATTAAACCACCAACGAAAATGCTATTGCGCAATAAAGGCTACGTCCACTGCACTTTGGATAATTATATGACGTTGGTGCACAGAAAAAACATGATTAATTCCACTTTGCAATTTACGTTCCTCCGCGTTAATTACCACACAGAGACTTCGAAGGGCTGTAGTTTTATTGTGGGGGACCTACATGCAGCTGTATGTTTCACAGGGGCTTCTTTTGCGGGTTCAGGTTCGAAAAGTAGATGGTAAAGTCAGCCTACCGCATCCTTACAGCTACACTGGCACTAGATGCACACATCTTTTGTCAAATGGGGGGCTATCGGTGGTGAGGTGGCTTCCAACGCTTTAGTGAAACTTTCGCTTCGCGAAAGCCAAGCGCAGAGATCACTTCCTCCACGATGGCCGCGTGGAACGCGTCGCAAGAGATTCGCTCGGAAACTCATCGACAAGATTCGCTCACACTGCCAGCGCACAGTTCTTATCGACACACGAAAATGTGCCTTGTGTTCATCCTACGCTACTGTAAAAACGTCCGTGCAGGGCACGGAGCGTCAAGTAACTTCGCAGTTACTTCGGATTCGCAGTTAATTCGTCAAGTAACTGCGAATCCCTCCCGGTTGAAGAGAAACTTGCCCAGTTGGAACGGTGGCTTGAGCCAATATTTCTTTTCAGCTTGGAAGACCTTCCGAGCGACATTTTCGCCGGTGTCTTTCACGCCTAAGTATGCGCCATCCCCAGTTGCCGGTTTATGCGTGCAAGGTTGGCGGGTAGGTAGAAAAAATGAGGGGGGGTGTGCACGCACAGCTAGGCTTCATGCTGCTACTGATAAAGTGCCGGTTGTCCTGGAGGGAGATTTAGATGTTAAAATTACATGGCTCAATGCCGTTAGTCAGGTGCCCCCTTCAATCGAGTGGCTGGGGTGTTGGTTGTGGTGTTACACAGACAGTAAGATGTCGACGAGGGAAAAAGGAAAAGGATAGCCACGCGTTTGTACGCGAGAATAGAGGTCTCGGACTTCGAGGATTTAAACTGTAATGGGACAAATGCATGCTGTTCGTTTTGGAGAACAACAGCGAGAAATTTAACTTTGGGCCGAAAACAAGCGGTAATGGGTGCAAAAACAAAGGAAAGCTGCTGGCACCGCCGTTACCGCCGCAAGTTCAGCACGACGAGTAGCGGCGCATGCCTCCCCGATGAACAGCGAATTGCCCGCTTTAAATGTTGGCGTGAGCCAATATCACTTCATCTGAGGGCTTTCGGGTTGTATATTCGACCGCGTCTGCCACTTCTAAGCACGCTGACATGACCGGTTGCCGGTTTATGCGGGCGCAGGTTTATAATGTAGAATAGTGGGAGGGAGGAGCGGAGGCGTGCACGCGCAGCTATAGGTTTCATGCCCGTATTGATGGAAGACATATCCGTTTGTGCTGGTGCGAGGTTTAAATGCGGACGTTAAACAACCCAATGGGACCAGCCGTAGTTTTTAGTGGTAGAACGGATTGGGTTTGTGTGTTAGGCTATGTTCAGTGTACCGACACAAAACCCGTATGGTAATCTATGGACGTAAAAATGCCATGTCACGGAGTTCGGTTGACTGAGACGTAAAATGACGACAGTCTTTAATGTCATTACGGCAGTTGCGGCAAGAGTCTGAACCCGGACTTATAAAAAACTAGTGTCCTTCCACTCTGTGAAGCAGGATGACCTGCAAAGCTGGATGCTGTGTCCATCCCGTATCGTAAGCATTTTACTGTTTTGTAACGCTGCGTTTTGTAAGGTGGCCTAGCACAAACAACTCCTGAAGCAGACCCGAATTGCCGATGTGTACATCAAGGTCACGCCCAACCGCAGCCTCAATAGCTCGCAGGGCGTGATCTCGGAGCCTAATCTAGCAAACGAGAAAGAGGCAGATCTTCTCGAAGGCCTGAAAGTCAAGGTGTGACGGCTGTCAGGCGCATAACCGATAAGAAAAGACGATAAGGTAGTACCCACTACGCATACCATCCTAACATTTCACCATTCCGTCGTTTCAGACCACATCAATGCTGGTTTCCTCCGGTGCTCCGTCCGAGCGTACATCCCGAATCCTCGGCGCTGTTTTAAGTGGCAGCGGTTCGGGCATGTTATAACTAGTCTCGGGGCCAAATAAACCGTGCCATGTGCGCCCAACACGAGCATCCCCCAGATAAATGTAGTTTACTACAACTCCTCTGAATTAACCGTCACAGCCCACACGCGGCCTACTCCAGGAAATGCGAGAAGTTCCAACTTGAAAAGAAAATAATAAACATCAAGTTCACAGAAATCCTCACCTTCACTTAAGGGACGAAAGAGGTTTGCCTCTTTCCCCCTTGACAGATACGCTGACGCGGCTCGCGGGGGAGGGGGGGCGGAGCGGCGTCTGGATTCGGTGGGGACCCAGTACCGCGAGTCGGATCTGGTTCCATTCCCGCACCCCCTAGGGTTGCCTCCGGGGCCTAGTCCGTCACCAGACCGCCTGCTTAGTCAGCAGTCAGCTGGCAACCATATCCTTTGGGGATGCTGCTGCATCCACTGTTTCCTCTCCACCATCCTGAAGCACACGCGAGAACACTTAGGAGATGGAGACAGAGGAAACCGCAGTAATTCCCACCCCCGCAGGACCGCCTGTGCCACCCGGCGCGCTTCTCACGCCCTCGGCTGTCGCGGCTCGAACGAAGGGCACCGGAAAGGGTGCTAAGTCCGCGGGGCCTGGTCCGCCGGGTACCCCTTCCAAAACTGATGATGAGAGGTATTTGGGAACTTTCCTGTCTGCTTCGCAGCGGAAGGAGTGGGTCCCTCCATTTAAACCTCCAAAGAAGGTAAAAAAACCCTCCCCAAAGTGCGAGCCCCGAAACACCTTACGTAAATAGTCACACTCCAGTAGCTGTAACACATGATAATTGGAAGAGAAAATATTGTTCAATGGAACCTCAGAGGCCTTCTTATTATTCGTGTCGATATGTACGAGATCCTGCATGCTCATCAGCCAAGTGTAATGTGTGTCGAAGGGACACTTTTAAATTCTAATCACACGTATTTCTTAAATAGTTATAATGTATTCAGGAAGGATAGGGATGGCTGCACGAACTCTTCGAGCGGTGTGACAATAACCGCTCGGAAATCCTGACCATTGTTCTATCACTCTGAACACTGTTCTTGAGGCTGGAGCGATTCGCACAATATTATATAATAGGTTAATAATGGTATGCTCCCTCTACCTTCCTCCCAATTTCGCGCTTTCGATCTCCGACGTCGAGGTGGTGGTTGGCCAGCTACCCGAACCATACATCTTCACAGGCGACCTTAATGCGCACAACTCTCTTTGGGGGCTCCTACCTAAGGGATGCCCGATGTCGTCTGATTGAGAATTTTTTAACATCCTCTGGAGCGTGCGTTTTAAACAAGAAAGTCCAGATACCATGAGATTGGACACAACACACATTCGTTTCTTGACTTGGCTATTGGCCCAACAGTTCTCTGTCCTTGTCTCGAGTGGTGTGTGGGCACTGACCTATACGGCAGTGACCCCTATCCTACTTCACTAACAAATAAAGGTAAAGGCCCATGCTGTCCATCTTCCCAGAACAGGTTCAATCAATCAAGCACTAACTGGAATACATTTACAGAGACATGGAAATTACACTACACAACCATAAGACACCTACAAATTGAAGAAGCTTCCCAACTACTCACGGCGCACATCCTCGACGCTGCCGAAAAGTCCATCCCACTTTTGGTGCCCTGCCCAACCAGATGAGGCCGTGGTGGAATGAGGACTGTAAGCGGGCGCTAGAGGCCCAGAACAAGCCGTGGGGTATCCTTCGTCGGTACCCCACGTCGGTAAACCTCCTTTTGTTCAAAATGGCAAATGCGTTTGGAAAACATGTGCGCCGTCAGGCAAAACATGATAGTTGGCGCTCATTCATACCATCACAAAACTCCTACACAGACACACGAAGAGTATGGACCCGAATACGCAAACTAAAAGGACAGCAGACACACAGCCTGCCCCTAATTAGTACAACAGGGGCAGGCTATGTGACAGATCCTGGAAGTCCAGGCTAACTCACTTGCACTACACTTCGAACACGTGTCCAGTTCAGCACACTACACAAACACTTTCATAAAACACAAACTCTTGGCCGAAAAGAAGCCTTTCCATGACGATGACAGATCAACCATGTCATATAACTACCAGTTTTCGCTTCATCAACTGAGGGGTGCTCTGAGCACCTGTAAACCCTCAGCTCCAGGCCCAGACAACATCACATACAATGATACAGCACATACACGCAGACACTCTTGAAACACTCCTACATCTATACAACAAAATATGTCTTGCGGGGCCGGTTCGAAAGTCTTGGCGGGAGCCCATTGTATTTGCTTTCCTATAAAAAGGAAAGGACCCTTCATCCCCCTCAAGTTACCGTCCCATGCCCTTACAGGCTGCGCGTGCAAGCTCTTCGAGAAAATGGTAAACAGGAGTCTGATACATTTTCTTGAGTACAATGGTCTTCTTGTGAGCTGCCAGGCAGACTTCAGGGTGGGGCGATCCACGAACGACCAACTCGTGACACTTGACTCATATATAAGGGATGCCTTCCTGCATAAATAATTCTGTCTTACTGTGTTTTGCGACATGGCGAAGGCGTATGACACCGCTTGGCGTTACGGCAATCTTAATGACCTCAAGTTGTTTGGTGTCTCGGGTAACATGTTAAACACCCCTGTTAGTTAGTTGTCCGAGAGAAAATTTCGCGTGTGAGTGGGTAGTTCACTCTCAAGGGATCACGTGCAAGAAAATGGCGTGCCATAAGGTGGAGTGTTGAGCTGCACTCTTTTCGTAGTTAGGACGAACGCTCTTGGAAACGCATTGCCACCTACAATATCCTATTTCATGTATGTAGACGACGTCCAGATATCCTTTAAATCTTGTAATACAGTGGAATCTCGGTGATACAAATTCGGTTGATACAAATTTTATTGTGATACGAATTTTCAAAATTCCCCGGCGAAAATGCATTGTATGCAATGTAGAAAATTCGGATGATCCGTACGCATTTATCACGCTGGTGCGGGTGATACGAACACGCGAGCCGCGAGCAGACGACTGCGGCGTAGACGGTAGGCGGGAGTGTTGGTGCAGCCGTGTGGCCTTGGTTGCGCGCGGGCACAAAAGCATTAGTCGTCCCCCGCTGACGGTAATCCTCTTCGTGGAAGGAGAGGTGCTGTTCCGCACGAACAGAACGTTTCGCCCTCTCGACGCCTAGTCTTTCTCCCTCCCTTCTTTTATCTCCCGCTACAATCTCTTCTCTCTGTACCTTTAGTTTCCGCTGGCTGCAGCTCGGGTGCCTCTCGCTTCCTTTTTAGTATTACACTTTTTGAATAAACCACGGCAATCAAGCGTTCCCTCATTTCTGACGGTGAACACCTTCGGCGTTTTGCCTTCCCCGCATTCGTCGCTTCTGAGGTCTATGCTCCATGCTCTAGTTAGCCTGTTGTCGCCTAGCCGTGTTGCCTGCGCCAACTGCGCGTCGATTATGTTGAAGTGTGAATTGCATGGAGCGTTTTCTGCTCCCGAAACCGCGCCGCCGCGAATACCACCTGCATGCTGCGCGCGGCGCGGCAAGTGGCGGCAACATGGCGGCGTCACCGGCCGCAAAGTGGTGCGGGTAGCTCGACCGACCACTTCTGACCGCTCTTTAGATGCCACTTAAGGAACAAATGAATTTCATTGTACAGCAAAGGAGCTGATAATGTGGGCGAAAACGACACTATAAAGCATCGTCCGCGCGGCTAGGAAAAGCGGCAATCAAATATCCGCAACCGTGGTAAGCGTAAGCATCTCCGGCGGAACCAGCAGGCTGTCCCGAGCGTTTTCCAACTGCGGCCATGAAGACCGCGCCTCGCCATTGGCGCAAGTCGGCAGGTTCCTCCCACTGCCGCGTGCGTCGGGCATCATTTTCCGAGCGAGGCGAAAACGCGCGTGCAACGCCGACTCGCATGAATCGCATGTGGTTTGTGTGCGCACGTCGCGTCAGCGATGAGCACGCGTTCTTTTGACCCCCACCTTGACGATTCGGGTCGGCACCCCGGCGCCAGCTCCTGCCTCGGTTGCCGCAAACGGCAGTGGGAGGAGCCTCACGACTTGCGCCAATGGGGAGACGTGTGCCTCATGGCGGCAATTTCGAAGCGCTCGCAGCAGCTGGCTGGGCCACCTCCGTGGCGGATATTTGGTGTGGATGGCATTTCTGCTTTGCCGCATGAGCAATTGAGTGTACACCTTGATCGTCGTTTTAACAAAAGGTTACAAGAGGTCGCTGAAGCTACTTGCACCTCTTCACGGCAAGACCCGACGCCATGTTGCCACCGCCTGTCACATGCGTGGCCTTATCCCATTTTTTCTCGTTTTCTGATGATACGAATTTTCGGGTGATACGAATATTTTTCCCACCCCTTGAGATTCGTATGACCGAGATTCCACTGTATATCCATCTGCTAATGTCAAGTCCAGCTTGGTTACAACAGACTTTCCAGCTGAGCTGGCAAGAATGATTTTAAACTGAATCCCGGAGAAATTTCTTGTGTTGTGTTCTCAAGGAAGCGTGGGGTCCACCCAGACCCAGACATCATTCTTAAGAACTTGCCGATTCCTGTGAACAAGGAGCACACGTTTTTATGTGTTTGAATCGATGAAAAGCTTACATTCGTTTGTCATATCAGACAGCTCAAATGCAAATGCTTAAAAACGATGAAGATTCAAGGTCCTCTCACAGCAATCCTATGGGACCAACAAACATCTCCTGCTGCACCTCTACAAGGCCTTCTTACGGTATCCGCTTGACTACGGCAGCGTCGTATATGGGTCAGCGGCAGAAACAGCCCTTAAAGTGGTTGACCCAGTGCTGCATCTTGGCTTTCGCCTCTTATGCTGTGCTTTCCGCACAAGCCCTGTCGAGAGTCTGTACGCCGAGTGTGACAATGGCGCCTCGGGCACCAGCGAAGTATGTTGACTTGCTGTATGCATCTAAGATCGTATCTCTCACCAACCTTCCTTTTGATCCTGTCATGAATTATACCTCGAATTTACAACTCTTTTGAAACAAACCATCTATCTCCTTACCTTTCTCTCTCAGATAAAGGGAGGAGGCTTCTACACTCAAGGTCGCTCTGTCAGACACACATAAGACACCCATTCATATTTAATTTTACTGTAGCGCCACCATCATCATCTTCTTAAGCGCCACCATCATCATCAGCAGATTGGCCAGCTGGCACAGCGGAGGACACGCAGCACTTGGCACCCGGTCTGGAACGGCACCCCGTTTCAACACGCCTCGTCCTCACCATTGTACGACCAACGCAACCGAAATAAACGTGGGCTCGGCCGCACCGCCTCATCGGCCGTCAACTTCTTCTTTGGCGCTCTTTACCCTTAGTCGGCCTTGCGCCATAAAAACGCAACCATCATGATCATCATCAGTTTCTTTTGTAACCCTGCATGTAAATCATAAACAGTATTGTGTTCAAAGGGCATCCCTGTTTGAGTCCCCTATGGGTGTTGACCTGCTGGGAGCACTTCTGTCCTTCCCATGTAAGGTGCACTCCATTATCTTTATAGATTGCTATAAGGAACGGTATTAGGTCGTCATCTAATCCCTGGAGTTTTAGCATTCTCCAAAGCAATTCTCTGTTTACGTTGTCATATGCCCCTTGGAGGTCGGAGAACGTAATCCATAATGGTGTATTCTTCGCTTTCGCAATTTCAGCGCATTGTGTTATCCCGAACAAATGATCATCCCATCACCTGTCTTGCCTAATTTAATTCTGCAGTTCCCCAAAGATATCATTATCTTCCATCCATGATTGAATTTCTGATTTTATCACCTGCGTTACGAATTTATACATAACTAACGTTACTCTGAGTGGTCTGTATGAATCAATACTGGCGTTTTATATGCGAAGCATCTCATGCTTTGGGCTGTGTCCCTCTCTCCCTCGTTGTCGTTGTCCGCCGTCCGCCGTCCGCACTCTACTGCGCATGCGCGTCTCTTCAGCGCCGTCAGCGTTTGGGCTGACGTCAGCGCAGTCCACTATAAAAAAATTCAGCCATCTCCACGAAGTGAATGATGACGACAGGGGCGAAGCAAAAATGCGTATCGGCAAAACCGTGAAACATTCGCCCGCACAGCCTATAAACACTCGACACGTCAAGCTTTCCAACGCTCCGTTCAGAAGCCCGTCGACGACGTCGATGTTTGTGGTGGTTATGTAGGGGTTGTTTTGGACGATGAGAATCTCCATGGGTAAGTTGGCGAATTCAGTGTGGGACATTTTAACCACCTTGGCCGTCGCCTTCTGCAGAGCGTCTTGTGTCGTGTACCCGCGGTACGTGTCTTGAGCTCACAGGCGACGAACGACAACCTCTTCTTCTTCCTCTTATCCTTGTTGGGTAGCAACGAACACGTTGAACGTTTTGTCCGCTTCGGCCAATCTTTGGTTGGCCAATCCCTAGGGGGATCCTGCCACAATCATCATTAATGTGTCGTGCCGTATACAGCAGCAACGAGGGACGGGACAGGGCCCGAGCAAGAGAAGCTTCGCCTCTAAAAGAAATAGTTAGGCCGCGCCCGGTTTCGAACCCACGACTCTCTGGTCGCAACGGGAGGTACGTGGTGCTCTTCCCACTGCACCACAAACCGAGACGGTAGCATGTGCTACGAACGCGCCTGATGTCATTCACTCATTTAAACTACGCAAGAAGCTACTGATACAACGAAAGCACGCGAAGCTGGACGTCCACGAAAACGACGAACTGAAAACCAATGGGAACTTCAGTCAACCCCATGGCTGCTTCGCATACTACTCAGGGTTCCCCTACGAGAACATGGTGTAATCTTTTGCATCTGCCTTGATATATGAAAGTCATCCTACTTTCTAGCCAGTCCTCCGGTATTTGTTTGGTTTGTATAACCTTATCTATCGCCCTAATAAACGATGCCTTACTTTTAGGTCCGAGCAGGTTTATCAGTTGCATTGGAATTCCGTCCGAGCCTAGTGCTATCTGGGGGGAATCACCATATCAATTGCCCAATCACCTTATGTATCACCTTATCTATTGCAATCAAAAACGATGCCTTACTTTTATGTCAAAGCAGGTTTATCGTTGCATTGGTAATCCGTCCGGGCCCACTGCTGTCTGCTCCATGCCTGGCGCTCCGCCACCTAGCGGAGCCCCAGGCATGGAGCAGCGGGCCGATAGCGGGGGGAGATAGGTGACAGAGTATAGACAGTCGAAAATGGAACGCAGACGTGCGCGGAACCCGTGTCACCACCAGGCGGAGGAAGACAAGGAGACCGCCGCCACAGCAATAAGCGCGCGCCACAAAGAAAGGTTTGGAGGCCACGTGCGGCTCAGAGCTGTGTGCGATGGAGGAAGACGGAACATCAAGCTGTGGTCGCTAGTACAGACGTGAGGCTTAAAAAACGCAGCGAAACAACAAAAGGGCATGAATAACCAGTGTACTCATTGCAAGAAGGTCTGTATATCGTTGAAAACCACACCTAGACAATGGGCCTAGCCAGTATAGCTTGACTTTGGCTGTGTAGCTTTCGCTATCAACTAGATTAACCAAAGCTAAGCCACAGCAGTTTATTTAACCATACATTGGTTGGATTTTTTAAACTTACCAGGTTTGGTTAGTACTGTTGTAATATCGAACATGTTGAATTGCCTGATGATTTGTGTCATTTTTATGAATAGTTTTAGAACTAAAACACAAAGTTTCGTTTGGCGCGCTGAATTCAAAATTTTTCCTCTTCATAATGTAAACTTGGTCTTTTTCCAAAAACTAGAAGGTAAAAACATTGTATTCTTCTTGAGAAGGCACACTAGGACACTGTCGGGCGTCAACAAAGACAACTGTAAAAAGGCGGACACAAACACAAGTGGAGCACAAGCACTTTGAAATATTTATAAAACTTAGTAGCTCTATGAGTACCTACCTTGCTGGCGGCACAGGTATTTTTATCTACACTTTATCGGCTGTATTGTTTATTAGGCAGCCGTCTGAAGGTGGTTCTCATTGAAAACATCAGCTTTTGGTGAGATCAATAATGTAATACTGCATTCAAATTTTTACCGTAGCCAACACAATAACAACATACTACACATGTATTTCAATTAGTCCATAGACTTTAAGATTGTATGCAAACATAAAGTAGTAGAATGAAAGAGCGGCTTAGTTGAAAAAATGTGCCAGGTTAAAAGACGTAGAGCAATCGGCCTTCCACATTGCAAAAGTTTTTTTTTTTTTACTTGTATCTCCAGCACACTTGCTTTTCGAGGTGAAGCTCGCCTGATCACGCGGTCAATCTATGCATGCCAATTGCTGATTAAATTTGAAATGAATTTTAATGGAAGGACAAAGTGGCACGGCCCTTCGCTGTACAGGCAAAAAAAAATTCAAACAGGCTTGATTACTGAGATAAACTGCGCTTTCCAAGTAGTGAAGAACGCGACCAAGAAAGATAAATCCAAGTGAAGACTTACTTTGCCCTTAGTGAGCTTGGAAGGTCTCTGTCAAGAACAAAACCGGCTCTCCAGAGTTGAATGCATCCTACGTAGACACCAGAACAGCTCCGCAGCTTTTTTTCAGGAAGTAGTGGCACACATATTATGGACATGATGGCTTAGGTCTCCATTCACACGTGAAAAAATGTTGAAACAAAATTTATCGAGAAGCAAAATTCTTTCCTGACATTTAAGCCTCCTCACTTCGACCGAAGGAGAAAGAATTGCTCCTTTCCCTGGGGAACTTATTATGGACACCTATATAGCTGTATTCAGTTTTTGTCCCTTTCTTCACTTTCTGTTTCCCCTGTTTTGGACTAACGGTACCAAAATACTGCCGACATGCCGCACACCAACCTAAAAATACGTCCCCTTTAACTTTAATAGATGTGTCCTTCTGACACTCCATGTCCGGTCCCCAAATATCATCAGAGCTCTGCATACCCTCTTCTAACTCTTGTTCACAAGGAGAAAGCGTGATGAAGCATAGCAGGCGGAAGGCACTGAAATACTAGTCTGTATACGAAGCTTAATATATTGGGCGATCTCACATTTTTTTCGCGTTTTACAGCAAGGAAGAATTGAGAGAGAGAGAGAGAGAGAGAGAGAGAGAGAGAGAGAGAGAGAGAGAGAAAGGCTTTATTAAATGCCAGCAGAGGGGAGGTCCGGGCTACACAGAGCCGCTCCCTCCCCCCGACGCGTTTACGTCGCCCTCGGGACTAGGCCCCACCGGCGTCGGCGAGAGCGGCGCGCGAAAGGTACTCGGGAACTCGTCCCTTTCCCCCCCGTCGGTGCCTCTCTCCGCCTCTGCCTGGCGAGAGCAGCCTCGAGCTGCTGGACGGCGAAGGTTTGTGATGTCAGGTCCGGTGAGTTCGCGGCACTGACGATGGTGTCCGGCAACCGGCCGTAGAGGTCGGCTGCTACTACAGGATGCACTGCACAGTCCCACAGGATGTGGGCCATTTTGTGGTGCACCAAAATAATGCCTCTTTTCTGCACAATGCTTCAAATGGTCTTTCGCCTTACAAGAAAAACCCAGACAAGCAGAAGCTTGATCCCTCTTCGAGATAAAAGTATCTTCAAAGCGGTTTGTTTTATTACTGAGAACCTAATTCTCAAACAACGAATCGCGTCTGCTCCTTTGTGCAAGGATGTAAAGCACGTGTGTATTTTTTATACCAGTGAATAAACACTGCACAAACCTACTTCTCTCTCTCAAAGACGTTTATTTCAATCCCGCTACCACTTCGACATCCTCCTTCTGATTAGAGAAGCCAGGTTTTATTCACAATACACTATGATATCTATATGATACCCACGGGAACCACCGGCACTCAGCTCTATGTGTTTCTAAATATTGGTATCGAGTCCCACTGACGCTTACAGTTGTGTGTGGGGATGGCAAGACGTAGGTGACAGGTAGGTATGGAAACGTATGGCTTTGTCTGCGTATGGCTTTGTGTGGCGTATGGCTTTGTCTGCGGGGAGGCGTACTGAAAAATTCCATGGAGTACGTTGGACTGGAAGGATTGCATTCACTCTTGTGAATTGACTGGTGTTTTTTTTTCTTGCATGTTCTTTGCTCTGCACTGTATGTTTTGTGGCGTTACGAATGATTTAGAAGAGCCATGTATGTACAGTCTTCGTCAAAATTATCTAGGCCAAGCTGAAAGTGCGCAGGCCCCAAAAAATTCAACGTAGAATCTGTCGTCCTGAGCTAGGCTGGAACTTTTATGCAGGAAAGTTAGAGAAAGCACTTTTTTTCTCACTGTCCCAAATTATTTTGTCGTACTTAGAGGCTAATCTCATTTTTAAACTCTTTGTTATCGGCAAGCCTTAGCATTGTGTTAAAATTTTTTAAAAATGTTGTTTAAAAATAGAATATTCGTTATGCCAAAACTGCGTAGTCTCTAAACACTGCCATTGAGCAGAAAGCAAACAAAGAACGACAGGAGGCTGTGCCAAAGTGCGCTTGGGTGAGTTGGACCTTACCAAAGAGCACAGAGACGCCCCTCAGTCCACCACCCCTACTTTGTATTCGTGCTCCGTAGGCTTTGTGATAGCTCTGATGATTTCTCATGACATGTTTTCTTGCACTTCAGAGTAATATTTTGAAACAATGAGTATTTTACATACAGGCATATGCTACTACTGGGTTGGTTTTACTAGAAAAAGGTGTATCGTTTAGTTGTCAGACAGGGCAATGATCAACATTTGTCTGGGCCTCGCCAAGCCGAAAAACCTCCGGTCGTTTATTTGTTCCGTTGAAGTAGCCGTGTTCACGGCGGGAAAGGAAGAGAAGAAGGTAAAATAGACAGGTGGTTGGAGATAAAAATGGCGTGATACCACCCAGCGTGAATGGCCAAAAGCTTCAAAACTGATTTCTATATCAATCATTAGTTGATGGAAGGATGGCCTTATTGCAGGCGCTTCTGTTCTGTGCGCTAGCCTACTGATTTGGGTAGTCATGTGTGCTGCCCGGGGTCGGTGGAAAAGTCGTGCCGTTAAAATGATCATAAGATTCTTGCTCCTGGTTGCCGCCTGGTTGGTTGATGGGAGGGATGTTGCCTCGGTGCCTATCAACGCGCTCCGTCGAGGGCTTTGCGTAATTGTGCCTGTTACCATTGCGGCTGACCTCGCTGTCGCAGTTTTCGTCCGTTTGGCGCACGTGCTGTCGGCTCCGTCTCAGGAGCCCGTGGTCTTCCCTTCGGAATCCGTATCATTGTGGTGCGGTCCCTTTAACCCCTTTCGCTCGGCGTGACAAGCTCCCATGTTTGACATAAGCCACGTTTCTGGGTTGCAAGAAGGGTACAGGCCTTCCTCGGGAGTATTGACGTTGTTTCAATGCAGGAATCCTCCGACGACGTTTTCTTCTAAAGAAGTTACCGGGACGCGGCGACCTTGCAGCGGTTGTGCGGGTGAGTGACCAGTTTCCAGAGGAGAAAATCGATACGCTGACAGAGCTAGGATTACCTCATCTCGGGACTCTTGTGTTTTCTTTGGAATACGTTTCATGGTCTGTATATTGTAAATACACTGTATATTCTGAATGTGGTGTTTGATGCCGATAACAAAGACTGAAGTTCAAGTTGAAGGGACACCACGACTATATTTGTCACAGGCGAGTACCCAAGTTCCTCTTTTTCACCTGGTATTCGTTGTAAGCGCCGTCTACCAGAATATGACCGCACGCCTGGGACAATCTTCCTGCTTGGTTATGTGTCTTTTGGAACGTTGGGTCTGAGAAGAAGAGGAGGCTTACCAAGGTATCTCTGGTTGTGAGTGAGCTTAGGCGCCATCTGTAGGTCTTTTAAACCCAGTAAATACTGCTTTTCTATCTTTATTCGTGACAATATTTTGTGGGGAACAAAGTGCATGAAAAACCTCTCAGAAAACAATGCACGTGCATGGTAACTTCGCTCCACGTGACGTTGAAAGACGATATAACTGTATCGCCCCTGTTAGGTAAAGGCCTGTAATCTCTCCACCTTCCACATCTGCTGCCTTCCTCCTTCCTGCCTTGCGGTGCATCCACGACAAACGCCGAGGAGGTTGCCCTCACGCCAATTCAATGTTCCCCCGAGTTTTACTACTCACGACATCTACTGGGTCGTTTATTTACTGTTGAAGTTGGAAAATGGCCACGAGGTTGAGGCTCGCCCAAGCTCAATTTATATTTTGTGGTCAGGATATTGCCCCGAAATTGCGGTTTGTTTGTTTGTTTAGTATTGTTTTTACCACCAGGCTGCACCGATCTGTGTTTAGTGCGCCAAGCGAAACGCTTGTTCTATCCTTTTTTTATGCCGCGCATGTTAATCCTTGTGATAGGGAGAGCGTTTCGAAGTAACATCAACAGTCTAGACTAATCTTTGATCTACAGTGTTCTCGATGTAATTAGACGGTTCAAGAAATACTCCCGCCGAAAGATAAGAGCCCGCAGAGCAGAGCCGCGGTATTTGATTCCCCGACACTCGCCTGCACACGTAACCTAAATGCAGCCATACGGCTACAAAGGAAAGCTATACAGCTTTCTCGAAAACTTCGCAGTTGAAGAAAAATTTGTCCTGGTCCAGGATTCGAACCCGGGACCACTGCTTAACCGGAGCAGTCGCTCTACCAACTGAGCTAACCAGGAGGCTAGTCGTTAGTAGCGCGAAAGTGAATTCATGGACAACTCGAAGTGAAGGACAGGTGTTAATCGACCAGATTTAGGGGAAATCCCCAAGGTGGAGTAAGTTTCTGTGATGGAAAGTTTGACATCCACCTAAATGCAGCCAAACGTTAAAACTTTGCTTCACAGAAACTTACTCCACCTTAGGGATTTCCCCTAAATCTGGTCGATTAACACCTGTGCTTCACTTCGAGTTGTCGATCAATTCGCTTTCGCGCTACTAACGACTAGCCTCCTGGTTAGCTCAGTTGGTAGAGCGACTGCTCCGGTTAAGCATTGGTCCCGGGTTTGAATCCTCGACAGGGACGAATTTTTCTTCAACTGCGAAGTTTTCGAGAAATATGTATAGCTTTCCTTTGTAGCCGTATGGCTGCATTTAAGTGGATGTCAAACTTTCCTTCACAGAAACTTACTCCACCTTTGGGATTTCCCCTAAATCTGGTCGATTAGCATGTAACTTAGTTGAGTACTGCTTCGCTGCCTGCGTATTCTTTGAGTTGTTAGGGGAGCACACGTACGCTATAATAAGCTTCTTTTTCCTTCAAGACCGGCGTGTCTTCTTTGGCTTCGTAACACGTGGTGAGATGCGGGGTACATGCACCCCAAACCTTTTTCAAGTCGTCAGCCAAGTCCAACTCGTTCCAGCCGCCGACAGCAAGGCCTACAGCCGGAGCTTGGAATATTGGCGGATAAATTGAACACGGAAGACGTCTCGACTGGTGCCATGAACCACGTATCCACGATAGCCAACGCACGAGCACTTTTGATGTTCTCTAGCAACCCCGAGAGCCACCCTCATTTCACGGGTCACCTACGGAAGATCCTGAGGAATGGCTACAGCATGTCGAAAGGTGAGAACGTTTAATGGATGGGATGACGACGAAACACTCAGGCAAGTATTTTTCTTCCTTGAAGACATATTACGGATTTGCTTCGAAAACCATGAACCTACGCTGACGACCTGGGAGTTATTCAAGACCGACTTTCGAAAACGTTCACGACTCTAATACGCAAGCAACGGGCCGAGCAGCTGCTGCAGATGCGCACCCAGAATTCCAATGTAGGCCATGTGGACCCAGAAATAAGCGAAGAAAAGAAACTAAGGTTTCTCATTCGAGGGGTTAAGAAAGAGCTCTTCGCATGCCTTGTCCGCAACCCCCCGAAGACCGTGGCCGAATGCGCCTCTGAGATGGCGCGTAGGAGAATTCGCTTGAAATACGAACAAGGAAGTGCGACCGCCCAATCAATGAGCTGGTTTCAAAGAAAACTAGTGCGAGGGCTATTAGCCCCGACAGACTATGCGAGACCATTCGTGCAGTGGTGCGGGAGGAGCAGCGGAAACTTATCCCGACGACGCCGTAACGTCATGTCGCTTCTCTGACTGACGTTATCCGGGAAGAAGTTCAACACGCTTGGGGCACTTCTATGCCATCCGAAGCACACCGCAAGCCACAGGCTATGACCTACTCCATGGCTGTTTGTCGACCCCGCTCTGCTCCAACCCGTCGGCGAGAAGCTCCGCCGTACCGCCGTCGATTCTCGTCCCCGTCCTCACTGCCGCCACCGTCGAGCGTACCGCCGTCCACAGCCGAAATTGCGACGCCGAGGAAGAGCGGTGTTTCGCGAACCGCATATAATCGTCCGCTGTGCTTGCACAGCGGAGAAGCCGATGACATCTACCCTCAACGCGCATACAAGAGACTAGGACTGCATGGTTTCTCCCTCGACGCAACCGGCTTTCTCCCTGGCCAACGGAAACGTGAGATCGACAACAACCTACTTCAAATCAGCCTTGGCCCATCACGATTCTACCGTTCGCCGCCGCCCTACCCCTACCAATCGCCAAGTTGCCGTAGCAATGCTGATTTCGCACGTGGGATGTACCCGATCCCACGTAAGGGAACTAAAAGCAGTAAGTTCTGGAAGTAAAGTTGTACGATGGCGGAAAAATAAAAACCCTTGAACGACGCAACGACTCGTCGAAGACCATGTTTGACGACATGCCCTAAGCCAGGAAAACCAATGTAACACGAAAGTGAATCCCGAACTCTACGACAACGATTCGGCGTAACGCGTACTAGACAAGACCCAGCCGGCCGCTGAGAAGACGACGATATGGACGATGCACAATGCCAAACCGGCAACATGCACAAGTCGAGATACGACGCCCCCACGCACCCGAAACCCTAGGAAAGCGCTCTCCGAAGTCCCGTTGTTGTTCAACGGCTTTGATGTAGTCGCCCTCAGAGACAGGGGAGCCGACTACTGAGTAATGAGCGGATCATTCGCATCTAAGCTGAAGACATGTACGACCGGATGGGATGGTCCGCACGTACGCACAGCAGGAGGCCATCTTATAACGCCAACTGTAGCATGCACATCGCGCGTTACCATAGACGGCACCACGTACCGAGCTGCGTTCGTCGTTTTGCCTAACTGCTCCCGCGACGTATTTAGGGAGTGAACTTTTTGACTGATATCGGTGCAATAATTGATCTACAGGCAAGGTAGATAACATTTTTCTTCGATCACTCCGTGACGCAGCAACCGAAGCCAGCACACCGTGCTGCTGTAAGAATCGCCGGCGCTCACGTCACCCTGCCACCCCCCGCAAGCTTGATGGTCGCCGTCTACTGTGAGAACGCTGCTTCTGACGTTGACGGTATCGTAGAGAGTGACCAAACTTTGCTTCTCTACAGCGGTGTCTCCGTCGCAAGAGGCATTGCGCGGTTTAAGCAATGCAATTCCAATGTCTTGTTGACTAATTTCAAGCAGGAGTACCAGCAACTAAAAAGGCGCTCCAATTGCGTTCCTCGACAAACGCAACGAACAAGACAAATGATCATGTTCGCGAACGTTGAACGCGCACGCGCAAATGTTTTCAAGCTGATGATGATTTTGCCTAATGGCGCAAGGGCATCTAGGCCAAAGATCAACAAAACAAGGGTGTGTTTAGGTCGCAGGTTAGTTATATGCTGAATGCTTTCGTTAAAAGCTGGTTATGTAAAATTGGTGTATGGGGCCAATAATTGTCAGTAAAAAGTAAATAAAACCAATTGTGAGAGTATAAAAGTTTTTGCCTAGGACAAAAAGGATGACGCAGCTGAGTGTCACGGAAACGTACCTCAGCAGTGTCCTCATTACTGACGGGCAAGCTGGGGTCATGTGCGATAAGAAATTTTTATTAAAAATCAACCTCGGCCAAGTAGTCTAACACATTTTTGAAACTGAATATTCCTTTACCCGAGAGAACGTGCGGAGGGTGCAGTGGTAAGTGTCGTGTTTATATACTTGTCTGATTGTTTCGAGTGACCTACATTCAATTAGGATATGGAGTACAGAAAGATCTCCTCCATATTTGTCACTAGACGACGTGATGTTCCATTTAAGAGCTATCCATGTGTGTGCCCTATCCTTAAACGACACAGAGCAACTTCTACAGAACAGTGGAGTTTTTCAGTTGTGTGTCTACCTATTTGTGGTTTAATTGTATGGAGTGTGTTTTCTGTTTGCATGTCCCAGCGTTACTGCCGGCGTTCCTGGAGTTTTCTTTTAATGAGCCATTTGACGTCAAAGTAAGGCACTGACATTATGTCCACATCTCTACGAAGAGCAGCGACATCTGCCTCCCCATCAGTAGCCTCATTTTCTGCTAGTCTACATTGACCAGGAACCCAGCAGACGTTAATATGAGCCCCATAGAATCTGTTGTCATGATAGAGTATATTAGCGAATAGAAGACTGCGTTCTTATGCCGCTTCACTAAGAACAGGGCTGTCACCACACTGAGAGAATCAAAATATATGACCTAGCAAACTATTTTATTCTTTATTATGTGTTCTATAGCCAGTGCAATTGCTTGGGCTTAACCTGTGAAGATGCTACTGCAAGGATGTAGGATTTTTGAAGCGCAGAGGTTTCGTGTAAGTACGGCACATGACACTGCAGAATTTGTTTTCGACGCGTCTGTGTAGAACTCTGCACATTGATATTTATGCGGAAGACTTCAAACGTGCTGTTAACTTAAGGCACTAGGCGCTTTGTTTTTGTTTATGCTTGCAAGAGACATATCGCATGCTACACGCGATAGCTTCCATGGGGCTATAACATCAGCTAAAAAGGTTTTGTACGTGTATTTGAAGAAAATGCCCAAGTTGGAGCCTACAGTATTTAATGCTATTGCATACGGCTGCGTAAGTGATGGCCGCTTAACGAACAAAGATAGAGTGGATGTGTCATGAATTAAGAGGTTAGATGGGTGCTTTATGACTAAACTTGTTTTTACATTATATAACAAAGAGGTATAAGCACGCTGGTTTTTCAATTACCACATGTCAGATTCTACATACAAACTTTCGATCGGGCTCGTACAAAAAGCACCTGTCACCAACCACAGGCCTTAGTGGTACAGAGGATCCAGTAGTTTCAGAGCAGCTTTTGCAGCTGACTGGTACACTAGGCTACCATAATCAAGCTTTGATCTTACTAGGCTGTTGAAATTTTTCACTAATCATGCTATGTTTGTGCCATATGACTAACGTGACAGTATCTTTAGAATATTGAGTGCTACCGTGCATTTTATTCGTGATTGTTTTGTGTGAGGAATAAAGGATAATTTTTTATCCAGTAGCACTCCCAAAAATTTGTGCTCTTTTGCTATCGGGATGGGCTTCCCTTCAACAGTCACACATGAGTCTGCCTGCATGCCCGTAGCTAAATAAAAAAATCCGCACTTGCTTTTGTCACAGTTAAATTTAAAACCGTTCGCATATGCCCACCTTGAGAGGCTGTTCACTCCAAGTTGGAGCTGTTCGGCCGTATTGCAAGATTTAAAACTAATCTGAACATCATATACATATACCGTGTAGAAGAGAGTGCGGGGTAGACTGTTCTTTAAAGAATTCATTTTTACAATGAAAAGTGGACAACTCAAGACACCTCCCTGAGTGACACCGTTTTCTTGGATGAAAGCGCCTGATAAAACGTGGCAAATTCTCACTCGGAGTGTCCTGTGGGTCAGATAGTCTTCTATGACATTTAACACGTTGCCACAGATTCCGAATGAACAAAGATAGAGTAGAATACCATAACGCCACGTAGTATCATAGGCTTTTTCTAGGTCAAAAAATATAGACATACAGTGTTGTTTATGCACGAAGGCGTCACGTGCCTATGCCTCAAAGGCCACAAGGGCATCCGTTGTACACCTTCCCGAGCGAAAGCCCGCTTGACACTTGTCTAAAATCCCGTTATGCTTTAAAAATAAACGTGGTGTCTCTCTATCATTTTCTGCAAAAGCTTGCAGGAACAGCTTGTTAATGCAATCAGCCTGTAGCTGGCAGGTAAACAGGTATCATTTTCTTCTTTTAATATTGTAACTACACTAAATTTATTTCAAGATTTGGGAAGACGTCCTGCTTGCCATATATTTGAATAACAAAGAATTGCTTCTTGAGTGTCTTGATGAACATGTTTTAACATTTCATAAGTTATTTTGTCAGCCCCTGGAGCAGTTTTTCTACAGGTCGAAAGTACAACTGCAAATTCATGTTTGGTGAACGGTCAGTTCTAGCCCTTGAGGTATTTCTTTTTCCGCAGAGGCTTCTGTTTCATAAACGTTTTTCTTCCACGAATTGTCCAGTGTGGTGAGAAGAGCTGGAGACACTCTCAAAGTGTCGCCAAAGGACGTTAGCTTGATCTTCAAGCGTGTCTCCAGCTGGGCTAACAAGTGGTAGGGTGTTTCTTTCTTCCTTGTAATGCACTAATTCTTTTCCAAACTTTGTGAGTATCAGTGTAAGAGTTGATGGAAGAAAAAAATGTTTTCAAGCTGTCAGTTTTAGCCTCTCGTCTAATTTGGCGGCCATTTGCCTTTGCGCGCCTGAAGGCAACAAAATTTTCAGTATTTGGGTACCTTATCAGGACTGCCTAGGCTTTTTTTTGTTGTTTTTGAGTTATCTTGCACGTCTCGTTCCACCAAGGCCTCGGGTTGTTCTTGTTTCTACGGAGGTTTAGGGAATTGAGGAGTGTGCTCCCTCTATTATGTGTGCAGTAATTATATCGGTCGCTTCATCAATATGTAAATTTTCTTTTGAGGCATACGACAGTTGGGACATTACCCTGATTTTTCTCCAGTCGGCTTCCTCTTCACGAAATCGTTGTGTGTCTGTTGGAATTGTGGGGCTGTCTATTACGGGTAATGCAACAGAAAACTGGTCAGTACCTACTGTAGGGATTTGGTGCTACACTCCACTCTACTAAGGAAAAGAGAGTTGTAGAACCTATTGCGAGATCGATCGCGGAGTAATTGTTGTGGGTTACGTTGTAATAAGTCGGCGGTTTTTTTGTTGTTAAATTGGAAGTAGTCAGAAGAAAGCAAGAATTTTTCTATAAGTCTTCATCGTGTATTGGCACGTGCAGAACCGCTGAGTTGATGATGAGCATTAAAATCACCCATGAGTATAAAAGGCTGCTGGAGTTGGTCAACTAAAGTTTCAAATTCATTATACTGAGATGGTAATCTGGGGGTATATACAACGAAGAAACCGTTATTAGCTTATTAAAGATTATTGCCCTCATGGCAGCTGCTTCCAGGTTAGTTTGCAGGCTTATGTGATGACGAGCAATCGACTTTTGAACGACTAAGGCAACACCTCTGGAGGAGTGAGTGCAGCCATCTCTATCCTTTAAAAAAACCGTATACTCTGTCAGAAAGTGTGTGTGTTTTGCATTCAGATGTGTTTCCTGGAGGCAAATTGCCTCTAGCTTGTGTTCTGCAATACTTCGTAAATGTCGTCAAGGTTTTTCAACAGGCCCCTACAATTCCACTGTATAATGTTTTGCAACATAAATTTCGTTTTTGGGAAGATTGTGCTTGTTTGGTTACTTCAGTTTTGGTATTTATTGTGTGGTGGACCTGTAAATCTTGTTATTTGTTTTCTACGCTCAACTGAGGGGCGCCGCTTCCTCGACGGCTCTGGTGCCACCGGGGACGGCGTTGCGTTCTATTCCTCAGTGGGCGCCCCAAGAGCAGCTGATGGGTCAGGCTCTTTCGGGCGTGCTCAAAGAGGGTTGGTGTCTTTGTTGGCCGCGCGTGCTGGAGGCATAGAACGCAGCACGGCAAACGTGGAGGGTGGAGCCGGTCTCCAGAGTCCATGTCCCCCAACCTCTCAAGAACACTGAAGGTGGGTGCATCAAACACCGGAGTGGCCACAGCATATCCAGCAGTATTTGTCACCACTGCTGCTGCAGTCACAGGTAGTGTGACGATGGTTTGGGCTGCGGAGGGCACCACAGCGTGGGGCGAGGATGGGACCAAGTCAGCGCGGCTGTACTAGGTCGCCACCGACACCAGACAGGGATCCGCCCCCCGGCGAGCCGACTTGGCACACCTAGGAGTATGTTTTCTCCGCGGTATGTTTGCTGCGCGCTTCCTAGTAGGTGATTTTTGTGTTACTTTGAGATTGGGTATTTGTTTTTCTGCTTTGAACTTTTCACATTTTCGGGAATAGGCTGCGTGCGTTTGTTCACAGTTGGCACATTTCAGCTCATCAGATGTACAGTTTTCGGACGGGTGATCGTGCGCTGCACACATCGGGCGCGTCAGACGTCCGCGGCAGGAGGTTGTACTGTGCCCTTACCGTTAGCTTTGAAGCATCGGCGTGGTGGGAGATGTAATGTCGAACTTCACAATGCAAGATGCCTGCAGTGACTGACTTAGGAAGAGTGCTCCGATCAAAAGTTGGAATCCCGTGCTTCGTGGGTATTTAATTTCTATCACACGTTATCGTTATTCTCTTGACTGCAGTACCCCCTTGGTAACGCATGCCATCTAAGATGACAGATTTGGTCTCTATCAAGACGTAAGGTTCAGAAATTACACTTCGCGAGCTGTTCAAGTTTTGGTGTGGGGTGACAGATACCTTGATATCATGCATCTCAGTCTTACTCAAGGGTTTATTGGATTGTTCTTTGGTTTGCACTTCAACAAGAATGTCACCTGAGGTTAGCTTTTCCGTGTTGTAGTTCGCACCAACAACACTCTCTATGAACTTAGCTACCAAAACGACTGATTTACTGATAATTGGTGCATCTTTCTCAACGGACTGTATTATCAGGAAAAGAGGGAAGTTGTCAGGTCTTGTAAACAATGGAGCAGAAAGTGGTGGGAAAGCAATTACTTCGGTGCGAGCCCTCCTCAGAACTCGATCGTTTCGTTGGGGGGGGGGTTAGAATATACCATACGCTACAGTCTCCAGCAGGGAATGGGGGTACTTTCTTTTCGAGCCTTACCCTGTTAGCTAGAGAGGTCCCAGAGCTCCCTGCCTGGTAAACAGACCGAGAGCCCGTCCGCCGGAGCTTAACCTGGGCTCCGACGGCCACCGTGTGAGGTTTCTACCCTTCACCTTAAAGCTCATTACCACGATCGGTTACAGTGTGAGTATGGGGGCTCGAGGTCGGCGGCGTCGCCAATACAGTCAACTAGATTACTCAAGGTGCCCCGTGCGGGGAAATGCTTTCAAGCTGCCGCATCCTTTCGACGTGAACCCGGCGCTGCCACAAGAAAACCAGGACAAATTATTGGATTTGCAGTGCCGCTACCACGAGTGTTTTTCGTACAACTGAAAATTAATTCGAACACCCTTTGCGAAGCTCCGAATTATAACCGAAAATGGAGCCCGATCTACCCAACAGTCACCGTACCGCGTGTCTTCATACGAGCGGGAAGCCATCTCGACACCAGTCGAAGGCATGCTCAGCGACGACATTATACAGCCATCGAAAAGACCCTGGGCTCTCCAGTCGTACTCGTGAAGAAAAAAGACGGTATTTCGACACCTCTGCAATGCGAAGTACTTCTCATCAATGCATCTGATAAAATGTTGCAGGCAAACTGAAGTGGACGAGAGATATCAAGAGAAGACTGCAGTCATAATTCCGGATGGATTATATAAGTTCAAGGTCACGACGGTTGGACTGTGCACGGCGCCAGCAACGTTTCAGTCACGAACATTGTGCTTCCCTGAAGTGGAACACCTGCCTCGTATACCTCGTCCGCGTTGTCGTATTTGCCTGGACTTTCGACGAACACCTTGCAAGACTGGAGTCTGTACTCGAGACCAACCTTACGTCAGGGCTAACGCTGAAGCCTGAGAAGGGCCGCTTCGCGTAACAGAAACTTAATGCCTCGGGAGTCCTGCCTGACCGATCGGAAACTTCAGCCATTGCGGACATCCCAACACTGAAAGACAAGAAGGGCGTGCGAATATTTCTCGGACTGTGCGCATACCACCGCCGTTTCGTCACAAACTTCGCCCGAATTCTAGAGCCACTCACATAATTGAAAAAAACTTCGCTCTACAAGAACGGGATGAAAGAAGAGGACACACCAGACAGCGCAGACTAACAAACTGTGCAGATTCTACGCACATATGTAATACTATCTCGTAGACATGTGGAACCAAGAAAACTTTAAAAAATAAAGAAAAAGAAAAAGAAATAAAAATAAAAAACCACACCTTCACCACTACACATGCCATCTCAACAAGATTTTACACCATCAAGAGACGTGATTTCCTTGCCCAACAGCGATATTGAAGCAACACTAATGCATCTATCCCCCCTGCGCACAATTTTCTGCGCCTCCAGTATCTCCCGCGTGAGCGCGTCACGGCTCCTAGCGAGCACCTTTGTTTTTTTGAGTAGCAATGAGTAGCAAGATGCCCGCTTATCCCGTTGCTAACATTATTTTCGTGCTTACGGAGGCTATATTTAAAAATCTACCACATTGGTCGATATATACCTTTTTGCAGCTCAACGGAATCAGGTACACCACTCCCTCAATCCAGGCAACGAACTTAATTTGGTGCTCCGTGCGGCACCCATTCTGTTCTTTTCGAGCAGCTTTGACCTGTCGACAAAGCTTTGCAAGCTTGTCGGGCGCAGAAAAACCACATTCGTCCCTGTACGTCGAGCGATACGCTTGAGGTTGAGGCTCAGCTGGTGGATGTACAGAATCACCGCAATATTTTGTTTGTCCTGGGGATTCTCGTCACCTACTGGCCTCGTGTCTCGCTCTGCCAGCTTAGCCTTTTTGAGTATCTTTTCGGCTACTGACACAACCAGGTGTGTGGGGTAGCCGGAACTCGATAGTCGCTCAGCTTGCTGAGCCAGGCTAGCCGTCATCATGTGCGGGCATGATTTTGGTAATGCAATCCTGACGAACCGGGTAGCAATGGCTCTCCCGAAATGATTGGAGAGAGAAGACCCAAAAAGAAGGAGTGGTCTGTTCTCCCTAGGAGCGTAAGACCAGCAGACGTGGTTCCTGGTGAAATGAAGGTCCAGTTCTAAAAACCTGATGTGGCCTTCGTGGGTTAACTCGCTAGTAATAAGCAACGGCATCAGGTGCTCGCTAAAAAGAGAACTGACACGCTCTGTTGGGGCTTCCAGGCTCTAAGCTACAAAGTCTAAAACAACAAGATAATCGTCGACGTATCGGAATACTTTTAACACTTTCGAATCATCCAGATGCTCATGAATTTTCTGTCGAGTTTTGCGAGGTACAAGTCACTTACTGGCGCTATACATGACCCAATGCATATGCCGTTCCTCTGAATAAACGTCTTATCGTCAAAACACACTGGCCAAACTGGCAGATGTATTATTGATAGGCTCCGTGAGCACAACAATAATGTTTGAAACGCGATAAGCGGGCACCTTGGCACTCAATGCCGTGACTGCAGGTGTGTCCCATTTTTTGAAAAAAGAAAGCTGCTCGCTAGGAGCCGTTACACGCTTACGCGGGAGATAATGGAGGATCGGGAAATTGTGCGTGCGGGGGATAGTTGCATTAGCTAGTGTTGTTTCAATATCGCTGTTGGGCAAGGAAATCGCGTTTCTTGATGGTGTATAATCTGGTTGAAACGGCATGTGTCATGGTTAGGGTGTGGTTTTTTATTTTTTCTATTTTTTAAACTTTTCTTGGTTCCACATGTCTACGCGATAGCAGTACATATGTGCGTGGAATCTGCACAGTTTGTTAGTCTGTGGTGTGTGTTGTGTCCTCTTCTTTTGCCGCGTCCTTGTAGCGCGAAGTTTATTGCGCGAAGTTGTAGCACAAAGTTAACCTGGAACAAAGTGCTCCCGTATGTCACGTTTGCGTATAACACGGCTATCCAAGAAACCACGAAATATGTCACCGTTCGCGCTTGTCAACGGAAGACGGCCAACTACAATGCTTGACGCCATGCTGACGCACGTAGAAGACGCCAACCTCAACGCCGATGCCCAATGATACATTCAGTGTGTGAAGAAGGCCCGCCAGCTCGCTCAAATTCCTACAACAATGCACCAGCTAGTGAATGCCGGACGCTACAATCTTCGACGCCGAGACGCCGATAATACCCAGGTCATCGCATGTGTGTATGGACTCCCATCCGACGACACGGAAGTAGCGAGAAGCTTCTGCGGCGGTGTTCTGGACCCTACCTGATTGTACGGCGTGTTGCTCAAGGAACCTACGATGTGATCCCTGACGGTGATTCCCGAACATCACGACGACGCAGGCTGCCTGAATCTGTCCATGTAACCTTACTACGCAACATAACTGTTTTTGTTTATTCGGAGTGCAGTTTTATTTTTGCATCGGGTGGATGCACTCTTAGAGGGGGGTAATGCCGCGCAGCTTGCATTGGGTTTGTTTGTTTAGTTTTGTTTTTACCGCCCGGATGCGGCGGGTTATCCGTGTGCGAGGTGAAGGGCTTTTGCTATTTTTTATTTTTATGCCGTACGTGTTGTTTCTTTTCAGAGGGAGCGCGTTGCCAAGTAATGCCAACGTATAGAATACTTCTCTTTGATCTACAGTGTTCTGGATGTAATTCGGCGGTTCGATAAATACTCGCGCCGAAAGATGAACGCTCGCAGAGCATATGGCGCGGTCACCAATACTTTTAAAGTCGCCTGCACACATCACTTTGGTGACTGCTGCTTCGCTGCCTGTGTGATTTTTTTTTGTTAGGAGAGCACAAGTTCTCTCCAATAAACTTGTTTCTCCTTTAGGCCAACTCCGTCATCTTTGGCTTGGTGACAATATCGTTCATTGCTCATTAATATTTTGCTGTCGGGACTATCAAGCACACATTTGTTGAGCTAAAAGGTGCCTTCAAGTACAAGAGTTGCATTCATGTTTATATTAATGCCTTTTGTTTGCTTTTTGCTTCATAATGTTGACAATTTTAATGTTTCTTCTCAGATGAGGCGTTCACAACGTTTTGGTTATGTAATCTACTTGTTAAAGAATTGTTCTGCACTTTTGGGCTGATGGCTCAATCTAGGAAGAGACTCTTTGCTGACACAACAAAGACCTTGGAAGTTATACATTGCTGTGCTTCACAACACTAAGGCGAACGGGTGGTGCCGGCATCACTAGTGGGTCTGAAGGCGAGTTGCTGGGCGTCACTTAAAAAATAACGGCACTTACTTTGCAAAGTCAACGGCCATAATCTCTACCGTCAGCTTTCACAGGAACATAAGGACGCTTTTGCGAAATTCTGCACTGAATTTGGAGCTACGCTGCAAGCAACTCTAATGAACGCCTGGCTATAAGATCTGCTTGGTTGGTATGACTTCGCTTCACGATCCTTCCCCTTCAGCTTGATTTTGGCGACACCGTCGGCGTGCTGTGCGCGGAAGTCATGTTTTATCCTACCGGGATATTACCTGACCTCCCGCCGTAGACGCCTGTATCCCAACCTTTGTAATTGCTTTCGCAGGTTTGTGCAGTCTACGTCTGATGTAGGTGAAGGTTGTGTTTTGTCTGAGCCTTTGTTTAAACAGCTGCACAAGTGTCCGTAGAGTGGTATCCTGAAGGCACAGTTCCACCGACCATTATTGAAGTCAATGAGAGATTTAAGAGCATAAAGTGCGGTTCCGCACCTCGGTCTTATGGTCTGTCTGCAAGATTGTACCGGAACCTATGGGATTTAATCGCAATGTACCCAATGACAGCGTTTTCGCACAGATTTCTACACAATAAATTTCTACGCTCATTCTATGTTGCACGGGTCGTCTTAATTCCAAAGAAGGGTATCTCGTCCCATCAATAAGAGGAATGGCAGCCTATCAATCTTCCTAACACAGATTACAAGGTTTTTGCTGAACTCATAGTCTGACGCATGCAACCATTGATAGCGCAGTTAGTTTCTTGTCAGCTGGCCTCACCTGTTACCGGGTGCCGCATACACAGCGTGTCCTATGTGAGAGGTTGCCTCATTGAGTGCGTCTATACGACATGGTTAGGGGAGAGTACTTTCTAAGACCAAAGAAAAGAATTTTTTCGCCTGGATCATGAGGGCCTATTTGGCACCCTTGAAGCATTCAGATTTCCAGCATCTGTTGTATGTCTGCTTCGCAGTATGCACACCGGTATGAGAAGCCCTGTGTTTCTAGATGGCGCATAGAGCGGAAAAGTCTTCATTATGCGTGGCCTCCTTCAATATTGTGCGCTATTACCTGTTGTGTATTTTGTCCCTACACTCTTTTTTGGAGGCGGAACAGAGGCACAGAAATGTGAAACGCTTTCTACTGCTGGGAACTATTATGGTAAAATTATAGCTTTATCTGATGATGCCATTTGCATGTTCCCAGTGAAGACAGTTGGCGACATTCATTAAACATTTCTCCTAAATATGGCAACTCGTCTGGAGCTCTGTAGAATTGGTCAATAGGGAGTACCTGTCCGTAGGCTCGCCTACTCCAATTTTATACGATATTTTAACAATACAGACACAGTCCAAAATTAGTGTTCCTAAAGAAAATCAAACTCCGGGGTGTCAATGTACATGTGGCACGTGATTCTCGAAAGAATTCGTCGAGATATCTATAACGAGGAGACTTTTGATTTGCCGTTGTTCGAGAGATGCTATCTAGCGCAGCCAGCATTTTGTGGAAAGATATAGCGCGATCCCTGGTACCCCAACCATTTTTAAAAGACCTAATTAGCATTCAGTGCTTTGTCGGTTTCTTTATATGGGAAGGTAGCTCAGCAGTGGTCTCTCAACCATTCCACGGACAACCGCGGTATCGCAGGGGGCTCGCATTCCCCTCTGAAACTCTTCTTCTTTGTGTTTTTGTTGTGGTGTCTGCTGATATACTTTAAGGAGCGGCTTGCCCCGAACGGGTTTTCGCAAAGTTGTCCCGCAGCGCACAGAGTGCATACTCATGGCCGAAGTAGGTATGTTCCGTGGGGCACCGGCTCTCGGCACGCTGGCAATTATAATGTATGTGTGACTTTCGTAGGCACTTATAAACGGTATGCCCAGCACAAGATGAAATATATTGGAAGACCTCTTGGTAGGCCTCATGGCCACTCTCATAAATAACACTGTTTCCGCTCTAGGCACAACCAAATCAGTAGGACAAGTTGAGGTACATTAACCACTTCCTTCTTACCTGCTGACTTGCTAGAACTTATGTGGCTCCTGGAATGGGGTGCTGACTCAACATGGGATATACGTCAGAGCTGGGGTGTAACGCGCAGCTCAGTTTGTAATTTTTCCATTCTGCGCATGGCTACATCTGTACGTGTTTGCGTCGTCATGTACACTTTGCCCGCTTTTTCTTATTAGGCGCTCTGCGCTTCCTGGGCTGAATTCGTTCTATTTTTTTTTACTTAACTTTATGCAGAGTTTTTTTCTTGCCTTCATTGCGTGCCATTTTTTGTTTATTTTTGCTTTCCCGATCTCTCACATTAACTTCACTGCATTGTAATCACCCCCATTTGGCGTAACAAGCACTGCCGCTAGCAGAGCTGACCTGCCCAGCCAACATTAAAGACAAAGACAAAGAAAATATACCACAAGGACAGCCGCTGGACAGCGGCTGTCCTTGTGGTATACTCTCTTCGTCTTCGTCTGAACTAGCGCCGGTTTTATCGAAGAATGTCAAATTTTCAACTAGCCCAGCTTGCAACCCCACATTACGGAGTTCTCTCTCTCTAGCGGTGTGCCCCAAAGGCCCACTACTACAAAATACCAAATATATGGTTGAAAAATTCGATAGCGCATCGTCGTTCAGGCGTGGTGTGCACTGCGGATTTCAAGGACTCGGAATCTGGTGGTATATAAGCGGAAGCTTATGACCTAGAGTCCGCTTTGCGGGGATGCTTATAGTGGTTGGCGCTTTGGCGTTGTGAACCCTGACCACCCCACACAGGTCACGAGTGACCAGCCTCTTCTGGCTGTATGGCCTATTTTAGGCCGCATGTGACGGGAAGTTCTCCCTTGTGGTTTGAAGGGGCGTTTCTTTGTTGCTGAGGAAGAGTTCCTCAGACAATGGCTTTGTGCTGTCGTTTCTGCACAGGGACTGATAGCAGCTCATACACTCGAATCAGTGTGGCATAGGTGATTTTCTTCCGTAACACAACCTTCAATTCCTTCGGTACTGCGAGCCTCAAATGTTTCCGGGAGGTGGAGTGCATGGTAGAGCAGCCGAAATCTCCATTTCTGTACCATCTGCAGCCACTGATTGCCGAGTCGAGGGTCAAGAAACTTGCTCGCCAGGTTCGCTTTGTGCATGCCTGTTCTTATTTCCTTAGATGGCATCTCTGTTCACCCGCTTCCTCGTGATGTGATTAAGATATTCGTGGGTGACCCTCCGGAACTGTGTGGCCACCTTCGTGGGCTTGATCGTGATTGGCGCAAAAAAATAAACACGTAGCTTGCGGCTGGCTTTTCCGCGGAAAAACTTTTGTCTGAATATAGTCTTTCAATGAAGTTATGTGGTGGTCGAACGTTAAAGTAATTACAGCGGTACCATTATAGGTTATGATGCGAACATTGGCAAGGTTTGTTTCGTCAAAGTCACCTTTGTGGCGAGTGCTCTGTAGCTCTAATCTAGTGTAGGTATCTTGAACAAAGTTTTTCTAAAGTTGTCCACTAGGTTCACTCCAGTTTTTGCCATTGAGTATCATTCACGTTTAATAAATAGGATGTTCACAGGGCATTTGTAAATATTAGGGAATGTCTGTCAGCTATCATTATAAGGACTTTCATGGGAAGAAAACGGACAGCACCATATTTCTACGCTAGAATTATACTCTACTCCATCCAAGGGTCAATAAGATAAATACTAGGAAATACGCTTCAGTGCATTTTACAGGCATGTTTGTATCCTGCACGTGTATGGTCACACGCTCCGCTGGACATCAATTTTTACACAGTAAAAGGCACTGATTTTTTGCCAATTTTTCTACGAAGACGAAGTGTCTGTTCCGCCATTTCGATTAGGTCGGTCTTCTTGTATTCACAAGCAAAACCTTCGGTGTGAACTGGCATACTTGCCATGCATGAAACCGTCCCGATTTTCCTTCAGTTCTGTTCAGGGCCGTGAAAATGGGCTTCAGTGATCACAGTCTGTAATTTATCCATTTTATTGCACTATAGGCAAATTTGATACTGCTTTTTTTTAGATGCCTCAGATTGAGAGCTGGAGAGTAGTAACCTAAAGCTAATGTTCCCAGAAGACATGTTGTTGACGCCCGCAGTTTTCTTCTGGTCCAAGCCCTAACAGTTTAGCTGCAATGGCTTTGATGTTATACATGTACGTAAATTCGTAGATAGCATATATTACGACAAAGTTGAGCCCCACGCAAAAGGTATCCGCGAACTACGTCTTCTTCGAAGCAATCGCGAGCTGAACCGCGGCGATGAACTAGTACGTGTTCTCACACATTTTAAATAAAGTGGCATTTCAAGTCTAAACCACACGCAAATACCTGGGGGTAACAATATCTACAGATCTTGGCTGGTCGGAGCATGTCAATCAGCTCACAAATAAAGCAATAAACAAAATATTTTTATCAGGAGGGCGCTTTATATTTCTACCCACGAAACCAAACTTCTGGCATACGTCACGTTCAAATGGCATATCTTTGAATATTCAATTGTTGTCTGGTTCCCTTACACGGCGTTAAGATTAGAACTGTAGAGAAGGTTGCACGCACAGACAGTGCGGTTTATCTACAACCGATATGGGCGCACTGACTCGCCAACTGAACATTACCTTGGGCAGGTCTACTGACCCTTTCAAGGTGAGCACAGCTTCCTGGACTGAAGTTTCTAGATCAAATAATTCACAAATAATGGAGAATAAACCCTTGATTTCTTCGTGACCTTTCGCAATGCTAGAACGACAAGGAACGCCATTCTTGGAATGAAAAGATATAATTAATTAACAATATTTTTGCTATTCCTTTTTTCCAGCAGCATTCCGGAATGAAGTGCATTAGGCACGGTTATTAATCAACTTCCAACCATAAAAAAGTTTTCCAACTTGCTGAAGAAACTGTGATAGGTTGTTGTTTCTTGATGGATGGTGTACGTACTTACCTTGTATGATATTAGAGTGCTTTATCAATGTGTGAATCACCTGAATACCTTGAAATCTTGCTATTGTATTGCTTGTATGCATCTTGGTGTCTTTATTCTTTGATTATGTACACTTACTTTTTTTAATGTGATATTTTGGTTATGCCTACTCTGAATCTGCACTGTAGGACTGCTATAGTAGTACTGCACTGTAGTATTGCACTGCAGTGCTGCCCGAGCAAATGGCGCATCTTTCTGTAACATTGAATGTAAACGCTCACTCCTATAGCAATACCCATGGGGGCTTGACAGTATTATTTAAATAAAAAATAAAAGTACACGCCACAGCAACAGGCAAGAATATCGTAAGCACGTCACGGGGAAGCAGCTGACCACAGGTGCCTGATACAGGCTGTCACACACACATGTGACAGGCTTTAAAGGTCTACAGAATCATTCTTATTAGTGCACATAGTTGCACACTTCAATGATCGTGCTCAACATTATCAGCGTATCTTTATACGTCTATGCATTGTTCATGAATGTTCGTTGTCCCAAGTTTAAACAGGAAATTTTTGAGTGTTTTGTAAAAAAAACGTATTCAAAAAGATAGACAGATAGACTCACAAATCAACATACAGATATGCATACCAAAATTATGGGTTCCAATTAGCTAAAGAAACACTATTGTTTTTAATAGGCGGGCGAAAGATCCAGGTTCCCCGATTGCGTAGTACTCGTGGTACAAAGGGCTACCTTTCCAAAAATCTGGCTATCGCACCCATGGCCCTGAATAAGTGCACTGTAAGAGTACGAATTTGTTCTATTGGTCTATCTCTACTAATATTACATGTGTTTTTGTGTTTGAATCCTGAAAATATCGATTTTATAAATATTGTAACGTGGCGGCAGATGACACGAACCATGAGGCGACGAAGCGGTGTATTTACACGACTATTTACAGGCCGCCATTCCGAGCCCGGGCTCGCTGCGCCCCGTACCCATCTTCTTCCTTGTCGTTATTAGTGGTGGGCCATGCCGGCGCGGGTATTGTCCCGTCCCGTGACATCACCTCCCCGGTCGATGAAGACCGTCCCGGTCGACGACGAGGCAAATTGGCGATTAAATGCGGATGAGATGAAAAATGCAGTGACGAATCACTTGCCGCCACGGATGAAGATGACGACGTTGGTGATGCCTGGCCCAGCAACAGCAATGGCGTCAGCGGTGACGAAGCACCTAAGGTCCTTGAGCCACGTCGGACGGAAGGGCGGGGGAACACATCGTCGGCGTGTCTAGGTCGGCTCGTCTCGGCTGGTCTTGACTCGGGTCTTTCGGGCTGGGGACACGGGGTGGGGGACATCGTCTTGTTCTGGTCTCGACTGGGCTGGGGCGGCCCGGCGCGGCTTCATTGTCCTTGGCGGCTGCGTCCACGTCGATGCGATGCGGTGCTGGGGCCAGGATGGGGATGACGAACCCGCACACTCCACCAAATGTAACGTGGCGGCAGATGACACGAACCATGAGGCGACGAAGCGGTGTATTTACACGACTATTTACAGGCAGCCATTCCGAGCCCGGGCTCGCTGCGCCCCGTACCCATCTTCTTCCTTGTCGTTATTAGTGGTGGGCCATGCCGGCGCGGGTATTGTCCCGTCCCGTGACATTGATTCTGGGCCTTGACTTTTTGTCGGAACATTCTGCACTAATAGATTGCGCGACGAGTTTACTACGCCTCGAGGTACCGCTTTCGCCCGATGCTCCAGACGCCTCAGTTTCACCGTCGTTATGTTCAGCTGAGTTCATCCGTCTCCGCCCTGAAGCCGTCACCCATGTTCCCTTGTCCTCTCGCCACCCTCTCCCCGACGGTGCGTACCTCGTGTCCCCTGCAACCAACGTTCTCCTAACGCACAATGTGATCCTGCCGAACTCTGTGGTAACCATCAAAAACAACCACACCATCCTTCCAATTCTGAATTTTGGATTGCATCCCCAAGTACTTCCCCAAGGAATTTCCCTCGCCTCAGTTTCTCCACTGCACGACATTGACATTTCTGCGCTAACCGTAGACACTTCTCTACCGGCTTCCTCTCGTGACCTCATATATACCCCGAACTTAGCGGAGAAATTTGGCGCAATGATCAGCTCCGAACTTTCAGGACCACAAGCCCAACAACTACGCCAGCTTCTTCTATCATATTCTGACATTTTTGACTTCCAGAACCGCCCCTTGGGTCAAACACATGCAGTGAAGCACCGGATTGACACAGGCGATGCCAGGCCAATTTACAGGCGACCTTATCGAGTGTCCCATGCGGAACGCGACGTAATCCAAAAAGAAGTAGAAAAAATGCTCGACAAAGACATCATCGAGCCTTCCTGCAGTCCGTGGGCGTCCCCAGTGGTTCTGGTAAAAAAGAAAGACGGCAGCTGGCGCTTCTGCGTCGATTACCGCCACCTCAATAAAATAACCAAGAAGGACGTATACCCACTGCCAAGAATAGACGCCGCCCTCGACTGCCTTCATGGGGCTAAGTTCTTTTCCTCAATTGACCTCCGCTCGGGCTATTGGCAGATCTCTGTCGACGAGATGGACCGGGAAAAGACCGCCTTTGTCACACCCGATGGCCTTTACCAATTCAAGGTCATGCCATTTGGGTTGTGCAATGCGCCAGCGACCTTCGAAAGAATGATGGATTCTCTACTTCGTGGATTCAAATGGTCGACGTGCTTGTGTTACTTGGATGACGTCATTGTGTTTTCCCCATCATTCGAAACTCACCTATCTCACCTTGCGGACATCCTTTCCCTTTTCCGACATGCTGGCCTGCAACTAAACTCTTCTAAATGTCGGTTTGCTCGCCGCCGCATTACGATCCTCGGCCATCTCGTCGGCGCTGAAGGAGTTCAGCCTGACCCAGACAAAGTCAACGCCGTGAAGAACTTCCCGGTTCCGTGTTTTACAGACGCCGTGCGGAGCTTTGTCGGACTTTGTTCTTATTTTCGACGTTTCATCAAAAGCTTTGCTGATATCGCCCATCCTCTCACTGACCTTCTGAAGAAAGACGTTAAGTTCTTCTGGGGTATCGAGCAAGATTAGGCTTTTCACACCCTAATATCCCTCCTTACATCATCCCCAATTTTAGCCCACTTCAACGCAGCCGCTCCTACCGAAGTGCGAACCGATGCCAGCGGTCACGGGATCGGCGCCGTACTGGCTCAACGCCAGGACGGTCACGATCGCGTTATCGCGTACGCCAGTCGCCTCCTCTCGCCTGCGGAACGCAACTATTCTATCACCGAACGGGAATGCCTTGCACTTGTGTGGGCCGTTGGAAAATTTCGCCCCTACCTGTACGGACGGCCCTTCACTGTTGTTACCGATCATCATGCGTTATGTTGGCTCTCTTCATTGAAAGATCCCACCGGACGCTTGGGTCGCTGGGCACTACGCCTTCAAGACTATTCTTTCTCCGTCGTCTACAAGTCTGGTCGCCTTCATCGGGACGCTGACTGTCTATCTCGTTATCCGGTTGACCCTCCTGAGCCTCTGCCCCAATCCTGCTTGTTGTCCATTTCGGGATTACTCCACATCGGTGATGAGCAGCGTCGCGATCCCTCTTTGAAATCCATCATCGACAGTCTCAACATCGGCTCTCCTGCACCTACCACTCATCTGTTTCGACTCCAGGATGGCATCCTTTACCGCCAGAATCTCCGTCCAGATGGCGCTGAGCTCCTGCTTGTTGTCCCTAACCACCTTCGTTTAGACATCCTCAAACAATTTCACGACCTACCTACGGCTGGTCACCTGGGTGTTTCCCGAACGTACGACCGTGTGCGTCGTCGATTTTTTTGGCCCGGCCTTTACCGTTCTGTCCAACGTTATGTGGCCACATGCGACCTATGCCAACGCCGCAAGAAGCCCACCGCGTCACCGCCCGGTCTCCTACAACCGTTAGACATCCCCACTGAGCCCTTTTATCGTGTTGGTGTTGATCTTCTCGGTCCGTTTCCGGTGTCTACCTCGGGCAACAAGTGGGTAGCAGTCGCCACCGATTACGCGACACGCTATGCCATTACCCGTGCTCTCCCCACCAGCTGCGCATCCGACGTTGCCGACTTCCTTCTACGCGATGTAATTCTTCATCATGGAGCACCTCCCCAGCTTCTTACTGATCGAGGCCGGTATTTCTTGTCCCGAGTTGTTGAGGACCTTCTTCGTGCGTGCGCAACACAACACAAGGTCACTACTGCTTACCATCCGCAAACCAACGGCCTCACGGAGAGGCTCAACAGGACGCTTACAGACATGTTGTCGATGTACGTCTCCACCGACCATCGCGACTGGGACGTGGCGTTGCCTTACGTCACGTTCGCTTACAATTCGTCCCGTCACGACACTGCAGGCTCGTCCCCATTCTACTTGCTCTACGGCCGCGAGCCATCTTTGCCGCTCGACACCCTTTTACCGCCTTCTCAGCCCACAACTGAGTATGCCGAAGCCGCCATCGCCCGTGCCGACCACGCTCGCCAAGTTGCCCGCTCTAACCTTCTCTCATCACAAGTCTCCCAAAAGGCGCGCTACGACTCGCGACACCGAAACCTTTACTTCCCGCCGGGATCACTTGTTCTGCTGTGGTCGCCGTCGCGCCGCGTGGGACTTTCTGAAAAACTCCTCTTCCCCTATTCTGGTCCTTACCGTGTCATCCGACAAGTCACCGATGTCACGTACGAAATAGCACCGGCCATGCCGGCGCGGGTATTGTCCCGTCCCGTGACAATATTTTAGCTGGTAGCCTAAGATACTTTGTGCTGCGTTATGGTAAACATTTTACACGGCTGCTTACCACCGAAATGAAAGTGTAAAGTATAATGGTGACTTACTCGCCAGCCGTTCACGCACTCTTTCGCAATACAATTTTTTTCTGAAGTTTCAGAGTAGCTGCTCTGGGTGGCGGAAGAGATTGTAGCTAGAAGGTAAAAGATGCTACTCTTTAAAATGAACATTCTTTTTCGGGTTCACAAGAAAATTTGCAAGCTTTATCAGGCAATGCAGCAGCCACTTAAATATCGAAACCAAAACAACAAAGGAAATAGTTTTTAAAAGTTTAGTGAACTGTTAAATTTAGAGTTTGAAAAACCATACTTGCCGGTAGCAGTTCACACTGTCCCCCCAAACCCTTAAATATTTATTCCTCACTTGATTATAACCTTTACACAGACTTCAAATAGTAAGCAGGGAGCAGCAAAGAATTTTTTGTGCGACCTATAACACAACATACTACTTTCCGTCAGGTCATCTACTTTTAAACAAAAATACCATGCGTAGGCGGGGTGGTATCTTTCAAAGGTTTCAGTCGGAAAACATCACATTTTTTTGCACCACATTTTTCCTGCAAGGCTTCGGTTTCAGATTTTTTTCGACATGTATATTGCAACCCACAATTGTTCTACAAGCTTTCCACTTCCACATGATAATGTAATAAACGTGCAATGTATGTACTACATGGTGTCTATAGTAGGCGTATGGTGCCTATATTACACGTAAATCTTAGAAAATTCTAGCTGTGGGAATATCAAGAGTTCATATTTACAAAGCTCCCGAAGTACTGAAGCACCTAAGTGTTGGTTGACTCCAGAACAAATATACGAGTGCCTTTGAAAAAATTTGGCACCTGTTTGTAATGCCTGTAGATATCAAAAATGGGAAAATTCCGAATTTAACTCCGTAAATTGATTAAATAGCCAACAACCCTCAACAAAAGGTATCTGATCCAAAACTTGAAGAATAGTTACCCCGTGAGAACAGTGCGCCTAGCACATAGTTTTCACTAAACTGCTGCTTGCGGACGATTTATTTGCGCGAATTTCAGGAGGCCACAATAAATGAGATACCGCTGATCCGTAAATGTCGGGTAAGTTTGGTACAGTGAAGTTGTACGGCGAAGCTGTATATGTTTTATACGACGAAGCTTTATATGTCTGACTCTTTCCGTCCTCCCCCGTTCTCCTTCCTGCTGAGCCAGTTTCCTCGGCACCGCTTCTCTGCTTCTGCACGCCACCATGGACGCCACTTTCACAGATATATTCCCCTGGCAACAGCAATGCCTGGTTCACACGATGATAAATCGACTGATTTCAGGGGTAGCCCCGTTATCAGAAGGCCGGGGAAGTGGAGGCGATGTACCCTACCACCAGAGTCTACTGGGGCCAGGCCGCGTGGGCCCGGTCATGGCGCATCTGACGGGACACCCGGTGATTCCTCCTGCGCATGCGCTGAACTGCTGCAACACGGCGACCTCTCTACACCAGCACGGCCTCCGGCCATCCACCACATACGCCTACTTCTCTGAGAACGGCACGCTGGAACACTTGCCCTGCGTGGTCCTTCCGCCAGCACCACGCCCCATTGGCACAGGTACAGAATTTACATGAGCATTTGGGTCTGCCAAATCGCATTATGGAGGACATACTGTTCCTTCGGATCCCCAAGCATTCGGTCGGGAATCCGTGTGTATTATCCTGGCCACTTGGAAGAGGACGGCCTTACACTGCGATTGTAGCCTGCCTCCTGCGTGCAAGCCTGAAACTTTCTTCTTTTTCGTTCCTTTTCTGACCCATTTCCCTGTTATCTATACCCTTTCCACCTCTTTCTCCCCTTCTGACGGACAAGACTGTATGCTGGGGAACACCCAGATGTTGGTTGGTTGGTTTCCTCAGATCATGAAATGTACCCACGCGGAGAATTGGCCAAAAGCTTTGTACCTCATCAATGTGTGACCTATATTTTTTGAGATCTCAAAATTTAGAAAACGAAATACAGAACACTTTTAATATATATAAATGTATATATATATATATATATATATATATATATATATATATATATATATATATATATATATATATATATATATATATATATATATATATGTAAGTAGAGTCACGAACAAACACGAAATAAATGTTACCGCTTAGCTGGCTCGCAGGCAAACCAGCTGGTCGCCGCACTTTAAGAGTGAAGGGCAGACACAACCCTCCTGTGGCAGGCTCATAGGACGAAAGCGCGTAGATGTGTTCAAAATATCCCCAGTCCGCCTTGTTTTCTTTTTCTTCACTCGAATACTTCACTCAGTCATGTCTATCCTGTGTTTATCAAAAGAAGGGCGCAATACTTCGCCTTATAGCCCAGCCCTGATGTCATGGTACCCCCTATGGGCACGCTGCACCCACAGAATATTTGTTAGATCATTTACTGAGAACATAGTGTTTTTTTGTATTCTGCGGTGCAAGTGGGCGACTGATTTATAGCTCGAAATGAGGGAGGCCGATGGCACCGGAATTCCGGTGTCTCAGTTTCCATACCGCTCCATGTTAAATTAAAATGGTTTTGAGGCGGTTCTTCACCAACATGAAGGAACATTATCAGTGTATAGGTTAAGCGTAGTATGCTTCAATATTCCTGTGTTTGCCTTGCTTTTTTCACTATGACAACGTAGAGCAGGTAGTAAATAAGAATTACCCTCTCTGTTTGTAGCAACAGAATAAATCACTCTAGCGCAGCCGCACTTTTATCTGGAAGAAGGAACAAATTTCAAAATACTAAAAGGGCTTGCTTGAATGCGGTGTACCCGAGCTTATATAAGATTTTTGAACTATTTTCAGCAATACGAATTCGCAATTACCATAGTCATTGTTCAGCCGCTTAGTAATAAGGCTTTGTGTCAGTCCGGTTTGCGTATTCGTGCTCTTGCCTGAGAAAGTAGCGTATTCAACGCCCGTTTTCTTCTGCGCCGAGATGGAGCCCTTAGGTTAATTTTATGTCTTTCAGTGCGAGAACATTGCCCCGTTTTTGCTTTGTAGGGAACTGAACAGCGACATTTGATGTTCTGGCCTTTTTTGACGGGTACACGATGAAATATGTCGATGTTTAAGTCCATACTAGCTTTCAAACCAATTTGAATATCTTCTTGATATTAGTGAATTTGCCGACGTTGATATGATGAGCGATGTGCGATGCAGAGGAAAGATTGATTGATTGATAGTAACGTTTAACGTGCCGACGCAACGCAGGCGATGAGACGCGCCGTAGTGGAGGGGTCCAGATAAATTTCGACCACCTAGGGATCTTTAACATGCACCGAAATCTTGTACACACGGGCGTTTTTGCTTTTCGCTTCTATCAGAAAAGCAGTCGCCGCGGCCGAGAATCTAAGCCGCGACCTCGGGGTCAGCAGTGCAATGCCTTAGCCACTGACCCACCGCGGCGGGTTGCAGAGGAAAGAGTACGCCGTCTCAAAGTACATATATCCTTGAGCTCTCCGTCTTAATGTATTCGGTTGGAAGTCAGAGAATCACCTGTCACTGAGAAAAACTCTTCCTTACGACGTTTTGTTGTAGCTGGTTTTACTTTAAGCGTGAGCGTTCTCGCAAATTTATTTTAACTGCGACTCCACTCTATATAAATGATACTGTCAGAGTTGAAAGTGGTGAGCTACTGTTTAACTGTTGCTTACCAACCACCAATCCCCATGCAAGGTATGGGTCAAGGGTATGGGTTCAGGAGGAAGCAGAGGACACACTGCACTTGTACTTTACGCAGGACAAGTAGCCTACTCCTTTAACGCTCTTGTCGCCATTTATGAGTGTATATTGTCACGAAGACAAGGACGATGCAGTTGTCTTGAATAAGAAACACGTTTATTGGAGCGAACTTGTGCTCCCCTAACAACTCAAAAGAATACAGAGGCGGCGAAGCAGCGGTCAACAAAGTGACTTGCACAGGCGAGTGTCGTCGAATCGAACGCCCCGGCGTCCGCACTGCAGGCTTTTTATCTTTCGGCGTGCGTGGTTCTCGAAACGTCGATTCGCATCGAGAACATAGTAGATCCAAGAAGATTATTCTGGGCTGTTCACGTTAGATCGGAATGCTCTCCCTATCACAACAGATAACACATGCGGCACAGAAAGAAAGAATGGAACACGCGCTTCCCTTGGCGCAGAAATAACACAGACCGGCGCAGCCGGGCGGTAAAAGTAAAACACAAATAAACAAACCGAATGTATCGTTCGCGATATTACCCCCCCTCTAAGAGTGCGTCGACCCGATGCTAACATAAGCGATAGTCCGAACAAATGAAAATAAAAGTTCGTCATCGTCCGTAGAAACGTTTTGAGCGAACCACGTGGACGACTTCAGGCCGCGTGCGTTGTCGCGATGTGCCGGAGTCACCATCGGGGATTACTTCGTAGGTAAGTTGGCCAACACGTGGTAGAATCTGGTAGGGTCCAAAATACCGTCGCAGGAGCTTCTCACTGAGTCCGCGTCGTCGGATGGGAGTCCAAACCCACAAACGATCCCCTGGTTGGTACTCGGCGTCTCAGCGTCAGAGGTTGTAGCGGCCCGCATCAACCAGCTGCTGGTCCGTTATACGAACTCGAGCGAGCTGGCGGGCCTCCTCCGGACGTTGAAGATATCCGTGGACGTCGGCGTTGAGGTCGTCGTCTTCTACGTGCGGAAGCATGGCGTCGAGCATCGTAGTCGGCCTTCTACCGTAGACAAGCTCGAACGGCGTCAGCTGCGTCGTCTCCTGGATAGCCGTGTTGTACGCAAACGTGACATACGGGAGCACTTCGTCCCAAGTCTTATGTTCAACGTCAACGTACATTGACAGCATATCTGCGATTGTCTTGTTCAGATGTTCTGTTAGTCCGTTCGTTTGTGGGTGGTACGCCGTCGTGCTTCGGCGATCCGTGTTGCTGTAGCGTAATACTCCTTGCATCAGCTCCGCAGTAAATGCCGTTCCGCGGTCTGTGATTAGGACTTCCGGGGCTCCATGTCGCAGCACAACTTGGCTTATGAAGAACTTCGCCACTTCTTGTGCAGTCCCCCTCGGAAGAGCGGCGGTCTCTGCGTAGCGCGTCATGTAGTCTGTCGCTACGACAATCCACTTGTTCTGTGATCGTGACGTAGGGAATGGGCCTAAAAGGTCCATTTCAATCTGTTGAAATGGTCTCTATGGGACGGCGATCGGTTGCAGAAGTCCGGCGGGTCTTAACGGCGGCGTTTTTCGTCGCTGGCAGTCACGGCAGCTGCGGACGGAGTGGGTGACGTCAGAGGTAAGGCCGGGCCAGTAGTACCTCGACTTGATTTTTCCAATAGTGCGGGCTGTGCCCAGATGTCCGGAAGACGGGTCGTCGTGGCACGCTTCCAAAAATTCGTCACGAAAGTCCGCGGGAATGACGAGAAGGTAATTCGCTCTTGTTCTGGGGCTGAAATTCTTCTTCACAAGGACGGAGTTTCTCAGGCTGAATGCTGGTAAGCTGCGTTTGAGGGTCCTACGAGCGGCAACGTTGCATCCCTCGAGGTACTCGATTAAGACGCGTATGTCGGGGTCGGCACGCTGCTGGGCGGCTAGGTCGCTGTCCGCCACGATCCCGAAAAACGCGCTGTCTTAATCATAGTCTTGTGGTGGTGTGTCGACGGGGGCGCGGGACAGGCAGTCGCCGTCGGCGTGTTTCCTGCCGGATTTATAAACGACTGTAACATCGAACTCCTGCAGGCACAAGCTCCACCGCCCAAGACGGCCAGAGGGGTCTTTCCAATTGGCGAGCCAACACAGCGCATGGTGGTCTGTTACAACCTTGCATGGCCTTCTATACACGTATGGGCGAAATTTTGAAATCGCCCATATACTAGCCAGGCACTCTTTCTCAGAGGCAGGATAGTTTTTCTCCTCCTTCTACAGACCACGGCTGGCATAGGCGATTACCCTTTCGCAGCCGCTTTGCTTTTTGACAAGCCGGCACCCAAGCCTATATCACTGGCGTCCGTGTGCATTTCCGTTTCGGCATTTTCGTCGAAATGAGCGAGCACGGGTGGGCTTTGCAGGCGTTTTTGTAGCTCGCAGAATGCTTTTTCTTGGTCGTTTTCCCAGCTGAAAGGGGTGCTATGTTTCGTCAAGTGCGTGAGTGGCTCTGCAATGCGTGCGAAGTTTGCGACGAAGCGCCGGTAGTATGCGCACAGCCCGAGAAATCTTCGCACGCCCTTCTTGTCTTTCGGCATTGGGAAGTTCGCAATGGCTGAAGTTTTTGCCGGGTCAGGTAGGACTCCCACGGAGTTGACGACGTGGCCCAAGAACTTCAGTTCCCCGTATGCGAAACTGCACTTTTCAGGCTTCAGCGTCAACCCCGACGAACGAATGGCCTCGAGTACAGACTCCAACCTTTCAAGGTGTTTGTCGAAAGTCCGGGCGAATACCACTACGTCGTCGAGGTATACGAGGCAGGTGTGCCACTTAAGGCCAGCTAGCACAGTGTCCATGACTCTTTGAAACGTAGCTGGTGCTGTGCACAGCCCAAACGGCCTCACCTTGAACTCGTATAGGCCGTCTGGGGTTATAAATGCAGTCTTCTCTCGGTCTCTCTCGTCCGCTTCAATTTGCCAGTAACCGGTCTTCAGGTCCATCGATGAGAAGTACTTCACGTGGCAGAGGTGGTCGAGGGCGTCGTCGATTCGGGGGAGGGGGTACACGTTCTTTTTCGTGATTTTGTTCAGTCGCCGGTAGTCAACGCAAAACCTTAATGCGCCGTCTTTTTTCTTTACGAGTACAACGGGCGCAGCCCAGGGGCTTTTCGATGGCTGTATAATGTCGTCGCTGAGCATGTCGTCGACTTGAGTGCGGATGGCTTTCCGTTCGTGTGAAGAGACGCGGTACGGTGACTGTCGGGTAGGTCGGGCTCCATCTTCGGTTATTACTCGGTGCTTCACTAGAGGGGTCTGACGTAGTTTTGCGCTCATCGAAAAACATTCGCTATAGCGACGCAGCAAAGCCAATAATTTTCTCCGTTGCTCTTGCGGTAGCGCCGGATTCACGTCGAATGGCTGCGGGAGCTTGAAGGTTTCTACGGTTGTGCGTTCAAAGTCGGTGACCGCGATCACGTCACCTGCTTCTTGCGTTTCTTCGAGGAATGCAATTGGCGCGCCCTTGTTTATATTCTGGTACTCCTCGGTGAAATTAGTAACCAAAATGTGGGATTGGTGTTCCTTGAAGTGCGCAATGCCTCTTGCGACAGACACACCATGGTCGACAATTACCCTTTGATCAGTGTCTATGATAGCGTCGACGTCAAGAGCAGCATCTTCACAGTAGACTGCGACCACCAAGCTTGCGCGGGGTGGCAGGGTGACATGATCATCGGCAATCCTTACAGGAGCACGCCGTTCGGGGTTCAGTTCCGGCGTCATGGAGTGATGGGGGGGAAAAAGTTATTGACTTAGTCTGCAGATCAATTATTGCACCGTTGTCCATCAAAAAGTCCATTCCAACAATTACGTCGCGGGAGCAGTTAGGCAGAACTTACGAACGCCGCAGGGTACGTTGTGCCGTCTATGGTGACGCGCGATGTGCACGTTCCACTTGGCGTCACGAGGTGGCCTCCTGCTGTGCGTATGTGCGGACCGTCCCATCTGGTCATAACTTTCTTCAGTTTAGACGCAAATGGTCTGTTCATTACCGAATAGTCAGCTCCTGTGTCTACGAGGGCGACTACGTCAAAGCCGTCGATGGACACCTTGACGTCAGATGCAGTCTTCCTCGAGTTCCGGGTTTGTCGGGGCGTCGTATCTCTGCTTTTACGTGTTGATGGTCGGGCACTGTGCATCGTCGTTGTCGTCGCCTTCTCAACGGACGTCTCGGTCAGGTCGGGTACGCGTCGCTCCGTGTAGCTGTCGTCGTGTTCGGGAGTCTCGTCAGGGTTAGGTCGGGTCGTCGGGATGAGGGCATGTCGTGAATCACTGTCTTCAGCGCGTCCTTGCGTCGTTGAAGGGTTTCCAGTTTTTCGCCGTAGAGCAACTTCCCCTCCAGAAGTTGCCGCCTTTAGTTTCCCCGCGTGGGCTGGGAGATCTTCCACGTGCGAAGTCAGCACGGCTACGGCGGTCCGGCGACTGGTACGGGTAGGGCGACGGCGAACGGTTGAAACGTTCTGGTCCACGGCTGGTGTTCGACAGGTATTCTTCAATCTCAGATGGGTGCTGGCCGGGTCGGGGGCGTGGTGTGTCGACGGAGAAACCACGTAGTCCGAGTCTCTTGTATGGGCAGCGAAGGTAGATGTGGTCGGCCTCTCCGCAGTGGTAGCACAGAGGACGATTATCCAGTGATCGCCATACGTCACTCTTCCTCGGCGTCTGGGTTTGTGCTACCGGGGGTCGGGCGGGCGACAGTGGGCGACGGTAGGGCGGGGCCTCTTGACGACGTGTTGGAGCAGGGCGGGGTCGGTGAACAGCCGCGGAGTACGTCATAGCTTGGGGCTCGCAGTGTACGTCGGATGCCACAGAAGTTCCCAAAGCATTTTGAACCTGTTCCCGGATCACGTCAGTTAGGCAAGCGACTTAGGGTTGCGGCGTCGTCGGGAAAAGTTTCCGCAGCTCCTCTCTCACTACTGCGCGGATGGTCTCGCGTAGGCTATCAGCCGGAATCCGCATGTTGTCGACGTAGTTCGCACTGGCCGCGCCAACAAAGTTCCGGTCATACTGCTTAGCACGCATTTCTAGAGCCTTCTCAATCGTGCTGGCTTCGGTCACGAATTCAGCGATGGTTTTGGGCGGGTTGCGGACAAGTCCAGCAAACAGCTCCTCCTTCACACCGCGCATTAAGAAGCGTAACTTCTTTTCTTCCGTCATTTCGCGGTCCGCGCGGCGAAATAGTTGTTTCATCTCCTCAACGAACATCACGACCCCTTCGTTGGGGTGTTGTGTCCGAGTTTCAAGCAAAAGCGCAGCTCGCTCTTTTCTCACAACGGTAGTGAATGTCTTAAGGAACTCCCTTTTGAAGTAAGTCCAGTCGGTCAAAGAACTCTCATGGTTCTCGAACCAAGTTCGAGCAGCATCTTCTAAGTAAAAGAAGACATGCCGGAAAGTTTCTTCGTCGTCCCACCTGTTGAAGATGCGGTCGCGCTCCAGCTTCTCCAACTATTCTTCGGGGTCTTCAGCGGGAGCTCGCCGGAACGATGGCGGTTCCCGGGGCTGCAGGACGATTGGCGACGTTGTTTCCTGCACCATGGTGTTGGTTGCAGCGTTCCTTTTCTTGGGCCCTTCTGGCATCAAACCGAACTCGGGTGGTAAATCTTGCAGGCGGAGGCTGGTTCTTGTTGGACTGGCTTGGCGGCTTCCCGAGGTTGTAGTGGGCATGAAGGGTGCGTACGCAGCACCTTCACCAGATGTCACGAAGACAAGGACGATGCAGTTGCCTTGAATGAGAAACACGTTTATTGGAGCGAACTTGTGCTCCCCTACCAACTCAAAAGAATACAGAGGCGGCGAAGCAGTGGTCAACAAAGTGACTTGCACAGGCGAGTGTCGTCGAATCGAATGCCTCGGCGTCCGCACTGCAGGCTTTTTATCTTTCGGCACGCGTGGTTCTCGAAACGTCGATTCGCATCGAGAACATAGTAGATCCAAGAAGATTATTCTGGGCTGTTCACGTTAGATCGGAATGCTCTCCCTATCACAACAGATAACACATGCGGCACAGAAAGAAAGAATGGAACACGCGCTTCCCTTGGCGCAGAGATAACACAGACTGGCGCAGCCGGGCGTAAAAGCAAAACACAAATAAACAAACCCAATGTATGGTTCGCGACAATATAAACTCTTTGTACCGTAGCAGTTTGTGGTTGAGTTGTAGGGTAGCCTTCAGGGACGGCGGGGCCAGTTGAACTTCGCGGAAGCCGTCGAGTCGCAGGTCTCTCACCTCAGCGTGTACCCCTGACCGGTTCTACCGAAACACTCAAAGCCATGCCAACGGCCAACTGGCAACCATACAGGGAGCCAGCCACATACACTGGGAACGATGGGGATGACATCACTGAATGGCCCGTTTACTACGCCTAGGTGAACAAGTTTAACCAGTGAGATGCGGCCGCCACGCTGGCAAACATCGGGTTATTCTTGTCGGGAACAGCTTTGACGTGGTTTAAAAACCACAACGCAACGCTAACCACATCGGACCAACTAGTACAGCACTGTAAGATGAAAAACTCGTTGTCTCGACGACAACGATGACGACGATAACCACAACTTGGCGCGAACATGCCCACGTAGTGCTCGTGGCGTGAATGCTGGCTGCGGCGATTGCCCTCCTTATAGACAGAGGAGGTTGGAACGGGAGGACAAAGCCGGGGGTAGTGGACGGCGCAAGTTCGAGGAGCGCGATGTCCATGTTAAATACTCGAAGCTCGTCGGGTTTTCGGGATCCACTCACGAGATGGGTCTACCTTGCGCCTTAGCATCCTAAGGCCGAGGCCTGACTCCTGATACGCGGAAGCGCACAACATCGGCATGCTCCGCTCTTGCACAACCCGCTGCGTGCTGCTCGTCGTCGACCGGCAGTGGCTGGTTGCATCGAGCCCGCTTTTTCATGATGCCGTATCATGCGCGGGTGCCGTGCACACAGTTGTCTACGAGGAGAACGGTGCGTCTTCCTCGTCGACGCTCCACCACGTTAACGCCGTCATCGTAGCCCCCAACGCATCGACTCGCATAGTCACCAGAACCCAAAATGCCCTGCGGACAACGCCTCAACACCCTGAACGTCGGTTGGGACTTTCATTTTGCTTTCTTTAGGTTCGGCATTTTTTAGGGTTATGCACGTGTTGGTTAGCTTTGACTTGCAATTGGCTTCGTGCGAGCGTTTGTTCAACAATATATATTTTGGTAAGTTCTTTGCAAAAGCACTCGTCTAGTTATTGGCACTGAGCTAAGTCCCAGTCGCCACTCAGTTACAAAGAACCTTCGGGGTTCTCCCCGACAAGGACATAGAAATTTTTTGGCAATTTGAAGGCAAAAAAAGTAAGCGGAGCAGGCGCTACATAAATCAGCACAATTACCTCGGAAGTCTTGTACGACCTACAGTGCATAGGCATCAAAACTGTGTGGGATTGGGAATCCCGCAATTTCCGAGGGCGACCGAGTTAGACACATTCGTAAGGGAATCGCCGAAGACGTGTATCCTTTCCTCATCAGTATGGAGAGCGTCAACACAGTAACAGACGTCATGCGACATTTTCAGACATTCGCAGCCCTAAAGACCCGTCGCACTACACCGAAGTGTGGCCGCTGGTCAAACGTAACCATTATACTCAGCGTAGACGACACCGTAGTAATATACTTGTCATCAAATATAAAGCGAATAGTTTGGGAAGAACTCCGTCTACATGATGAATCGGTGCGTCGCATTGATACCACTAGTGACTGCAACCCGCCACACGACGCCCTGATCCGCCACCATGCATCCGTCGGTGACTACCCGCCGCTAGACGATACTCCTCGGCGTGTATGGGCGGCTACGGAGTTCCACCCTACCGGGAACTCTCCTAGCTCCCACAACCACCGTTTCCACCCGTCCATGAAATCTTCGACAACCTTCGTTGCTCATTCGACCCAGCCAAAGTAAACAACTTCTCCTCACCACGCTGTGTGTAGTAACGCTGTGATGACGAATATTACAGAGAAGGTCGACGGGCCTTGAGACCTTAAACACAACCTACCTGGTTCATCAACCTGACAGGAATCGCCCGGCAACCCGCGTGCTCCTTGTGTGGAATCACGGGCCGCATTGCGTGAGTTTGCCGTCGCCACCATGGAGAGCAAACACAGAATCTCCGGTATACTGCTGTACGCCCTTCCTAACCACAGTGTCGAACGTTACTGGTCTCAGACCCCGCTGGCCACACACAACCAGTTTGCCGAGCAGCGATTCTCCGGTCACCACTGATCGTGGCGTAACACCACCAGCTAGACAGCAGCGCCGCACCCCATCGCCTAGGCGCCGCACAGCCTCCTCTTCGCCGGGAAACAGGCAGCGCGGCGGATGGAGGGGAGGTAGCAGGACAGCCTTCGGTAGATAAACAACCTTTCCCAGTCTTTATGACTACAAAGTTTATGTGCTTGTGAAGGGTGTTTCTACAGTGGCTTTATGTGACACTGGGGCAAACGTTTCAGTAACGAGAAACGCTTTTAAACATCGCCTGGGTCGTAAACTAATATTCAAACGAGACCAGGGTATCTCGATTCCGAGAAGTAGGCAGGGGGTGGTGCACCCTCGTGGTGTTTGGGCACTCAATGTTTTTATCAAAGGACGGAGACTCGGAGCAAAATTTGCTATTCTCGCCAAGTCAAACCATGACGTAATTTTGGGCATCCATTTCCTACGCAGCATGCGTACTGTGACTTCACCCGGCAAAGTAGCCGATGACTGAAAAGGTGACAGCGCGGTTTCTAGTTCTGTTCCCCACACAGGAAAAAAATACCCGAGTTATAAAACGAGTGGTCGAACGGTCGAACTCCCAACGACATAAGCCTGGTGGCCAGCCCGCGAGCGAGTAAGTCACTGGTATCTTGCGCTTCACGGGGAGACAGTGCGGCTAAAGCAACTGACAAAATTTTCTTGGGGTTTCTTATTTTTCATGAAACAAACCACAGAGATTTAAACAGCATTCGCCACTTCGGATGGGCTTTTGGTCGTGAACGCGATGCCATTCGGCCTGTGCGGCGACGCAGCGAGATTTGAACTGTTCATGGAAAGAATACTGCATGATTTGAAATGAGACATAACTATTTGTAAGTTAGATGACTTAGTAGTCCTCGGACGCAATTTTCACGACCAAAACGGACGACTAGAGACCACCCATAGTTGCCTTAAAGGTGCCAGATTAGGGCTCAACCCCAATACATGTCATTTTGGTTAGCGTCAAACGCGGGTACTCGGACCCCTTGTTGATAGAATAGTTTTAAAGTAGACCCTCGGAGGATCGCCGCCGTCGAGAGCTTTAGGCAACCACAAACAGTGCGAGACCTACACAGCTTTTTGAGGCTTTGTTCATATTTCAGTCTGTCTGTGCCCTACTTTACAGATTCGGCGTCTTCCCTCAATAGCCTTCTGCACAAAGATGTTGCCGGAACCTGGAACGCCGAGTGTGAAGCCTCTTACTGTCACCTAAATGTCTTCTCAAGTCGGACCCTATCCTTCAACACTTGGGCCCTAGCGCTCCAACAGAAATACATGCCGGCGCTAGTGGCTGCAGCCCGTTAGACTTCGCGAAGGGCTCAATCAGCAGCATAGCACTGCCGAGCATCAGGTCGCTTACGGCAGCCGCTACCACATCAAAGCTTAGAAAAACCACAAGGTCACAGAGCACGATTGCTTGGCTGCTATCTTTGCGATCCATAGGTTTAGTTTTTATGTGTACGACCGTTCTTTTACAATAATCACTGACCACCACGCACTCTGCTGGTTGAGTGGCCTGCGTTACGCTAACGGTGGACTGGCAAGGTGGGCCTTGAAGCTACGAGAGTCGAATTCGTTGTACCGTACTAGAGTTGGTGTCAGCACGCATTTCCTTAGTGTCTTTGCCGGCTGCCAGATGCGCGGTCTGTTCATGAAGAAGACCACTTCGACGACTGTTTGGCAGCAATGGACACAAAATTCCCAGATGTTGCTGCTTTTTGTTCAGAACAGCAGAAAGGTCCAAGCATCCAACACCTATTGGGTGCTGCAAGATATTTTGCGGTTCCCCAGCCGAACTCGTTTCATGACGGGCTTCTATAAAATGTTAACTACATGCCTTGGGGAGCACGCTTTCTATTTGTCGTGTCAAAACCTCTGCATGCGTCATTTCTACGTACTATGTATGATCATGCTAATTCCGTTCAGATGGGTTACATAACACCTTTCCACCGTGCCCCAGAAAGATTCGTCTTACCCAAAATGCGCTGTGAAGTTCCATAATATGTGTCGAGTTGCCTCCAATGTGTGCACTAAAACTGTCCTACGAGCTCTCCATCTGGGATGCGCCAACCTATACAACCTTCTCGTATTCATTTTGAACAAGTTGGCGTTGATTTCTTGAATCCGTTTCCAAGCTCTTCAACCAGTAATTACTACGTCATTGATCATCTGATGCGCTAAAAAGAACCTGCGGCTGTGCAGCTGCGAAGGCAGCAGTCGTTTTTACTTTCATGCGCCGTCTCGTCGTCTATTAGAATGGTGCTCCTACGTTTGATTATCAGTGACCGCGGATGTCAATTCGTCGGTGATATTTTGGAAGACATGTTGCGCCTTTGTTCGACTCACTTTCGTCACTTGGCTCCCTAGCATTCCAAAACCAACGGCTTAACCGAGCGTACCAAGAGAACACTCGCCAACATTATTTCGGAATATGTTGCCCGTCGCCACAAAAGGTAGGGTGAGGTTTTGGCGTTCATCATATACGCGTACAACACGGCCCAACGTGAAACAACCAGCGTAGCCCGTTCTTTTGGCTCTACGCCACTACACGTCCTAGCTTGGATACGATTTGTTCCATCTCTTTGATTCACAACATATCTGTTTCTCGCACACTGTGTCGCGCTGAAGAAGCTCTTCGCCTCACTCGTTGACGTACCCGGGACTCTCAACGCCGCTCGAAACGGCTTTCATGCGTCAAAGACAAAATGGTATAGTTGTAGACGCCTGTCCGTAAACAGGGCTTTTGCAGGAAGTTCCTATCTCATTACGCAGGACCATACGCTGTCGCCGACCATTTACGTGATGCCACCTACCTTATCTCTCACTTAATTACCCTCGACGCAAAACTCAACTTGCTCACGTCGCCCGCTTGATGACATTCCACTCTCACCTGTGACATTTTTGTCATTCACCCGAGGGGCATCGTCTGCGAAGTGGTAAATGTTACGCTAAAAACCGTGCAGCGCTACTGTTGAACTGCTCACAACCAATCCCCATGCTAGGTATGTGTCAAGGCGATGAGTTGAGAAAGCATAGTATGAAACGCACACGGAATCACCGCAGGACCAGCGGACGCCTCCTTCAATGCCCATGCGCCCATTTATCAGTGTACATTAACCCTTTACGCCATAACATTATCATTAATCGACGAGAGTTAGGAGAAATCTCCAAGGTGGAGTAAGTTTCCGCGAAGGAAAGTTGGACACCCACCACAACGCAGTTATACGGCTACAAAAGAAAGCTATACAGCTTGCTCGGAAATTTCCGGGTTCGAATCCTTGACTACGACGAAGTTTCCTTCAACTGCGAAGCTTCCGAGAAAGCTGTTTAGCTTTCCTCTGCAGCTGTAGGGCTGCGTTTTGGTGGATATCGAACTTTCCTTCGCGGAAACTTACTCCACGTTGGGGATTTTCCCTAAATCTCGTTTCCCCTTTTTAAAACATCGATCTACCTATTAAAAATTTTTTATTTATTGCTGCATGAAATTTTTTACTTTGATTACGACCTTACTGCTACATATCTAATGTCCGAGGATATTCTTTATTTGTAATAGTTTGCCTTCGTTCCAGGCTACAAAATTTCCGGCATAGCTTGTGCAGACGACTGTGGGTAAATTATTGTAATAACGCACTTCCCTTATTTGGGTAATTCAGCTACAAAAATTGTCTACATTTATAATTTTCACCCACAGCGCCCACTTTAAATTAGAGCCTGGTGACTTCGTATTGTCCCCAACTAAATATAGGCCACGCAAACCAACCAGACTGCAAAATTGTCAAAACTAAAACGAAAAACCACGTAAATATCTGACGCAAAGGGACCACCTATTCTGAAAACAGGCAGTTCACTAATTCACTAATTACAGAAAGCAATCAGCATTGTTCACACAAAGCGGAGAAACTGGGGAAAGGCGCATTCAATGTCCAGGTCATTGCTAAGACAGGTCGGAGGCTCAGCTTTCATTATTTATCGCAGTGCTTGTGGTAGTTCAATACTATCATGGTCCCTTCAGCACAGTTTCGTCGCAACTGCGTCAGCTCTAATGGACACCGCGTTTTGGCGTACGCGGAAACAACCTAGGAATAAAAATCGCCGTGGTTGTAATAACTAAAGCGAATTGGTTGCGCGAAAGCGGCATTTTTGCTCTCAGAGCGCACCGTGAACGGGCATACTCTTGCCAGCAAGATACAACACAGGAATTTCTCTGCGCAGTCAGGCTCCAAACGCGCAGGTGCAGCGATCTGAAGTGCAGTCACGTTTTCCGTGTAAAGATACATTATCACTTGCGGTAATCATCTCGCGCTGCGCCCCGCGCTCAGAAACTCCGCCAAATTTTGAAGGCCACACTACTTGGAGCGCGCGTGCGCGCAAACGTGGTGGCAGCGGCGGAGCAAAGGGAACCTCGCCCTCTCCGACGAGGAGAAGGGGTGAAACGGGTCTGCGCTCTCAGCGGCTGTTCGCGCCGGCCGAGCTCCCTGGAGAAAGCACTGACCTTCCAGCTCACGTGACCTGGGCGTTGACTGGTGCGTTGACTTTGGCGCAAAGCGCTCCACCGCCAAAAATTAGTACCAGGCTCATCCCTTGGGTGGCAGAGGAGTCTTGCCGCAAAAGGGCGTTTTGCGGGGCGCATTCTTGCACGTGTGGTGCTGTGCACACTTTTTGCCGCAAGTGAGGGCATGCCTTACACTTTTCTGGTGGCCCGAGACCTGAGTCTTCCTGCTAGAAACCTCTCCGCTAACCTGCGCCTCCATGTGCAGCTTTCCCGCTCATGGCAGTCCTTTCAACAGTGATTATTCTGCAATATTTTAGCGACATGAAAATATTCTTTTGCACAGCTAATATTTGAGGTGAATACTTGCTTTGTGCACAGTTTCAAGTCGCACACGTTGCGCGACTGGGTTCCTGAGCCATGAGAACTGTCCCATAGAAATGCACGGGGAGTTAGATTTGACAGCGAATTACACAAAAACATACTCAAAAACCGTAAATGTTCTTGTAGCGTTTTAATCTTCATATTAACTTCTAGCTTTATGCCAAATATAATTTTCCTAAAGCGGTTTTTCTAGGTTCCCGAGTGGTTCTAATTTTGAGCGAGAAAGCTGGGTATGCGTTACGTACGAGCGATTAGACGCTTTAACTTCTGAAACGCTCAAGGTGCAGGATTGACCTTCGCTGAGTCTGAACGTCCGATCGACTACACGAGTCATTGAACGAACAATGCGGGTTCTGGAATTGCATTTGGAGTAATAGCACTTTTCCTGTAACAGGTGGACCACGCTTAAGTGCGGCCATGTTTTAGACAGCTGGATTTTTGAAAGCGAGCATGTTAGCCAGTAGGTATTTCTGCCCGTGCCGTGGCGGCCCAGAGCGCTGAAAATGAGTTGTCCCTCCCATAGTATAAAAGCAGGTGACTCTTTCGGTGCTAGCTAATCCTTACTTCTTCCCCCTTATTTTGTTAATCTGGCGTGGAAAATAGGAGATAGTGGAAGACGCTATTGTGGTGAAGCAAAGCGGAGCTTCCGTGTGTGGTGCAAAGAGCCCATGCGCACCCAAGGGAAAGTCATCTTTTGAGAGATGACCACCTTTTGGACTGCGGATACCCACTTTGGCTCATACAAGTGGAATCGCAGTTGGCAGCCCGAAGCTTCACCTCGAACCTTACGAAATGCCACTACGTAATGAACAGTCTGCCGTCCGCCATACACAGTAAAGTAAGGGATCTTTTGCTCGCACCACCTGTCGAAAATGCGTATGCAATGCTAAAAAAACCCTTGTTCGACGAGTTAGGCCAACCGAACGATAAGCACTGCAGCAATGGCTTCGCGGCACGGAATTCGGCGACCATATTCCTAGGCACCTTTTGTGGCACATGCAACAGTTGCTCGGCGAGACAACAAGCACGCTAGACGGAGCATTGCTCCCAAAATTTTTGTTTGCAAAAAATGCCTTTAGGCATCCTCGTGGTCGTCGCGGGCTTAGAGCAAAAAAGTTTACCCACGGCCGCCGAGCTTGTCGACCAACTGGTAGTGATATACCCGCCCACACCCGTAGCCGCCGTTCAAGCGCAACAGTCTCGAGACGAACTTCAAGAGATGCGTGTGGCGATGTCTCGACTCCCAGTGTTCCCAGAGCTCACGCAAAACCCGTATGCATTTTCTGAAGTAAAGTACGGCGTCCAGCATCACATCGAAACCACAGTCCCACCGGTCTATGCGCGACCACGGCGCTTGTCACCTGAGAAGCTGCGGCTGGCCCGACAGGTGTTTGCCCACATGATGGAACTCCGAATAGTACGTCCTTCATCCCGCCCATATGCGTCAGCTCTTCACATGGTCACAAATCAACAGACGGTGATTGGCGTCCTTACGGGGACTATCGAGTGCTGAACCGGGTAACCGTACCAGACCGTTACCCAGTGCCGTACATTCGTGACATGACCTCCTCCCTGCAAAGTGCTACAATTTGCTTTAAAATAGATGTAGTACGAGCATATTATCAGATACCCGTAGCACCGGAGTTATTCCAACGACCGCAATAACAACGCCCTTCGGAATGTTCGATTTTCTACATGGGTTTCTCGGCTTATGCAACGCCGGCCAAACTTTTCAACGGTTCATAGATGGCGTGATCCGTGGCCTCGATTTCTGCAGTGTACACCTCGATGATCTTCTGATTGCTAGCAGCACTCCTGACGAGCACAAGCGGCATCTGCGCTGCCTACTTCAGCGACTGGCAGAGAACGGCATCGTTATCAATTCGGCAAAGTGCGTGCTTGGAGTACCGAGGTTATCATTTTCGAGCCGCATCATTTCAAGCGCCGGAGTACAGCCCCAGAAGGACAAGGTGGACGCAGTACGGCTGCTTCCACAGCCGAAAAACATCCGCCAGCTTCGAAAGTTCCTGGAATACGTGAAGTAGGCAAAGTGGCAGCAACGAGGACACTATGATAAAACGATGCCTTTTTTGACGCAGCTCCTTGTCAGCTTGATCGGATCCCCGCTCTGCGCAAGTGCCGTTCCTGGTTTGAGTGCTTAATCGCCTTCTGCCGTGACATTCTGCCTGGAAGGTCATGTGGTCGTCGGTGGCGGCACGCACCTGGACTTTCCTATCGCCCCCGTGCGCGATAGTTGTGATGTGTCCATCCGTGTGACTTACCGAAGCTCCCAATCCATGCTCTCCTTCAACGCAGTCATCGATCATACAGTACTCACCAACGCACGGCATGTGACGTCCCGCAGCGAAGCTATAAAGGAACCGGCCATCGGCTTCAGCTTCAGTGGGCATAGTGGCAGCAACGAGAACACTATGCTAAAACGATGCCTTTTTTGACGCAGGTATGTTACTATCCTGACTCGTACCTACTCCGCAGCGATGACCGTTTTTATTGCTGTTGCTCTGCCCACACGTGTTTTGTCATGTTGTGATGCAGTTTTTCTTTAACAGTCCTTTATTGTGTGGTGACGTCGAACTTAATCCCGGCCCCCGAAAACCTGCGTCTGAAACTAAAAACCGCCAACCTAGCACTCGCCCCGCTAGTCATCCCTTTGGCAATTCTATTTCGACCCCTGAGCCCGGTGCACGTTCCCGAATAGCTGATTGCACTATATCAGACAAACCTGATGTCGCTGCTATGCTGTCGCAACTGCTGGCTACTCAGCTGGGAATCGCAAGTGATATTGCTGAAATTAAGCTCGGTTTTGACAACCGAGTTGATGCACTCGAGTCTCGAGTATGTGCTTTGGAAAAAGCTTTCAAAGGTTACAGCTGCAAAACTGCTTCTGTCGGATTCCGCTCCGAGATAGCGTCGGCTAACGCATGCATATCCGAACTCACTTCCAAGATTGATGATCTTGAGAAACGTTCACGCCGCAACAATATCGTAATTTATGGGCTGACACAGGAAGCCTTCGAAGACGGTGATTGTTTGGCAACTAAGATTGCGTCGTTTTTTACTGAAATGCTGCAGATCGAGTGTCATCAGATTTAAGGTTGTCACAGACTCGACAGGCAGCGACTAGATCGTTCCCTTCATGGTATTCTTAAGCTCCTTGATTATCGGTATAAAATTACCATATTTAAGAACGTTGCAAAGCTTAAAGGAACAAACATTTATATTAACGAAGATTTATCTCCCCGAATTCGTGCTCTGCGGAAAAAAATGTGGGACGCCGCTGCTCTTTTTCGTGATATAGGGTATTCTACTAGCTTGAGGTTTGATTAAATTCTAATAAAGAAAGCTCGGTACTGCTGGGATGAAACACTGAATTTTCTTATCAAAGCACCTAGTTTGCCAAATAATTCCGGTGCGATGCCCTCCTCGGCTGCATCTGGTTAGGAACTCCGTTCCTCTCCTGGTGAACCTTCCCCGGCAGCAGCGCCTTTTGTCTCCGGTTGACGTCGTCCCGGTAGGAATGCAAATTTCGTCCTTCTAAATTTAAACGCTAGAAACGCAATAAAAAAATTACCTAGCCTTCTCTTCCTTGTTTCAGTGTATTGTCCTCACGTCATCGGCATAACCGAAACGCGGCGACAAGATGATATTCTCGATTCCGAGTTCACTCCCCCAGGGTACATAGCAGTTCGCACCTACCGACTCGAGGGGAAAGTGGGTGGTGTTGCTCTTCTCATCCGTTCGGACATAAAATTTGCTATAATTCCAGGCCCCGCCGACACCGAGTCTGTTTGGTGCAAGATTTGCCTCGAAAAATGTGCAATTGTCACTAGCGTTTTCTATCGCCCTCCTGCCTCGACTAGTGAAACATTACAAATTCCTAATAACTTCATGCACGAGCGCAATTTTAGTGCGTCGAACTTCATTTGCATAGGTTATGTTAACGCCCCAGGAATCCACTTGGCTTCCCTTACGTGTGATGGTTGCGGAATAATTATTTGCAAATAACTTATAGACTCTACAGTATCTTTCGGCTTAACTCAAATTGTTCATGGTTCCACAAGGTTGAATTCCGTTCTCGATCTCGTATGTTTATGCTCCGCCCTTTCGGATAATGGCTATAACTTCGAAATAATTGATGGCCTGTGTTGCGGTAGAATGGAGTCCGAAGCAAACGCAACGACAGAATAACTGTATTTAAATCACATTGACTTGCTTGTCATTACTTTCTTGGTGTCCGAAAGTTTCTCTTCATTCTTATCTTCTTTTTTTCCCTAGCGTCCTCGGGCCATGTGTTCTTCTTCCTCTCCGTTACTTTGCTATGGGACGCAATAAATTCAACAGCCTGTCTCAGCATCAGACTGTTCTTGTTTCCCTCGCATGCGTAATCAATAAACCGCGATATAATTTCACTTCGTTTCCTGACTTTGAACGTGCGGATGACATTTCTGTTTTAGACTCTTTGCCCGATGCGTATTATGATTTTGGGCTACTCAGCGCTTCAGGTGGCATTGACACTTTAACTACCACTTTTGAAAAGGTAATAAAATCATGCATTTCAGAGTTTATCCCTACAAAGACTAAAAAGAAAAACAGATGTTCCCTGGATGAACCGTGCTCTTTCACACTTATCTCGTAAAGTCCGGAGACTTCGGCGCTGCAAATCGTCTAGCAATCCAGAAAGTATTATCAGGTTTACTGAGGCCAAGAGGGGAACTTTCAGAGCAGCAATATATAGGTAGAGTTCTTTTTTCGTATTCAACTTCAAAGTTTTTTATAGGACAATCTTTGCAAGTTCTGGCGCTAGGTCCTGCTCCGCCATGCTTCCTGCAATTCGTTCAAAATAAACGACTGAATCGTTGATGATGCGGCGGAAATTTCGAACACTTTTAACTCGTTCTTTCAGTCTGTCTTTACAGTCGACAATGTTGTTGTTCCTTTTTTTTCCACCTAAAATCCTACGTCTCCAATCCGCGACGTAGTTATAACTGAAGAGGGCGTGTCAAATCTTATACCTAATTTGGACACTAAAAAATGTTATGGACCCGATGGTGTCCTTAACATGTTTCTCGTTCACTACTCTCTTTGGACCTCTCAATACCTTACAATAATTTTCAATAAATCCGTAAAATTTGGTACCGTTCCCAGATCTTGGAAAAATGGCAAAATGTACCTTTACATAAATATAGTGACAAGCACGTTTTCAGCAATTACAGGCCCATCTCTCTTACCTCTCATTTCTGCAAGCTATAGACGGTATTCGTTGAAAAGTTTAGCGGTCAATTTTGTCGCCTTGCAACTCTGGAAACTGCCACAGACAAGGCCGATGCGTCACGGACACGGCGCAGCCTGGGCCACTGCGGCCGCGCGCCGAAGAAAAAAAAAACACTGGCGTGCGTCATCTGCTCCGTTCCAATCCGATTCTAAACTGTGGCGCCAACAGAAATGTTATTAATCGCACCCACAGTGAACTCGGCGCAATACTTTGTGTTCGGCGAAGAGATCGTAACGTGAAACAGTCATGTGTTTCACAGTCGTGCTTAGTTGGACAAGTGCCGCCGTCCCGCGAACCCCGACGTAACAAGTGACGGCGCACTCACATGGTTGCGTGGAGGAGAAGAGGGGTGCCTGATCTGCGGACCGTGCGCACAACGTCGCCTACAGGGGGGTAAAGCGAGCTCTGGGGCCCTATTCTCGACTGCACAAATTGCCGGCATTTCGCCCATGTTTTTTTGCGTAAGCACGACGTAAGCAATCAGTGACGTACTGCACCTATAGCTATGACGACATGCAGTGTAATTTGACGAGTCACTCATAAAGATCGCTACCAAGGTATCAAATATTGTGCAAGAAAGATATAAAAACACTTGGCATTATAAAAATTAAGACGGTAGCTGAGGCTGACAAGAAAAACACATTTCTGGAGGTCAAATTTGGTGCCAACACCACAAGGGAATCGAGTAACGTTGATCCAAAAGCGAGCGAAAGGCGGATGTCGAGCTAAAGAACATCACACAATTTTTTACCGTATCTATTTATTTCTTTCAATTGCTTTTATTGACATAGCTGGGCTCTCTACTTCACTGCAAGCTTTGTTGCGTTATCACCTTCCCTGCCGCCACCGCCGCCACGCCATATCGTCTGCTGCTATGTTACAAGTTTATGGCGTGATCACAGAAAAAGACGGCCGCGACCATCGCTTCTATGACACATAACAGCAGCGAAGCGCTACGCCTGATAACCGCGGAGCGCACCGATATCGCCGATTCACTCATTCGTCAAGCTCGACTGCAATCAGCGCTGTAATGAACCAAATAGTCACTTTTCATTGTTATTTTTCTCTTGAGTTCGATCATGTGACCCAACAGCTTACTAGGACAAGTATGGACAAATGCCATGCATTGGGTTCTCTTTGTCATGGAGAGGCTTGTACTGCCCTCTTATGTTGCGGTTACGCCAAAGAAATAATTTTTATTTCATTGCCAAACATAAAAGCAAAATACTGCATGTTATTTGTATGTTCCATGATCGCTGACTTGGAAGCAGTTGAAACATAATTTGTTTCGGTAGGAAACATGCTTTAAACAGCGCGCATGCGAAACTGCGCCTGCTGCAAATTGCCGCACATTTCGCGGCGCCGTAAGCCAGGGCAATATTGTGCCCTATTTTGCTTGTATTTTGCGACAAAAACAGCCTCCATTTTCAAGCTGTTACGTAGCATTACGTCACTTTTACGCAGGCTGAAGTTGCCAATGCATGACGTAATTGTTCCCGCCAACTGTTTAAATTACGTCACGCCTTCTCAGCCAATCACAGAGGGGGTGTGTATTACAAGCAGTATTGTTGTTGAATAGCAAAGACAGGCTTACGTTGTCATGTCCGCTGCATTTAGTCTGGTTTTCAATTGCCGGCCAAGAATTATGCGCCTTTAGTAACGAGAAATAAGGCAAACTTTACAACTTGTGTCCGTAGACGACATGAAACGTCAAAATGACGACAGCACACACAACCGCTTTGTCAACCGGAAGCACGTGACCAAAATTGAAAGCCAATCAGAAAAGACTTCCGGAAAATTGCCTGAATTGCCGGCAATTTGTGCAGTCGAGAATAGGGCCCCTGAGACCGTACGAATCGTGGGCGCTGACATGATACAATTCCCATTGTTTCCAGATCAATTGTATTCAGCCTTCTAAAACGTTCTGCCGTAATTATTTAACTAAAACAAAGAACTAAAGCAAAATAGTTAAAGCAAATAAAGCAAAGAACCAAAGCAAAATTTCCTCGGTAATTAAAACTAGCTTCATAAAAAACTTTTAGTGTAGCTAAGCTCTAATTAGCGGAGAAAGAGTAAGTGCGTAGTTCAGTTTTGGTTTCGATTTTTTTCAAGTGTGCTAGGAAGGGCCGAGGCCCTTGCACCTGACTTACGCAGTGTGTGTGTGCAGTCTCCGGCTCAGATCTGCGCGCGTGCAAAACGTACACAAGTTATACAACTCGGATGCACGCGCTGAGCAAGTGCCTCCCCGGGCGCTTGCGAGGCTCTCATTCGTTTCTTCACGTTAAGCACCCTACCTATTTCCCCTGAACTGACGCCGGAACAGTGATTCCGATCTTACCTTGACTACCGCAAGTTCACTACAGGCTACGTTCCCGTTCCCGTTCGAAGAGAAATGAAAGGAGCTTTTATAATCGTTCGGTTCCACTTGTTTTATTCATGGAACTTCTTGCAGCTCTTCGTGCTTCGAACTTTCGCGCAAACGTTCGTAAAGGTAGAACGAAAAAATAGGTAACAAAATGCAGTTTCGTTTTTAATCAGTCACAATAAATCAATAAGTCCGTGTTCTCTCCTCGCGCGCTCTGTGCGGTAAATTACTGCCCATTCAATACTGCGCATTCAGTCCCGCAAGCTTTCCCTTTGAAGTGGTGGAAAGCAGCTAGAACTGGACGAATACAGACACAAAGGAAAACGGGACACGCCTCGGACTGTATTTTGCATTCTCCCTTGGCTCGCATTCTTCCACTCCGTTGGCCTGCGATCGACCGCGCTCTTTCGTTCCTGTGCTTCAAAGCGCCGCGACTCACCGGCAATATCAGCGTTGGCCCATGCGATGTTTTTGTATGTGTGTGTGTCAATAAAGGTTTTACATTGAGCTAAAGCCACAATTCACTTCACTTCGTTTGAAAAGCATTGAGCGACTCGCAATACGTCACAGAATGATAAATAATGCGGCACAGGCCAAAAATGCAAGGAGATCATATGGAGATTCATTTTTCTCTGCGGCCAGTACGGATCATCTGACTCCTTGGCGTCCTCGCGCATGCGATTAGTCCCATTCGATCTTGCGAGCAAGTGTTGTGTGAGCGTTGCCACATCTTGCTCAAATAGTCTCAGTATATATAAGTCACACGTACGCTAAACCGAAAGCACGTCGGTTACCTACCCACAGGATATAAACTACGCAATGCTGTCGACGCCGCCTACACAAAATCCGCCTGGCCAGCGGTCCGCCATGTTATAATTAATCCCGGCATGCTTTGCTAGCCGGACGCGGAAACTCCACAGTAGCACGTTGCCAGATTACCACCCATCGCTTTCGCCGTTTTTAGTAAGCAAAAGCTCAGCTGGCAACCTTCAAATTGTTGTATCATGTCTGCCACTGTGTGTCGTACGGTTCCAATGCATTGGCTCAGCTGCGCGCTTTCCCTCTAGAGTCAGTATATTATCTCGATGGTCGCCTAGCAACAGGCGCTTGGCCACAGATATGGCGGCGCACGCTTGGTTGCCTGCATGCATTCCACGCAATTAAATACCGAGGATAAGAGCATATTATATACCAACACATTATTGCATTTCTCGAATCTAACAATCTGTTGTCTAACTTCCAACATGGATTCAGATGGCGTTATAGTACTGTTACGCAGTTAACCGAACCTGTGCACGACAATACTAGTAACATGGACATTGGTAACCAGATTTGACGCACTATTCATTAACTTTTCGAAAGCGTTCGACACTGTACTTCACTCCAAAAAATTAAACACCATTTTAAACAACCCAGTACTAGTTACTTAGATTTCTAATTTTCTTTCTGAGCGCTCGCAATACGTTTGTTATAACTCCACTGACTCCGATATTGCTAGTGTTAGTTCAGGCGTTACACAAGGTTATGTGCTTGGCCTGTTACTGTTTCTACTGTATATAAATGATTTGCCTAATAACGTCACCTCTAAAATTCGTCTGTACGCGGATGATCGTGTTTTGTATGAACCCATTGAGTCTCCTGAAGCTCATCATCGTCTAAATGACTCGTTTACTAAATTTTGTGAGTGGTCTGCAACCTGGCAATGGAGTATCAATTTTAACAAATCCGTGCAGATGTATTTCACGTATTTCAAGTCCCCTTCCTGCTGCACGTACTCGTTTAATTGATCCACCTTTAAAAAAGTAACAGAATATAAACATCTTGGTGTTGTTATTTCCAGCGATCTATCTTGGTCTCAGCATATTATCTTTATCTGCACAAAATCTTTAAAAAATGAGGTTATTTAAGACGGACACTGTCCCAGTCCCCAAAAAGCACTAAATTACTATTGTATTAAACACTGATTCGTCCTGTACTTAAGTACGCATGCCCCGTATGGAACCCACACAAGCAGGCTGAAATCGATAGAATCGACGCTATTCACAAAAAAACTAATCAGATTTATTTGTAATCGCTATGATCGCAACTTTTCACCTTCCGTTGCTTTGTCTTCTCTTGAACTCACCACCCTACGCATGTGCCGACTAAAGGATTCTATGAAATTGCTTTACTCTTTTCTTAATTCAGTATATCGCATGTCCGACAATACCTGCATCTCACTTGCCTCGCCGTCCATAACTAGAAGTAATCACGACCTTAATATCAAGCGTTACCATTGTCGAACCAACGTATTCAAATTTAGTTTTTTCCCTTTCACTGCCCAACTCAGGAAAGGATTGTCCCGTGATACTCCCGTGAAATTTTCCCGTGAAATTTTTTACTTGCCCTTGCTGATTTGCGCTAAATGTTCGTTTGTTTTCTTGGTCTGTCGATCTGTTCAATTGCTATTTTTTGTTCCGTGAATGCTCACTCCTGCCATAGCCCCAAATTGGGCGCTGCAGTTCAGTATGTAAAAATAAATAAATAAATAAATAATAAATAAAAAAAATAAAAATAAAGAAAAAAGAAATAAATAATGAATATAAATAAATAAATAAATAAATAAATAAGTAAATAAATAAATAACTAAATAAATAAATACATGAAGAAATACAAAATAAAAACAAAATGAATAAATAAATAAATAAAAAAAGTTGTATCGTAGGTTTATCCTGAATTGCACCAACATCCTTCAGCCTCTCCACAGATACTCGTTGCCTCAGGAACTAAGGCAACTGCCATTCAGTGCAACGACCAATCCATAAAAGCACTCCGTATGATTAAGGAAGCTCTTACAAAAGCTACCATGCTCACGTACCCGCCACCAGGTGTTAATGGTGGACGACTCCGACGCAGCGATTTGGAGCTGTGTTGCAGCAGAAGGTGAGCGGAGTTTGGCGACCAATTTCCTTCTCCAAAAAAAGTAGCCCGTCCGAACGAACGTACAGCACCTTTGGTTCGGAACTCCTGGCCACATACGCGGCTATCCGACATTTACGCCGTGATGTAAAAGGCCAAGAATTTTATGTGCACACGGATCACACGACGCTCCCCTGCGCATTGCGGACGAACTCCAATCTTGGTGCGCACGTGACACGGGAGTTCCGCCAAATGTCCCAAATCACACAATTTACGAAAGATGTACGCCACGTCAGCGGGGCGGATAGTGCCGCTGCGGACGCTCATTCGTGCAGTACAGTAAATATCATCAGTCTGCCGAGCGGCGTGGACTTCACCACACTAACGACGGCTCAACGCAGTGACGGTGAATTGAAGCGTCTGCTGACATTTTCAATCAACGCCTTGAAGCGGCAATGGTTCACAGAACCCACAGGCCCATATGCTGCGACACGTCTACGGGCAGGGCCCTATTATTCGTCCCCTCGAGCCTTCGTCGCAGCATTTTTGACTCGCTGCACAGCCTGGCGTGTACCAGAATTCCAGGCACGAAACGGCTACACAGAGCGAGGTTCGTGTTGCCCGGAACAAACCGGCATGTCCGTAACTGATGACGAGATTGCCTCGGATGCCAGCGCTCAAATGTTCAGCGACATAACGTGACTCCCTAGGGATCGTGCTCTCTGCCGGACTCTCGATTTGCCCTTGTGTATGTGGACATTGTGGGACCACTGCCCCGTGTCAGGGGCAAATCTACTTGCTAGCTTAGATCAATCGCTTTACGCGATTGCCGGAGGCTGCGTTCATCCCAGACATGGCTGCTGATACCATTGGTCGCGCATTTATCTACCACTGGGTGGCCCGCGTCGTAGTGCCAGGAACCGTGACTACGGATCCCAGAATGTAGTTTGAGTCCGCGCTATTCGCAAGCGTCACCCGGCTCTTGGGTACTTCACGTATCAGACAAAAACTGCCTACCATCCGATACGCAATGGTATGGTAGCTGAAGACGAGCCTGACGGCTACTGCAAGTCACGATCGGGTGGAGGCACTGCCGTTGGTTCTGTTGCGAGTTAGGACGCCTTTGAAAGCAGATATTCGATGCTGCTCTGCTGAAGTGGTGTACGGAACAACGCTTCGCCCCCAGAATAGTTTTTGGCTGGCAGTCATTACGAGATAATGTACGCGAACACGTACTACGCCGTGCGACTGCGAGACATCATGAGCAAGCTACGCTCTGTTCCTCCGCGTCTGCCAGCAGCCCGGCCTGTCCACGTGCACCGTGAACTTTCTTCCGGCTCTCACGCGGTTTTGAGGCACGACGCAGTAAAGCGTTCATTCCGGGCCCGATATGACGGGCCTTTCAAGGTGTTGCAACGGGGAGACAAGCACATTACGATCGACAGAGGTTATCATCCCGACGTGGTTTCCTTGGACCGCGTAAAATGAGCACACGTGGACTCCGACACCGAAGTATCTGCATCACTTCGAGCTCCATCTTCGCAGGGGCCTGCGGCAGAGCACATAGCGCAGACCCAAGAAGTCGTCAAACTGTTCACGTGGAGTGGACGGTGGGCGAGACGACTTTTGTACACGCATTAGCATTAATCTCGAAACGTACAGGGTGGATTAAAGAAATGTGAACAACGGAGCGCACATTCTCCGTCGCATGCTGCACCATCTCGCTGCAACGTTAGTAAACGGCGCAAATGCGCACTTCTTCTAGGTTGTGAAGAGTCCAGCCACCTTTTATAGGAACCTCTTGATCAAGAACCAACGCCGGTCTTTTAGTTTGAGGCGCCTTTTCACGCTGCGTCGCCAGTGTGAAGGATGATGATTAAAAGGCAGCTTGGTAGCTGAAATCAGCCTGCTCGGCATTTAGCTCCCGAATATGGTACATAACAGGCACTCGAATCCTGCTCAGTGGCGACAGAGGGTAAAAAGGTGCCTTATAATAATAACCGGCGCGCTTCTTCATCAAACATTTCCTTTAAGAGTTGGCCACACAGCGAAACACTCTAGAAGAACTGCGCATGCACGCAGCAGTTTTACTGACTTTGCAGCCAAACGGTGGAGCATGCGTCGGAGGCCGTGTGCATCCTTCGTATTACTTTTATTTCTTCTGTACGCGCATGACAGGTCACTGAGTGAAAACACTTACGTTATTATGCTTTTAGTCGGCGCAAAAGAGGATGTGGGAACAGAGAGCGAGCTGTAAAACAGCGCTGCTAAGAAAACAAGTATGGTTTCGGCAGCAACTTTTCAAGGTAATTCAGGATGGTAAAGCATCAACTAATAGAACGCATCAAACACGGCCCTTCAGTTGTGGGAGTATCCAAACATACGCTGGCTCCGCTTCTTTGTACCGATCGAGGATAGAAACCGAATGTTTCTATACGCCAAGATAAATACCAACAGACATTCAGGCTGTTGGACTGACAGCCAATCCGGAAATTCGGCAATATTGGTCTGTTGGTCTGATGGCAGCCTGTTGGCCTGATGGCAGTCTGTGGGTCTAATGGCAGTCTGTCGGTATGATGGCAGTCTGTTAGTCTGATGGCAGTCTGTTGGTCTGATGTCAGTCTGTTGGTCTGAATGCAGTCTGTTGGGTCTGAATGTAGTCTGTTGGTGAACCTATAAGTCCGATGACAAGATTGACTTGGGACACATGCTGTGATGTGTGAAACTGGTTTACAAGTCTGGCAAGCATGTAGGCCTTTTAGCAAAATAAAAATAAAGAAGTTCGTTTTGTGCTGCTGACTCATTTATTTGCGCTGCATGTCGCCGTGCTTTTGCGAAAGGTGCTTTCACAACACCTTTAGCCTGGCTTTATGGGCTCCGCAGACGCAGTCCTGACCACATAGATCTGAAAAAGAGCTGCAGATAGAGAGAATAATTAAGGGTTCAATGACCTTGTGAACAAAAGACAATGTGGTAAAAGGGTAACAAATATTGCCGAACAGGTTGCCAGTAAAAAGCAACACTATGGGGAATAAACTAACACCCTGCAGCTTTTCTTCTTGTAAGCTAACACATTCTGAGCCCGCAGCAAACCATTATTCATGAATGGCATTCAGGCACAATGTGAGACAATTTATTGTGCCCGAAGTTTCATATCAGGGGATTCTTGCTTTAGCTAAATTATGAGTTAGCAATGAGTTCTCATGCCAGATATCACATGCAACTCTTTTCAGGGCTGCGACCTTCTCTGGTGTCAGGGCTGATTTAGCCTTTGTTTTTGCATGGCCCTTGTTCACTTCGTTCTGGTGCTACATAATTCTTCTGTGCAGATTGCCCGTTTCGCCAATGTACACTGATTTGCATTCGGCGCACGGAATCTAATAAACAACACCCGGAAGCTTGAAGCGTGAGAGAGGGTCTTTCACGCTGACAATGTCAAAACGTAGCTTGCTAGTGTGCACGTGCACGATGTGCACACTGTGTTTCTTGAAAATGCTTGCAAAAGCTTGATTGATGTGTAGGACGAGAATTGCAGCACGTTTTGACATGGCCTTGTGGACGCTTCTGCCTGCTAATGTAAATACGGATTCCTGCTAGCCGCCCTGTTCGCTTCTTTTTTACTTATAATGTTTTAGGCAGCCACAAGGACTGCATCAAAACGTGCAGCAATTACCTACGTCCCACATATCAATGAAACTCTCGCACGCATTCTCAAGAAACGAAGTGCATACATCGCGCATGTGCCCACTAGCAAGCTGCGTTCTGACATTGTCAGCGTGAAAGACCCCCTCTCGCGCTCCAAGCTTCCGGGTGTTGTTTATAAGATTCCGTGCGCTGAATGCAAATCAGTGTACATTGGCGAAACGGGCAATCTGCACAGAAGATTCACGCAGCACGGGAACGAAGTGAACAAGGTCCGGGCAATAACAAGTGCACTGGCAGAGCACCGTGAGAGGATGAGACACGTGGTCGACTGGAACAAGGCGAAATTACTGACAACTGAGTGCATTTTATCTTCTCGATTACTGCTCGAGTGCCTCATCTTTCAGACGACGCCCAACATTATCAAGATAATGGATGGCAACCTGCACCATATCTATGCAAAGTCATTGCGGCGCGTAATGCCCAATATATAGCTGCATTTTCTACGACACATGCTCACCGTGAACAAGCACAAAACCGTTAAATGGCTTTCTTGACTTGGTCAGTGACCTACGTTTCATCATTGTAATAATGCTTTTACCTGCCTACACGGCATTTTGTCAAACACTGGACTACACTACATGAGCCATTGCCGTTCTCAACCGGCACTAGAGTATATAACCTTTCACTACTGCTATGAGATAGACCCATAAAAGCACTTCAATATGGCCTTTATATTTAGCTCTTGGAAACAATATATATAATTTCACCTTTATGTTGGCCCTGCTACAGCAGCAGGTAATATTCCAAAAACATGAAAATAAACAAACGGTGGTTTAACACGCCAAAGCTACACTTGGGATATGGGGAGCACTGTAGGGGAAGTCTTTGCATTAATTTTGACCACCTGGGTATTTTTGTGCGCACCGAAATTTAAAAACACGGGCGTCTTTACGTGTTGCCTAAATCTGAAAACCGGCCACACCAAGCGGTATCTAACCGACATTCGCCTCCACAGCACACCACCCTAGCCACTGCAGTGGGTTAAACATATGAAATAAACCGAGTTTTGGAGTGCAAATGAAAATAATAATCACACGTCTTGTTTTCCCAAACGATCTAGCTTTTGAAATCCACCACGCAATCCCCCCTCCCCTACCGGCCTACCAAAACAGCTTTGTCTCAAGAGGTAATCAGGCTGTTGTTAATGAAGTAAGTATTTACAATTCGAGACTTGTCACCGTTAAAGTCATGCACTTTGTTTTAGAGATAAGCGACATTAGCCATTTGCAGCACCAGGAGTTAATTGTGTTTTCCCAATTTTCCCATTTTTTTTGCGAAATGTGATGGTGTTGAAGAGAGCCCAATACAACGCGCCTAGATATTTTTGAGACATTTGACGGTAGCAAATCAGTCCTGAATAAACTAGAAACTTTTGAATGTACCTGGGTTTCAAATCAGCATATTGTTTTTTTAAAGATGGCCGTGGTTCATTAACACTGTAACTACACAGTTTTCAACATTCTATCTGCCACTCAAAGCAGGTGCATGGCCAAAAGTTTAACGAATGTTTGGAAATAAACAGCATCAAAGTCAACACTCTCAAAACAACTAAAAAACTTCAAAATTCTTCATAGATATCAGCATAGTTTAGTAAAAACCAAACATTAGACAAATTCGGGGCAAAACGTACATACGTAACTGACAGAAACACCACTGTTTTAATTTATAGTAGAGAGGGGTTTGTTTTCTGCGGTAATATTAAGAGAACGTGTTAAGAACTCTAGCGTATAAATAGTGGTAAAGAAACCTTCAGAAGATAACCGATAATATGCGCCCAAATCCACCCTGTGAAGGTGCTTCGAAAGAAAAGCTGTAAATGACATCCTCAACTATTACCAGGCGACGTCACTTGAATTCGCACACGTGGCTCACAAAGAGTGAAACCAGATACACGTGTATTGGCCTTAACGAAACTATTTATTGCGGCAAACACATTATCTTCTAGAGTTAAATCAATGCATGATTCATTAACTGTTGTTGGTTGAGTTGTAATAGTGAAGAACATAAGTGGAGTCTCTTTTTTCTATACAGTTAAAGGAATCTCCAACCAGGTGTGAGAACAGGTCACTTCTCTGTTTCTGGCTCCGCCGACGGAGGTAACGAGATCGCTGACACAGACGGACAAGTGCGATGTCATGCGGTTACGTGAGCTTCCTATAATTTTGTCTAAGCGCATGCGCATGGCGAGCACACGGCTGCTACAAGTGAGATGGGCGGAGCGCACAGTGGCGCGAGAGATCACGTTACACTATCACACGACCTTATGACCTTTAACGAGAACACAGTGGGTAAACCCGCGGATTTCCTCGCTGAGTGCACCGCCTGCCTTCGCCGTCTACTCGTGGGCTCGTAGCTCAATCGGTAAGAGAACGGGATCTCGCTCCGTTTCTCTATTCGTTAAAGGTTCGATTGCTGGCCGTGCCAGTAACTACCTTTATTTTTTTCGCTGCACTTTTCTGTTTTCACCAAATGTCACGCGGAGCCCTCTGGGGGTAGAGGTTAAAAGCTTCGCTTTAAAAGGTAGGCATTTGGAGATTGCCTAGTTTCTAGACCTGTGTTAGGTTAGGCGCTTGTTTCGACCACGACGATGACGACGAAATTGCGGCAACGTGCAAACGGAGTGCCGCCGCAAATGAGACTTGCGGTAAAAACAAAAAAAAAACCAAGTTGATACTTTAAAAACCAGTACATGTGAGTGAAATATATCTTATTTCTATACGCTGTTTTACACAGAGCATAGGAAAAGAAAGCACCTGAAAATATACCGAATACTATAGCATGGAAAGCGGTTAAATTCCTTAAATATGTAAGTCATTCTAGAAAAAATCCCAGACCGCCTCCACGGTTGAATCCCTTACACTGCATAAACTATGTGCTTAAAAATTGAAAAGAATAAACCACAATGTTGCACTTATACCAATTTAGAAAACTCTTAATTTAGAACGAAAGGCTTCAAATATTTTATTCCTTACCGTATTCTCGACCTGTATTTTGGTTGTGTGTGCCACAAAGGTAGTCAAAATGGAGATGTCTGAATAAACGTTCGTCCTTTTCTATACATAAAAGAAGCTCGTTGTAGATGACCTCTAAACCTGATTATATTTTTGCGAAAATTGTTGGGGGAGTTTCAGTGCACAGATGACGCCATTGAATAAAAAATTAGCGCATCTATCACCATCCCTTCTCCCATGTTGTCGATGTACGTTTGTTGCATGAAAGAAATGAATTTGAACTAGTCGTTCTACATTATTTCAAATTCGAATCACTTTGATGACGTATGAGTATTTGCAGACTCCTTCTAAAGCTAGAGGGCAAGTAAACAATCTCCCGACCTAAGTTAGAAAAACGCATAGAATATAACCCCCATCATCTCCAAAAGGCTGCCCTGGTCCAGTGCAAGACCATCATATATTTATTGTTATAGAGCCGCAAAAACCAAATTATCCTGTTCTTGTTGCTAATTATACCACTACTAATTATAATTATACCACTACCACTGCTAATTATAGACTGGTCGTGAACTAGTATTATTAGAGGTCAGAAAAATGTTGTGAAGTCACGAAACCGCGTGCACCCCGGCGATACAAAACCCCAGCAGCCATGAAAAATGCTAAACTTGCCTTACCACAAATCGTCAGGTTTCTTCTGTTTTGGTTGTGATTGAAGTGTTTTTAGTGCTATCGCTTGTATGTACCGCAGCGATCTTGTAACGAAGCTTAATTTTGCTAACACTAGAAACGATGTGGCCAGACCCCTTGGTTTCTCCTAGTATTAGGATACTTCACTCACCAGGCCTGCCTGAACCAGGCCAAAGTGGATTCCACTGAATTCAGTTAATACATTAAAATGACAGCCATCGTATCTAACAGCTGCTGAGCGGCCTGCTTAACATGTCTTTAGCCAGATGAGTAAAACCAGCTGTAGAATGTGACTTTTTCGGAAACAGCCCACAGTCATGCTGACGGTTGTGTTAACCTCCCTCGATGAAAGTAACGCATTATTATACACCCTCGAGCAATCCTGCAACGAAACAATCATAACCGTGAGCTAAAGGCTGGCATACCGTAGCGATGGATATGTTGTTTAGGATTGCTTTTGTGCGCCGTGTAGAATAAGTGCGTCAGGCTGCTTGCTGTCGCAGTTTCCAAATGGCACGACTGCATTTTGCTTTCTGCTTGTCGTCGAGAGAGCTACTTGCTGCGTCAACGCAGATATTTAGAGAGAAATAACATGAAAGTATCATAGGCAGCACCCAAAAATTTACCCTACGCAAGATGGCACAGTGTACACTAGGCGGCACTGATTCGACACATTTACCAAAATTCACGATTGTGGTGGGGTTTTATTATTGCGCATGTCGATGTCTTCGTTGGAGAGGCTTAAAAAGCAAATGGTGAAGAAAAAGCTGCAGGCATTTCAAATGAAGTAATCGCTGCAAAGCACAAAGATGCTTCACAAGCCAATAAAGGTGTCACAATAAAACGATAGATGATTATCGCTGCTGCTGCTGCAACAAAAACAACTACGCCACATACCGCCTTTTGTGTCGCCCGCAGCGAGAGGTATACCGGCTTCGGTACGTATGCATGGTGCACGTTGTACTTTCCTCCGTGGGTTTAAGAGCCACAAATTGTGTGTTGTTCTCAAAAACATTACTCAAAGGAATAATTACCTCTGGCTGGATGCACTGTTCTTTTATTAAGCGCCCTACCCTGCCTCCCTACCCCCCCCCCCCCCTCCAAAAAAAAAACCCTTGCTAAAAGAAGTGGAACATTTTCCCCTTTCTTGAAATCAACAAAAGGTTTTAACTGCGTCATTGGTTACGTATGCCGCTGAAAAAGTGAGCAAACGTTACCACTGATAAAGAAATACTAGTAAGCACTAGTTACATTGTGCACATGAGACGTGTAAGAAAAGCTGCCTTGTGGACTTCTGAACACAGAGCGTGGCATGTGTATTACACTGAGCTACAAGATCACTTGCGAGACACACGCGCCGCTCACGCACTACTAAAGTTTCATAAACTGGTGGTCACTTAATTTCTTTTTACGGGTTAAATGCAGGCCTTTGTACATAAATACTGAGAAGTCAGACAGTTTAGGCTGTCAACCGCAAGAGATTTCACGGCAATCCATAAATGCCGACCGAAAGATGGAGTGTTTTAGAAACAGCAAAACCTACTGATACAAGGGCACGAGAGATAACGTGCTTGGTTTAAGGAACACTCAAGTGATTGGTAACCACCTTGGGTTTACTTTAGCAAATTATTAACGAGGTAGCGTTATTAAGCTCATTTTTCGATTTCGCCGTGGCTCCTAGCCGTCGGCTAACAGACATGCTCATCAGGCGGCCACGGAAATTCGTCCCCGCTGCTACACGGAAGTACGACTGATGCAGCAAGGTTCAAAAGCTCCGCTGAATGCGAAATTTGTCGTCACGGTCGCAAAAGTTCGAAAAGGAGGACAACGACACAACGTTGGGTGCAAACGAAAAGACATGCGCTTTCAACAGGTCCCGCGCTTGCGCGGTGAATTGAAGTTTGTTCTAAGCCCATTCCGCGGTAGCATGCCCGGCAGACACGGTCGCCTGCCGTGCGGGGAAACTGCGCCATCACACCAAAGCGTCGTTACACCAGAAAATAAAAAATACACATATCCGGTAATTCATGCCCTGAGGCTTCACGTGGCCTACGAGGTACGCCGTAGTGGATGTCTCCGGAATAATTTAGGCCACTGTATGATCTTAAACTCGCGCCAATATCTGGACGGACAGGCGTTCTTTTTTTCTACGTAATACAGGAAAACAGCCCCCTTGCCCGGGAATTTAACCCGCGTCATTCCGATCACTAGCTCAACGCATTACCCAATGAGTCACCTGGGTATGTTTTCCAACGGGACTTATGCCGGCACCAACACTGCGTCACCTAACATTGCGTGAAGCAGGGAGAAAAGAATTAACACCGGTCTCTCAGAAATCAAGGTAGGCATGATTATAACCATAGAAGAACTAAGATAAACTCAGCGCACTGGATAGCGTCTAATCACATAAGTTTTTAAAATGCTTTTCAATATTTACGCAGTTCCCTCTCCGCTGCAATCTCGGTTTGGCAAACGACAGATGGCGCAACGCGTAAAGATAAAAAGTGCTGTAAAAATAAGTACAGAAGCCGTCCCACAAAACAACCGCGTAACAAAGCTGGACGTTCCTCTAGCGACAAGCGGTAGTGCCACACTCGGCATCGTCAAAAAGAACACTAAGTAATTGCCCCCAAACAAAACGACCCACCAAGAGCAGAGCAAGATAAGAAAAAGAAATCGTAAGAGTCCTCCAACCGCTGATCATGACCTGAATATTGTAACGTCTACCGTTCCACAAATTTACCCGCACCGAAGAATGTACAAGGAAGGCCATAATCAGAACATCATCTCAGACTTTTTTTAACTTCACAATTTTGGCCGTGGGGAGAAATAACGAAAGGTGGACCGCCACAGTAAGATAACGGCCATGCATACAGGGGAACAGAAGAATGGGAAGGTTAAACTCTATATAGGGGTAAAATACCAACTTTCTGAGCTAACACTAGAGCCGGGAACCGCAGAACAAGAGAGGGTTAAGGTCAATGGGAGAGTCTTTCATCATGTAGTAGTCCTAAATAGGATGTTGGTTATAATGACGATAAATATGTCCTAAACTTGTGTTGGTTTAACGCATATTAAGAAAGCAAAAAACCACTCTCCAGGCACCAAGAAAGCGGACGAAAAAACAAAACCGGGAACAGCCATCGTACCTCAGCCCTCCACCGGACAACGGTACACCCCCCCCCCCTTTTTGAAAGGAAAGTACTGCACGCCATGATAGACATGGCACCGATCCAGCGACCCTGCCTGAAGCTCTCCTGAACCAATACTACGGATCCAATCCCACACAAGAAGAGGCGATATGGCAGGACCTAGTTCATTTGGGCCCCAATTGTGATAGTTGAATTCTCTGGGAATCTTCGTGACTGCAGGACGCTCTAACATAGAATAAAGAAGTGGATGTTTTAATCATCCTCTTCGCGATCCGAACAGCGGAAGTTTCAAATACAGGTGTAACATCATTACACACTCACAAAGGATATTACGTACACTGTTTTCGGCAGGCGAAATACCTGACCACTTTGGCATAATATTCCCATCCACAATAGGAAAAGTTAAACACGGCACCCGGACACCTCAGACCCGATTGTTTAGGAGAGAACGACGCACTGACCTAAAGGCACGTCAACTCACATACCGTGCTCCTTGTGACCACGAATACCACACTGCTCTCCTAAAAAATTGTTAGAGCGTATTGTGGTCCTATTCCTAGGAACACGATCATTCCTTTTGGTACAACGAAGTGTCAATGCCGAATAATCACGAAATCTGTGGACGAAAAACCAACCAAAGTATCTGAAAATATATGTGCATTAAGGTGCTTTGTCGGAACATCAGATATTAACTTTAATGTGTGCAAAAATATTTGTTAAACTGTGCATAACTGTGCTAGAAACGTCCACCCTCGTGCATGCAACCTAGCAATGTGCAAGGGTACATTTAGGGCTGAACAACTCAAACAAATAACACATTCCACTCCTTCAAGACATGGGAGGCAGCTTTGATCAGCCCTTCATCAAGATTAGCGTGAGCAGATATAGAGGGCAAGGGAACTCCTGCCTCTGGTGCAGTAGACTGAGGTTCTACCTTTGACCTCCGTGCCATCTTTTTACCCCCTTTTGCCCACCACAAATATTTCTTCCTGAACAAAGTTCTCTCTCCCTTTGTTGGAAAAAAAGAAAAATTGTCCAGCCCGGCCTAGATATCACATAATAAACATTTTGCTACACTGACATTGACGCCTCCTCGCTAAAACTTACCAACACCTCGCATCCGCAATTTTGCACGCTCAAATTGTACGCCTCAGAGTTTCAGAGAGCCTTTGTCTCATGGGCCACGGCGATTGAAAACCCTCGTTGATAGTCTTTCTCTATTCGATAACGTTTAGTGCTCGTTAAGCATAGGTCGGAAATGCAGCAACTGTGTACTAAAACAGTCGGTGAGAGTCGAAGAATCCCTGTCGCAACTTAAATCTTAGGATCCAAACGGGGATGTCTATGCAACCTTTTGTTTGGTGTTCCTAGGCCAAGGTTTGACTACTCTCGGTGTGTTTACGCGACCTTATTTAGTAGATGAGTGAATTTAAAAGTGTCGTCTTCGTCTCTGAGTCATGATTGCCCCTTTCTTATGACATTTCGTATGGCACTTACTCGAGAAGGTGCTACTGCACGGCTCTCAGAGCACCCAAGCGAGTCACTAGGCCGGCCGCCGGTGGGTGGTCGCAATTTGCTCCGTCACTGTAAATTAAGCTATGACAGTATTTGTGCCTGGAAGAATGTTCCTTTCGTTTGTTACATGTAGAGTGTGTCAAGATTTTGTATAGTTTATGAAGTATCTCCACACGTGAGCAGATGAGACCCTTCCCTGGATGGCGCGCAGGTAGAAAATCTAAGGGCAGTAAAAGACGGAAAATTGTGGCTGAGTTTTTATCATGACCGGCTTGATAGATAGGGACCTACCCATCGAAGCCAGCGACAATAATAGCCGGTGTGCCAAAAAAGTGCCATGAAGGTACGCCACGCTTGATCAGGCAGGGCCAAGTTTAATCCCCAAATAAGCCAGCTTCGCTTCGAACGCTGTGGGGCTTGTGACTGCTCGCATAAAAAGTAGCGGTTCTCGAATGGCGTTCCTCGATGATACCGATCACTGCCTATAATACCAGCCAGCAACGAGAATTCATGATTAAGTCAAGCACCATTTCCCAGCTATGCAAACTCCAACGTTCATATGTAAACCACGCTGCTACAACATCCACCTGCTCGACAAGCATTTTCTATTTTCGAGTATTTTCCTGCATTTACACATGCGAAAACTTTGTAGACTTTTGCTTTACATCGAGAAGGCCTTTTTTGACGTGAAGCTTGTCTAGGCCCGGGCAAGTTGCCCAGCGAAGGTTCGAATTTGTATAAGTGCCACAGCCGGGCCATTTTGGTCGTAGAAGCGCCATCATTTTTGCCCAGAAACATAACGTTTTTTCAGCGAAAGGAGCCTTTTCAGCGGCTTCGACGTTAGCTCCAAAACTGAAGCGCCAAGTCTGTAATAGCTTTGTTGGGGTGCCTTACAAGCCGAAGAAATGGTAAACTTGGGTATGCCAGCCGTCGCCGGTAAATGCTTGCGGTGAGAAGTATCGTTATCTTTGGGTGAGTGTTTTTTTTAACGTACCAACGCAACGCAGGCGATCACGCGCGCCGTAGTGGAGGGCTCCAGATTATGTTAGACCACCTCGGATTCTTTAACGTGCGCCGAAATCTCGTAAACACGGGAGTTTTCGCTTTATCTGTTTGAGTCACTGCACCCGTACCGAAGCAATCGGAGCCTGGTGAGTTTAAATTGCCTTTACGGTGTGCCTTCTGGGCTTACTCACATACGCAAAACAAATTGATTGATTGTAGGGTTTAACGCGCCGACGCAACGCAGGCGATAAGGCGCGCCGTAGTGGAGGTCTCTGGATTAATTTTGACCACCTGGGGATCTTTAACGTGCGCCGAAATCTCGTACACACGGGCGTTTTTGCTTTTCGCCTCCATCAGAAAAGCGGCCGCCGCGGCCGGGAAACGAACCCGCGACCTCGTGCTCAGCAGCGCAACGCCTTAGCCACTGAGCCACCGCGGCGGGTGCAAAAAAAAAAATTCAATCGCATGCATAATGTTCACTGGAAGTACATTGCAGACGCATTGCAGGATCTTTCGGCATATTCTTTCGCGAAAGGGTTTTTTTTTTTGGATAGGTTTCATGCAGAGTCTCCTGCCTAAGTCCACTATAACGCAAAACCTCGGTATCAGACCCACTGCAGCTAATTTTTCAAGAATAACTATTCGCTCCACTGAAAGGGAAGCTGAAGCGCTTTCCAAAAAATTTGAGTTAGATTAACAGTTATATAGTTTCTTGCGCGCTGATTCCGAATAACACATTGAAATTTATCGTACATGAGTCCAAGTGGCATTTATCTTGCAAAAAGCGCGGCCCCGTTTGAAAGACGCGCGCTTTTCGTCTTTTGGCACCCCTGATTGGTTGCGCCCGTCATGACGTCAAAGGAGGACACCCTTCGGCCGCGCGGGTTGTCGGAAGCATTGCGAACGATCGCACGGTTGCCTTTGCGGCAATTTAGCTTGCAGTTTAGTTTTCGCACATGACTGGAAGTTTGTTTTATAATTTCCCGTGCTGTTGGTTCAATTATCTTGGAGCTTAAATTTGCTTTACACGATAGAGAACCCCAAAGCAGTGACTGTGACGTCGACTAGTGGGTTCCATCAAAATATTTCTGAATTAGGCAACCAGCATAGGGGGATTTTATACCTTATGTTAATATTAGGTACTGTCTTAACGGTTTCTTATTATACACAAAACCATTTATGCCGAAGATTAATGGACGTTTTATAAACAATCTACCAGGGAAAAGCACGTACGTGCACTGCGCGAAAAAATAGCGTTCATGCGCTGTAATGCGAGACACATCTTGCCGGTACACGCATAAACCAACAAGCAGACTCTGCTTCCGCATTTCCTTTATTCGTTGTCGCCCACCCCAGCCCCGTTACTCACCCCGTACACAGATCCACACGCGCGCGCAATTTCGGCAGCGGCGCTACGGCGCCTCCGCGATTGCTAGCTGCACTTCGATGAGTGGCGTCTTACTGCTTCACATGAATTTATTCTGAAAACACTGCAGCATAATAGTGCCTGCTCAGCATTATTGGCTGTAATAGGGCTTGATTTTCGCTTGTGCGTTGCGCATTCTGCTACAATATTAGGGACACCTCGTTATAATTAACAGACCAGTCGGACAAAGCAGTTACGTTGTAGTTACGTTACTTTAGGTAACAATCACCAAACGTTTGTGATAATGATTCGTTGGCCTGTTTCAGCATTTCTAGATTTAAGCATTTACCGCGCTAGTCGGACAGAGGGCGTATATTTACTCTTCACTCCTAATTTTTTTAGTATCATCATTATATATATCACCGACTATCACTGGAGCACACTTGAGGTTCAGTGACAACAAGTGCTTGCCAGGTTATAATATGCAGCCACACGGAATCTTGGGCAAAAAATTAGGCCCCCGCAGTCAACACAAAAATATAGCGCGATGGTGGTTCGGAGTGGTGTTTTTTTTTAATTCCAGACAAACATCACCTTATCGTAACATGTATACTTGCAAAATAAGTAATCTGGTTGTCTTGGTTCTTTTACTTTGTAGGAATACTGTTTACCTCTTAGCCGGGAGAGAACTTCTATCAGGATTGGCCCCTTCTTTTAGTTTCGCCCAAAAATTGTTTTTTTGAACACTGTCCTGAGCCCATAGGGAAAGAAAACCGACGCGTTTAACGAAACAAGTATTTCCTGAACAAATGTGACTTGGTTTCTGGAATGGAACAAAACATCCCCTGCCAAAGTACACCAGTATTTCCCATCCTTCCTAAATCTAGAATCCAATGTGAACATTCACGTCCGTCGCATAAAAAAAAACCCGCATTGGAGCGGTTTACAAAGTATTTAACGTAGTGTTGGATATTCTCTGTCATCAAGCACAGCCACCTCGGCTGTCGCTTCCGCATGTTATCAAGCATCCCGGCGTGGCATTATTCTGCTTAGGAATACGGCATGATAACGTATGCCTCGTTTGGCGTTCGTGCATACTTTTTGAACACGAAAATTGTACAACTGAGTGCTATCAACCACAACAACAACAAGTATCATTCACAAGGAAACATGGCGAAAAGAGCATGGCCGAGGCGGCCGATCCGGCCGGAAGTCCAGGTATGACGTTTTTCAGCCGGTTTTCGCCCGCGCTCTTCGGTCTTCCGGCATCGCGCGGCGAGATGGGGGCGGGGCATCGGGCCACTTTTGTTTGCTCATTGCGCCGCTTCTATTGCATGTATTGCGAAAATATTTCGTACACATGAACTATTCAATGTGTACTTGCTGCTAGTCAACTTTTCTTTTAATTCTAAAACCGCTTCACCTTCCCTTTAAGCTGAAAGCCGACAAACACTGCGCGGGAAATTCCTGACGCACGCTGGTATTTTTGTATGTTATAATCGTGCTATTCGTCGTAAGCCATTGGGAATAGAGAGCGCACCGAGTGCTTCTTCACGTTTTTCTTTCGTCTTTTGATGCACTATATAAAACAGGACGCACGAACTGATTTGCTTTCTCTTCCATGCTCAGAACAAAACCTGCTGAATATTGTTTCGGTTTTATTCGTTCGGATGTACGCGGGCTATCGAAATCGTGGAAAGAAACGGTACGCGTCACGATATCCGGGTGGATGCGCTTTTGGTGGACGCTGGCTTGGAACATGATTTGACCACCCTAGTCAAGTAAAAATTTCGCGTTAAAACACTCTTTATTGAGCACACCGTCCAGCCCACAGAAGCTGTGCAATACCGCAGTGCTAATCGACAAAGACTGATCTTAACCCACTGAGCGAAAGAAAAAATAACGATGACTGGCCGAGCAAATACGTGTACGGCGGAGAGATGAGGAGTAAAAGCAGTGCCAGCCACCGCAGTGGCGTCAGCGAGAACTAAAAAAAAATCACGCCATATCCACGGAATGAATGATGATAAGTGGGGCGAAGTTCGAGAGGGGGAAATCATCGGTAACCGTAACTCTCCCGTGAAAGTTCGCCCATTACATCATTAAGAAAGACGTAAGACTGTGTGTGTACATTGTGCAAATCAACTTTTATTTTCGGAGTCAATGCTCCCAGGCCCAGACCTGGTGAAAGACCCCGCGCCATCGAGGACTACCCCGCACCAACACCGCAATTTGTCACGTAGGATGGGACACAACGGTAAAGAAAGAACTTTTATTTAGGGCGAACTTGTACCCGAACAAGACGAGAGGAAACGAGCAAAGGTCCTTGCGTCTCGTTCGATCGCGGCTTCGGAGCGTGCTGGCGACATCTGCTGATAGCGGCTCGGTTGGAGATAGCTTGCGTTTGCGTGTGCGCGGATCTCGGACAGGCTCAGGCTAGTTGTCGTCTCGCATGTGCCACTCTAGTTTCCAGGCGCCACCACCAGAGCTCGTCGAGCGCTTTTCTTCCACAGGGCCAACAGTGAGCGTTCAACAGACGCGTCGTTCGAGCAGTGCACTATCCCCGCAGGTGCTTACGCAATCATGCAAAACGGCCTGCGGCAATATTCTGAATCTTACGTTTAGCAAACTAAGAGCACGAAACAAAAGGACACTGCAGCGCTTTGCATTGAACCTCTTGTGCGATTACGTAACGCCTGCGCTGATAATGCATCGCCTCTAATTACGCGCTTATCCCCATATCACCGCTTACGCACTGCCGAACAGAAGCGCTCCTTTCGGTGTAAGGCGTCTGTAAGTTTGAGTTGCCCATGCTAAATGTTGACCGGCCCGAGCCTGTCCGAAATCCACGCACGCGCAATGGCAAGTTATTTCCAACCCAGCCGCTATCAGCAGATGTCGCCAGCGTACTCCGAAGTCACGCGCTCGCTTGCCCTAGACAAGCCTGACGCGCACTTTACTTCGAAATTAAGTCAATCATAACTTTTATTTTCAAGCGTAGAACAAAGGTACTGCAAGTACATTGTGGGCTGGGTAAACTAGCAGAGCCGTCACCAGCACGACAACATATTTGCGCTGCTTTTCTTGCCCGAGGAATGAATGAAGAGCGCGGAAACTCTGACCAGTAAACAACGACGAGAAAGTCTACAAAACTGGACGAAGCGCTAACTTGTCGGCGCCAAGAAAACTGCTGCTGTGAGTGCTGCGGATTTTCTAGTGCTCATCAAGATGTATCTGCACTCGTCGATCATCGAGTTCCAAGGAAAGCTGTACTCACAGGAGGACGGCATTTGTATAGGCTCCAGCATTGCCCTAGTGCTGTGTGACCTATTCCTCTCAGAAGGTAACCGAGCCTTGCAGGAGGCATTCCAGGACATGGGGGTTATCAAGTGCTTCAGGTATGTGGACAACGTCCCTGTGTGTACTGAGATGGGGCGCTGCACTCGGGACAATGCGCTGAATATACTAGAAAAGTTCAAAGAAGCACACGAAGGAATGGATTTCACCTTTGAGCAGCCCAGGGAGACCTGCCGGCAATACCTTGACTTGTAGATCAAGTTTGGCAACTGTGTGGGCTGTATGTACAAGTCCCGTACAGAAAACGTTTGCTCCCGTATGCGTCAGCCCACTCACAAAACCATGAAATGAGGCATTGCGGCGTCATGTCTGTCACAGGACATCAGGAAGTCAAGTTGTGACAACGTGCGCGAGAGCATCCCCCTGCAGGAAAAATGACGGAAGGACACAGCGTATCCGGGCCAAGTTGCATAAAAAGTGTTGAAGATGGCGGGGAGGGAGCGGAAAGTGGAAAAGGACGGCAAAGAAAAAGAAACGCACAAAGGCCAGTTGTGCTACCTCCCGTCCATGCTATATCGCACAGACTAAAAAAGGTAGCGGCGCACAGGACCTGCGCGTTGTCTTCTTAGCGCCAACAAATTAGAGGTCTTTGCAGAAAAGCTAACAGGGAGGGACATGACGACACTACCGAACCGAGCTGTGGTGTGAAGCACGTGCAGAAGTTTGTGAAATGTGAACAAGGTGTTATTTACAAAATTTCCCTTCCTGTTGGCAAATCGTACATTGGCCAGACTGGTCGCTGGTTCAATGAAGAGGTGTGGGAGCACAAGTACGCGTGGTTGTTGATATATGCGCCAAGCAACTTGGCACAGCATTGTACAAGGTCTGGATGCACGTCTGAGTACCATAAAAAGCGAGAGCTCCTGAGGTCTAGAATCAAGATGCAGCGTGAGATATGGGAAGCCTAGAGCAGGGTGTCTCGAAAAGAAGGGGAATACGTCAGCGCACTATATATCACATTATCGAAAAGCGAAATAGAATTTTTGTAGCGCTAAGAACTGCGCATGCGCTCATAGTAACACCGTGTGCAGTTGTAATCACTCGCATACGTTCAAACTTTTTGTATCTTTTTTCATACAAGACGTGTATACACACACACACACACACACACACACACACACACACACACATATATATATATATATATATATATACCACCAGACCACCAGACCGGTATTCTCGAGGTCGTGTGGGTTCGGTTCCCACCTGGCGGGCAATTTTTCTCCACTTTCTTATTTTTCAAATTCTTTATCTTGAGCTACTACATCGTCCCCTTTGCTTTCCGAGGTCTTCTTGACTGCCAATTCTTATTTCTGTCTTATATATATATATATATATATATATATATATATATATATATATATATATATATATATATATATATATATATATATATATATATATATATATATATATGTATATGTTCATCTACGTTAATAAATCAGTTCTTTGTTCGCGCTTCGTCCTTTTTTGTAGTATTTCTTGTCCTTGTTTACTAGTTAAATTTTAACCGCCCTTCATTCAAGCAATGCAGCACCGACTAGTCCGTACAGATGCCCTGTTGCCCGAGGAAAGCAGTCGCTATAGATAAGATATTCGTTGGAATTTTGCGGACGCTTACCACACAAGCATTATTTAAGATTGTAATCATCTCAGCAACTGGGAATAGTGCAGGTAAAAATATACAGTCAGTACGATATGTTCTTTATATGTCCATTTCCAGCCGCTCTGCGGCTACGGCTGACTGCTCTGAAGTAGTGGCTGCAGGGTGGAGCAATTACCAAGTTTGGGTCCTCGATAGCGATTATTTTCGGTTGATTCTTTTGTACTTAGGTAAAGCTGCGGCACTAAATTCACCAGTTTATGTTGCAACCTTGATTGTTCCACGAGTGAATTGGCAGACTGCGTGCAGACGGAAACTGGTTCGCTGGCGAGGTCTCGTTGCCGTGTCGCTGCCATCAGCATGAGTGCATGCGGGCGCAGAGCCGGACAAGCCGACTCTCGCCTAGTGAGAACAAGTATCCTACAACACAGGCAGGAACAAGGCAATCTCCAAAAGTGGGGTCGAAGCACCTCACAACTGAGCTCTCCGATGACGCGGTGGGCACGCAGCCACTCCGTACGGCTAGCTCGGCTAGGGAACGTTGCCGTTCTAAGCAGTGCTGGATGGCTTATGTGACCCGCTCTACAGCCGACAACATGGCAGAGGTGCAGTATGCATTGTATAGAAATATCGAGAATGCCAAAACAACGATAACACCGGATGCAAGCCTGTTGTTGCACAGAATAGAAACCAAAACAGGTTTTTTTTTCCAATCTTGTGCATCATCCAGTTACATCGCGCCTCCAATACACGTCACTGCTGTTAGTTGTTGTGACCGGCACAAATCTTCTGTAGTATTTTTTTTATTTCTGGCTTTGTAAAATAAGAGACGCTTTATCGAACCGATAAAGAATTAAAGTGTTTTTCAGCCAATATATGCCATAAAAAAAACCAAAACAGAAGTTTCAAAATTCTCTTCAGTGTCCCTTTAAAAATCTCCTTGCAAACCCGACGCAATCACTCAATTGTGCAAGTGTCGGGTGGGATATCTTGCGTGTCTTTTCCGGCGTTTTCAAGAGTTCACTGGGGGAGGAAGACGTTTGGATAAATGGAAACTTTTTTACAACTGAACCTTCTGTTTACACTGTTATCAGGTGTAGAATTTGAGAGGCTTTATTTAACAAAACTGTTTTACAACCGCCAACTAGTCGAGGTGCGGAAAGTAACAATTGAATTTTTTATTCCGGTTACAAGGGTAAATCCATCAAAACAATGATCCGCCTTGACGCATACGTGATTTAGGGGGTTTAAGCGTTAAGGTTTACACATTTTGAAGTGTAATAATAATTAGGTACAACAATTTTTGATGACGGTGAGTCGAAACTGCGCATATTTTTGAAAGCCACATTTGCCGAGAATAAAGCTACGAAGGAAGAATAAATGATTCACCAGGTCTTAAACCACTCCGGAACAGTTTTGGCAGTTGTTTCAATTCACCAGACTTTCAAAGGGGGAGCGATACGAGCGCGTGGCTGCTGAGTATTTTTTTCGTAGATACAACGAGTCATCATCAGCCACAATGTGATAAAACCGCTCTAGTTTGCCTGCCTTAGCGGCTAGCCCGCTTGATATTTCTCTATGTATTGTACAATAGAAACAGACTTAACACTTCAATGTTACCTAATGCATCCACTATACCGGTCATCAAGGATGACACATAGGGTTGTTCGTTTTCGGTGAAGACTTTTACACCCCTGATATGTTTCAGGAATATCGGGCTGAAGCTGATTACTTCCCGAATGTACTTTTCAAAATAGCGATCTGCACAATTGTGGGTTGACGGTCCGCCATTCTGAACATTCTGGAAGTATGCTCCAAAAAACAAACTTGTGAACCCATTGAGTATTGAAATGACCGTGCCGCTTGCGACCCCATGCTGACAAATGTTGACATTGCTGTGCCTAGCTAGAGAAAACTATATTGTTGAGATATCTTTCTTTCAATTACGTTCAACGATCGGACTGGTCTCGAATGGACACCGACATGTGGCGCATGCATATGATAATTTTTGTAAAGAAGCATGTGTGAAAAAACGATGACTAGTTTTAGGAAATAAAACGGTTATCAAAGTTTGTTTGAGGTTATCAATGCTCGTTTCTATCCTTCTTACCGATTCATTTGATAAGGAACGCCAAATTTTCGAGCGTAATTGGTAGGAAATTCAGATGTCCCTAGAAATTACGAGCTTCAAACGCACACCCATTTGGATGTGCTAGAGTTAAGAAGCTTTTGAGGCGTTCTGACACAACAAACTAAATATATTACATAGCGCATTTGTAGATTTAACCACAAAAAAACGGAATTTCGAGATAGTTTTATAAAACAAATTTTCGTTTATCCCCGAATATGAGGTTGCAATCTTTCACGGTATTTTCACCTCGGATTTATAAACATAACAGCCGAAATCGCACTACCCTGACTTTACGGTCGCAAAAAAAATCATCGACCGCGCTTCACCCACAGTAAAATATGCCCGAATTTTTTTTCTGATTCCTAACCGAATGCAAGTATTCATTACCCGCCACTAATATTCAATTCACGAGCGTTATGTTATAAAATTCTTGGTGAAATCACGGCTTTGCACGCTCCTTAAGCAGTAAAAAGGTAATTACGTTGCACCTAAGTGTATGAAACTGCCCATGCAAGCAGGAAAGCGTCATAGTCGAGTTGCAAAAGGGAATCAAGAGTTTCATATCAACTCCAGTGCATCGACCCAAACATTTTCATGAGTAGTATTCATTACGGTGTACCTCAGCATCCAGTGCCGCGTGACTCCGTGCATTTTCACAAAAATATAGATTTCGCAAACGAAAAGCCTGTACTCGTTATAGTAGCGTACTATCGCGCCCAATTTGACTCGCAACAGGCGAGCGGCCGCCGCAGCTGCTCCCCGGGAGGCGGTGGCGCCTTGCAGCGAAGCTTTCGAAAAGTAAAGGGAGAGGGGTCAGCTGTTCCGATACCCATCGGCACCCCCCGTGTGTACCATTGCTGGCTTCTTTCCTTTGCGGCTGGTATAAGTTGTTACCTCAGATGTTTTCGGGGTGGCTTAACGCATCGCCAGCGATAAGTTTTATCATTGGCTGCAATGCTCTTATGCGCATTTGCGCAAGCCTTCCAGTTTGGCAATAACAGGGCGTCGCGAAATATCGATAACGTTCAATTTTCCACACAAAGATAACTGAAACTCTGGCTGACCGCATTTTTTTACTTACTGCTTCTGCCTCTAATAATGACAAGGCCGCATGGTACGAAATGCGCTATTATGCTTTCTGCTACGTCACTGATGGCCACAGCGCCGCTATGCTTGCCTTACCACAATGAAAACCTATAAGTGCCGTAACAAACAATAAGGTAAGAATAAAAGAAAATATTTGTGACGCTATGTTCCAAGGAACCGTTATCGCCTACAGCTTTCTATTTGTCACAGCGTCACTTTCACGCTGCAAAACGAGAGGAGAGCACAAATCACTGATACCACTTTTTATACGCCCCTTTCAATGCCCTTTTCGGCTGCATTGTTCTTTTTACAGCAGGCCGCACCATGTCAAGAGTGCCTCATAGTGAACGTGTGCGCATTGTAGAATTACGCTTGAGATCTTATACGGAGCGAGAAATCGCTGCATTAACTGGCCGATCAACGAACACAGTGAACCGCATTATTCAGGCTTATAGAAACGAAGGGAGAATTTGTGACGCCCCTCAAGATCGTCGCCCTCGCGTTACCAGCGCCATTGAAGACGAAGTTTTGGGTGCCGCGGCTTATGCTAATCTGTTTGGCACTGCGCAGCAGCATGCTCAACTTGCAGGTGTTTCAGCTTCACTGACTACTGTGAAAAGAAGGTTGGCAGAAGCCGGACTGAGGAGCCGTGTCGCCGTGCAAAAGCCTCTTCTATCCGACGACAACAAAGCAGCACGTCTCAGTTTTGCGTCTGAGCACAGCACCTGGAGCGTTGACGACTGAAAGCAGGTGGCGTTCTCGGACGAATCGACGTGTACCACAAGATGGGACGAGAAATGTCGTGTCTGGCGTCCTGTGAAGACTCGCTACGAGCCGGAATACATACAAAGAAGGGGCCTCAAGCGGACGGACCACCGTAAACGTGTGGGCCGTCATGTCCAGAGATGGACTTGAAGGTTCCGATCTGCTGAGAAGTATTCCGAAATCCTGGAATATGTAATGCTCCCTTATGCCCTAGACGGCCCATTCCCTGACGGTGATTACGTCTTCCAGCAAGACCTGGCCCATGTGCACATTGCAAAAAGTGTTAAGAAATCGTTAACTGACCGCGGTGTCCGCCAACTTGAATGGATCGCTAAAGGGGCCGTCGTTAATTTTTACTTTCTGTTCATTTTTAAGATGATCAACAACAATGCTTTTTAAAAAATACGTTCAATTACAATATCCAAGCTACCGTTCATTTCGCAGTAATAGCAACGAAAACAATCACGCGTCACAATTCTGGAGTCGCAAGGCTGCGCCAAGCTGAACTACATCGGGCAGCGTCATGCGCATCGCATCCGAGCGCGAAAGGCAACAGAGCACTCGGGGGTTGCTGATGATTATCGGAAGAGCGGACCCCCGCTACCTTCACTTCTCGAGTGCTGCGCTGCAAGGCGCCACCGCCTCCCGGGGAGCAGCTGCGGCGGCCGCTCGCCTGTTGCGAGTCACATTGGGCGCGATAGTACATGGGGATAACTGCCCAGACAGAATAAAAAACAAAAAAACAAATATTCAAATGATACTTCTACAAAAATAACTAGAGAAAATCTGCCATATGAATCTTATACATTCCCCTTAAAGCAAAAAAAAATGGCAGCATCTGCACTCCGTGGATGATGGCTTGGGTGCGAAGTACGGGACCCCAAAATGACATCCAAGTTGCAACCCGAGTGACATCCGATTTGCGCCCCGACCGTCATCCGATTTAAGTCGTGAGTTGCACTTTGATTACTCCCCAAATGAAACTGCAGTTCACGGCTCAAATAGAATTTCGCTTGATTTTCGCTTGGTGATGGCGTGCGCACGGATGGACGCGGACGGACACTGCGAGCTCCTAAGGTAATGCGCACTGTTACATGCGAGAGCGTAAGCCGTTCGGCTCTCGGGTACTTAGGCATGGTCGTAGACCAATGGCTAAGACGACGGACACTAACTCTGTCTGGTCTGTCGGACACCAGCTCGAATCGTGCTGGTGTCTGTGTCGTTTTTTGCGATTCTAAATGCTATGCGCATGGACGCGGACGGACATTGTGCGGTCCTGAGGTGCTCCGCTTCTAGTAAAAAACAAAATCTACGAACAAACGTTCGAAGTACAAATAAAAAGTTAGCGTAAATGGCCAAGCGTGTAAAGCCAATTTCGAACAAATGCATATTTGGCCCGAGTAACACCTGCAATCGTTATACCATTATCCGTCGTTAAATCGAAGTAGTAAAAACCGGGAAATATTTTCAGATAAGCAGATTTTAGAGCTAACCAAAGTTGCGCGAAGTGCTATGAAACATCGAGTTCTTTCCAAGAAAGGCGCTACTACTTATCAGCTCTTTAACAGCGGCTTCCAATGTTGGTTTTCTGAAAGGTTTGAAAGAGAAAAGCAACACACAAGAGACGTTCAGTGGCTTGGTTTTGTGGCACTGCAACTTTACTTAGCAAAAAAGAACTGCGTAATGCTGGTCTGCTTTGCGGCCGCACTCTACCGGGTCTACCATTACATGACGGGCCAAAGGGTGGCGTGACAAAGTTCATACGCCTCTAGGCGCGCACTTCATGGTCAGAGAAAACATGGGCTTTGTGGTAGGCGCGGCTCAACAAGAAAAAAAATTCAACGGACTTAAGCGCGGCGCCATTGCGCGAATCTTGTGAAATCGTCCGCGTCGGTCAAATTTTCGTTCGACTAACAGTCAACATTTCAAGATATCCGCAGTTTGGCCCAAAAATACTTCGAAATAAAAGGCAGCAAACACCTCGGACGTATAGAAAATTGTTCAGTGCCGCGGAAAATTTCGGTTAGGCCAATTTTCGAGATATGCGAGTTCGATGTAGCGAGGTATTACTGTATTAGAGTAAATCAATATATAGATGGACCTCATTCTGTAAAACAAACTTTACTACGAAAAATACCGAAAATAAAATTTTCACAAAAATGGTCTGACAAAATCAAAAATATGCATTTTGTACATCTACCAAAAAAACTAAAGGAAAAACAAAAAAGGCCGTTGAAGAACGTTGGAAATACGAATAACAATAGTGTAAGCAAACAAATTTTGAAGTACGCCGTGCATCTTCGAAAAAAAACATATTTAGGGATGTAAAGGCACTCAATTGCTCTAATGGTATAAATTTACATCATTGTCGAAAAAATCACAAGAGAACTTTGCAAGAATAAAATAATCTATTAGGTTCTCTACTCATACCCATATTTGATTGTAAAGAACTCACACTCTGAACCAGCGGCAAAAAAATGCTACGGATTGTTAGAAATTCGCAGAAATTCTGCTAAATTTTCAAGACTGTAGTGTGTTTAAAACGAAATATTGTTTTAGCTAGATGCACCGTTTCCGTAATTTTTATGAGACAAAAATGGTTGTAAATATTCAGGCGTGTGATTCCTTAACTACGCAAACACTGTTTGCCATTGCAATTGTTAGATTAGACACAATAAAATGGAAATCAAACTTTTTTTTACCCTCACAATATCGACTACTTCCCTTTTATGGGGAACGTTACGGTTCCAGAAAATTATTCCAAATGTGTGGTCTGAGTTCTATGGATATTGGGACTCATGCGCATATTGGGATCAGGTTGTACATCCGAGCCCTTTCACATCACCTGGAAATAAAAGGCGACAAAAACCTACTTGTGCCACTCATGGTGGTTTTTTAGTTGCTGTAATGCAAAAAAACAGCGAAGTGTCTTTAGTACAGCGAGTGCTGCTAGTTGCAAGAATTAAATTTTATTTATTCCGGCTTGTTTTCTTTCAGAAGGCCACACTGCGTCTTGTCGTAAAGCCACTGAACTGTGACGTCACCATCGCACCGTAAACAAATCTCGCATGCTGACTCAAAGTCTTCGATTTAGTTCTCTCTTGTGAACAGTTCGCAGGCTCCGACCATTTCTGTCAAAAAAAACGTTAGGAATTGTTATGAAATCAACTCCAGTACACCACGACATGGCAGTAGTTGTGGGTAGTTTTATACTTGCGCCCATTTTTAGAAAACGTTACCAGTTTATGCGGGGAAAACACACCAGTTACTTGTTGCTGAAGCACAAGGACAAGGATTGAACTCAAATACATTTGTATGTGTAAATTTTATCAGAAAATTTCAACGTGAATCAAATAAAAAACTTGGATGCGCCTAAATGTTACCCATACACTATCAAATCTGGTCAGTGACACATATGATCTTTTTGCTAGCGTTTGTGAGTATATTTTATAGTGAAGGTCGTGAAACCGCAAATTCAGCAGGAATTATAAATAATTGCTTCCCGCAATCAACGCGTTTGAAAGGGGCCATCAAAAGGCAACGCAACTAAGAACTACGCTTATCACAAAGCAAGATGCCGCTGCCAGATAAACGCTATTTTGTATATACATTCCCCAGGAAGTCAGAATAACTAAACTTTGTACCAATTGTTTTTGCCTAACTTGAGGGAGAAGAATTGTGGGCCGTTTGCTGACAAATTATAGCGATTATCTAGGAGAGGCTGTCAATTACACCCGCCACTTGCGACTGTGCTAGGCCGTAGACTTCAGCTGCTGGCTAACAAGATTATGAAGATGTTCGTCTTCCCATCTTGATTGCCCAAGTTGGTTTTTATTTTTCGTGAATGAGATAGTGCGGTAGGACCAAAGATCAGTTGTCGCATCCGGGGTTCAGCCTGGCAAATGCATTGAGTCTCCTTACAACCACGGTCGCCATCATCGTTACTTTTCTGTGGAAGGGCCTTCCGCTTTCGTGGATACTGGTGCCAAGCACAATATGACACCTAACGATCACCGCGCAAGCAGCCGGAAAACCTGATCTGTCAGCCATTTTACTGCAGCACAGATCACTACCACTGCCTTGTGGCGACCTCCACCCCTGGGACCTCTAGACCATGCAACAAGAACGATCCACCATAAAGTATGGCAAACATTCGCGCTCGAGTAAACCTCAGCAGAAACAAATTGTTCCGTTTTGGTGAACCGATGTTTTGGCGTTTTTATTTTGTTTGCTTCCGTTGTCAGTGTGTCAAGCTACGCCAGCATCTCTGTCTCTGGAGAAAAATGGTTCATCAAAATTTTTGACGAACAATTGCCAATTGACAATTTTTGGGTTCCTGAATTTGTAGTTTGGCCGTCGTTGACGCGCGGTCCATCGAGTATTTAGACTTAAGTGCAGCTTTCCGCTCTGTACGTAATAAAAGTGGACCGAGCCATAGTATCGGCTGTTATCTTTGCGCCTGCAGCTCGACTGCACTGCCATCCGCATTCGCGGAATATAACCCATGCAGTCGTATCCTGCGGAGGGATATATGCTGCCATCTCTAAGTGGGTTTTTCTTCGCGAAAACAGACACACGGTAGGGCGTTTCTGATTCAGAAATTACGTAACCATGACTACGGTCATTAAGATTTTTACAGACATCAACAATCATTGGCGGGCTGACAACGTTCGCAAGCACCAGGATTTGGCAACCATAGAAATATGCAGAACATGTGCTTTAAGCGGAAACCGGTCGAGTGCTGTGCACTACCTGCATATCACCGCGCGCAGAACTACCTTATATCGAAACGTTTATGGGAAGAAGCCCTGCGTGTATTGTTTGTCATAATAGCCCCCATCTTGCTGTGGTTGAAAACCTTGTCTTTATATATATTGCGACTGCAATGTGCGAGCGCTTCACAAGATGTTTCATGGGCGAATTTGCTTTGGCGTCTTACGGTTCCAATGTACCGGCTGACGCAGGAGATGTCACCCACAGTTCGTATATTGTTTAACAACATACAGGGAGAGTCCACTATGCCGCCCACCGTCTACAGCCGTTATCATTAAGCCATTGTTCTATTTATCTGAAATTTCCTTTGCAATTTTAGAGTCGTAGTTTGTTACCAAGTCTTCTCTCTGATTACTCGTATGATTTTACTTAGCTTTGGGTGCTAAGCAGCTCCACCAACAGCCCGCACAACACCGAGAAATGCTGAAATATTTGTTTTCTTGGCCTAACCCCAACCCCTGGGTGTTCTTGTTTGCAAGTATTGATAGCATTAGTGTATCACCAGAAAACTCGTTGTGTTCTTGGTACGTGGTTTATCTTTCTCAGATTTTCCTAGTGAACGTTTTTGCATAGAATACTACAAGGCACACCTGTCTCACCTTCAGCACCTATAATACTACACTGCACGGGAAGGTATGATAACAATCGGCAGTATTGCTTCAGCGAGAGGATCGCACAATAAATAAACCTGCACCACGGGGCACGAGGTCACCGCCTTTTTGCGCCACGAGGCGTTTAATAATCATAGAAATAACGCGAGGAGCCGCACACCGGGGGTGGGAGACGAGATGCCCTTCTCCGTAGTTTCTCCCTGCCCTGCCCGCCCCCCGCCCCCGCCCGCTATGCCGGGCGAAACAGGCGCACAGCCATGCCGGCGTACTCAGCATGGACATAAATCTGGATAGACAAAATGGTACCTAAACACCTTATACATGCTACAAAAAGGCTACTTTACGCAGACGCCACTTGCGGGGAGAACCAGTGATGTACAATACGCAGTAGCAAAAGTTGGCATCAAACATACTTACATAGCTATGCAGCTTATTACGCGACACTCGCCCCTGGTTCAGCTTCACTTTGCGATATGAGAACGAGTATCTCACCTTACGATATACGAAGCGAAAATAATTTTTGCCGTATTTTTTTCTTCGTATGCGGCAAACTCTTTTTTTGTAATGCTCAGAACGCTGACACAAGTTTTCTCTTACATACTCGATGACGCCAGCGCATGTCTTGATGCTGGGCCCACCGCTTTTGCTCCGTACGCAGAGGCGACCGTTTTTTTTTTCATAAGCGCCTCTTGTCGCGCCGGGAAGAGGCACAGAGAGCGAAAAGCGGTGAAAAGAGTACAATGGTTTTACCCACCCACCGCATCTGCGACTAGGAGCGGGTAAATGCAATCGAAAGTAGCAAAACTAAAATTGGCCCGCCAGCAAGTCGAAACTCGTCTCTGCTCGCTAAGGCCCCTAAAACAACTTAGGGGCCTTACTACTCGCGGTAAAACACGTCATCAAGCGGTGACCCACAAAACTGCGATAACCAGGTGTGTGACGTCTATGAAACAGCCCGCTAGGCATTCTGCATTGGCTAAAGGCTAATACCCTGCAGGACCAAATTCCTCAAACTCTAAAAAATAACTTGTTCGAATAACACAATATTGGGACTACGCGCATGAACACTACACAAATCTCTAACACACCAATAAGATGTACCTCATCAGATCATCAACATATCGTTAAAGTTGCTTTGAGATTGTCCCACGAGCCATAGGACGTTAAGGTAGTTGGCAGAAAAAAAGGTGTGCTTCATGGGGCTCCTTGCATAGAACCGAAGAGTTGTAAGCCTGACCGAAAAGTTGGTGTACCGAATGTTAAACATGCGGCACATACTTTTTTGTTTCAGACACTTGCACGATCTCCGACTGGTTGAGATGGTAGGAGGACAAAGAAAATACATGGACGGCTTTGACCCAGCCGTGGTTACTGCTCTACAAGCTCATACAGCCATTTTTAATGAATGCTCGGCGCTTGAGCCACTTAAGCGGTAAAATAAAGAGATTGGCGACGATAAATATACAGTTGCTTGCGTGAGCTTTGAATAGCTTCAACGTTAGCAGCAGCTCCCGAGTGTTGCGCGGCCCTGCCCAACAAGCGCTTTACCACGACATTTGCGTGATTGGGGCGTTGTTGTTACACGGGGATTTTGGAAGACACGTGACAGCCTAATCATTTCTTTATGTAATACCATACGGGCTGTATATATATATATATTAAAATACATACCCAACCCATCCGCAATGGTGCAGAAGAGTTAGGTATAAAACAAGTAAAAAGTGAGATTTAAAACCAGAAGAATACATTTACATAAAACTAAGAAGCAGAAACAAAACGCTTACACCACAGAGAAGTACTAACCCTATCGGAAAACCTAGCGGCACTGGAGCTCTGCTTCAATCGAATGCCTGATTATGGGACTGCCTAACGCTGAAATACGCCAGACGCGGAAACGCTGGAGCGCGCCGGACCCTGGACGCTTGAACACGCCGGACGCGGAATCGCGTAGATCCGGCGCGCTGGAACGTGACGCAGGAACACGCCGGAGACCACGCCGTCTCCAGCGTATAGCGTGGCCGGGGCTCGCGCTAGGCCTTTTTCCTTTAATAGCCGTGTAATTACACACCCGCATGGCTTTTAACAAGAAATACAGAATTCCTTCCTTCGGGGAAATCTAAGTAGCGCTATAAAATTTAGCTAGACTCATTTGGGCACTTTTTAGCTGATTTCGCCCTGCTGAATGCATTGTTTTATCATCGCGTTCCGTCATTAGCGCTAAATCTGTTCATAAAAACAAATTTATTCTCCCGGATAAAAAACAAATTAAACGAGCATCGACAGTAACCGTTCGAAAATTCGTTCCTTATATATTTAGGGCCGTTAAAACACAAGCAAACACATATTCCTTGAACCTCTTTTATTTTCAACAGCAAAACATGAGAATTAAAATAGAAAGTCAATTCTTAGCTGGATTCCTTGCCTTGTTGAACCTGGATCCGTAGATAATGCATTCGTACAGCAAGGCCTGGAAGGGTATCCTGTGACGAAAAGCGCACGTCTCTGTGGTGCAGCACTATCACGAAGAGTATACGCGCACGATACCTGCCCAAGTCATGCAAGGGTCTTTGCAATTTGAGTCGATCGTCGAAGCACATCGCACCTATTCCAAATCACGCTGCCTCCGAAAGTCGTCGTATCCACTCGCATCAAAGTGCCAATAATCCCAAGCACCACGGTTTGTCGTCGCTAGAGCAGTCGTCACTTCGAGATGCTTGCAATCCGGACCACTCTTCTTGATTGATTGTAGGGTTTAACGTGCCGACGCAACGCAGGCGATGATGCGCGCCGTAGTGGAGGGCTCCGGAATAATTTTGACCACCGGGAGATCTTTAACGTCCGCCGAAATCTCGTACACAGGAGCATTTTTTCTTTTCGCCTCCATCAGAAAAGTGACCGCCTCGGCCGGGAGTCGAACCCGCGACGTCGTGCTCAGCAGCGCAACGCCTTAGCCACTGAGCCACCGTGGCGGGTGACCACTGTTCTTGCTTCTACCACAGCTTTCGTAGCTTCACATGTTGCTGCTGACACTTCCCGGAGACATAAGATGCACGTTTTTACATAAACGTTACGCGTAACTTATACTAGGCACAGCGCCGATGTGAAATGTGGACGGGCCACTCAGCCACGCAGCCACCTACAAATTTTGACCGGAAGGCGAAAAGCAGGGAGGAACGAAGTGCTCCCAGGCCGATCACGAGAGCTTGTTCCGCGCCGCGACCCCTCCACACCCCTCTCGATTCTCCGTATTTGGACTCCCCCGCCCCGCGAGTGCTGTCGCGCGACAGGTTTTCGTTAGTGACGGTGCATCCCCGGACTTTCTTCCGAGCGGCCCTGCTGGAGCGAAGGCGGGCGTTTTCTTTCTTTCTACATTTATTCTTTTTTAATACATCTTGGTATTGTAATGGGTTCACTGGAGCCATTTCTTTTTCTTTTAAAACCGGTAGCGGCAACTGGTTAGCTGGTTTTAAAATCTTATTTTTACTTAGCTTGATCGGACACATGGTTCGCGTTAAAATAAACAGGTTGCTCGCTAAAAAAAATAATACAACAGCACGCAGATTGAGACAATGGGGATCTCAAAAGCCGTAAAATACATGTCACAAGGTGAACTGCAATAATTACACCACGTCCTCAAAAAGCAAGTCTTGCTTGCCCTTTATGCATCCGTTTTGCCAACGGGCTACCCTTATTGCCTGATTCTTTTATCACAGGTGGTCCACGGTACAAAATATGCAATTGCGATTCACTCAAACAACCCCAGGAATTTGTGAATGGGTTTATTTATCTCTTAGTTTGGTTAGCGGGCTACGCTTAGATGTTCCAACATTACCGTGATCTGCGAAAAGTTGCGTTGTTAACTGCAAATTTGCAGCGAAGGTTTTTTCAAACGCGACCGGAATGCTAATGGCAGCAATAAAACAAACTTTCATTATGACAGACGCTTGCAATGCAATTGAACGACATGATCGTCGCTCGTACGGAGCATTGTTTCCGCGAAGCGCAGGCTAAAAAAGTGGGATTTTGTGGCACCGCACGGGCCGCAAACGCCAAGTTTCGGAGCATCAGCGTCGTTCGCGGCGCTGGATTACAACAATTTGACCACGTAACCGGCGCGAGGCATTTTTGTGTCCAGCCAAGCAGCGGCGCCGTGAGAACGTACTGACCCGTTCGCCCTATCTGAATCCCAGTCTCCAAAGGCAACGTTCCCGTGTTATTCGATGCTTTACAGCAACCACCCCCCGTTGATATCTTCCAGCGCGGCTTTTTCTTTCCGTTCTTTCCGGCGTATTCCATCGCTCTCGTAACGCTGGAAAATGCGGTCCCCGCGTTACTGTCGTCCGGCTCGGCGTTTTCTAGTGTATTCCGTTCTTTCCGGCGTATTCCATCGCTCTCCTAATGCTGGAAAACACGGGGTTTTCCGACAGGGAAACGCTCAAAAGGCAGGAGTAGAACAAGAGCAGAAATGTAGTCTAAGCTGAAAACACCAGCGGGGAAAAGACTGGAATACAATGACAATAATGAACCTAGTTCGTCGACTCAAAAAGCCGTCCTAATGGCTGTGAAAAAAGAGAATCGCATGACATTCGACCACATAGCGTGTTCCAGTGGTTAATAGAGTTGGTAAAAGCGTGCAATGAGACATGTTTACACAATATTTAGTTCTGTGATAATATAGCTGTCATAACGCTGTATGGACACACAATAGGGCGCCCTGACCTCCCAACTCTTTTTAAATTGAAGATTGACAGACCATGATGTGTAATGACAGAAATGCAAGTCGTGAAAATTTTCGATGTCCGCAAGCACGCTTCTTACCTATTTTGTGTATATTGTTAACTTTTCATATAAAAACTACAATTTCCTTTCAGAAACATGAAAGCCCTTTTTTGCAACCCCTCCGTTCTTCTTTTAATGGACATTGTAAAAGGTTCCAAGCAACACTGTCGTACTACAAAAATTGGTCGCACATTTTTATGTCAAAGTTCACTTGAGTGTTCTCTGTGCGTTCCGGACTGATACAGAAAAAAGTTAGCTATAAATTGGTGGTGAATATAATTTTCAAATGTGACCCAGGGCACATAATGTGTTCTAAATTTTCTTCTTGCAGCTATTTAAGAATGAGAACCCGTATAGTACACTTTTAGATTCATCATCAGCATCATCATGAGCCTGTACCTGTGTCTGGAGACATATAGTTTCGTATAAATGTATCAGCAAGTGACCACACAAAGACACAGCCTTATCGAGGCGTGGGGAATAGACCTTTCTGAGGCGTCGAGGATATGCACCGTGAGTAGCTCAGCTGCCTCTTCAACGTGTCTTATAATGTCTTATGGTGTCTTATGCCCTTACGGACATAAGAGGTGTCTTATAGACCTGCGGTGTAGTTTGGATGTATCCGTAAATGTATTCCAGTTTGTTCTTGCTTCAATGAACCGGATCTGCGAAGGTGGACTGCTTGGGCATTTAGCTATATATGTTAGCGAGGTGGGCAAGTGGCACTACCATATTGGTCTGTGCCCAACCCAAACTGAAGACATGGAAAGAGAACCGCGGAACCAATTGCCAAGTCAAGATATGAGTACGTGTTGTGTCCTATCTTAGTATGTTGGCTTGTTTTATTCAATAGGCATGGCCGTGAAGATGCAATTGCGACCTCGAGCATCCGTAATGGAGGAGCCCCACAGAGAGGTATTGGCATTCACGTAACCTAGAAGAATTAAAGGTTCGATTAGGTGGTCTATGAGGCCCTCAAAATCGGAGATCAAAAGGTGGAAATTAGGAGGGATATAAACGCAGCAGACTATTGTTAGCTATTGAAGTTTCTATTTATAGTGCAACGGCCTCAAGGACAGTCCGCAGTTGTACGCTGTGACACGCCAACGATTTTCGGGCAATTATGGCCACACCACCTGAAGATTTACCACCATCTCTGTCCTTCGTAAATAGCATAAAACTATTCAAGACATTTATGTGTTTTGAGTTTAGGTGCGATTTTGGAGACACATTATAGTTGGCTGATTGGGATGCAATATGTCGTAGCCGTCATCAACATTTTAGGGAGCCCTTGCATTCCCATTGTAATATTCGTTCTCTTCCTATTACAGACATTCAAGAGCTACTGGAGTGTGTGTGTGTGTGTGTGTGTGTGTGTGTGTGCGTGTGCGTGTGCGTGTGCGTGTGCGTGTGCATGTGTGTGTGTGTGTGTGTGTGTGTGTGAGTGAGTGTGTGTGTGGGGGGGGTGTGGTGCACCCTTCCCCATCATACTTGGCGATGAGAAGGTGTATACCATGCATCCGGCAGAGATGCACGGCAGCGCATCAAGCCCCCGTGTAAGAAAGCGCTATTATAATCGAACTTGTATAAGATGGGAGCACAAAATACTTTAACTCCATACATTTTACCTCGAGCAACCTATTGTCACGAGACGAACTAGAGGGCTATCGGCCGAACCTCCAGAGAAGAAGAAGAAGACCCAGCTGGGCGGGCTCCCTCATGGCCGACATAGTGTCTGTAGTGTAAGTACATCGCTCGCATCTCCAATGGGTCATTTTCTGTGCCCTGCCGCCACGTAAAATGTTTTGGTGGAGGTTATGGAGGTCATCCCATCCTGGCCCCAGCTCCGCTTCGTCTCGGCTGCTGAACATTGCTCAACGGCTCTTGGATCGCGTCGGCCCGCCCCAGATCAGGTGAGCCGTGGACGCTTCATTCCCCAGCCCCGTGTCCTGAGCCTGTGACTTGCAGAGACGAAACGACGTGACCAGCCGCGACTTGAACAGAAGACGACACCGTTACTCTGCCCTGAACTCCGGCGCGCCTCCGAGGCCTTTGGACATAGCTTCGCTGCCTCAGAGGACAGTGTTGTTTCGGGGCCGGTGCTCGCCATGACGTGCTACCCACCAGCGTGTATCATCACGCATCTGTACATCTACTAAGGCCTCGACCGGAATGGTCTCTTCCGACGACGGGAATGTGTCATGGGACAAAGAAGAAGAGGGCTATCGACCGAACCTCCGAAGAACAAGACCCAGCTGGGCGTACTCCCTTATGGCTGACATAGTCTATAAAGTGTAAATACACCACTCGCGTCTTCCATGGGCCATTTCCTGTGTCCTGCCGCCACATAACAATATGTTCAGCTCCCATACCACAACGAGAGAGATGAGAGAAGACAACCTTTTTTAAGATATCATGATGATACAACGTTTTCATGAGCACTTAAATAGTCAAGGTGCTAATAAAACCCCAAGTCGCCCAAAAGACAGCACCGCGTCAGTGCTACGACGAGTGGACAATTTCTTCGCGAGATCATAATATATATACGCCAGTTTTAAATGCATCTCATTGAAACTACGACAATTACTAAACTACTTGCAGCTTACTGTGTAACGACCTCACGTAAAAAAGTGTGTTCTTTCTGTATTTTTGAATACCGGGATCAATCACAATTCAGTTGTTATTTTCATTCTTACGAACCAACGACAACGTATTTTGGATAATTGCCTCATCTGCGGAGTTGCTGGTGCCATGATTATTCCAGAACGAAAGCGTGATGAGTCGAACGTTCCTTCCCGAAAGATTGGTGTCCTTCCAAACGTGCTAAGTTTGTTAAACGGGCTTTCCAAACAACAGGGAATTTTGTACGCATTACAAATGAAGCGAAAAAACTTCGAACTGGCTAACCGGTGAACGTTGCTCGTTACAAAGCTCCTTTGCAGAAACTGCAACGCAAGAAATACGATTGCAAAGAGCTCCTCTGAAGATACAAAGCCAATGAACCGGTTCAAGGCTTCCGAAAAGTATTGGACGCAGCTGAATGACAATATAACGTAAATGTTTATTGTGAAAAGAGTCCGCAAAAGAAGGCAGTAATGTCCTGCAAAGCTTGTACGTAAGCCCCTTTCGAGCAAAGGTCTGCGTATGTGAATGCCGTTTCTTTTCATATAACCACCAGCAAATATTTGTCATAATTTCCTGGAAAGGAACATTCTACTTATACGAGGGCTATTTTTTCTGCCTAATAACGTAAACAATGTAGATGTTACCTCTTTGTGGTGTCTTGTTAGTGTAAGTTTTAATCATCTTAGCCTGTTTGGTGAGGTGATGGCAGTTCTCATATTTTTGGATAATGAATTGCTGGCGCTTGTAACAACAAGCAAGCGATGTCGAGAATAAGTCGCGCTGTAGAGCTACATCTCTGAGAAGGAGTGAGTCATTGAGACGAAAACTATCGCAGTGGGCTTCGCGTGCTGATAATTAAGCACTGGCCCTATGAGGGGCCTCCTCTAGTCAGGGAACGCCTGCTCCACCAGGCTACTCTGAATTAAGAGATCGGTACTCGCCAAGTGGGCCTGCCCAATGCGCTTTGGTTGGGCAAGGACTGGAGGCAGGGAATAGGGTTTGTGACACTCCCATACCCTGGGTTACAGGGTGCCAGGTACGGGGCCGTAATTAAAGGCAGCGTAATACAAGGTACTGTATATATCATGCCAGAGTGTGTCGCGGGATTACGAGTTTGTCCGAAGTCGGTGAAAGGTAGTCGCCTGGGCTCCGAGTAGATGGGAGTGTGGGGGGAAGTGTCGTCGTTCGTAATGGCACTTCACTACAATTTCTGTGCTCGATAAAAGAGCAATAGGCTATGGATTCTGATGGAGGCGAAAAGCAAAAACGCCCGTGTGTACGAGATTTCGGCGCACGCTAAAGATCCCCAGGTGGTCAAAATTAATCCGGAGCCCTCCACTACGGTGCGCCTCATCGCCTGAGTTGCGTCGGCGCGTTAAACCCCCACAATCAATCAAGGCTATGGAGAGTGAATGTACTGCGTGTTCTCGCCTTCCCCGAAAACGGCCAGGTTCGTATGAAGGCAAGCAGAGTTTTGAGGGCATTTGGGTATATCAGACGTAGCAGAAAAAACGGTACGCGGCTTGGGAGTTTCTCATAACATTAGGGTAATCTTTCCCACTTGTGCCGGCCAAAGCGTTCTCAAGTGCTCCTACTGCCTCCGTAGACGTAGTTGGAATTGTAGGGGCCGTCAGTTATGCCCCGTGGGCACCGTTGACCCTCACAGCATGAGAAGCTTGTGAGTATTGGTGTACCGTGTACTTGGGGTGCTCACAAAGCATTTCCGAATGTCTCGTATCCGAGCTTGTCAGAATGGCTTGGGGTGCATATTTGAGGGATACGTGCGACCTTGATGGAGTGTGGGATGCCTAGTTGGATGCGTGGTTTCTACTCGTATTAGGGAGAGGCCTGCATTCAAACCTGGGAACTCTCGCCCTACCGAGAGGCATGTGATTTAAACGCAGAAATTAAGAAATGTAATGAGCTTTCTGCATTTCTTTTCACGTATAATCGACGCGAAGCAGTGGAAACGTTCTTGTGGCTGTTTTCGGAGATAGTCCAAGGGTGACTTTGTAGGCTGGACTTGAACCGATGTTTAGTTTTCCTTTTCTCCGGGTTTGAGGGCCACCTAGGGTTTCAGATACATAACCCTGCTCATGGAGTTGGTTACAATTACGCAGAGGGTGTCAGTTTCTTCTGGCCCAAATCGTTGCTTGGATACTCTGGGGAGGTGTTCATGATTTGGTTGAGAGTGCACCGCAAGAGGTGGACAGTCTGGAACTCGGGCCTTCTTTTTGTATGCTGAGTCCTAGAATACTTACGTTTGGGACATTGGGAACGGCTTCGTCATTATTTCTAAGCTCTCCTTACGTTATGTATTCTGGACGTTTTTTGTATGTTCTTTTGCACAGATTTCAACGGGGAAACTTTTTGGGGCTCATTCATAATTTGTGCGTGCACATATTGTTGGGTAAACCAAATAGCTTCTTGAAGTGCTTCTTGCAGGCCGCCCAGTGATCCAGTGAAGACTCAGAGCGTGAGGTCAAACGTGTAATGTAGCTTCTAGATGACTTTTAGTAAGTGAACTCAGCCTTCCTTGCTTATGTCAATGAGCAGGGGGAATACTAGCGAAACCTGAAAAGTGCCCTTTGGTATGGTTAGAAACGTGTGGTATCTAAGTTGTCCGGTGGCGCCTTTTGCTTGCTGTGGTTAAAAAAAGAAAAAAAGTAATTGTATGTACGACCGCCAAAGTTCACAAGCGAGGCTTTGCATAATTACTTGGTGCGAAACGTTGTTGAAGTCCACTTTAATGTCGAGGGGCAAGATAGACCGCTTGGTGCGGCTATTGAGGTTGTCGAATACTTCATCTTTCAGATGTAGTAGTATGCCTATGGTTAACAGATTTGGGCGGCAACCTTTCATCATGTGAGGAAAGTAGCCGTTGCCTTCAATGTAGGGCGATAGCCGGCTTAAGACCACGTGATAAAACAGTTCGGCGACACATAAAGTTAGAGAAATGGGCCTTACGTTCGTGGTTAAAGGGGTTGCCTGGTTCAGGGGTGAGAGCGATATCCGCATGTTCCCACTGCAGTGGCAAAGACCCCACCCGGGGAACTCATTGAGGCTGTTTAGGAGCTTTTTCAAGACAGCATCATCGAGTATCCTCAGCAGTTTATTGGGTATTTTGAATCGTCCCGTGGCGGTGTTTTGGGTGCGCTTTTAACACACTGCCTCAACTTCCGTAAAGGAGAACGAATCGCGATGTTGGGGTTTGGATTCCCGGTGTAGTAGGGAGCCTGGGTGGGATGACCGTGAAATGGGTACACCAAGATCTTCCACCAAGTCGTCTTGAGTACCCGCCTAATTACGAATTATTTGCCACAGCTGGTCCACAGCGACCATCTCAAATTCGCCAGCCCTCATGAAGGAATACAGTAGTACAATATGCGGTGGGTTTTGATTGTTACTGCTAGCTTATTGCAGATCTGCGTCAGTTTTACTGGCTGGGTTGACCAGCGTACCATTCGGCTCCGGCCGTAATTTTTGCAATGCCAATATTTAGCTGGCGGTACTTCTTGTTCTTCTTCCACCAGCTAAATAGCCCTTTACAGACGCCCAGTGGTGGACGAGATTGGCATCGATGGTGGGAGTTTCCTGCGTAAAAAAAGTTCCTAAGTGTGATTCCTGGCCTCTTCGATGAGCTGGTTGGACCATTTCTCGAGGCGTGCAATCTGATCGGCGGGCGTGGTTTTTCCGAAGTCCTTCCAAGTTCTTATGCGTGTTGTGGCAATTTTTGGGTAAACGCTGTTTAATTGGAGAGTTGCAATTCTAATATGGAGTTCTCTTTGCCCACAGTTTCGTCCAGGCGCGACTGTGTACCCCTCCTAATGTTCGCGAATCTTGATCGGGAGTAGGTTCATGCGGGACACTGTAGCTAATTCTAGTAGTAATATGGAGGAAGGTACAAAGGTGAAATTGGTTTTGCAGTACATTTTCGTGTAAGGTTGAACCCTTTTTGTTGTTTCTAGGGTAACAGCAGGCCGTATATTTTGCACTGAAGTATTCGGAAACCAAAAGTTTTTATCATCAGGTACGTTGGTGGAAAAGTCGGTCGATCTTTGAAAGAGGGCCTGTTGGGGTATAACTGATATTGAGGACGTACAGGCTCGCTTGCGGCTTGTTGAGGCGTAGGAGTTTAGGGACTATAGTCTATTGTAATATGTTCGGCGTGTGTTTGGGCTGTTCAAGTGGCTTGAATGAGAGTGGCTGTATAAGTAGTTGCGTCGGTGCTTAATGCCCTCTACCCCCGGAGTGAGAGTGACATATTGTATCCATGAGTTTCTTGAGATGCGATCAGGTGTCGCGAGTGATGGAGTGCGAGGGCAGGGATAGAAATGTTTGTTGCAAAATGAGTGAAGATTTTGCCGTGTGGTTTAACATGTCTTTAGGCAAATAAGTAACACTAGCTAAAGATGTCACTTCTTTGGACACAGTGCACCGGCTTCCCTAAGGTAATTTTTGCCTAGCTCGATAGAAGTAACGAAGTACAGGCGCGCCCACGAGCAATCTTGCAACAAAAGAAGTGTAACAGTAACATAATGCCTGGTATCCCGTGGAGATGAATATGGTACTTAAGTTTGTTCGCAGTGTTTAATGGGTGCATCAGGGTCCTTGTTGTCCTTGTTTCGAAATGCCTGACTGCATTTTGCCATCTGATCCTCGCTGAGCGAACCGCTTCCTGCGTCAACGCCAATACTAAAATAAACACGTACGTATCATCCTCCAGGACAACAGTTTAGCCTGCGAAATATGGCACGCGTGTTACCTGGGCGCCACTGATTCGTGGCATTTACGAGAATGCCCGATGGTGTGGACCTTTTATTGAGCCTGTCGGTGTCTTGCTCAAAGAGATTTCAAAAAGAAGTGATGTAACAAAAACTGCATGAATTCCAAAGAATTTAGTCACTGCAGAGCACAAACATGCGCAACAAGCCAATAAAGTTATCACGATAAAACAGTTTATGATGATCCCGGCTCAAAAAAAAAAAATACGCCACACACCGCCTCTGCGTCTTGCCGCGAGAGGTATACCAGCGTCAGTACGCAAGCATGTTGCATGTTGTAATTTCCTCCACTGATTTAAAAGCCAGAAAGTGTGCGTTGTTTATAAAAAAGCATCAGACAAGCGATGATTACCTCTGGGAGGATGCGCTGTTTTTATTGAGCCACCCAAAAAATCAGAATATAGGAAGAGAAAGATTTCTTGCTCTTTCTTGAAGTCAACAACATGTTTAAACCGTCTCATCAGCAATGCATGCCTAAGTAGTATCCACACCGTGAACACGCGACGTATAAGAAACGCTGCCTTACAGACGTCGGAAGACGGACCGTGCCTTGCGCATTAAACTAAGCTACAAGATCGCTTGCGAGACAATCTCGACTTTCACGCACTCCTCAAGTTTTAGCTGCTGCTCCTCGCTTAATTTCTTTTAATAAATAAAAGCAGGCATTTACACATAAATAATGAGTATTTAAACACGTTTTGGCTGTCAACCTATTGGAGTTTCCACGGTAATCGATAAACGCCGACCGAAATATGCAGACATTTAGATGCAGCAAAGCTTACCTGTGGCTAGGCTTAGAGAGATTGGTCTACCCGACGAAAACATTTAATGATTTAGGGACACTGAATTGATTGTTAAATATCACGTGATTACTTGCACAAATTAATGTTTGAAGTTTCTAGGCAATGTTTCAACTCCTCTCAGTGTTTTTACATGAATTTATTAGTATAAAAATCAATCCAGAAGAGCCGTCTTCCTCTCTGCATTAAATTTGCCTGTTTACTATAACGTTTCGTACGACGCTTACTCTAGAAGGCGCTACTGTGCGGCTCCCAAAGCCTCAAACCGAGTCAGTCAGGAGGTAGTCATACTTCACTCGGTCAGTGAAAATTAAGCTGAGACACAATTTGTACTGGGAAGATCGTACGTTTTAGATGCGACTGCATCTCATTCACTCGCCTTGTCCCTGCATCCGGCGTCGTCGGCGTCGTCGGCGTTGTCGTCGTCGGCGTCCGCCCCTCGCCCATTCTCCTCGCCGCGCGAGCTGCGCTCTCCGCCACTCACCCCCTCTCCTCTCCGATGCCCCTCTCTCGCGAGGGGCATAGGATTGGAGTCGATTGGATTGGCTTGGCTTGGCTTGGCTTGGCTTGCGTTGTATTGGATTGGATTGTATTGAATTTGGATTGGATTGGATTACAGTGAATTGTGTTGGATTGTGTTGCGTCATAGCCGCGGCAGACGCACTGGCGCCGGCGCATCCCCTCACCGTTATGCGCGCTATAAAACGCGGTGCCTGTGCCGCTCCGCGTCATCGTTCCAGCGCCGTTCCTCCGCTGTCCAACGCTGCAACGTGAACCCCCTATGCGTCGCATCTACACAGGGGTCCCCGCGAGGGTAGGTGGGAGTTTTTTGTTTGTTAGTTTGTAGTGCGTATGAATCTTGCTAAGTAGATGATCGTTGAGTTTTATCGGCGCAAGGCCAGCTGCTGCGAAGAGGGCAAACACAATGGTTTTATATAAGAGTTTACGACGTAAACACTAAATTGCTGAACAAAAACACAATTAAATCAGTCTAAGACAATGAGGAAGGCTGGTGTCGCAGGCAAGGTTGGGATTATGCCTCGTATGAAACTAGATATGAAAGTACGCGTGATAGGAAATCAGGTTTAAATATTTCATTTCGTAAAAAAACCTAAAAGTTGTAGAGGAATCGTGGGAATATTCTGTAAAAACAATGCTGGGTGTTGTAGAACGTGTTGTTGCTCTAGTTGTAGAAAGTGTTTACGTTTTGTTGTGTCCAGTTATTTTTATGTAATTTTAATGTGAATTACGAATACACCCTCCCCACACCTGCTACACTAGACTCTTGGAGATCCAGAGAGTAGATGAGAGTGTGCCGTTTGTGTGTGGCTTATCGGTAATCTACATAGGGCAACTTCGATGAATCTGTTGGGCTCTTCAGTAGTGTACCGGCCTAGGTGTGCTTTTATTATGGGTAACGTGTCGTCTGTCTGTGTACTCCGGTCGGCTTGCCATGTTTTGCGAGGGTGTTGTCTTATGTGTGGCTTGACTTCGGTGTAAGGTATTGTTTTATGTTCATTGTATTTGTAGGTGCAGCAGTGGTGGTCATTTGATCCGCGATCACATTCCCCGCGATTCCAGCATAACCTGGAACCCAGCACAGGATTACTTGAAGCTTTTAGCATACACAGACAATATGGCACTAAAATTAGTTTATTAATGTGGTTTCTTGGGGGTATTTGGTATAACAATGCATGCACATCGCTCAAAGTACCTGTAAAAATAACAGATTAGGAGTTTGTTTATGAGGTATATGCTGTGCGATGAGTAAAATGCCTATGCTTCTGCTGAGAAGGTAGTGGTGTGTATGCTGATGGCTCTGCAAGAATTGTGCAAGTTCTGCAAGCTTGGACCATAAGTGGGACATGACACCATAGCTGTTTTCGAGACATCACTGTAAAATTCAGCACACTTATATTTATTCTGCAGCGGCAAGAAGGCATGCGGAATCGCAGTTCTTGGTACCCTGTTATTATATATTGTCGTAAATTATTAATCGCATGATACAGGCTGATGTTGCCATGATGGCGAAATGTCAGTAAATGATTATATGTACAAGTCTTAAAAGGAGACGGTGAGAGCCGACGCCTCCTCCCTCACTTTGAGCGGAAAAGTCAGAAAAACGATTGGGCCATTGATAAAAACTACGGACAGGGGTCTTTATTAAAAGCAGGCCTCAACGAGAGAATTTTTAAGTGATGATATATCGAAAGTGTATTGTAAATTTATGTATATTTGTGGTTGTTCTAGGCACAATTTGTTGCATGCAAAGCAGTGTAGTACGGAACGGCTTTCGAAGGAACGGCGTTCCTAGAACTAGTTCCTTTTGGGAGGAACCAAGGAACGTCACCATTCCATTGGGAGTGGGCATAACTGTAATGGTAACTTGTTACTTTTACGAAGGAACGGCCGAGGGAGCGGCGTTCCTTCCGTAAACTTTACATCGCTAGGATTTCGATGTTTTTTGATGCCAACGCTTTAGGGCGCTGAAGCTATTATCAAAAACCACCGGCCTCCACTGGGTTTCTCTTCGCAAAAGCTGCCCAGTTTGCCCACCCTTCCACGGAGCGTGCTTCCTCGAAAGTCAAAGGCAGAAGAACAGCTACGCAAAGGGCTGCAACCTGTCGGGCAGCTTGCACCGGGTGCATATGGCCTGGCCGCTACGTCGGTCAGATGCGCATAAGACAGGTGCTTCGACTACCGTCGATTCGTCTTCCGCCACAATCTTTGTTTTTTTGCGCATAAGAGTAAAACACAAGAGCTGAGCAGGAGACGGCGTGACTGTACCGCGTTCATGGCACGCGTGTTATCTACAGTACATGCAATCGTGCGAGCCGAACCGGCCGTACGAGACCGCTCGGCTGTTTGTCAATGGTCGCCGGCGTTGCGCTCACCGCGTGTAAAAACTTGGCGCCAAGTTCTCCGCCTGAGATTCTTGGAATATTTCCGCTGCCGCCCAAATCGAGGCGAGAGCTATCTTATCTCATGCGCAAAAGCTACCATCCCTGAGAGGTGCAAGCCAAATCTGACCTCGGACGTTCGATCGCCCTACGGCACGGACATGACGCTCGAACGCGCCGCCGCAAACGTCCTCACGCATCGAGCGGACCCTCGATTTTGTGGTATGTTCACTGCCATGTTAACTTTGACGATTGGTTTTCCAATTTTGCTAGAAGTTATTCCGCCACCTTCCCTTCGCTTCATAGCAGTGCGACTACTGGGGTGTGTTGTTACAGAACGGTTCTGACCACTGCTTCACGCGAGCACCGACGGCGAGCCGAGTAGCGTATACTCAAGCAGAGTTACTAACCATCCCGGGATATACAGGATTGTCCAGGCTTCCCGTACAACATCCCGAGTCCCGCGCCGTTCCTTTCGGGGCCGCTGTATTTGCCGAATTTGTTCCGAAATCCCTAGTTAGGATTTTTTTTGCAATCCAAAGCACTCTCAACCAGGCGCGTCACGCTTCGGAACCCAAAGACAGCGCGGCCATTTCAGGTAAAGCTGAGCTTCCGTGTGACTCCCCACAACGTTTACGAGTACATTCTTCAGCAAGAGCAATTACGGCAAGCGGCATGTAATCAGATCAAGTACCACTTCAAGACCGCCAGAAGAAATAAATAACGGATTTGACTTGAAGATACCGGCATAAAGAAGGCTGATTTTTGTTGCCTCCATAAGTTAAGGTCCGCTACCCCTCCCCCCTCCCGTCCCGGCTTCCTTCAGTGAAAAGTTGGTAACCCTAAGGTGGTAGCTGCTGCCGGGCGCAAATTTCCTGCGTCAGACAGCGAGAAGCCGGAGGCCAATGTTAAACAGCGTTGCATAAATTTACAGCAGAAATGGCTGCGGCAAAAAGGCAACCATGAACTCTCAAACCGGCAGAGTAACGGTCTGGGCATCTTTTGTTGACGATCTGGCTCCAATGTTCACGCGTGCGAGAACTTAAGGAGCAAACCGCAACAGTCAAAGGTATGTGCACGGCACCACAGAGTGCTTGAATTGCGGTCAAACAAAATACACACGAAAGTACCACTGTACCTCAGAGTGCAACCTATGAGCGAATGTGGATGTGGTTAGCTGAGCCTGAGGGACTCAACCAACTTATGCTCAAGTACGACACGGTAGTACATTCAAGAGTTCTGGTGGTGCAGCTCTTCAACATTTCCGACGAGGTGTTGACAAAAAAACGGGTTCGTGTCTATGACACCAACATCAAGATGCATTTCTTGATTAGTTCGAGCGAAGGAATCTACTGAGTTTGAATATGTATTCTGGGCATTCTTTATTCACTGATACTGTAACATTGAATCAGCATCCATTAAATGCCTATGTATAGTTCCTTTCGATGCGGTTTCTTCCGCAAGACATTTGTGTTCGTGTATGTGAGTAACTATCTATTTGCGCATCTGCAGTGCAGTATCCTGACTGCGCCTTTGAAGGCCCAAGTGGAAAGCGCCATATGCGTTGCGCTTGTAATACACGAGCCAAACACTTGCAGTTAAAAGTTTCTGTAGTATGTCCGGTGCTCCTTTAAAAAATTTCTCTGGGAGCGTTCCGTTAAATTTTTTTTATGTCCAGATAATCTGCTGCCGGCGGTGTTCATATTGAATAGTATACGTAGTGGGATTTGAGTGTTAAATTTCTCAATTGATTTTGCCTCAGAATTATTCGACAGTACATTTAAGAAAAAAACCAAAAGTAACGTTAATGTAACGACACGTTACAATGTTCGAAGCCTAACAGGAACGCGTTCCTTTCTCAATATGGGAACTTGTAACGGGAACTCCCTTCAAGATTCGGAAGGAACGAGGAGCGAGGTTTCGCTACTACTTTAGAGGAACGTGTACAACACTGATTCAGAGTAAGGGCCTGGGGTCGGGCTAGTAGGAAAAGCCAGCTAAGCAAGGTGAAGCCCTGCGTGCAGCACTAGATCAAGCATTTCCAGTTCTGTTTTCCAAGCCGATCCGTACACAACATAGCCTTACCCCAGTCAGGACAGCAACGCAGAATGCACACGCAGGAGATGTTTTATGCACCATATCACTGATGTTACGAGACCTTCATATTGTTCATAGATTTTAAGTATTTGTGCTAAAGTTCTTTGTGATGTAGAGTAATTGTGAGCTTTTTTTATGATAGATAATACCTAAAAACGTGTACTTCTTTTGTACAGGAATCAACACGCCGTGCAATCTGAGTTCAGGACTAGAGCAGATTCTGTGCCTCTTAGAAAATACAACGATAATTTTACAGGATTAACCTAAAACTATTTTTAATGCCCAGTGGGCGAGTTTGGTGAACTTAAGCATAAGTTGCCATTCACTGTTGGACATATCACAAGATTTAAACAAGACTTGGACACCATCCACGTAAACTGGAGAAGAGATTGACGGTGGCAATGCCTTCAAAACGAATTCATCTTTCTATAAACAACGTACAGCTCAAAGCACCACCTCGAGGATCACAATTCTTCTTTACATTACAGTATGAAAGTGCTAACCCAACTCTGACGTGGAATTATCTTTCAGACAGGAAGCTGGCAAGAGAGTTTACGTGTTGCCATGCACACCGAATGACTTCATGCGGCTGAAGCTCCCGTAAAATCAAGCTGTGTCATACGCCTTCTCGAGGTGTAAAACTGTGACGTAAAGCTGCTTATGGTGAAAACGTCCTTAAATGTACATTTAAAGGGTCATGAGTCGATCAGACTTAGATCGCGCATCCTGAAAGCCTCACTGGCAGCTCTCGCAAAGGCTATTGTACTCAAGAAACTTATAAGTATCCTGTTGATCATCTTATCCAGAAGCTTGACAGGCAGCTCGTCAGGCTTATTGGACAGTAACGTGAGGGGGATAACGGCTCCGTTCTCTCATTTAAGAAAACTACTACTATGGCACCCCGCCAAGACCTTGGAATCTATCTGGGGAGCCATATCTTACTGCATTGGTGGAGAAGTATTAAAGGAGTGTCTATAGGTACGTGCTGTGTCATGTAAACGTGATATGTGGGCTTCGAGCTGGGCGCTTACACATGTTTAGAGGAGGCCTCAGTTTGTGTGGTGAAAACAGAGAGTTCTATGAAGTCTGTGGTTTGTTTTTGTCCCGTATGAACTTTTTTCACAAGAGGTTTTGTGTTTCAGTAAAGTGTTTGTAGTCTGAAGAGCAGAACGACCCGCCGCGGTGGCTCAGTGGCTAAGGCGTTGCGCTGCTGAGCACGAGGTCGCGGGTTCGATTCCCGGCCGCGGCGGCCGCTTTTCTGATGGAGGCGAAAAGCAAAAACGCCCGTGTGTACGAGATTTCGGCGCACGATAAAGATCCCCAGGTGGTCAAAATTAATCCGGAGCCCTCCACTACGGCGCGCCTCATCGCCTGCGTTGCGTTGGCGCGTTAAACCCCACAATCAATCAATCAATAAAGAGCAGAACGCATGTTGAAAGTGTTGCGCAAGTGTGTTAGCCTGGTCTTCGAGTGTGTCCCCTGTTGTGCTCACCAGGCTCAGGATGTGTGTACGTTGTTCTTTAACTTTACGCATACTTATCTATGCGTGGCGGCAGTATGTGTATGAATTTATTTATGTTATAAAGGAGCACAAACTTTGTCGTTTTGCCTCACGGCGAAAGCAATTTCCAAAAGCCGTTGCTCTTTTGAAAGAAATTGAGTGATTCCGGGTGGAATACGTACGAAGGGCACCCCACGCCTTGTTCTGCGCCTCTCATGTTGACCTGCAGTTCTCAATCCCCGATTGCCTCCTTGGGTTGCGCGAACCACAGGAGGCCTCGGGAAGGGACGTTTCACCGGCGTGGCAAGTATTCGCAGTGAGTAGTTTGGTACCTTCTTCAATGTGTAGGTGTGCAAAAAACGTGTGGTGTAGTTTGGACGTTTCTGTAAATGCCTTCCAGATTGCTCTTGCTTCATTGAACCTAATATGGGAAGGGTTAATATTAACACCTTTGCTTATGTTTCTAAATGAAGTAGGGAAGTGGTTCATATCATGTGGATTTGTGTTTACATCCCACGAAAGAGATGGGAAGAGTACTGGCGATCCAATAGTCAGGTCAATGTGTTAATAAATGCTGTGTCCTATCACAGTGTGAAGGTTCTTTTTTATGGTAAAGACGTGTTCTAGATAATGTTAAAAAGATTTCAATTCGGCTACCTCGGCCGTCCGTGCGGGAAGAGGGCCAAAAAGAATAATGCGGATTTCATTAGCCTATCAGGATGTAAGGTTGAGGAAACTAATCTACCAACATCTCAAAATCAGAGCTCTAGAGCTGGAAACCAGGAGGGATGTATAGGGAGCATCCCGTAGTAATCTAATGAATATTGTTGAATGAATTGCAGCAGCTTTAAGGGCGGTGCTAAGGAGATGCTATTACATGCAATAAATGTTTGAGTGACAAGGACCACACCGCCAAAGCAGTGTGCGCCCATTTCTGTTTTGGCTAAATAATAATTATATACAGGAAGTTTGTGTTTTTGCGGCTCAGATGAGTTTCCTAAAGCACATGTATTACAGTTGGTTTCTTGGTATGCAGTATCTTGTGCACATCATCAAGATTTTTATGAGGCTTCTACAGTTCCATTGTACTATATTTTTTCTTGCAAATATTTACAGTTGGCAGCGGCTGGAAATATGTGGGTATGAGTGTATATGTACGGTCTTTCTGGTCATGGACTCTTTTTTTTTGGCTGATCGTGATCTTTGGACGGTGGAATTTGTGGGGTGTACGACAGGTAGGGTCCAACGTCCATGTCTTCGTCAGAAGTGCCTGGACAACCCCACAGATAGGGCTTCTTTGGCACCCGGAACAGACATGGTTGCAACCACAATCCCTGCTGGCTCAGCAAAGAGTGTGAAGACAGAATGCGCAGGCAGAGGCAACTTAAGGTTGGCTGGGGCGGGGAAGATCACAGAGAACATCACCTTCCCTTCCTGGAGGCGGGAAAAAGGTTGGCACCTCTGGGAACAAGCAAACACTCAGTATGGTGGGAATGCGCCTCTTACGACAAAGGGATGGTCAAGGCTGCTTTAAAAATTGTGGTTGCTGCACCTCACAATTGAGCTTTCCAATGACTAGGAGGGCACTTAACCACAGTATACGCCGGTACTAGAGAGCGTTACGATTCTAAGCAGTGCTGCCCGACTTATGTTACCCGCTCTACAGCCGAGAACGCGGCAGAAGTGTGGTGTGCCGATCCTAGGGATAGAGAGAAGGCCAAACAACAAAAACGCCAGATGCCATCATGTTGTTGCAGAGAACCGAAACCAAACGATGCATTGATTCCAATCTTATACATCATCCAATCACATCGCATCTCGTGTTCGCGGCATTGCTGTTAGTTGTTCCCGCCGCCACAAACGTCGCACAATATTTGTTCATAATTTGAAGCTTCAATAACTAATTACTGATTTATCGAGCGGAAAAAATATGAAAGTGAGTCTATTTCACCCAGCATATGCAATGCAAACAATACCAGAATTTTGAACCATTCACTTTAGTGCCCCTTTAAAGCTCCCTCTGAAAACCTGATCCGCACCCATACAATGCACCATCTACACTGTGTTCCGTGAGTGAAAATATCCTCCGCCTCCCCAACCGCATTTGGAGTTCTTTGTCTTGCCCGCCATGACGAAACCCTCAACTCCTAGCGGTAGAAAGCCTTAATTATCAATAAGAAGAATGGACAAAATACAGTTTTCACAGAGATGATGTGTCAAAATAAAAAATATATGCATATTTTCACTAGCCAAGCATTAGGTTTGTTTAATTATGCCCGGCTCTGTTTTATGTGTCCCAAGCGAAGAGCATGTTTCATTCTTTATTTTTACGCCCCATGGGTTACCTCATTCAGATAAGGAGAGTGCTTCACCCTAAAGTCACTATACTAGAATAATCTTCTCTGATCGACAATGTCCTGGTTGTAAATCGACGGTTGGAGAACCACTCGCCCCGAAAGATACAAAGCCTGTCGAGCAGACGCCGCGGATTTGATTGACCGACGACCGCCTGACGTTTTTGAGTGCTGCTTCGCGGAATGTGTATTATTTGAGTTGTTGGGGGAGCACAAGTTCGCTCCAATAAACTTGTTTTTCTTGAAGACAACTGCGTCCCCTTTGGCTTCGTGAAATCTGGAAGAGGTGTTGGGTACGCACTCTTTATGCTCCCTACAACCTCTGGAAGCCGCTAGGCAAGTCCAAAAAAGGCCAGATGCTGACTGCCATATTTGGCGCCCGAGTTAGGCCTCCTGCCAGGAAGACCCAAGAGAACGACCACTGCAACCACCACCATGATGCAAGAAGCAACGTCGCCAATCATGCTGCAGCATCCCCGGGAACCGCCATCGTTCCAGGGAGCCCCCGCGGAAGACCCAGAGGAGTGGTTAGAGAAGATGAAGCGCGTCCGCATCATCAACAGGTCGGACAAAAACGAAATCTTCCGGTATGTTTTTTTTCTCTTACACGGAAGATGCTGGTCGAACTTGGTTCGAGAACCACGAGACCTCCTTGCCCAACTGACCTCAATTCAAGAGCGAGTTTCTTAAGACCTTCACGACCGTGAGAAAAGAAAGAGCTGCGCTTTTACTTGAAACTCGAACGCGAAACCCCAACAAAGGAGTTATGATTTTGTTGAGGAATTGAAGCGACTATGTTGTCGCGTGGACCCGGAAATTGCGAAAGGGAAGAAAGTGTGGTTTCTGGTGCGAGGAATAATGAAAGAACTTTTTGTTGGCCTTGTGCGCAACCCCCGTAAAACGGTGGCCGAAATCGAGTCTGAGGCGTCCGCCATGGAGACGATGTTGGAAATTCGTACGAGGCAGTACGACCGTCCCATCTATGCGCTAATTGTGGATACAATCGATGGCGGCGCAATTAGCTCTGACACCCTACGTGAAAAAGTCCGCGCAGATGTCAGGGGAGAACGGCGGAAACTCTTCCGAACAACGCCGCAAACACAAGTCACCTCTGTGAGCGACGTGATCCGGGAAGTTTATCCCGACGTGATCGAGTTTATCCGACGTGATAAACTCGATTTGGGCCTTTACATCCGATAATAGGATTATTTACATCTCCAAAAAACAGAATAATAAACTAAAAGTACGTTTAGGAATGTTGGAATTACGAATAAAACGAGTGTAACGAGAAACAATCTTCAAGCCCCCTTGCATCAGGACTCGCTCTAAGACAGTAGAACACGTGCTAACTAAACATTTGATGCTGTTTGTAGAAACTAACAATATCTTGGGTCCCAACCAACATGGTTTCCATCAAGGCTATTCTGCTGTCACTATTTTAACCGATGTCGTGCATGACCGCGCTAGGTGCATTGACGAGAAGGATCAGGTAGACATAATTGCTGTTTATATTAGAAAAGCGTTTGATCTTATATCATAGCAAGAATTATTATTCATGCTTCGCATACTTTTACGAAAAGATGAGATAATACAATAGATTGAGTATTATTTATCACAGAGGACACAATTATTTTTTATATGGTTCCTCAAGTACTAAACTGGATGTCTGATCTGGTGTTCCTCAGGGATCCGTGGTAGGCCCCCTGTTGTTCTCTCTGTAGGTATAAGAGCGACATGAGTTCTTTATTAGTACCTTCTATAACAATAAAGCACTATGCCGATGACACCAAAATCTACACCGCGGTAAAATCCTATGATGATCAAGCAAGACTTGACAACTACCGCCAATCCGTCAGGGCCTGGTGCAAAACGAGGCAAATGAGCATCAGTACTGAAAGAACGTGTTTATGCGCGTGACTCAAAAGAAAGCCCTGTTTCAGTTCAGCTACCAAATTGATAACACGACTTTGACGGAAGTCCCAGAGTAGAAATATCTCCCCCCCCCCCCCCACGGGGAACCTTAAGTAATCCTGGTGACGGTGAGTCGCGGCAGGGCGTGCACCGAGCCCTCATACTGAAGCTGTTACGTACTGTGGCGAGAAGTTTAAATGTGAAGGGTTCGAAGCCGTGACTGGTGGCCACCAGAGCCCTGGTCAAGCTCCGGCCGATGAGATCCCTGTCTGTATACCAGGCAGGGAGCTGCGGGATGTTTTGAGCATCAGTGTAACGTAAAAAAAAGTATCCCAGTTCACTGCTCTATACTATGTCACATGGTATTTCCGAAACACACTCTTCCAAATGATCGGGACCCAAAAAGGGCCTGCACCGGTGTGATATATAAACCTCTCCCCAACATGAAGTTTATCTCCCCGGACAACTTTCCTCGCTTCTCGGTGATACAATCGAAGAATGAGGAATGTCGAGTAACCTGGAAGTCGGTCTCAAAAATTTTTAGTTCATTGAGAGTTTAGTTTGTGCGAACTACAAGGCAAACAAGCTGACATCAGGAGACATGCTTTTGAAGTATCAGCTAAACATAATCTGACAGCCTTTTGAACCAGACCGACATGCTTCGCCTTCAAATAACTGTGACAACACATCGCAGCCTTAACAGCTCAAAGGAGGTGATTTCTGAGATGGATCTGCCTAACGACACCGAGTCCGACATTCTCGACGGCACGCGTGACCAGTGCGTTACTGCCGTAGGAAGAAGAACGAAAAGACCTGATGTCAACGAAGTAACAACGAAACATGTAATCTTAACTTTTGACTGAAGCTTCCTAGCGGAGTCTGTCACGGCAGGCTTCCTTCATTGCAACGTCCGACCATACATACCGAGCCCATGCTGCTGCTTCAAGCGCTAGCGATTCTACTACCTTCCGCGGAAAACTGACATGCGACAAGCGCGCAGGTATCATGACTCTTCAAAGGACTGTGCTTCTAACGTATTTAAAGTGGTTAATTTTGAACAACCCCAAGCTTCATACCAGTGGCCATGTAGTAACTTCAAAGCGTAAAAACCAGACACGAAGGTCATGGAGAACATTACTTTCAAGAAGCACGTGAAAAACGTTTAACGTTTTCACAAAAATATGCTGACACATATAGCCTGGGGGCGGAGCGGCGTCTTCCCACAGCGGCCACCCAATACTGCGAAGCAGAGTTGGTGCCATCCCAGCCCACCCGCGCGTTGTCCACGGCACCCCAACCAGCTGATACGACACCTGCGTTGCAAGCAAGTGTTGTGCCACCTGCAAACGTCAGGAGTGACGGTTCTGATGTCAATCCTCTTCTGGCTGCCGGACCTCGGGCGGCCATGCACGTAGATGTTGCGTTTCTCATGACCACTTCTAAGTCCGACAAATAAGAGTCGGTGACGGCAGAAACTCCTGCCTCCACATCAAACATAACCATGAGCGGACCATGCAGTGGCTCCATTTCGTCACTGTCTCTACACTCAGACGATGACATGAGTTAACGCAATCTAGGCCAGCGCCAAAGGTGGCAAGAGAAGAGCGCACCATTGCAGCGCGCGGCAAAAAGCCACCAGCTGCCCGTGTCACACGCCCAAGTCCGAACCAAGTGTGGTAGTTGATTTATCCGGCCCTAGTCCTAATCTACGCCAGGTAAAATCTTTTTGAACGTTAATGGCAGCTCAAATATTTACACAGTGGAACTGCAGGTGTTTAACAAAACCCATATGATATATTGAAATTCTACACAAAACGCCATCAACTATCCTGAGTCTACAAGGACCACACCTGAACTCCAATCACACCAACTTTCTGAATTATTACACAAGTTTTAGGAGAGACAAAGGTAGCTGCACGCACTCCTGGGGTGGCGTAACTATAGTTATGCCAAAAACGGTCACTTGACCATCTCTTCAGTTGTGCACCGCCTTAGAAGCGGTTGCTGTACGGGCTCATGATTTTCTTTAGCTTAACAACCACTTTCTCGCTATACATTTCTCATAAATATCGATTGTACAGCTCAGAATTTGAATCCCTTATATAGCTTCCACAACCTTTTTTACTTTTAGGTGACCTATATGCAGACAGCCCACTATGGGAATCTGAATACACAGGTTCTTGGGGTCGCCTGATCAAAAGTTCTCTTCTAGTCCGTTGCTTGTCTCTAACAAAAAAAGATGTGAGACTACAACACAACACACAACACTTACTAACACATAAACCTGGCAATTGGCTCTTTTGTCCACTTTCCATCTGTTAAATGGGGATGGTTGACAACGCTTACGGGACTGACCACTTCCCAGTCATCTCTCAATACATTGACAAAGGCCGTAGAAGTTCCGTCTGTCATAAAGTTTAAGGAATCTGAAGCAGATTGGGTAAAATTACACAATTATCACAACTTCCGTGCACATCTTTAGGCCATTTGCGAATTGACAAAGGCTGTGAACTGGTGACGGCCCACAGTCTTCACGCTGCTGAGTGCTCGATTCCACAAACATCTAGCGCCACACCTAAAACTAGGAGGCCATGCTGTAGGCATGCACTGCAGGCAGAGTGAAGGAATGCATGGCAGGCTCAAAATAGGGCGTGGGGTGTCCTTCGCAGGTAGCCCACGACGGAAATCTTGATTTCTTTCAAACGTACAAAAGCACCGGGAAGACGCTATAGCCGCAAGCGAAAATGGAGAGCTGCTGCTCTTTTGTAACCTTTATTATTTGTTCACTGATACGCGACACCCTGGAGTACCGGGCCAATACACTGGCAAAACACGTCTATTATATATCAAGTTCTGCCCAATAAAGGAATGCTTTCTTTCAACATAAAACTTCTATAATGAAAAAAACGTTTCGTGATAACAAAACCTATGAGGAACCATAAAACTATGTATTTCGTATAACAGAGCTTTTGGTTGCCCTGGGAACATGTACACCTTCAGCTCCACTGCCAAAGAGCATATCATACGCAATGATTCAACATCTGCACACAGACACTCTCCTAACACTCTTGAACTGATTTATTAAAATATGGGCGGCAGGATACTTTCCGAGGGCTTGAAGAGAAGCAGTTGCAGTTGCTGTGTTAAAAGATGGGAAAGATTCCTCATTACCTGCCAGCTACCCACCAATGGCTCTGACAAGTGGCCAGGGCAAGATTATTGAAAAAAATGTAAATGAAAGGCTAATGCATTTTTTCAATTATAACGGTGTCCTGGACAGTTGTCAGGCGAGTTTTAAAACAGGCCGAAGCACGACTGACCTGCTTGTTGGCGTTGAGTCGTAAGACAAAGATGCTTTTATCCATAAACAGCCCTGACTTTGTTTTGTTTGACTTAAAAAAAGCATACGACACAACTTGTGCCATGGCATACTTCTTCATCTGCCTAGGTCTTGATCACTGGTGCCTAGAGCACCAGTGAGCTTATGCACCACTGCTCCAGGTTATTAGGACAATGTCTGTGAAGAATCGCCCATGCAGCTCTTATCTGAAGGATACCTCCTCTTACCGTTTGTATTCCGCACGCCCCTCGATCCCTCCCCCTTTATCCTTACGTGTCAGAGGCCTTACAGAAAAAGCAGAGGTGTCTTTTGATGAGGGCATGAAGTCTTCCATCGCCCATGTAGTACCACCTTGGGAAATGTCAATAATTCGTTGCTACACATCCCTTAAAGCCATTGATAAGCGTCGTGGCCCTCGTCATTTGATCATGCAGCATTTTTTAGAGTTACAGTACACATATCCAGATACCTCATTTTACACGGATGCCTCCAAGTCAGCTTCTGCAGTGTCGTGTGCTCCACATGGACCGGATGTTTCCAGCACAAGAATCCTGAACAAAACTAGTATTATCTTTATGGCAAAAGCTTATGGTATTTTAATCGCATAGAAGCACATTACACAAAACTAAATAGAAGAACCAATTATTTACACAGACTCCCTAAGTGTGGTTGCAGCACTAGATTACATTAAACCTATATAAAATGTTGTCCTTTGTCACCTTTTTAAAGCTGTTCTGAATGCTTATGTTAAAACTAAAAATACATGTTATCTGTGTCCCTGGGCACAGTGGCATTCTGGGCAATGAAAGTGTCGGCTGGAATGCCACTTTGGTGGCCTTCCATAGCACTTTCAGCGGCAGTGTGCACGATTGTGTACGCAAATTTTGAAACTCCCGCTCGCACCACGGGCTCGTCGCAGAGGCTGAGAAACGCTCTCCCCGTGTTCGGTTACGCTAGCTGACTGGACCACTAGTGCCCCCTTCCTTCAGCAGTAGAAAGCATTGGCGTAAACAACCAGCCAACATGAATGCCTCCTTCTTCTATGGGAGCACACGTAAGTAACATCAACTTTTTTTAGATTATCGCGGCGCAAAGGCTTTTAGAGAAAGAAACGTTGTATGATACACTAGCGCAAGGTCTGGTGTTCCTTTCTGTGTAAACATCATTTGGAATAGCCTCAAGATGAATGTTGATTTCACTGGAGAATTGATGCGTGCAATATTGTGGACATGGTGCTTTAGCCCAGACAATTCTGCTGCATTTTTTCTTCTGTATTTTCTCGTTCGCAGCAAATTCTCTTGTGATAGAGCTTTTGTTTTATACCAACACATTGCTATTTTTTACATTTTGATTTTTTAGGTCTTCATGATCACTCTAACAACCGACTGAGAGCATCCACAAGCTCAGCCGAAGCATTGCTCACCAGGATTGCGGACGGGTATGTATCAGTTGCAGATTTTTCGGACGACGAACTGGATAATACTCTTGATGTAGTTGTAAGTACCACTTTGCTCGCTTCCACAATCTAGTTTGGGGTAGTTTCTGATTTTGTATTGCATTTATTTTATTTTAGCGTCGATCAGTTGCGAACGAAAGGAACGCAGACCACAGCTGCAATAAGGAAGACACTCCACCGGAGCCGGAGCGTAAGAAAAACTCCAAGTCAAGTGGATTAAAAGGACTTCATACCAACTGGAACAGATTGCTTCCGCATCCCCGCACAGGGTTCAGCTGCTGTACAACCGCTGGAGTATTTCGCAAAGTACTTTCAGATAAGCTTTTCTTTGAACTCGCGCATTTCACGAATGTGTACGCCTTACAAATAGCCGGAATTTAGCTCGAAGCCACACCCGAGGAAATTAAGGTGTTCTTTGGAATCCTATTACTCATGGCCATCCTCGAGATGCCTCATGTTCGAATGTATTGGAAAGAGGGTACCAGAATTCCCTTCATTGCTGATGCAATGTCAGCAAAGAGGTTTTTTAAGTTGAGGTCAATGCTGCATGCGACTGACTCTAATGCCCCAGTCAGTCCCACAACGGAGTTTTGGAAAGTGGCGCCGATTGTCCTTGCCGTGAGGGAGTGATGCCGTCAGCTTGAGCCTCTTCCCAATAACAGCATTGACGAGCAGATGGTTCCATTTACTGGAAGAGTTGTGGCAAAGCAGGTTGTGCGAAACAAGCCAAACCCCGAGAGCGTCGAAGTTTTTGTCCGTTGTAGTTCCGATGGAATGGCCCATGATTTCGAGCTCTACCAAAGTAAGGGAACCGCGGTGAATGCTGACCATTCGGACTTTGGCCTTGGAGGGTATGTAGTCATGCGCCTTGTGGAACACCTTCTCCACGGTCTCAATGTTAGGTGTTTCATAGACAACTACTTTTAGTCTGTTCCTCTTTTTCGAGAATTGGAACTTCTTGAAATTTATGCTTACGGGACAATTCGATCCAACCGACTGCTTGGGTGTAAACTCAAGAGTGACAGAACTAAAGAAAGAAAGGCGCGGAAGCAGTGACTCCAAAATCACTGAGAAAAAAGATGTTGCCCTGCTTCGTTGGCATGAAAATGGACCCGTGAACATGGTGTCCTCTCTTGTTGGCACGGGAAACACGAAAAAAGTAAAACGCTCGAGTCAGGCACTGACGCAGCGCGTGGAAATTGACTGCCCGGAAGTCGTTGTACAGTAATATCAGTTTATAGGAGGGGTGGACAAGCTTGATTTTCTAATGTTCCTTTATCTCTTGTCTACGAGGACCAGGAAGTGGTCACTCAGGGTTGTATTCCACTTCATCGGGATTGCTGTGTGCAACAGCTGCCTTGAGTACGTTCGCGATGCAAGTGCAGAGAACCTACCCGGACAAAAAGTCCAACAAGACTTTCCTTTTGGGATGACAGCACGCCTGTGGGGCCAATAAGAACTTCTGTCAACACTCTATCGTCCCAATAGCCTAGTCTTCCAGCAGAAAGCTTAACCTTGATGGCGTTTGTGGGGCCAATAAGAAGCTCTGTCGGCACTCTATCGTTCCAACAGCGTAGTGTTCCGACAGGGAGTTTAACCGTGATGGCGTTTACCGGCTCACCAACACTATCAGTGATCGCCAGCAGACGCCTTGTTGGTAATCAGCGGCGCCAGCGCGCCATCAGACAGAACCGACGGACGCCCTGAAGGTGTTTTAAGGCCTAAACAGCAGCGTCTATGTCTGGCATAGATGCTAGACGTCACGTCAACGTTTGTGTTCTGATTTTTCCTTCAATAAGTAACAGTCAGACGGACGATAACATAACGATGTCAAGATATGCTTTGGCTCATACAACGGCAAGAACAATAGTTTGTTGCTGCAGCCTCGGTTGCTCTTCTTCAAGAACAAACTGAATCGGCTGTACAGCTTTCTTCGAGGGCGTGTATGCAGGGGTTCTATCTTCCTTTTTAAATGCGGAGCATTTCTTAGGCTCCCGATGTCACTCGTCGATGTTGTCGGCGCCTTCCACACGCTCACTGCGCATGCGCGTGTCTCTCCCCCGTACCCTCCTCGCTCTCAACAACAGGTGCGGCGGTGCGGGAGGAGCGCGTGTACCCCGTGCGCTCCGTCGCTCTCCACAACAGCTGCGGCGGTGGGGTGGGAGCGTGTCTGTGCGCGCATGCGTCGTAGCTACCCGTGCGCTGCGTCGCGCTCAACAGTAACGGCGGCAGGGCGTGTACACGTGATAACGGCGTGGTGGGTGCGTGGAAAGTCCGCGTGCCTGTGTACGGAAGTGTGCGCATGCGCATCTCTCCCGCGTACTCCTCTCCCTCGAACGCTGGCGGTGTGTATATGAGCGGTGGAGCGCGCGTTCGGAATTCAGTCAAGGGCGTCTTTGCTTCGCTTTCGCTTGACTTGACGCTTTGCTTGACGGCACCAAGCAATAAAGAGAGACGTTAACTTTACACTCCTTGCCTGCGCTTCTCCTTCATTCAATAAATAAGAATAATAAAGACGAAATTACAAATAAGCATTACCAAACCTTACCCAATTACGCAATATTCACGCGATACCCCTACCACTCTGCGACGCATTTACTCGAGTTCCCCCCGTGGGAAGATGCGGGCGGTTTTTTTTTTTTTGCGCAGGCCGCCGGGGGCGGCCCCTGTAAATCTTTTTCGCTCGTCGCTGCCGCCCACAGTACTTCTTTGCTGCACTTATTACGTCGCCGCCACCGCATGCTTCGGTCGCTATCTAATATCGCCTTGCATTTTCCCCACTTGTTACAAACTCAGAGGTTTTCGCACTGTTAGCAGTCGTTTTACACGATGGGTTTGATGCGCCTGACATGCCCGGAGTGACAGTGCTTTTAGTATTAGCGCGACGTTTCTTTTCTGGAAGACGGTGCCGGACAAACAAGCGTTATTAACGCCGGAATTCTAACGGCACATTCCATTTCATTCGTGGCTACCGTGGCTTGCGCAGAAAAGGTCGGGTTGACCTGCGATGGCTTTTCTTGAGTCAAATAAGGGAGCTTTGGCTCAATCGCTTGCAGCGCGTGAGAAACAAGAGTGAGGACAGCCAGAATTTCAAAAATTAAGCCTAAACTAGACACAAACGAGATGATTCGTTTTCAACTTACGTAAGTATACAGTACTTTTAGGCGATCCCCGACCACCCGCAGAAATAGCTGAGTGGATACGCGTCCGCTTATTGTTTTGGAGGTCCATGGTTGGATTCCTCGTCGAACCTCGCTTTTTTTTCTGGCGAGGGTTTTATTAGCTCTTTTTTTGAGACCAGGGTAAGCGCCTGTTCCTTGCTTTCCATCACGCCCAAATTTACCACCCTCTTCCTAAACCCAAAGTAGCTTGTTTTCTCGCACCTTCTCTCTTGAGAAGCCCGCCGTGAAAACAAAACCAAAACAATCGTCAAAACTTCTTTACAATATCAGTATATATGTCAGTTACTTTATGTGCATTCACTTTGGCGTTTAAAAACCTCAAATTCAAGTTATAAACACCTTTGAGACTTTGAAATCAGAAAGATAATTACCAATATTACAGCACAAACACAATTTCTATCAAACATAGAGGTGCTGCTATTGAAGTCTGGCAACTATCTCTCACTTTTTGTGCGTTTGTTCATGGCGTTTTGTGCGGAGTGGTTGCTGGCGCAATTGGTTCAGTTTTATCTATTTCAAGCTTAAATCATAGTTACAAAAGCTTTATGGGTGATGTCTACCGTTCCAACCTACACGTGTGTTGAACATGGGGACCCGGGAAGAACAATCATCACCGCATAAAATACTGCGCGTCAAAAGTGGATGACATTGTGTTCGAACAAAAAGTGTTGGTGTCAGCGAGGTGAAGATGACAATGAAGGAGAATTGTACGTTGGAAACACCGTTTTTGCTAGGGTAAATACGAATTTTTTATTAGGCTGTGTTTCGTTCCGACAGCTGCCGTTCCGTCCAGACGGAACGGCAGCTGTCACTAAAGTTTCGTCCAGAGGAAACACAACTCGCGTGTAGGCCAGTCTCTCTTGATTTTTACCCAACCGGCAAAACCGCTGCCGCTCACTGACTAGCCAGAATCACTGATAATTATTATTCATTATTAATAATTACAGATGGGCGGACTAACTCTAGCTCTATCCGAACGGATCTCAATGTTGCCACCCGACGCCCGCTTCACAATATTTCAGCGAGAGCAGTCGGTCTTGATTTTTAACTGACCGGCCAAACCGCTTCCGCCCACTGACTAACCAGAGTCACGGTGAAATATTATTCACTGGCAATAATTACAGGAGATCGGGTGTAACTGGCGATGGCTACGTCGGTCTTGGCTCCAGTGAGCGGGAGCGGTTCGGCCACTTGAGTAAAAAACCAAGACCGACTGCTCTCACCGCGTGAATTGTAAAGCGGGCGTGAAGTGTAGCTGTTACAAAACGCTAACCACGCGGCCACACACACACACACAAAAAATCACTGTGCGAGAATCGAACCACGGACTACAACGTCCGTAGTCAGAAGCAGAACAACTACACCAAAATCCCAGAACGAGTAGGGGCGGCGAATCGGCTGGTTTTGATTTGGCGTTCAGTCTGGACGGAACTTTAGCAGTTGCTATCGTTCCGTCTAGACGGGTCTCGTAGGTGTTGTTAGGTTTCCCCCCCTACCCGAATTCCGTGCAGTGCGCTTCGCAGCTATTGCGCTCGCGAGACCAGCTGCCGCCGTTGCGACCTCGTGGTCTTCGGGCTGCGATATGCGTGCCGTTCTCGTGACGCTCGGCAACAGCGTCGTGAAATTGCCGTACTCACTCGCCAACGCACCCCGACAGCGTACGCGTCGACCGGGTGCGGGCGGACGTGTGCTGGAAGAAAATCAGGCAAGAGATGAGGACGCCGGAGGTGTAGTTCAACAGATTAGAATTTACAAAGTGCAAGGGGGAGAAAATAGTATGCAAGAGCAGGAAACGGTGAGAGAGTTCGAGCCGCGCGCCAGCGAACGAGTGCGGCGCTTTCACGACGCCTGAAGTTGCCGAGCTTCACGAGTCCGTCACGATTATGACGACGCCCGTCTGAGACTTCATAGAGGTATAGAATTCACATACGTGGAAATTGAAGTTGAAATGCTGGCATGTGGCCTCGCAGGGAATTAGCATAGTCTCGGGGTAGTGGGGGAGATTTTACAACGCCTACGAGGCGCCTGCCGATTTCGTCAGAGTAGCTCGCGGGAAGTCTTGGGTCCGATATCAGAGGCCTATGTATTGTTTAAATTATTGCAGAAAATTGAGCGAATTCGCAAGTTTCCATTTTCGCAAAACCGCAGGCCATAAAAGACTAACAAGAAAGCTGTAGGCACTCACTCAACTCGATTTATATTAAGAATTGAACGTGCAGAAACAAGTCAGACATTGAAGTGTTGGAGCCCAAACTATTACACACCAGTTCCGATTGAAAGCAAGAGATACAGATGGGCTGCTAGGATGCGTTCCATGCAAATTAGCTTACCAGTGAGCTTTGCCTAAATCATGCATACCCCACTCACAGTACCTGCGGGTCTAATAAATAAATTCTTACTGTTACCCAAATTTCACTTTGCGCGTTACGGAAATGTTCTTATTAGTGTCTTGGAGGTTAGTGCCTTTAAACGATTAAAAATCTACTTGATGTAAGCATTCATGCTTTGTGTGTGCTCTTCTTGTATTTCAACAAGTGTCAGCACACTCACAGATTATGCACCTGCAGGTGCTGCTGCTGGCTGTCCTGGGTCAGCTGACTTTCAGTCCAGTTTTAAAGGCTTTGCCAGGGCCTCCCGTGGCAAACCGACACTGCCTCTTCTGTACCCAAGTACCGCCTGGCTTTTCGTTGGTGCTCCGTACGCTCTGCCGCCAGGAATGGTCATTCCTTCATCCATCATCTGGTCGCTTCATCATCTGGTCCAGGCACTGCTGCCATATCAGTGCAACCACCGATTATGTACTTTCAGGTTAGTTATTGCATGTTGTATAACCTGCCATGATGTATAGCTGTTAGCAGTGTTGTGGCCACTGGTAATTTGAAACATTTTCATGAAGCAGTGATGTGGGTTTGGAGCGTGTCATTGCTTAGCAGAGGTATTGAAGAGAATCTGGGGCGGATGCATAAAGGGCAAGAAGAGAAACTGAACTGACTTTGAAGGAAGTATTTGTATGCAATCAAGCCAAGCAAACATTTAGGATCTTTCGATATGGTTTTGAACTTGCACTACAAACTGGTGTGGAACTACTTTCTATTTTAAGTAAGCTTACCATTTTATCTACTTCACATCACACTGGTATTATTCACACTATACCGAAAAGTACATCCCGCAGTCTGTAGAATTGCGACACCACTTTTTTCGCACTGTCTCATGACAGGCACTATTTTCAATGATTGGAGGATAGTCGAGGTAGCACCAATCTTTAAATCAGGAGACGGTATGTCACCATAAATTTCCCTAACAAGCACCATATGCAAGGTCGGGGAACAATTCGTCCACTCTCAAGTCGCTAATTTTTTATAAAAGCACAATATCACATTCGAATATCAACACAGTTTTCACAAGGGTTACTTGAGAAACACGACTTTCAGGATTTGTTCACGATCTACATTGATCCATTGACACAAGCTTACAAACTGCGGTAGTTTTTCTCAATTTTTCTAAGGCATTCAATCGCATTGCACACCAGACTACTTCTCAAACTTCACCCTAATGTCCTCACTTGCGCGAAAGATTTTCATTCTTCTCGAATGCAGTTTACTTCTCCTAATAACTATATACTTCTTTTGCTCGTGCCACTGTTGTCCCCCCAGGCAGTTTGCTTGATCCTGTCTATCTTCCTTGTTGCATATCCTCCCATGTAGGTCTATTTGCAGACAATGTTGTAATTTATCACACAATTTCTTTCAACTACTACCGTCAATGCTTTCAATCTCATCTTAACACAATTACTCCTGGTGTTGCAAATGGCAAATGCCGCTTATCTCTAAAACAAAGTGCATGACTTTACGGTGGCAAGTCTTGAATTGTAAATACTTACTTCATTAACAACAGCCCTATTACCTCTTGAGACAAAGGTGTTTTGGTAGGCCAGTAGGGGGGGGGGATTGCATGGTAGATTTGAAAAGGTAGATCGATTGGAAAATAAGTCGTGTGATTATTATTTTCATTTGTACTCCAAAGCTCGCTTTATTTCATTTCTTTAACCCACTGCAGTGGCTAGGGTGGTGTGGTGTGGAGGCAAGTGTTGGTTAGATACCGCTTGGTGTGGCCGCTTTTCAGATGGAGGCAACACATGAAGGCGCCCGTGTGTCGAGATTTTGTTGCGCACAAAAAATACCCAAATGTTTAAAATTATTGCGAAGCCTTCCTCTACTGTGCTCCCCATATCCCAAGTGTAGCTTTGGCGTGTTAAACCGCCATTTTTTCATGTCTTTAGAAGGGCTCGGCAGCACACCAGTGATGGCCCGCACTCACTTGCAACGCCTGCTTTTTGTGCAGATACTCTGCGTGGCCTGTCTTCAATCCTTCTCCGGTGGTCCGCAGTACGCTGCACATCGGAGCCCGGCCCCCCAGGCTAAGCACCCGCGGCACGCTTTGGACCCATAAGCCAGGATTCACCGTCTGCCTTGTGCCGTGGATACCCTGCCACCCGCACCGCACGAATGCCCTTCAATGTTCCCGCCGGTGCCTCCGTCACTGCTGCTGCCCTACCCCTCATGGTCACGAGGCACGGAGACAGAACTGACGTCACACCGCTACGATATAAGCTTCACCAAAGGCCGCGCGCTCTTCAGTGGGCTCGGCAGCACACCAGTGATGGCCCGCACTCACTTGCAACGCCTGCTTTTTGTGCAGGTAAAAAATTCCTGTTCCCTATTTTCCAAGCGTACCAAATACGCTGCTTTGCTAGTGCTGCTGAGCCCCAACTGTTGCTTAGAGATTGTTTGTAGTTGTATTCGTGGCCTGCGAGTGCTGTTGCTATTATGTGGTGACATCGAGACTAACCCTGGCCCTGCAACTCGGCCCGCTAATGCTGAAACCCCTAGCGACTATATGTCTGTCCTCAGCGATATCCAATCCGGACAGGCAGCCATCTTTCATGAAATAAAATCCATACGCTCTACGCTGCTGCAACAAGAGGAAAAATTTGAAGAAATTACTAAAAAACTCTCTAAAATTGAAGACAACTGCTCTGTAATAGCCACGGGAAAAGAAAAGGTCGACGGCTTGCAGACACTAACTGAGCAAAACTGCGGTGATATCGCTAGCCTTGTCGCCAGGATGGACGACTCTGAGGACAGAAAGCGACGATCCAACCTTGTCTTTTACGGTTTTGAAGATGACAGTGACGAGACTTGGGCACAGTCTCAGAAGCGCGTCATCGATCTATGTCTTGCCAATCTTGAAGTCTCAGTCCAATCTAGAGACATTGAACGCACTCACCGCATAGGGCGTTTTCAAACAAGTAAAAATAGGCCCGTCATTGTCCGGTTCTGCCATTTCAAGGACCGAGAACTAGTGCTGTTTAACGCCAAAAAAATAAAAGACACCAACTACAGCATTAGTGAAGATGTTTCCCCCAACACGCGCAAGGCCCGTAAGCACCTCATTGAATTTGGTAAAGCATCTCGCAAGACGCATAAACTTCGGTACAACAACCTAACCATTGACGACACTACTTACGTTTTCGATCGCTGTTCTGAAAAAGTAATCCCCCTCCGCCCATAGCTACCACCTCCCACCCCAGCGAATCCTAAATTAAGCCCTGAACTTTTGTCAATTGTACACAATAATATTAGAAGCCTCTTGCCGAAACGCGACTCGCTTTTTAATCTTATCAGCACGACAGAATGCAACTTTGTTCTTTTAACAGAAACGTGGCTAAACCCTTCAATAAGCGATTCCGAATTGACATCATGCTTTCCTGGCTTTACAATTTTTCGGCGAGATTGTGATGGTAAGCGTGGTGGTGGCATTCTTATAGCTGCTCACAGTCGATTAAATTGCTCCCCAGTGGTCATCCCTTCCAGCCTCGAATTATTGATTGTCTGCTGCAGACATTCATATCCTCCGGTTATCATTGGAGTCTGTTACCGCCCCCCAAACTCAGATGCTTCATTTATCGCTAATTTCCACATTGCTCTTAACTTCCGGAATGCCTCTCATCCTAACACACCGGTTATTTTAATGGGTGACTTTACTTTCCAGGAATAAACTGGTCTAACCTCGCGCTCACGGTATCTAAACACACTATGGAAAGCGACTTTCTTAACACGTGCTTAACATTTGGTTTATCTGAACTTGTTTCCTTCCAAACGCGAGTTACTGGGCACTCTTCAAATATTCTTGACCTCATTCTCACGTCACACCCCGGCAATCTTGTATCGTTAGTTCCTCTCCCCGAGATAAGTGATCACGCTGTACTTCACGCTTCGTTTTCTAATCAACTACCAGGCCCAAAACATTCCAAGAAAACCCTCACGCTCTACGATAAGGGTAACTATGCCGCCTTTAACAATGAACTATCCATATTTTGCGACTGGTATGTAAACAACTTCATCCAACGCCCCCTTGAAACTAACTGGTCTTTGTTCAAGTGCAAAATTCATGATTTGATCAATAGGTTTATACCCACAATTACAACTACGGAACGGGCGTCCTCACCTTGGTTTAACACATCTCTTAAGCGTCTTAGCAATAAGAAAAAGCGATTATATCGCTCGGCTAAACTGTCTAACACCGCGAGTGCTTGGAACAGATACCGCGGAGCAGCAAAAGAATTTGAATCGCTTGCTGCGAAGGCTAACCGTTCTTTTTTCTCTTCTACATTACCTAATATGCTACACAATAATCCTAAACAATTTTGAAGAGCCATTAACCCCAACCCCACAAAAACATTATCATTACTTGATGAACTCGGTGATCCTATTCCAGATCATATTACCCCTCAAGTATTAAATTCTGCCTTCTCTTCTGTATTTACCCATGAATCTTGCAGCCCGCTTCCAGACTCCCCATTCCTTGATTATCCGGTCATGCCAGGCATTACATTCGATTCATACGGAATTGCAAAACTAATTGACGAATTGAAACTAGCGTCATCCGCGGGAATGGACGGATTTAATTCCAAAATACTGAAAAACACTAAGCCTGTAACAAGCATTATTCTTTCATACATATTTCAGCAGTCCATTTCATGCGGAGTGGCGCCGGAGGACTGGAAGCTTGGTAAGATCGTTCCTGTCCCGGAACAAGGTCTTTCATCTTCGCCGAGTAATTATCGTCCCATCTCGATCACAAATGTATGCTCTAAGTTAATGGAACACATAATTTATTCCCACATAGTACATTTTTTACGTTCAATACATTTCTTTCACCCTAACCAACACGGTTTTCAAAAAGGACTTTCATGTGACACTCAACTCGCCCTGTTCGTTAACGACCTCAGTTCTAGCCTGGATATTAACATACCTGTAGACGCCATTTTTATTGATTTCGAAAAAGCCTTTGATAAAGTTCCCCATAATACATTATTTTTGAAGCTTTCACGTCTTAACCTTAATTATATTGTTTTTAATTGGATATGTGACTTCTTGACTAACCGTAAGCAGTTCGTTTGTGCTAACAACCATCGCTACTCCTTATCCGCGGTAACCTCCGGCGTACCTCAAGGCACGGTCATTGGTCCTCTACTATTCCTGATCTATATTAACGACCTCCCCAATAACTTGGCTTCTAACATTCGTCTATTCGCAGACGACTGTGTCATTTATCGTCCTATTCACACTGCACGCGACCCTGTCATCCTACAGTCTGACCTTTCTTTGATTCAATCATGGTGCGAAGAATGGCTCATGTCCCTTAACATAAAGAAAACTTGTGTCATTTCTTTCCATCGCCGTCAATCTTATTCCTCCAAAAAATACTTCATGTTTGATTCTGAAATTACAGCAGCAAATTCATGTAAATACCTCGGTATCACTCTATCTTCAGATCTGACCTGGTCATCCCACATAATGAACATCACTAATGACGCTAACCGTGTTCTTGGCTATCTCCGTAGAAACTTACGTCTTGCCCCACCTTCTGTTAAACTTTTAACCTATCTAACACTAGTTCGCCCGAAGCTAGAATACGCATGTGCCATCTGGGATCCTCATCATATCTCTCTTATTCAAACACTTGAATCCATCCAAAATGGCGTAGCCAGATTCATTTATTCAGACTACTCCTATCACAGTAGCGTCACCGAAATAAAATCTCAAGCTAACATGGTTAACTTAGCTTCACGCCGAAAAATTTCAAGACTGTGTTTGTTCCATAAATTTTATCATGCATTGCACCTAAACCATGTTATCATTCCAGCTCATCGTCTTTCATGCCGTATTAGCCATTCGAAAGCCGTTTATCCACCCCGTGCGCATACCACTGCTCATCACTCTTCATTTTTTGTGCAAACATCAACAGAATGGAACGATCTTCCTGCTGACAGCGTGCACCACTCCAGCATCGCCCATTTCAAAGAAGCCATCGAACAAATCATCTGTTTGTGAACTGTCTACCCCCTCATGTCACACCCCTTGACTGGGGCCCTTGAGGTATTATAAATAAATAAATAAATATTACCTCCTGCTGTAGCAGGTGCTACACAAAGGTGAAACTATACATAACAGCCATACAATATGTTTGCAAGAGCTAAATATAAAGGCCATGTTGAAGTGCGAATATGGGTCTATCTCATATCAGTAGTGAAAGGTTATATACTCTGGTGCAGGTTAAGAACGGCAATGGCTCATGTGGTGTAGTCCAGTGTTTGACGGAATGCCGTGTAGCTAGGTAAAAGCATTATTGCAGTGATGAAACGTAGGTTACTGACCAAGTCAAGAAAGCCATTTAACGGGTTGGTGCTTGTTCACGGTGAGCATGTGTCGTGGAAAACGAAGCTATGTATTGTGCATTACGCGGCGCAATGAGTTCGCATGGATGTGGTGCAGATTGCTATCCATTATGTTGATACTGTTGGGCGTCGTCTGAACGATGAGGGACTTGAGCAGTAATTGAGAAGATGGATTGCACTCAGTTGTCAGTAATTTCGCCTTGTTTTAGTCAACCACGTGTCCCGTCCTCTCACAGTTCTCTGCCAGTGCACTTGTTTTTGCATGGCCCTTGTCCACTTCGTTCTAGTGCTGCGTTAATGCAGATTGCCCGTTTCGCCAATGTACACTGATCTGCATTCGGTGCACGGAATCTAATAAACAACACCTGGAAGCTTGGACCGTGAGAGGGGGTCTTTCACGCTGACAATGTCAGAACGCAGCTTGCTAGTGGGAACATGCACGATGTATGCACTGCGTTTCTTGAAAATGCTTCCGAGAGCCTAACTAATGTGTCGCAGGGTGTCTAGAAACCGGTAAAACCTGGAAAATCGGAAAAAGTCAGGGAATTTTGATCCACCGAGAAAAGTCAAGAAATTGTCAGGGAATTTTTCAATCAAGTAGTACAAGTCAGGGAAAACCATTTCGGGGCCTGCCCACACATTTTAGGAATCGGGGAAACCAGTGTTGGAGGCCCCCAAGAAGTTACCGAACGCAAAACGTTCGCGCGCGACGAAAGCTTCAACCGCATGAAACGTTTTCTGCTTTTTCTGCAAGCAAACACGCGCCGCGCACGCGCGCTGACGCCGCCGCAGAAACCACCCGCACGGTGCGTGCCGAGCGGCAGGCGCCGGCAACATGGCGGCAGCACCGGCCGCGGAGTACTGCGGTAGCTCCAACGACCGCACTTAACCACTCTTTAAAATGCTACTCAAGGCACAAATGCCCTTCCTTGTGCAGGAAAGGAGCCACCGCAGGCACGAAATCGTGGACGCAGCCGTGAAAATACCGCGCACTAATCGCGTGCAGCAACTCGCTGTGCGGTTCACGCAGCTGGCTTAGGTTGCTGGGTGCACTTGCGCAGAGGGACGATGAATTCTAAAAGGCGGCGCTTTTTGGGAGCTAATCTTGAAAGAACGTCTTTCTTACGACATCAGGAGCCAGAACTTTATAATCAAAAAGGAACATGGCATGGTGTAGCGTGAACTGCATGAGGCGTTTTCTGCTCGCAAAACGCGCCGCGCACGTCACAGGCGCGCTGACGCTGCCTCGGAATCACCCGCACCGCCCGCACGCTGCGCGCGATGCTGCCGGCGGCGGCAAAATGGCGGCGGCTTCGAGCGTGAAGTGGTTTCGGGAGCTCGAGCGACCGCTTCTACGCGCTCTCTAAAATGCCGTACAAGGCCCACACGAAGTTGCTTGTGCGGTAAAGGAGCTTATATTGTGGGCGAAAACGGTACTTAAAACATCATCCGCGCCGCTAGTGAAAGCGCCCATGCAATACCTGCCCGGGGTGGTAAGCCTAAACATATCTGGTGGAGCCAGCCGGTTGCCTCGAGCGCTTCGTAACTGCCGCCATGAGGCACGCGGCTCCCCATTGGCGCAGGTCGTCAGGCTCGTCCCACTGCCGCGCGCGACGCGCGTCATTTTCTGAGCGAGGCAGGAACTGCCGCGCGCGCGAATTGTCGACGCAGGTGTCAAAAAATCTCACGCGCAACGCCGACGCGCCCGAATCGCGTGCAAGAACGCACCATGCGGTTCACGTTGCATGTCGACCCAGGACAATCAAGCAAAAAAGCAACAGGTGCTCGCTGAAGCGCAATTTCAAGCTTCTATCCCGCCAGATGAAATAAACTCTCTGAAGCCGTAACTGAAGGCAAGCAAACCTGAAACTGAAAAAACAAACTGAAGTTAATCAAAGTGCAATTTGAGAATCAGGGCACTTGGAAGAAATGTGTTTTTCCCTACCATAGAATGGGTTTTTTTCCACGCTTTTTATTTGCTTCACGGACCATTTCCACAGAATGGCGCCTGTTGTATAGGTCAGAGAATTTCGACTGATGTGGTCGTGCAAAACATGAAAAAGTCAGGTAAATTGAATTAGGCAATTGGCTAGACACCCTGTGTGTGGGACGTAGGTAATTCCTGCACGTTTTGATGCAGTCCTTGTGGCTGCCTAAAGCATTGTATTCAAACAGAAGCGAAGAGGGCGACTAGCAGGAATCCGCATTGACATTAGCAGGCAGAAGCGTCCACAAGGCCTGCGTCAAAACGTGCTGCAATTCTCGTCTTACACATCAACATGCTTTTGCACGCATTTTCAAGAAACACTGTGCACATCGTGCAGGTGCCCACTAGCAAGCTACGTTCTGATATTGTCAGCGAGAAAGACCCCTCTCACTCTCCCAGCTTCCAGGTGTAGTTTATTAGATACCGTGCGGCCAATGCAAATCAGTGTACATTGGCGAAACAGGCAATATGCACAGAAGATTAATGCACTACCGGAACGAAGTGAACAAGGGCCATGCAAAAACGAGCGCACGGGCAGAGCATTGTAAGAGGATGGGAATATTGGCCGCATGGAAAGAGGCGAAAGTACTGAAAATCAAGGGCAATCTTGATGGGTGCTTGAGTCCCTCATCATTGAGACGATGCCCGACTCCATCAACAGAACGGGCGGCTACCTGCAGCATATCTATGCGAACTCATTGCACCTATATAATGACCAATATATAGCTTCGTTTAACTTCATATAGCTACACCACATGCTCATTGTGAACACGCTACCCGTATGGGTACCGAAATGTCAAACGGCTTTTTTGATATGGGTAGTGACCTATGTTTCATTGTTGCAACAGCTCATACAGTGTATCACTCCACCGAAGCGACATACCCGGAAAAGAAGATTGCACTTATGCGTGACATCGTCTTCGTTTTGTCATGTAGTGCTCGGGTGAGCATGTGCTCTTGAGGCCCATTTCACGGAAACCAGCTTACGCTACTACAGGCTAAAGCCTGGGTGAGGGTGTGCTAATGTGTTGTGTTGGCCCATTAGCATTGATGGATTAGCTCGTGCTGTTTGTCAGCTTCATGGAATGCTCTACAAGCACCCTTGCAACGTTGCACATAACCGTAGACCAGGGTGCACAGTTTTCCATCATTGCCTACATTTCACAGCAAACTCACACATTGAACCATTTTTCTGAAATCTTTTGTGTTGGAATGAATACAAGCATAAATATCAAGTAGCTACTTCAATTTTCTTCTCCAGTATTTGTGGATAGCTACATGTCATTGCTGCCTTTTTTTTCTTTTTGGGTCGCAGCTGTATGCAGGTTGCGACACTTGGCTGTGCAAGGATGCCCGGGGCACAATGTTACAGGCTTCAACTGATTCGATGTTTTTCCGGCTTGCGGCAAATACTTTTTGGACGGTGGAGCAGATGCGAGACAGGAGCGTGACCAGGACGCTCTCCAACAAGAGCAAGTCGCAAGGGAAAGCGAAACCCAAACCAGCCCTGACACCAGAGACGGTCGCATCCCTGAAAGGTATTGCATGTGATATGTGACATCAGAACTCATAGCTCACTCATAATTTAGCAAAAGCAAGCATTCCATAATATAAAACTTCTGGCACAATAAATGGTCTCACATTGTGCGTGAATGCTATTCATGATTAATGGTTTGCTGCGGGCCCAGTATGTGTTTGTTTACAAGAAAAAAAGGTGCAGGGTATTGGTTCATTCTCCAGAGTGTTTCTTTTTACTAGCAAGCTGTTTGGCAATATTTGTTATCCTTTTACCACATTTTCTTTTGTTCAGAAGGTCGTTGAACCCTTAATTATTCTATCTACAGCTCTTTTTCAGATCTATGTGGCCAGGACTGCGTCTGCGGAGCCCTCTGAAGCCAGGTTGAAGGTGGTGCGAAAGCACCTTTCGCAAAAGCTCGGCGACATGCAGCACAAATAAATCAGTGAGCAGCACAAAATGAACTTCTTTATTTTTATTTTACTAAAAGGCCTACATGCTTGCCAAACTTGTAAACCAGTTCCACACCTCCCAGCATCTGTCCCAAGTAAATCTCATCATCGGACCTATAGCTTCACCAACAGACTTCATTCAGACAAACAGACTGCATTCAGACCAACAGACTGCCATCAGACCGACAGACTGCCTTCAAGCAATCAGGCTCCTTTCAAGCCAACAGGCTGCCAACAGACCAACAGGCTGCCATCATATCAACAGGCTGCCATCGAACAAACAGGCTGCCATCAGACCAACACACCGATATGCCGAATTTTCGGATTGGCTGTCGGTCCAACAGCCTGAATGTCTGTTGGGATTTCTCTTGGGGTACCTAAGAAGGACGTGAAGGATGTGTTTTCAGTCCAACATCGCTCGCAGCTTGATCGCGAGCAACAAGACTGAGCCTCCCAGGAGAGGAAGACCGAGCAATGGCGCTCAGACAACCTCAAGGCAGGCACACAGTGCAACCCCTATGCCTACCATCTCTACGAGGTTCGATGGAATCAACCACTGGCCGAAGCCCACCGATTCTAATTTTGCTCAGAGGTGCTGAAACGCTGGCTGCGATTCCACGTCCCACATTTGTTGCCGAAAGTGCCATGTGTTCTTGTGCCTAAGTGCAACAAAAGACTGTTTTTATGAGTTCCATATGAAGACGTAGGAAAATGAACATCTGCAGTACCGATAGAGCAAGTTGAAAAGCGCTAATTAGTTCCACGGTGTGCAAACTCTTCATTCGCTTTTTGACGAGGTCAAAGTTAATTTGTTGTGGTTGAAGCGCCGTGTACACAATTCTGTACGCTATCAAAAATTTTTCTCATATTCGCAAACAAGTTTTTGATCATTTCTGTGCTTTCTAGACACAAAAATAGAATGTTTTCAAAGTATGAAAATGATTGTTTGTGCCTTTCGTATTTCGAGACTGCAGAGGATAGGGGTGCTGACATAAGCAGGTGCGTTTCCGCGATTTGAAGCCATTGATCCGAAGGGGAATCCGTAAATGCTGGCAGCACAAGTGGGACACACACACACACACACATACAACAAGCTCCAGCTAATAAAACCCCACGTAAGAAGATACACAACAGAAAAACACAACAGATTCACTGAAGTATCGATATGCAAATTGCGCATAGGTGACACTTACGCTACACACGCATAACTTTTCAGTGGTTAACTCCCACCAATTTGTAACAAGTGTGGGGACCGGCTCTCCGTCCTCAATGTGCTAATTAAGTGCACGCCCTATAATAAGGCTACAAAACAGGACTTTTCTAAAATCAATAACTGTAACATTCCGCTACACCCTTCACTGTTTTAGGAGATGAACATATGTTCACAAACAATGGTCTTTTACGCTGTATTGAAGACATCAAATTTTTAAAGCTCGTCTCATAGTGTGCATGACGTCGGACCCTACCAGCATCGAACAAGGCCCTGATGTTTCTTTTGTTAACGAGGAGCACTCGCATACCATGTGTGGAAGAAAGGATTCAGAAGCCGCCGTAAAGATATAATAACTACATTTACATTAGACTGAACTCTGGCCTAACAAGATCATGGCGTCCGAGCGTTCATCGTGGTCCTTCTCTTCTTTTCTCGCTTGAGTTGCTATGTGAGACACAATGAAAATGCAATATCCTCCCCGCCCTTCAAAAAAATGTTAGCAAGCTCCGAGCGTTGTACGTACACCCTTTGCCCCAAGTAGTACTGTCCCGGTATTCCTACAGCACTGCACATCAAGGTGGTCTTCTGGAGAAACTAGTGCTGCGTCACACCTAGTGCACTGTTCTTGAACTTTAGTCAGTCGCTTGTGCTGGCTCCAACCTGGATTCTTTTCCGTGTGATCAATTCTTACTGTACCAAACAGGTCTTCTGTCTCACTGAGTGATGTACGCCCTCCTCTATCCTTCTCACTACTTTTCATCTGCCTCCTCTTCCTGAAACGTGCACAACTTAGTTCAACCTTGACTTCAGCGGCTCGACCTTGTGGTGGGCATTTAGGCGGAAAGCTCGTGGACTCAGATTTGGATGATGGCCTACCTTCCCTCTGATAATTTCTCACAAGTTTGACATGCTTTGACCGGGGCACTAAGACCTTGGCTGGTCTCTCCGGTACTGATCTCTAAAAAAACTGTTTGTGCTTGTGTGGTGAGCTAGACGACCTTTTCGCGAGGTTGATTCATTGTCATCGGCTTTCCAGTCCTCGTAAGCCCCTAAAGTTTCTGTACTTTCAAAAGCACGAAACTGTTCAAAATCTTCTTCCAACTTATCGAACTTGGGTCTCACTCGCAACACGGCCACGTTCGCTGCGATATCCGATGAACTGGCTAGAGATAAGGGCCCCTGAAACATCCAACCGAATACCGACTTCAATGCAACCATGCCCTTGTATCTTGGGTGACGACGTACCTCTCCTGTCATAACCTTCCAAATGTGGTCGGCTCCAAGTAGGAGGCTGTGCCCAGGTACAGCGACCATGCCTGGACTAAGAAGTTTGTCCGCAATAGGTTCACTACCGGTTTCGATAGAAGCAACAAAGCCACTGTCAGTGGGTACTTGAATGGTGTCCTTGCAGATCAAGGGAACTTCAATTGATTCTATAGGGAACACAGCGTCGCTGTATTGGCTCCGCACAAAGACTTAGACTAGACGATATTATCTTTTTAATGATTTATCCTGGCCAAACCCAAGAAGGTGCAAGCTTGTCTTCCAAAGCTCTCACAGACGTAGGGTACGTGCGACATCTCCGCGTATGAATGAGCGCTGACTGCCTCCATCCACTAGGCCGCGGACGTAGACGAATTGATCATTACCTTGAATTCATAACCTGCACATCGGCAGCAGCATTTCCATGCCGAGAGAAGGGCGAGTGCGGCAGTGCAGGTTCCTGGCGTCCATCTTCCGCAATCTGTCTGCTCCGCTGCGCTGCCAGCCAAAATCACACCTCGAAGAGACATGTCGGCCCGAACAGTTTGCGCAGTGGACATTACGCCGACATTCCCTTGAAAAATGCCCTCTCATGGTACAACAAAAGCATCGTCGGTCCTTTGCCAACTTCTTTATTCTGTAGTCGTAGCCGATGCTTTCATGACATTCGTCTGTAGACTGTGTATCGGAATGAGAGAATAGACAACTAAACTCATTCGAGGAGCTAAAACTTAAAACGGCTGCATTCCGAAGCATGAGCACATTTTCCGATCCATAAACGGACTCGCTGTTAGCTTGGTCTTCTCTAATGCCGATCATACTTCTTTCCCTACTCTCTCCTTCAATCGTGAGGTGGGACAAAACCTTTTTAAGCAGCTCACCTTCAAAGGACGCCAATGACGCAGCTGCTCCGCCGACGGAGGACTCTTTGTCCTTCGAGCTTGACCGGGCCAAACTGTGTGTTACCTGTCGGTGATAAGCAACTACGATGTCTGATGGCAAGGCTCTCAGTAGCACATCAATCGTCATCGTAGAGTACGTGGCACACGAAACCTTCAGAGATGCGAGTCCGCGCACATGGCACTGCACGTGATCCAGCAATCACCGTAGTCCGACGACATCCTTCGATAACTCCACCGAAAAAAGCAATCGAAGATGCGCCAAATGTTCCTGTACAATGCGCCGGTTGTCACCGAAGCGCCGCGAAAGAATTTCTGCGGCGGATAGATAGCAGTCTTCTGTCGGTTGCAGACCGGCAATGGATGCAGCAGCTGGCCTACCCAGCAGTGACCGAAGTTACTGAAACTTCTCCTCATTGCTCAGGCTGGTGTTCTCGTGGACGGCCGACATAAACTGTGTCCAAAAGCTCAGCCACTGGCAAACCTCCCACTGAATGTGTAGAGCTGCAGCGTCGGGAGCTTCATGAAGCTTCCGTGGTGGTGACGCTCGTCTCTCTGAGGATGTACCACAGAGGCTGCGGCTGTCAATCTCGGCAGGCGTTGACCATTCCAGAGAGACCTCTCCTTCCCCTTTAACTGGCCCAGCATGCCCTTTGCGTTACCTTCATGTGTCACCATTGCAACGCACTCTAAAGCGAACTCTTCTTCCCATATGGCTCCCTCCAGCTCGACGTTCAGCTTGCCCAGTTCGTCATTGTTGGACTGCAATCTTTCTATGAGCGCACCCCAAGTCTCCAAATCAGCCACATCCAAAAACCTTTCGCTTCATTGATCAGCCGTGTCCTTGGTTGGCGACGAGCCGTTCTCTTCATTTTCAGCTTCTCCATGCTGCGGAATATACCGAGGCCTCATTCGCTTTGTTCACATTCATTTATTTATTTATTTACAGGTACCCTCAGGGCCGAAGCATTATAGAGGGGAGAGGGTTTTAAGATTCACGAACAAGTACACCTTACAGTGCATATCAAGCAAACATAAAAAAGGAGTAGTTGCGCGAGTACACACCATAAAAAGTTCACAAGTTCTGTGCACAAAGGGTCAACAACTACACGAAGAAGCCAACACTTTTTTACGAAAAAGATCAAGCCAACACAAAGAAAAAATAATTCATTCATAGTTATTCGAGTGGTTTTGATTGCTGATAACTGATCGGAAAGCGTCATTGCTTACGATAGTCGCAGTTGCTGCCCGAAGGCCGTTTCAGTCGCGTGATGTTCGTGGAATGAATGAACATGCGTACGAACGCGTGACTCTTAGGGAAGGCAACTTTGTGGACATGATCACAACGTGATGATACGTAGTTTGGTGGAGAAATTAGGTTGTTTCTTGATGTGGGATTATAAAAAAAAAATTTGAATAAGCAAAGTCGTTTTATTTTGCGACGGGTAACTAAATCAGGTAAATTAAGGCTAGCTTTCATAGATGATATACTGGCGGTTTGATGGAACTTGGAGAGAATAAAACGAGCAGAGTTATTTTGTACCATTTCAAGTCTATTGATTAGGTATGTTTGTTCTGGGTTCCATATCGCGGCTCCGTATACAAGTTTGGTTCTATCTAGTGTTTTATAAAAAAGTAACTTCAAGGAGGAGGGGGCCAGAGGAAAGTTTCGCATAATTTATCCTAAGGTTCGGTTAGCGTTATTATTGATGTGATCAATGTGGACATTCCAAGTTAAATTGTCAGATATGTGGACCCCAAGATATCTATATTTGTTTCCTACTCCCAATTGTTGTCCTTTAATGAAGTAAGAAGCTATGGCGCTCGATGTACGTGTTATCCTCATTGCCTTACATTTCGCAATATTTAAATTCATGAGCCAATTTTTGCACCAGGTGGAAATGTTATCTAGGTCTCATTGTAGTGCATGCATGTCATTATTATTGGTAACATCACGAAAAACGACGCAGTCATCGGCGTACAAGTGGATATTGGATTTAACGCAGTTGGGAAGGTCGTTAACATATATAAGGAATATTAATCGGCCAAGCACGGAGCCTTGGGGAACTCCAGAAGTGACAGTAATTGGGGGTGAGTCATAGTTGTTAACGGTAACAAACTGCTGTCGATTAAGTAAGGAGCATTCAGCAAATAAGGAGCATTCGATCCATTTTAAAAGGTGGTGATTTATATTAAGGCAACTGAGTTTATGGAGTAGTAATTTATGAAATACTTTGTCGAACGCCTTTGAAAAGTCCAAAAATATGCAATCTACAGTGAAATGGTTATCAAGCATGGCGTGTATTTTGTGTGTAAAAGATACAAGCTGCGTTTCACAGGAGTAGTGCTTACGAAATCCGTGTTGTGCTTCAGTAAAAAATGAGTTTGAATCAAGAAAATTAACGAGGTTAGAGAATATGACATGTTCAAATATTTTACAAGGAATGCTTCTGAGGGATATAGGTCGGTAATTAAGAGGAGTCTGTTGCCAGATTTAAATACCGGAACGACCTTCCCAATTATCCAATCATCTCGAAGAATTCCTGACTGCAAAGACTGTTGAAAAATATTTGAAAGAATTATTGATGAGTAGGTGCAAGTACTTTTGAAAAATTTCGCGTTAATTCCATTGACACCAGCTACAGAATAAGTCTTTAAACAGCCTATAATTTTCTCAACGCCAAATGAGTCAACTGTTATGGGAAGCATGTCCGGGTAATCATAAGCATTAAACAATGGAATGTCGGAAGAATCGGAACAAGAAAAGCTCAATGCGAACGAGGTGTTTAACAAAATGGGACAGTCATTATCTGCAATTGCTTCGCCATTGGCATCGGCAAGACAAACCAGGCGTGATGCGCTCGGGTTTACACAATTTCAGAACTTTCTTTGGGTCATCTAAAAGCATAGAGGGTAGCGTATTTCTCTAAAAAAATTCTTTAGCTGTGCTGACAGCATTAATGTAAGCATCAGCCGCAGTTCGATAAGCCTGCCAGCGATGTTCCGATGTCGAAGCTTTTGCCTCGCGGTAAAGTCTTTTCTTTTTGTTAGATAACCTGCGGATTCTCCGATTGTACCACGAAGAACCGGGGTTTAAAAAAAAACGTCGTAATGGTATGAATTGTTCGGAAAACTTTTGAACTTTGTTCACATACATTTCCCAGTTTTTCTGAACAGAGCGATTATCAAACTCATCAAGGAAAGCGTCAAGAAATAAACATAATTCAGCATTTATAGCGTCAAAATTTGCATGCTTATAATCTCTAATGTCTTTTGTTTTATTTTTAGTGCGATGGGCTTTGACATCCAAGCAAAAATGTTGAAAAAGGTGATCACTCAGACCAGGTAAATAAGTTATGTCAGAACACAGATCAGGAGCTGAGGTTAAAACCAAATCAAGAACACTTTCAACGTTTTCAGCTATTCGCGTTGGCTCATTATCAAGTTGACTTAAGTTAAAAAAGGTACACATGTCAAGAAAATCCCTTTCTAGCGTTGCACACGCGTGCGAAGTTGTTCCATTTGGCGACCAATTTATGTGCGGAAAATTGAAGTCTCCTAAGAGAACTACAGGTGACCGTTGAAATCGGGTAATGACAAGGTTGATCACATCATGAAGTTCACTAGTAAAGTTGCAGGTGAGTTAGGGGGCCTATAACAGACTCCTAGAACGATCTTTTTTGTAGTTGTGTCGATGCATACCCAGTTGGTTTCAAGAGAAGTAGGTATGTGAATGGGTGCCGACTTAATTTTTTTGCTAACTGCGATTAGTGTTCTGCCGCCCCTTTTAGACACGCGATCACATCGGTACAAGTTAAAGTTGTTCGAAGATTCTAAAACTTCAGTGTCCAGTATGTTACAATGCAGCCATGTCTCGGTGAAAACCACGATGTCAGCTTGGCATGTATCGACAATGAAGTGAACTGCAACTCGCTTATTTACGATACTTCTTATGTTTGAATATAGTACAGATAATTGGGGAAAGCATTCTGGCCGATTCCTAGCTACCTGCTATGACGGAGGAGGGCTTTCGTTTGAGATAGATGGTCTAACAGGGTTACTAGGGTTACTAGGCACGGTGGGATGAGTCTGGTTATGTACTTTTGCAATAGTGGCATTTATGGAGTCGTAAACGTAACAAGGTCTATTAATAAACAGTTTGTTATGTCTCAGTTTAAAAGAAGGGGAGTCTGGCAGCGATTTAGTGAATTCCACGAGTTTGCTTCTGGCCTCACGTTGCCGACTGAAAAATCATCCGATATGGTTACGTTGTTTTCTTTGAAACACGAACCGGCCGGCGACACCTTTTCTTTAACTTTAAAGCTGAGAAATGTCACGATAACGGGTCGGCAACGCCCTTCTGCGAACGAGCCGAGCCTATGCGCACGCTCGATGCTGTCAGCAGAAAAACATTCGTCTCAGCACCGTGATAACAAGCTCAGTACTTTTTGCTCTGTTTCTGCCCATTTTTCTTCGCAGTCAGGTATTCCATGGAGTATTAAGGTATTCCTCCGGGACCTGTCTTCTAGGTCGTCTGACCCGGTCAAAACAACATTGCATTGTTCGGCGACATTATTCAGCATAACACGTGTACCATTATTATCTGCTTCTAGAGTTTCAATGGCTTCTGTTTTTTTTCAACAGTTGATAGTCGTCGGCCAATATCATCCAGTTTCAGCTTAATGCTGTTTTGATTACCTTTATTTCTGCAATGTCATTAGCGAGTTTGTCCTGTTTTGACATTTGTACTGCAAAACTGGTCCGCAAGCCTGTTAGTAGCCGAATGATTTAGCCATACTCGGCACAAGATGTTGAACCCTGGTCAACAGCGTCCACTGCGCTCAAACTAGTGTCAACTTCCCCTGGTTTACTAGAAGGCTTACCTCTATTACGCTGCTGTTTATTAGGCCCAGGATTTGATTCAATGTCTCCCGCGCACAGCAATAGATAACCAAGATCCACACACTCAATAATCAAGTTACACAGCACTTGTGGGCATGGGAACAGTAGCAAGCAGACATTATTAGTCTTCCTAGCGTAAAGGGAGGGGTTGAACCAACCTGTAACAGGTGAAAACGACGTTCGTGAGCCATCGTGCCTGAAGCACTGCTCCCACGCCCACTGAAGTTCGATGATGTTGGTCGGCAGTTTCAATGGTGTCGCTCAGGTGACGTCACTGATGCCGGCGGTGCCAGCAAAAGATGCGAAGAGCTCTGGAGCAGCGAAAAAGTTCCAGCAGGGTCTAACAACTCGGCCGGGTACGTTTCAGCATCCGACGATAACAGGGGAATAACTTCGGTCGCGTCTCCGGGATCGGCGAGTGGTGTCAAAAAGACCAAGCAAGCAGCGATTGCCTGTAACAGGTGAAAACGACGTTCATGAGCCATCGTGCCTGAAGCACTGCTCCCACGCCCACTCCCACTGCTCCCACGCCCATTAATACCGCTTCCACTGTACTTTGCCCCTGATCCGTCGGCTTGGTTGCTCCAACTTTGTTCCCGGGTTTACAGGCACCAGATGTGGAAGAAAGGATTCAGAAGCCGCCGTAAAGATAGAATCACTGTTATTACATTAGACTGAATTTCTGCTTAACATGATCATGACGTCCGAGCGTTCATTGTCTTCCTTTGTTCTTTTCTCGCTTACGGTGCTATGTGAAACAGAAAAAAATGCAATTCCATGCTCTTCAGCTCGAGCTGCCGCCACGTTTCATCCACACTCCCCTTCATCCGTCATTATATCTTAATGTTTTAGTCTACGGGCCCTCTACACCCATATACACAGTAGTGTAGAATATATCGTACCCGTGTCATACATAGTCTATAAAAAAACCTGACCAGTGAACGACCACGTAACATAGTTTTGGTGCTCTTTGGTCTAGACACCCTTGCGCCAATAAGCACAAAAATACTTATATACATACATAAATATCTTCGTATATCTATTACACGTACTTTAAGCTGGACAGCACACGTCGCTACATCTATGATTGAGCTCGAAAAAAACGGTGGGCGTTGCGAAGAAATCTGCACGATGCGACGACAAAAGTGAAACTTTTAGCATACAAAACTACCATAATGCCCCTAGTTGACCACGCCAGTCCCGTCTGGCAGCCGTGCACCGAAAACAATATAAGGAAATGCGAAAGCATTCAGATTGAAGTTCTGAGGTTCGTGTTTAACTGTTATCGTCGAAAGCAGTCGATATCACAACTCTGCAAAAGGGCTGGAATGATTTCTGTTCACTACTGCATGAACGGAGGTTGGCTCAAAGACTGTTCCAAATATTGCATGGTAACTATAGACTGGATATTTGGAATACATCACGTGGTAAACTTCACCTGCGCGCAGTAAACACACTAAACATATCAAGACGCTTAAATAATTACCCGATTGTGTAAGTATTACTTTTTCATGAAAGTGATTGACGAATGGAACTTGCCGCCAAATGAAGTTGTAATCTCAGTGACGTAAAAAGTTTGAAGCTGCGTTAAGCACCTTGCAGCCCCTTGGAACATACGATTGCCTTTGTTTCCTTCGTTTTCATTCACAAACCACTGAATGCCCACATGGCTGTTCTTCTGATGTGGTTTATTGCATGACTAAGCTAAATTATTGAAGAGTTTCACTTGTTCGTTTTCCTGTTGCCTGTAAATTTGATTGCTTGATGTAACCCTTCTTGTTTCATGATGTAAACTGCTGTCGTAGCTGTGTGCCTAAAGTATGAATAATTAAAAATCATAATTGTGGAAGTAAAGGCACTTCATTCGTGCAATGAATAACATTTACATCATTGGCAAAAAAAACTTTGCAAAAATAAGATATTAGCACTTTCATTGGAAATGATACGGTTAAACAAAATATTTCGAAATGAGTGGTCTCAGCTCTATGAATTTTGCGAGACACGTGACATATTAGAATCAGTTTGTACATCCGAGCCTTTTCCTATTGTGTTGAAATAAATGTGTACAAAAACCTAGCTTCAGCACTTTTTATTTATTGTCAATTTAATAGCTGTAACAAAAATGCTGCATAGCTTCTTCAGTGGAACGTGTGAGCTACTAGCAATTTTCAGGTATTTCCTTACTGGTCGGTTCGTTCAAAAGGTCACACTGGGTCTTGTTATAAAGCCACTGAAGTGCAGGGTCGCAATCACACAGGAAACGAATCTCGCATTCTGATTGAGTATCTTCAGTGTAGTTGTCTCTTGTGAACAGCTCGCAGGCCGTGACAGTGTCTGGAAAAAGACCATAAAAATTCTCACAAAATAAACTTCCTGGCAAGCCGAGATGGCAGTAGTTGCTTTTACTTGCATACGTGCATCATTTTGTAAAAATAATTACTACTTTATGCAGGAAAAGACACACTAGTTACTTTTTGTGGAAGCACTAAGCCAAGACTTTATTCAAAATACATATATATGTGCAAACATTTTAGCTAAATTGAAACATTAAGCACATAAAAAATCTTGAATACGCCTGAAAATTACCCATATACTATCAAATCTGGTCGGTCAAATAATGGTCATTTTATCGGCATTCGTGTGTACATTCTTTAGTGTAGGCCGCAAAATCGCTAAGTCAGCAGCCATTATCAATTATTTGTTCCTGAACTCAACTTGTTTGAAAGCGGCGGTGCAAAGATAGCGAAATTATTGACTACGCATAGCACAAAGCAAGACCACTATCGACAAATTGTAGACACTCGAGTCACGGCCCGGGGGTTAAAAAAAGGTCCCCTTCACCCCGAGTAGTTCGAGTGGCGCTGGCTACCGCCCCCAAGCGAGGAAACAAAAATACCTTAACGTAAATACCCCAGAAAGTGGAGGGGAAAATACCCCCGCCGGTAGCGTAGTGGTCATCGCACCAGATGCTCATTCTGGAGGTCGTGTTGTCGGATCCCACCCGGCGGGCATTTTTCTCCACTTTCTTTCTGGCTTTCCCATCTTTATCTCTTTTAAGGATCTACCACATTATCTCCATTGATTTCTGAGGTTTTCGTGACTGCCAACCCTTATTTCTGTCTTCCTTCAACTAGACCCTCATTTCCCAATCTCATTCGCTACATGCATAGCGAGGGCTTAGGTTCTGGCAGTCTTGGTGGCGTAGGGAGGTTAAGAGGGCTCAACGCTGGTCAACCACTCTTGGCATGTCGTCGACACTCGAGTAAAGGCCCGGGGATTAAAGATAGTCCCACCCGCCACAGTGGCCCAGTGTATAAGGCGTTGCACTGCTCAACACGAGTACGCGGGCTCGATCATCGGCCACGCGCACTGATTTTTCATTGGAGGCGAAAAGCAAAAACGCCCGTGTGTACGATGTTTCGGCGCACGTTAAAGAGCGCTGGGTGGGCAAAATGAATCCGGAACCCTCACTACGATGCGGCTCATCGCCTGCGTTGCGTTGGCGTGTCAAACGCTACAATCATTCCAAAGAAGGTGCCCTTTACCCCGGTTTGTCCGAGTGGCGCTGGCTACCACCTCCAAGCTCAGGAAACAAAAATACCTCATTTTAATAGCCTTGAAAGTGGAGGAGAAAATAGCCCCGCCGGTAGCGTGCGTATTGGGCATCGCACCAGACGTGTATTCTGGAGGTCTTGGATTCGGAACTCACCCGGCGGCAATTTTTTCTGTACTTTTTTTCTGGCTTTCCAAACTCTTTATCTGTTTCAATGACCTACCACATTCTTCACCTTTCTTTCCGAGGTTTTCTTGGCTACTAACACTTATTTATGTCTTCCTTCAACGAGCCCCTAATTTCAGATTCTGATTCACTATATGTATATATATATATATATAGTATGAATGAAGTACGATTCTGACGAAGGCTTCTCCGAAGCCGAAACGTTAATACATTTTCGTTCGTTACCCATTAGTCTTCTCTTTCACTGTATATATATATATATATATATATATATATATATATATATATATATATATATATATATATATATATATATATATATATATATATATATATATATATATATATATATATATATATATATATATATATATTATGGCGAGGCTATTGGCAGGACGGCAGCAAGGCTTTGAAACACAGAGAGGCTCAGCTGAGTCCGAAGGGGTTCTGCTGTGCGCGCTCAGCTCTCGTGACAAAACTCTGCTAATGATGATCTTGAGTCGTGCCATGATGATGATTCAGGTCGCATGAGGTAATACGCTCCGCTGGCTGTTTTTCCAACTTCACCGCTGTGTAGTTGCGCTGGTAGCATTACGTCGATGGTGGCTAGTCTTCCTCATTACAATCACCCCCCGCGCCGAAAAGTGCCAACCTGGCGACTTAGGGACACGAAAAAATAAGAGGATTGTAGTAGGGCTTGAGGCGTTGAACGTGGACAATTTCGCGTCCGCGGTGGCGAAGATCCGTCGAAGGTGTCAGTGGCTCCACGACATAGTTAAGTGAAGTGAAGTGAAGTTTATTTTCCTTTTCGTAGAAAAGAGGGGACCGAGGCAAAAGGCGGTTAAGCCTGACGAGGCCTCGGTAACCCATGCCTGTAAGTAGTACAGATGCAAACGCAAAAACACTTAATACATAGAATGAGCAGCAATCAAAATACAAAAGTAATATATAAGCAGTAACACTTACTAGAATACAAAACATGTGCACAATCATGGGCAAATACAAATTGATACTTGTACGAGTTCAATTTCGTACGTACGGATGAAATAAAGTAAATCATTCGACTTAAGTACTTGTGTGAAAAAGATAGAACAATAGATATATACACTTTCATCCATGTACACACATACATACACATACGCATATACATCAAAGACGGTAAGCTGCATTTTTACATTAGAATTTCCCCTTCAATCAGATGCTGTTTGGTCTTTTTTTTGAACATGTTTCCAGATAGAAAAAACTCATCAGGAAAGGGGAATTTGTTCAGCGCATTGGGTACCTGAAAACTCAGTTTTTGTTCACCATAATTTGTTCGCGTTCGCGGAAATCTTAGTTTTACTACGCGAAGATTGTAACCTATGATCCTATCTGGAACAGAGTACAAGCGATTCTGGTGAATGTATTGAAGAAGCCGCAGATAATACACTTGGTCGGCTTTTAAATGGAGTGTTTTAAAAACAATGGTTGCGTGCGTAAGTTTCGTGGTGCACCATAATATCCCTCAATAGCCCGCAAGGCTCTTTTTTGCAGGACAAGTAGTTTTTGGTAATTGGAAGACGTGGTCGTACCCCAAACAAGATTACAATAAGACAGTCTTGAAAAAACAGGGCTATATACATAGACACGTTTAACCAAACAGGCAGTAGATTAGAAATCCTGTAAAATAGGCCAACAATTTTACTTAGTTCAGAAGTAAGTTTGGAAATATGAACAGACCACGAAAGATTTTCATTAAACCACACACCAAGAAAGTTCTGGAAAGAAACTTGATTGATTGTTATACTGTCATAATGAATATGTATACAATTTGTCCACGATGTTGATGGGCTTGAAAATAATATATTTCGTTTTGCTTATATTTAAACTAAGCTTATTCCTCTGTAACCAATCACGAAGGTTGATTAAATAAGCATTGACCATATTTTGAAGCGCCGGTAAGGAACAGGAAGAGAAGAAAAGATTAGTGTCATCAGCGTACATCACCAGATCGGGAGAGTTATGTATGCCGGCTAGGTCATTGATATATGTAATGAATAATAACGGCCCTAGTACTGATCCCTGTGGGACACCATGCTTAACCACCTGTATATCAGAGGATATGTTATTTGTTCGAACATATTGGGACCTATTGCTCAGATAACTCCGCAAAAGCTTCAACGCAATACCTCTAACCCCATAGTTACAAAGTTTATTAAGAAGGGTCCCATGGTGTACGCAATCAAATGCCTTGCGAAAATCTAAAAATAGCCCAAGGGTACATTTTTTGTTTTCAATATTATCTATTATTTTGTCTTTAACAACTAACAGTGCTTGCTCTGGGGTCCCACTTTTCGTGAACCCATATTGTGAATCAACAATCACATTATATTTGTGCAGAAAATCGGCTATCCTAGAATTGATAATACCTTCAAAAATTTTTGACAACAGAGGCAGAACAGAAATTGGTCGGTAATTCGACAGTTCATTTATATTGCCTCCTTTATGTGCTGGAACGACTCGGGCCAATTTGAAATCTTCAGGAAAAACACCACTTGACAGCATTAGATTTGCAATGTGTGACAAGACATCGCATATAACGGCGCAAGCGTGCTTTAACGGGTTCACTTTTATATCATCGTACCCTGCAGATACGTCATTTTTTAAAGAAAGGATCAATGTAGCTACTTCTTGAGGAGTTGTGGGCGCGAGTACTATATAATTCAGTAAGGGAGTGGTGAGGCTCAGTGAGCTATTTACAGGAGTTTGCGTGACAGAATTTGGAGAAGCGACATTAATAAAGTAGTCATTCAGGGCATTTGATAGCTCGTGACCAGTTAATTTACCATTTTCTGTGATTATTTCATGAAGTTGCATAGATATGGTTTTATTGGTCAAGTTGTTGACCTCTCGCCAAACTTTACGACTATCATTTTGAATGCGGGAGAAATTTCTTACATAGTAGTCCGATTTCGCGTTTTTTAGATCTTTGTTGAGTTTATTTCGATATTTTTTTATACTCAGCAAGTAGAGTGAGATTTCTGCTGCTGAGAAAATCGTGATACATGCTATTTTTCGTCCTGATCCTTGAGTAAAGTGATTCGTTCATCCAAGGTTGACGGGAGAGGTACGCTCTACTCCACGGTATGGGGAGTGGTACTTCGAAACAAGCTTGCTGGATAGGACGGTAGTAGTAGACGGAATATAGAGCAAGACAAGAGAGCCGGGAGAAATTTCAGATGATGGCTTCGAGTCACCACGACGGTGTTTTTGTTGTGACTGCTCTTCCGTAGTGAATGTGCGGGCAAGCTTTCGGCAGTCCTCGGCGTACGAAGTAGTCTCAGAAATCAGCGCGTATTCTGAGGCGTCCGGTCGGTACAGAAGGATGGTATCCAGGAGACACGACGCTTCGCGTCCGTAAAGAAGAAAGAATTGTGAAAAGCCTGTAGTGGCCTGCTGAGAGGTGTTGTAGGCGTACGTTATAAATGGGAGGACCTGGTCCTAATTCGTGTGGTCCGAAGAGACATACATTGCTAGCATATCGCCGAGGGTACGGTTGAAACGCTCCGTAACGCCATTGGTCCGTTGGTGGTAGGCTGTAGTGGTCCTGTGGGTAACGCGGCATGTTGTGAGTGGGCTTCAATGACCTCGTAAAGGAATACACGGCCCCTGTCGCTGAACAGTTCACGAGGCGCACCGTGTCGGAGCACGAAACGATGTAAAAGAAACTTTGCGACGTCGCGCGCAGTGCCGGCTGGTAATGCGGCTGTTTCAGCGAATTACCAGTCGAGAAAGTTGAGTCCAGAACGAAGGGAGGCGGTTGGCCATAGACAAGAAAATTGGGCGAGAAACCTGCGGTGCGCTGAACTGCGGAATTACATGCGTATGTCACGAACGGAAGAATTGAGCCCCAATTGATGTGATCCGGTCGGATGTACCAAGAGAGCATGTCGGATAGAATTCGATGAAAACGTTCAGTCAAACCATTCCTTTGAGGATGATAACTGGGAGTAGTTTTGTGAACGGTGTCGGCGGTGCAAAGAACTTCCGCAAGAGTAGCCGACAGAAATGTTTTTCCGCGGTCGCACAGAAGAACTCGGGGAGGTCCATGGCGCAAAAGTATGGAGCACAAAAAGAACTCCGCGACTTCTACAGCGCAACCAGACCGAAAAGGGGCGGTGTGGGCATAGCGGGTTAAATGATGAATGGCGGTTACAACCCAACAATGACCAGCTGTGGAAATGGCAAAGGACCGTACAGGTCTATGCCGACGACTTCGAATGGTGCTGACGGACAAGGTAGCGGTAGTAGCATTCCAACAGGAGGTTACGTTGGCTGTTGTCGGTGCTGGCAGGGCTCGCAGGAGGCGACGTATTTGGCGACACTGGTGCAAAAGCCAGGCCAAAGGAAACGTCTTTTCACGCGGTGGTAGGTCTTGTGGAACCCTAAATGTCCGGCCATGTCGTCGTCATGAAAAACCCTCAGAATATGCTGCTGTAGAGATCGCGGAACGACGGCAACCCACTTGTGAATGGTAGTGGTATAAAACCCTGTAGTGGTATAATTATAGTGGTATAAAACCCCGTCAAAAAGTCGAAATTTTTGCAGAATGGCGCCGCAAGCGGTTGTTACGTGGCTTCGTCGAACCAGTAAGTTGATCAATTAGATTTCTGCAGTACCGGTCTGCACGTTGAAGGGACGGTACATCTTCGATGCGGTCGAACTTGATATGGTTTAAAGGTACCATTGGTAAGAGGTCTTGGGCCGCATTGGAAGGCGAATCATCTTCTTGAGACACAGGGCAGCGAGAAAGGGCGTCCGCCTCCATGACTTGTATGCCACAGTAAAGTCGTACTCCTTTAACTTCAAAATCCAGCGACCAAACCGTCCATTTAGGTTTTTGAGCGACGAAAGCCAACAGATTGCTCGATGGTCAGTGACCACCCTGAAATGCGTCCATACAAGTATGGACGAAATTTCTGTACGGCCCAGACAACTGCAAGGCATTCCTGCTCAGTGTTAAGTAGTTTCGTTCGGCAGGTGTTAACGCGCGACTTGCGTACGCAACAACGTTCTCGACGGGGGAGGCGTTGCGTTGTAACAACACAGCACCAAGGCCATGTCCACTGGCGTCTGTTTGTAGTACAGTGGCTGCTGTTTCGTCAAAATGATGCAGCACTGGCGCAGATGTTAGGGCATCCGTGAGCTTTTTAAAGGCGGCTTCGCACTCTTCAGACCTCACAAATGGGGCAGCGGATGCAAGAAGTTTGTGGAGGGGTCAAGCAAGGACAGCAAAGTTACGAATAAAACGCCGGAAATAGGAAGCTAAACCAAGGAAGCTGCCGAGCTCTTTTTGGAGGGGTGGGCGGGGAAAATTGCCTACAGCTATAATTTTGTCCGGGTCAGGGCGAATTCTGTCTTTGTTCACAACATGCCCGAGCACTTTGATAGACTTGCTCGCGAATGGGCATTTTTTGGTGTTTAGTTGAAGTCCGGCATTGGTAAGACAGGTGAGGACTTCATCGGAGCGCTTCAGATGGTCGTCAAATGTCGAGGAAAAAACGACGATATCGTCGAGATACCAGAGGCAGGTTCTCCATTTAAGGCCACGAAGGACTGTATCAATCATTCTCTCGAATGTGACTGGAGCATTACACAGCCCGAAGGGCATTACGTTAAATTCGTAAAGACCATCGGGTGTGGCGAAAGCTGTTTTTTCTTTGTCGGCCTAGTGCATGGGAACCTGCCAGTACCGAGAGCGGAGGTTCAGGCTTGAGTAGTATTCAGCACCTTGTAAAGTGCCTAGGGCATCATCAATGCGAGGCATTGGAAAGACGTCTTTGCGTGTTATTTTGTTCTGTGCGCTATAGTCCAGGCAAAATCGTAAGGAACCGTCCTTTTTTTCTACCAAAACAACAGGGCGAACAATATTTCTCTTCAGCATGTCATCGACGTTCTCCTGTATTATTTTTTCCTGAGACATAGACACATGGTATGGACGGCGACGAACCATACAAGATGCATCTCTGTCGACGCGGTGTACCGCTGCAGATGTCTTCCCTAGGACAGAAGAGTACGTGTCAAAAGAACCCTGGTGTTTGGTCAGCAGAAGCAGCAATGCTTGCCTCTCCTCTGGCGGAAGGTCGGAACTTATGGCGTTGTGAAAAGCCTAAGCTGATTTGGACGATGGGGAAACTTGTTCATCTGTCCTAATGGTTGACAGCAGAAGAACACAGGCTTCTTCATCCCCGAAAACGGAAGCTATGGTGGCACCTTGCGGCACAAAAATTGCTTCGGCGACGTATTCACCACGGCAACAAAAGCCGACGTACATGAAAAACGGACGGGACAGGTAGGTATGGCGACTCATTCGTGAATGAAATTGCCAGCTGGTGCAGTCAACACGTCACCATCGGTGACTCTGTCTGACAACACAGAGAAAACTGTGTCTTCGCCGGGAGAGAGCACACAGTCAGTTGTTGTGACCAGACCGTGCGTTCCACGTTCCGACAAACTGGCAAGGCAGGGGTCAGTGATGTGAATGGTGGGTTGATTACAGGTGATGACTGCCGATGATGGTGAGAGAAAATCCTAACCCAAGATGACTTGATGTGCACATGGGGGCAATACCGCAAAATGGATGTGGTAACGAATGCCACCAATAAAAACACGCGCAGTGCATAGTCCGGATGGCCGAATCCATCCATCGTTGGCACCACGTAGAGCAATACCATCATATGGCGTTGTCACTTTGCGTCTCCGAGAGCACAAATCTGCGTGAATGACCGAAATGCTAGCGCCAGTGTCTACTAAAGCTAGCTTCAATCCAAACGCCTTAAATAAACACCGGTAATGTGTTCGATGGTGACTCAGGGGGACTTTGAGATTTTTCCTGTGATGCAGTTTCCCTTAGAAAACTGCTGCTTTCAGTTTTCCGGGTGTCGGTCGAAAACTTGTGATGCGAGTCGGAGAGGGGATGAAGACTGGCGGAAAGGCGAAGGCGAACGGCGTCTGGGAGAACGTGAATTCCGGGGCCGGTCATCGGAATCAATTGGGGGCTAAAGCTAGGCGGTGGAGGCGAGTACAGACGCTGGCGAGGGGCGTAGTTGAAGCGGTTATCTCGCTGGTATGGGGTGTAGCCGCGGCGCTCGCCCAGCTGTCGTCGACGGCAAGAGCCAGAAATGTGCCCTCGGATGCCACAGTAGTAGCAGACGGGCCGGTCGCTAATAGGGCGCGGTGCTCTCCAAGTTGAATGGAAAGGCGGCGCGGCCAAAGGTGCAGAAAGGGCGGTCAAGTGGCCGTGGGAGGGAGGGGACACGATATTCTCCATGGGCACAGGTGATCGGGATTTGGTCTCGGAGTAAGTTGGCATGGGCAGAGGAGCAATATGACATGACTGAGGTAGAGTTGTCATGGACAACAGCTCCTCTCTGATCAAGTCACGCAGCCCAGGTGCGCGACCGTGGTTGTTCTGAGCGCAGGGTGTGTCACGCTGATGCAACTCTTCACGAATGATGTCGCGAATCAGAGTACGGAGCTCGGCATAGCCAGAGGGGCAGGCAGGCAAGGTGTCGTGTTGAATCCGGATGGACTGGAGATGGTCGAGCCGCTTTCAGATCGTTCGCACATCGGCAATGCTAGTGGGGTTCTGAATCGCTATAGCACTAAAGGCAAAATGGGCGATTCCTTTCAGTATGTGGCGTACCATCTCTGTTTCAGGCATGTCCTTGTCGAACCGGTGGCATAGCGCGAAGACATCTTCAATATATGAAGCGTAAGACTCCTCCGGGCGTTGCACACTGGGAACAAGTTTTTTTTTGCTTCATTCGAGCGAGCAGAGGACGTTCCGAAGATCTTACGCATGTCCTCCTTGAAGTTCGCCCAATTAGAAAAGCTGTCCTGGGTAAGGAACCAGGTCTTCACCAATTCATTCAGGGACCAGCAAACATTCTTCAGTTTCAATGCGTCGTCCCACCGGTTGAACGCGCTCACTCGCTCAAACTGGCCAAGCCATTCCGCAATGTCTTCGCCCCGAAGGCCAGCGAAAAAGGGCGGTTCGCGGTAGGAGCTGGTTGGTAACAGTGAATGTCGGCTGGACGGGAACTGCAGCGTTGCTGCCAACATTGCGGCTGTCGCGATCCATGCGTCTAGTTGGTAAGCGCCGACCCGATCGAAGCTCAAGCTGTGCGATCGGAACGCTTATGGTCAAAAGATCCAAAGAGTCAAAAGGTCCAAAGAGTCAAAAGATCCAATAATCACGTGGCAGCCGAGTCAAAAGATCCAACGGGTCAAAAGGTCCAATGTGGGTCAAAAGGTCCAAAGAGTCAGAAGATCCAAAGAGTCGAAAGGTCCAAAGCGAGTCAAAAGATCCAAGGAGTCAGGAGATCCAACGGGTCAAAAGGTCCAATAATTGTAAACCGCGTCAGAAGGTCCAACGAATTATGAGAACCTTCGGAGCCACGGCTAGGATATGAATTTATAGACTACGTCATTTTATTGTATCTTTAGTGCTATTTTGGCTCCCATACCCGAACATTCACACCTAATGTATGCAAGCTATGCACGTGGCGCTCCGAATTAAGCCGTGGCTAATTTCAACGTTATGAACAACACCATTCATCAAGCTTGTTTTCATATCTGATTATTTTCTCAGGTTTGTTCTCTTTTCTCGTTCCTCTGTCACTGGATACCATTACATTGCAATAATTTGGTAGTTAGTGGTTGTGTAGAATGTGAGCTTCAGTGATGTCAACGAGCCACGACCCCATGTCGCTCATATTCGGCTACGCTGCGCTGATTTGTATGATTGCTGCTGAAAATATTCCGGACAGGCGTTCTTGCATCTCGTTAATCAAAGTCAACACCCATCAAATAAATGACCATTATATGGCTTATGATTACACCTACAAAAAATCAAGAGTTCGAATATCAGTGCTACAATGCTACATTTAGGGAAGCTCGTTACCAGTTTTCCAGGAGATCCGAGTTGAAGCACGTTATGATAACCTCAAGCCGCTAGTTGCAGTTCGCGTGTCTTTTTTTTTCCTTTTGCCCTCTCGATAATGTAGTGCTAACCCCTGCTTGCGTGGCTTCGCTTCAATAAGGAATTTTTCCCTTTTGTGCAAATAAAGAGGTACAAGTTGTGGGGCGCTGATGATGACATTGGTCTCGGATAAGAACAAAGCCACGACCAAATTATGACCAGTATGCTTTGAGGAAAAACGCTGAAAATGACAAATGAGCTCTCCTTTCAGCAAATTAAATCTATGTATGTTCCAGAAAGCATTAAAAATGCCTTTGTGTAGTTCAAATCCCAAACGCACCAAACACACCGATTTCCAGAAAATGGGGGTGGCGCCGGGACGGAAACGTCCGGCGGGGTAAAAGGTGCCCTTGGTAACGCATTGGTAATAAGGCATTATGTGCGTTGCGTTATCAGCAAACAGAAGAGCACATGGATGCAAAATGCCAAAAAATTACAAGTTCTTTGTGATTGAGTTAGAAAGCGACTGGCTCCTATCCCCTAGCGAAGGCGATCAATTACACAGCTGTTATCACAGGTACTCTAAATTGGAAAAAAAATGTTACCTTCACTGATTTTTAAACACAGATATGGTGATAATAAGTCTCTAGAGCGAAAACGGTATATGCAACAATAATATTATCTCAAAGCTAGTTATTCCGCAGATAAAGAGTGCTTCATTTGATAAGGCCGCATCACCTTATGACTACGTTAAAATAATGCAGAATTACGAGCAAGAACGCGTGTATTAAATAAGCACAATTTTTGTGCCTGCAACTGCCCCTACTCACATATCTTGCTGCCTAAAACGCGCGCTTGAATTGGTTTTTGTAACGAAAGCTCCGTGTACCGAAAGGCCCCGAAACTGAAATGCCCCATACTGAAAAGACCGGAGCCGGTAAACGGCATTGTTAATGTGGGCTTAACCACTGAGATAATTTCCCATGCCCGTGGCGCAAACGTAGTTTTGTGTGAGAGCAACATGCATATACCTGAACAAAAAAATTAGCTTATGGCTCGGAAATTGGTGCTTAGAACGAATGAACACGCGCCTTGTAGGGAAAACGAAGAGGTAACGGAACTATAGTCTTGACCGTTAGTAAACAAAAGAGCGCTAAGGTGAGGCCATACAGAGACTAGATCACTTGACTGGCCTTAGCCGCGTCAAAAGATACAAGTCAAAATGTCTAATATTGGAGCTCTTGACTCGTTGGACCTTTTGACTCGCCTTAGCCGCGTCAAAAGGTCCAACGAGTCAAAAGATCCAATCCAACGAGATCCAACGAGTCAAAAGATCCAATGGGTCAAAAGATCCACAGTGAGTCAAAAGGTCCAGCGAGTCAAAAGATCCACCACGTCAAAAGATCCAATATTGGACCGTTTGACTCGTTGGATCTTTTGACTCTTTGGATCTCTTGACTCGGAATCCGATCGGAAGAGGTAGACGGCAGGATCGAAGGCACCCTCCACCACTTGAGAGGGTCGAGTATTCGGGAAGGAGAGCGGTTTATTCCGAGAGCCGAAGACCCAGGAAGACCCCGTCAGGAAGCGGTGATGATGATGCCAGAAGCCGAGATGATGAAGATGAAGCGCTGACGATAGCGTGTCCTAACGGAGCATGGCGATTGTCCCAGGACTGTAGATTCTGCTGGTGCTCACAATATATATATCCCTGTCTTTTTTTGGTATTTCTCCGTGGCCACAATCTCGGCGCGCGGTCTCTTAGGAGACAAATGAAACCAGTCATAATTTGCTAGCGCACGATACAATCGCAGCAAGAAGATAACTTCTAAACCACCAAACACTAAATGACGCCGCTCTGTAAGACGCCATGTGCTCATTCCGCGAGCATAAAGTGTATATGTATGTGAAAAACAACCAATGCTACGTAGCGTTCCGAGCTTAAACATGACATACAAACACTTTGCATTGAGTTGCTTTGGTGCAAGAGCATAATTTTTCACTAATGACCTGACCACGACCGCAGTCGTTAAATTTATAACTAACCTCAACATTCAGTTCCCAGGGTTGCGCCCAACATTCGCAAGCTCCTGGGTCTTGCAACAATGCAAATATGCAGAACTTGTGTTTAACGGAAAGCGGTGGTGCTCTCCACACTATCTGCATATCACCGCACCGAACTACAATAAATCAAAACGTTTATTGTGAGAAGCACTGTCTGTATTGTTCTTGATGATAGCACACATTTTGCTGTGGTTAAAAATCTCGTCATTTATTTATTTATTTATTATTTTATTTATGAAAACTGCAATTCCTATCAGAAATTTCGCAGGATGGGTTATATGAATTACATGAAAGCTCATATGCAAACAAACACATTTTCAAATCAGAAAGATAAAAACACACCGAAACAAAAGTACGCACTAAGCAACTCAAAATAAGCAAACATTTTCAACGTTTGTGGGAACGCACTTAATTGGCACGTTAGTCTAAACACTCTTGTTGAGGCTAGAATAAAAAATTGTTAGGGATGGCTGTAAAACTTCGGCGTTGGTTAGTTTGCTCCATTCGTTTATAGTTCGTGGAAAGAATGAATATTAAAAGCAGTTGTTACGGGTTGCATAGTGTGTTGTTGTGCGCTCATGCCTTTGTCGAGTTGCATATCCGGACGAAAATGAAAGAACTTCAGATATGCCTGTGTTGTTACATCCCTTTACTAGTTGATATAGAAGTTTTAGTCTAGATAAGCGGTTTCTTTCCGTCAGTGTTGGTAGATTAGCTCGAGTTTAAAGTTCCGTAATTGAAGTGCTTCCGAGGCTGTTTTAAATAAAACGAATGACCTTTTTCGCACTCTTTCTAGCTGGTTATTAGTTTTGGTAGAAGGGTCTCTAATAATAGAAGCATATTCCAAAGTCGGTATAATTATTGTTTTATAAGCAAGAAGGCGACCCGAGGGAGTTGAAAGTTTCAATGCTCTTCTAAGAAAGAACCGTTTACGCATTGCAGTATTACTTACCGTATTATAGTGTTTAGCCCAATTCAGGTCATTTGTGATCCATAACCCAAGATACATATGTTGTATCTTGGGTAATAATATACATATACAGTAATATTATACATACATATTATATATGTTGCCATTGCAGAGAGCGAGTGCTTTACGTGATTTTTTGTGGCAGAATTCGGTTTGCGTGTCTTACAAATCCAATGCTTCCGCTGATGGAGGAGCTACCGCCCATAGATCCTAATATGTTTAACAACATACGGAGAGAGCTCACTATGCCACCTACTGTATATATCAGTGATCATAAAGCCGTTGCGGTTCTCATCATGAATTTTATTGGTGATTTGACGGTCGTAGTTATCGAAAACGTCTTCTATAAAATTACTCCCATGATTTCACTTTATTTTTCGTACAACACAGCTTCCGCAATCATTCGCATAACATGTATAAATGGGTGCCATTTTTGTGTTCTTGGCTTAACCTCAAACTCTATGAAAATCAGAAACCTGGGTGTTCTCGTCTTACACTCTTGGTTGCACTTCCATATCACAGCAGGCTTTGTTGTGTTTTTTATACCTCGTTGATCGTTCTCAGAATCGTTTCCGAAACGTCTTTGCGTAGGAAACTGCAGGGCACATCTGTCTCACCTTCAGCATCCATCATGCTGCCCGGCACGTGAGGTTAGGATTACAGTTGGAAGTATGGCTTCAGAGGAAAGTAGGTTTAATAACCGCTAAACCCTTTGCGACCGGCTGTCGGCATAACAATTACCGGGTGGATCGCACAATAAATACACCTGCACTACAAGGCGGAACCTTAAACTTAAACCCATCGGCTCTCCTAATTTCGGGATGAACGCGAAATCTTCCCCTGGTTGCGCTGGACGGAATAAAACAGATATATTGCCAGCAAACGTTTATATTGTAATGGAAATAACTCGAGCAGCCGTAGACCCGGGTCGGGAGAGGAGATGCCATCGTCGCCTGGCCTTTTCCTGCAATGCCCTCAGGCGTGGCCAGGGCCCCCGAAGGCCGGCGCACTGCCATGCTCACGTAAACTACATGGACATAAATCTGTGTAGCCGATATGGTACTTGAACGCTTTATACATGTTACCAAATGCTACTTAGCGCGGAAGCGACTTGTAGGGGGAAACACTGATGCATAATACAAAGAATTATAAGTTTGCACCAAATACACTACCATAGCTATACAGCTCATTGTGTGACACAAGCCCGTTGTGCAGCTTGACTTTGCGATAGAGGAACGACTATGTCGCCTTACGCTAACACGAATCGAAAATAATTCTTTCTGCTTTTTGTTTCTGCGTGTGCGGTAACTGCTTTTTTGTAATCCTCAGGACTTTCCCACAAGCTCTACGTCACCCGCAGAGGTCTTGCGCTTCGCCATTCGCTTTTGCTCCGGCTGCAGCGGCGACCATCGGCCAGCATGACTAGAGGCGCCATAGGCGCCTCTAGTCATGCTGGGGAGAAGCAGAGAGAGCAAAAAACAGTGAGTGGAGGAGAGACCTTCTACCCGTCCAGCGTATCTGCGACTAGTAGCGGGTAAATCGAATCAAAAGTGGCAAAACGTCACATGGGCCCCCTGCACGTTGCAACTCGTTTCAGCTCGTTAAGGCCCGTGATTAGCTTAGGGGGTCTTAATACTCGCGGGATAAACACGCCATCAAGCGGTGACAAACACACTGCGAGTACCTCCTGTGTGATATATGCAAAATAGCGCGCTAGTATTCGGCAAGTGCAAAAAAATACCCTGCAGGATAAATTCGTCGGATATAAAAACGAACATGTTCTGCAGACACAAGATTGCTGACTACGCACAGGAGCGCTACAGAATACTGCAAAAACCCTACTAAAATGAATCGCGTCAGAACATTACAAATTGTTGCAGTGGCTTTGAGATTGTCGCACAAGCTGGGGACGCTAAGTTTGGTGAACAGAAGAAAACGCTTCAAGGTACACCTTGCAGAGAAGCGAAGCGTTGCATTCCTGATCGTAGAATTCCTCAACTAAATGTTGCGCATGCGCCACATACTGTTTTGTTTAAGAATGGCACAATGGCAGAAGGGGAAATGGTAGAAGGGGAAAGCAAATACATGGATCGCTTTAGGTCAGCTGGGATTTCTGCTCGACAAGCTGATACAGACATTTGTAATATATGTTTGCCGCTTAAAACGCACTAGATGTGCGGCTGTAAATTATGGGGATGGGCGATGATAAATATACAATTGCTTGCAGTAGGCTCGGATAGTTTTAGTGTTAGGAGGAGCTCCTGAGTGTTCCGCGTTCATGCCCAAGACGCCGAGACTGTTGCTGGATTGGGGCGCTTTTGTTACAGGGGACTTCTAGCAGACATCCGATGACCTAATAATTTTTTTGTGTAATAATTTACGGATTGTTTTTTTGTTAAATGTTCAAACATAACCCATTAGCAATGCTGCAGAACGGTTAGGTAGAGCAAAAATAACAAGTAAAAGTTACAACAGAAACAGTTGGAATCCATAAAGCTGATTAGCAAGAACGAAAGGCTAGCACCTCCGCGAAATACTAAACGCTCAAAAAGCAGCAGCACAACAAAACCAGTAATCTGGCATAAGCTAAAAGCACCAATAAGGAAAGGGCTAGGAACACATCATCACGATAATGGGAGTTTGTTCATCGACTCAAAAAGCCTTCCTGATGGCAGACTGAAAATTAAAATAGCATGACATTCGACCATATAGCACGTTACAGTAGCTGCTAAGCGGTTAAAAGCCTATAACAACCTACGTTTAAATGACATAGCATTCTATGATAATGCAGCTCTTATAACCTGGTACAGACATAGAGGACAGCGTCATAACTCCCCTCCTTGTAAAGTTCCGGAATGGCACGCCGTAATATGTAATGATATAAACGTTTGTCGTGGAAAGTTTGGGGTTGCTCAAGCACTCTTTTTACACATTTTCTGTGGTTTCTTCACTTCTATATTAAATACGACATTTCCTGTTAGAAACCTGCAAGCCCTTTTTGCGATCTGTCAATTGTTTTTTTAAAAGCGAATGTATTATGAGCCAAAAAACACAAGCGTACTAAAAAAAGTGGGCGCACATTTGTAAGATACAAAGTTTACTTGAGTGTTCTCTGTGCGTGCATGAATGAAACACAAAGTGTCAGCTATGGATTGGTCGTGAATCTAACGTTGCAATGGACGCACCTTAAGGGCACATAACATGTTCTACCGTTTCTTCTAGCTCCTCTTTAAGCATTACAATACGTATATTACATTTTTAGACTACGTTACCCGAAAACACATAGGTATAAAATCAACACCCAGTGAGTACAGCAAGACACAACCTTATTGAGGCAGGGTCGCGGACCATCGTGTTTGTAATCGGACCACCGAGTACACCGTACAGTACACGGCAATCGGTATAGAGCAACACTTGATATTTCAAATTAAAAAATATCACTAGAAAACTCGGCAATAGCTGAGGCCCAAAAATAAACGCTTGCGGCATCCCAAGGATTACATAGGCTGCTAAAGAAGAAGCCTCATGTATTACAACGTACTGTGCCCAGCCGCTGCGGTATGCTTGTTTCCGTCATTGAGGTTTTAGAAACACCAGTGGCAACTTATGTGGCAAAACGGGGAGGTAGGACAGCAAAGCTCTTTTAAAGTAAAAAAATGGCGTAGCTTGCACTACTGGTTGAAGGCTGGAGAAACAGTACAACTGGCCGCACCACTTCCTTCGTCGCTGACCCGCTTGTTCCACCTCACAAAATTTCAAACTTGCCCCGGAAGTTCTTCATTATTGGCAGGGCGTATCGTCATGTGCGCCGGCTTTCACTCCTCTCGCAAAGCGCAGCAGGTTCGCTTGCGGTAGAACCCGCTGAAACCGGGTCCGCGAACTCGGCGTCTGTGACCCACCTTTAGGTTCGAACACCCGTAAAGTGACGAGGAGAAGAGCACGTGATAGATTACGCCTTCAGCGCTGGGCCGAGTTTCTGGAAGGTCGATCTTGCCGACGCCAGGCTCTGCTTACTAGGCGCAGGCTCACGTGCGCTCGGTTTTTTTTTTATGTTTTAGGAGCTTCTCACGTGGTACAAACAAACGCGCAAGCCTGGATGGCGCCGGGGCTTTTTATGAGGCGTACGTTCACGTGTGATCGGCTAAGTTGAGCTTTTGGTAATGTCCACGGCGGACCTAACAGAATTATTAAACAGCTCTGCCGTTAACAACAGCGTCGTATTATACAGCTTCGTGGAGGAAAAAAGCATGTCCTGCACAAATTCTGTTAGCGGTCTAACGCAAGCAACGCCTGGGTAAAACACGTTTTGAGACGGTGTGACAAATTATCGTTTTAATATTACTTTATTAACGAGAATAAATAACATGCTCCCGGGTTTTGCAATAGATGGAACGTAGGTACACTGGTCCGAGGTTTCATACTTTATTACGGCGGCACGTTTCTGTTAAGCCAGTGCATTTGTTTGATTTCGCTCTCGTAGAAGTCATCACCAGCCTGTAGACAAGTTAAAAAAATACCACAAAAAAAAGAGCGGCGGAAATCCCACAAACTAAACAATTTAGTTTTATATTCCATCAGCAACGTGCGTACACTCTAGTTTACGTTTCTGACAGCTGGCGTAGTTATTGTGTCTTTCTTCTTTGATAGCTGCTTGAGGACTTGAGCTGTAGATAGTGAGTTCGATAAAGACAAAAACAGATTGAAAATACCCGCGGATGCATTCTATTCAGGTCACGCTTCTTAAACTTCTTCCTGGTGTTTCACCTCCTCAGACTACATCATTCTGCATTACAAAAGAAATCCCACTGATGCAATTCTGTTATACAAACAAAACGCCATACTTCATCTAGATTTTCTTTAATTTGCAAAGCAGGGACAAAGACTAAGCGGAGTTCCCTGTATTGATCTGTTTCTTCATGTTTCGCGATACTCGTTCACCCTTTCTAACTGATTCAATATCTCGCGTGCGACATAATTTTGTGAAAATGTTAACCCGTAAATTATTTTACATTATTATGATGTTAGTATTCCATGGTAGACTACCGCGTTACATTGCAGAAAAAATTTTTGAAGGAGCATAAATTTTTACCCAAGGCAGCATTTGTTCTATAAAAAACCCACTCTAAGTTTTCAATATCTCCCAAGCAACTGCATTCGTCAAACCATGGATGGTATGTGACAAATAAACAAATCATTACATATAAATCTGCCTTTGTCATATGCCTAAAGTCCTTAAACAAAGCCTACTTATACGCTATTGTGACCACAACAATTTGATCAGCAGTTATGCTTAAATTAGAACCTCCAACTTCAATATTATTACCATTTATGAAAAATAAATACGGGACGCCCTTAGTTGTTGAATTCAGACAGTTTAGAAACAGAACTCTAAAGGGCGTATTCTCAGAAGAATTCGAGAAAAGCAGAAGAACGCTTTGTCCCCCCGTCCTCAAAGGGGGCGCGCAAAACTACTATAGACATAAGGGAAAAAAATAAAAAAACATAGTTCCCATTAAAGGGCCGTGAGGTCTTTTGAGAAACTTAACATAAAAGCGTTGGGTATGTTCCTATTATCGGTATAAAAATGTGAAGCTTGTTTTAAATTTGCCATTTTCTTGCAGGCAATGCTGAAGAAGTTTTAGTAATGGCTCTTCTACATCAATGATGGGGGACGCAGCCTAAGTGCAGGGAGTTTTGCAATGTAGCAGACTCTCTCTCCCTTGCGGCTTCATTTACATATCACACAGATACTTTAAACCCAGCACACAACAATGTTTGGCGCAGTGCACATGCAGGCATGGTATCGTTGGTGAGGCAGTAAAAACTGGATTCGCAAGAGGCTTGAGCCTAAAGGGTACCCAGAAAACTTGTGGGAAATGTTGTTCTGAAGACTCCAAATGCAGCAGATGCAAAACGAGGTCACCGGCATTTCAGCGGTGAAGACAAGCCTGGAAGCGGAGCCGGGCAAGTGGGCCACACGTTCAGACGGCGCAGTAACAGGCTCCTTCAAGGCATTTATGGCCACGAAACTCCTTCCGTGGTATTATTGTGTGACAAACTCTGCCGCTATTATGGTGGCTGTCGACGGGGCGGGGGCATTGGGCATTCTGTGCCTGCACTACCTGCGCGCACAGCACTGACCCCAAGCGCCAATGCCGGTTTGAGACAGTCGTTTATTGCCCATCAAAGTGCTAAGGTTCTGATATTTCATTTCATTTGATTTACTTCCCCCTTAAAGGCCCTAGGGCATTACGTAAGGGGGCCATGCCCGAGGGATACAGCTTATGAACCACAAACAAGGGTACGCAAACGGAAGTACGAAAATATTTACAAGCGAACAGTGGTAAAACACCCCCACCCACACTTATTTAAACAGTTTTATGACAGAAATACAGGCAGCGGAGCAATTTTACTACTTAGCTTGCCATCCCGCAGTTTATCCCACATCCCTATAGCATGAGGAAAGAAGGAAGAGTTGATTGATGACTTCTGGCAGTTTCTTCGGGCAATGACATGATGGTTATTCAAACGGGATGATGTTCGTAACAGCGGTATCAATAGATCGTGTCTTCTTTTAGGACCGTAATAGAAAGCGTGAAGAAGGTACAGAGGAGACATAGCGCGACGAGATGCAATCTTGGGAATACCGAGGGTTTGTTTGGGATATGTGATACTTACTTCGTTGGAGTTCTGTGACGTGATAAAACTAGTCGCGATTTTGAATTCATATCCTTAGAAAGAAATGAGTGCGAAGGATTAGATGATGCGTATTCCAGCTTAGCGCAAACGAATGTTAGGTATGCCGGCTTTTTAATATCGGTACATGCAGACTCATTATTTAGGCGCAAGAATTCAAGTGTGCGTGAAGCGTCAGAGCAGTTGAATTTCATTTGGTGAACCAAGGATAAAGATGACATAAGATGAACACTGAGGTATTAGTACTTTTTAGTCTTATGAACTGCGGTTGATTTATGCTAAAGGAATGCTCGGTTATGTCGGTTTTAAGAGAAATTGACATCACTTTACATTTAGCAAAATTAAGAGTCATCTGTGCTTTATCGCGCCATGGAGACATGGAGTCGAGATTGTGCAACAGGGTGCTGTTATGAATGGAGCTTTAGGTAGGGTTATATATGACGCAGTCGGCAAATATTCCTAATTGTTTGTTAATAATAGTTGATGATAGATCACCATTACCCAACAGTAGGAGTTTCTTCCGAGAACGTTTCGGCTATGCTTTTTCAGGGCATAGCAGAAACCTGCTGGTAAGCGTCTCGGCACGCTTGTTCTAAAGCATGCCTGCTCTTGTGTTCCCGAATTGCGTGCGTGTCCTCGTGACCAAACGTGTCAGCCTGGCAGTGTAAAGGAGCCATAAAGGGTTCATTAAAAAGGCTGCTTTGTACTGATGAAAATAATACCAAATTTCTCGCAAACTTCCAAAAAATGACGGAGATATTAAAGAAAACGCGTGGAGCTGTCGCATTGCGCTAGCCAGTTTTCGGCAACTTTTATATGACGTCGCCGAATCTTGCTTGGGTGATTGACGGCGGTCGAACTAAACAATCGCCACGACACATGACTGGACGATTGTAGGGGGCACGCTAGTTCCGTTTGATCGAATCACTTTAATGCTAACGTGCACCTAACCCACTGAAAATTATGCTTTTAGTGCTGGCCCATATGACGTCACTCGCTCCGGTAACAGGTGACTGTTGCGCGAAATTTGAAAGTCCTTAAGTATTTCTTGCGTTTTCAGCGGTTAAAAAACTCGTGGGCGAAATAAAGCTGAGTGAGGTACTAAAGTCTAGCTCTTTAAAGTTAACCAAAGTTTTATTTTCTCCTCATGGACCCTTTAAGCAGATCGGAGATGCGGCCCCAAAGTTTTTTTGTAGGTTTCGCAGCGCATATCAGCTATGCCACGAATTATAACCCCTAATGTCACGTTCCTTTCATCGCACAGCCGGCGTTCCCGGAGAGCCCCGCTGGCAGTACTGCGGCTAACCCATCCTGTCCACTCGTGACGAGCTCAGAAACCTGGATTCAGCATGCACAGCATATGTTTCGAGGCACTGCAGGCCTCCATTATGCACGTTGGCGCAATCAGAGCTAGGACGGAGCGGAAGTTGCCCAAATTGCACCGGAAACTGCAGCTTCAACGTTAACTTCAACAATCCGTGTGCGAACGAATGAGTACCTGCTGATGAGATAAAAGTGTGGCATCCAGCGGCTCAAAGCCCTTTCGTTTATGCCAGGGGTCGCCCACCTTTTGAGGTGGAAGACCGAGTGCCATGAAGCTGACACGAGAAGGGCCAGACGGCAAACAGAGGAGAGAGGGGCAGAGGAAGAAGAAGCTTTTTTTACCGATTAGACGAAAGGAAGTACAGACGTTATCTGGCTAAGTTTGAATATTGGAAGCAATGCCAAACGGAAACGATCTGGATTTGTTCCCGTCTAACCCCAATAGAGGCTACAGTTGCCTTGTCAGCCTTTATAAATGGGGATGGGGGATCTGAGAGCGCGCGGGGTGCTCCATATTGCCACCCCCGATATGCATAGTTGCTGTGTACGTAGAACAAGAACAAAAAATTTTCCTTGGTCCCTGTGTGATAGGAATCGGTAAAACACGAAAATGAAATGTGCAGCGAAATCTGCACATGAGCATGATTTCTGGCTCGGCGGCTGTCTTGTGCATGTGCTTGGCGAGCGACGTGTCGCTTCGTGTCACCACGACGTGTCCATGTCCGACGGACGACGAATGACGTGTCCGACGAGCGACGTTCCGCTTCGACGTGTGCTGCTGGCGGGTCGCTTCGGCGATGGTGTTGGCGTCATTTGCGTGACGAATATGACGTCAGTGAAATCCTGGTGTATCCAAGCATAACATAAAACCCGAAAACGAACAACCCTAAGTATAACCAAAGTCTTTCAATGTAGACTCTGGTATAACCTACCCTTTGGATTTAAAGGTTGCTTTCCTGCAAGAACACCTTCTGTGCAGGAGTGCACCCTTTAAGGCCTGCTTCCTTTGTTGTACTGGCGCCACCTCCGTGACGGGTGTGGCATCACTCAAATGTTTGTGCATCCAGGAATAAAACACTTTCGTGGTAAAAACGTGCAAACAGCTACGAAATGCTCGAAGAGGAGTTTGGCGACGAACGAGAGTCAGAAGAACGCTTTAAGAAGCTTCGTGGGCCATTTTCCCGAAGTGTTCTTAAAGGTTGATACACAATATTTATGCCTCCGACAAGTGCTCCTGCACAGCGACAGTTCAAAATAGTTGCACAATCCCCCCAAAAACTCCCTCCTGTGCTCTTCGTTGCACCCCAGCCCATAGAAGGCCACGTCGGAAAACTCGTCCGAAAATGCCAACAAGCGCGAGTGACTTCGAAGCTGCACCCAGGCCGACGCTCTGACAGCCGTGTATCTACAATCCGACCATACAGAAAGTAAAACCAACACATTTCCCGTGCTTACGATTTATTGAAGATAAATTCAGTCCTCTACCAGCCACATATATCCTCGGCGAGATTTCAAGGCGGGGACGACGAAGCTTTCATCGCTTGCTTCGCGTAAAGGAGGCCGACGCCCAGGAACTAACCCTGCGGAACTTTTAGTTCACCGTGACCCTGTGTTGTTACGTAGCCACTGTTAGACCGAAAGAGCGTCTCACCTAATATTGTGTGACCAGTCAAGGGCGCGCCGCAAGCTCCATTTCCGAATGTGCTGCGCTCCCTGAAACATGTTGCCTTCTTGGGAACATCTTACGACCAATTCCAATTTCCATGCTTCATATAAAAGGGCGTGTCGCAGTGAGCTACTACGCTTCTTAGTCGTAGCGCAATGAAACCAGTAGCAGAGGCATTCCAATGACTGCAACTACTCTCTGGTAAATTTTGGAATAAAGTGCTTCAACTAAAGGACAAAATGTCTCTTCCGACAGTGCCACAGCGGCAGAGGAAATATTTGTGTTCGCTCTTTGCGATACTTGGGTGAAGATAGTTTTTAAAGCAAAGCTTTTTACCTCTACCCCCCAAGGGTTCTTTCGCGACCGTTGGTGTCACCAGAAAACTCCAGCGAACAAATAAAATAATTTACTGGCACCCCCGGGAATCGAACCTGGAACTAATAGACTAACAAAGCGAAAGCCCGTTGTCTTACCGATTTAGCTACGAGCCCACGCGAAGACTGGGAAGACAGGTGGTGTACCTACCAATCTTCTACGGGTTTACCCCCATTGTTCTCGCTGAATGCCACGTGAAAGCGTCACGCGACCACTCACGCCCGTCTAGCGGCCCTTTGCGCACCTTGCTCATGTGCTAAGAGTCAAAAAAAAAAAAAAGGAAGCTCACACCAATGCATGGCATCTCACTTCTAGTCCGCCAATGTGCTATAAAGCCTGTGGCCTCCAGTGTTCACGTAAACAATCACAGCTCCTTGTCGTCCGCCCTCACGCCAAACCAAGGAATACATTCAAATACTCCTTGATGGCCAGGCCTTCACTTCAAACCCCAGCATCAAGATCCTGGGCCAACATTTCCAGGCCAACACCAAGAGTGACGTCTCCTTGCAGCGCCTCAAAAACAGCATTAATCTAATCATACACATGATCAGGCGAGTTGCCACCAAGAAGCGAGGCCTAAAAGAATCCGGTACATTTCAATTAATTGAAGCTTCTGTCCACTCGACAGTTACTTACGACAAACCCCTATCTTCTTCTCGACAAGGAAGACATAGAGATGCTTTATATAATGATTAGAAAGGCCGTCGAGCAGGCCATTGGTCTTATCATTAGTGCGTCCACACAGAGGCTGCTTAGCACAGGGATCCACAACACGGTGGAAGAGCTGATACAAGGCCATCTTTCTAACCAGAAGGTCCGACTCAGAACTGCGATGGGTAACCGCATGCTTCACCAGATTGGCTGGGCAGCCCAGAATGTCACTCAGCTTGACGTACTCTTAGACTCTTGGCGACTAAAACTAAAGATGCTCCCTTTGCTTAGAAATATGAACCCCTCACATGACGAGGGTCCCCGAAAAGCACGGGCTGAAGCGCTAAACACCACCCTCGGTGGGGATCATGCAGTTATCTACACAGATGCCTCCAAACATCGGGGGCAGCAATACGCCATCATCGTGGCTTCCTCCGGAACCAACCTCCTTGCGTGTACCTCGCTTAGGACCCAAGAAATGACGGCAGCCATCACCTTGGCTCTCGCTAAACCAGGGGTTCGGAGGGTAGTCAACGATTCCCAGCAAGCCTACTGGAATTACCAGTAGGGTTGGGTGTCCTGACCTGCACTGTGCGTGCTAAAAAACCACTCCCCAAACGGTTCCATTCAGCTCATCTGGACACCCCCTCACGCTTCAATGGAGGGCAACAAATTCGCCCACCCAACAAGCCTGCGCTTTTACATCCCGTTCTATAGAGCTGCACGAGGACAATCACCGCCGGGTCACGTTCAGGGAGATAACCCAGCATTATCACCTTCTGAGACAAACCGTACCTTCGCCTTACCCTGACCTTTCGAGAGAACAACAAACTACCCTACGGCTCATACAATCCGGGCTCCGTCCCACAGCCTACGCGTCTTCACTTAATGTATCCAAATCGCTACGACGCTGAATGTAAATTTTGCTCAGAAGTAGGAACACTCCGCCCCGTAATCGGGGTGTGCGACTTTAGCCCTGACCGTCCTCCTCTCTTTCCATCAACTACCCAACAAGAGCAATGGGAGATGCTGCTGTCCAGGCCCTGTCTACCTACCCAGCTTCAGCGGGTGGACAGAACACAGGCTGCGCGGACTGCATATGGGCCCTACGGAAGGAGGAATCACTCCCCAGGGCTGCACTCTGGGCCGCTCAGAAATAACAGAAGTATTTCTTCTTCCTCCTCCTGCTTCTCTGCCGCAAATCTCATCGCCTCCGTCAGCGGCGCAGAGACGGAGAAGACTGATCGTCTAACACCGGGTTGTAGCTTACTTTAATTTTATAAAAAAAAGTTTCCACTCAGGCGCCACACAATACTACTCAACCAAACACCGTTCATGCTTCATGCATTCATTTAACCTTTACAGAATATTTCTTTGAAGTAATAAATGGTGTGGTTAAGTGCATTTGACTTCTCTTTGGTTTTGCTATTTGTAGAGCGATGTGAGTGAATTAAGTGATGTCACATAGGTAATCGTTATGGGTGCCGTTTTCAGCTTTGCTTTCCAACCACATTCACGGGGTGGATTGGCGCGATTTTTTTTGGCTATCTGCTGTCACCGAGGCTTTGGATTGAAAGAAAGGTCACGTGGTTTTCGGTAATGTTGAAAGGCGGAACAAGAATTACCAGCGTTGGATAGATGTCATGTCGTGACCACCACAAAATGTTGTCCTTGTGCGCAAATCAATTATGCCTCTTTGTCAGCCGCAATGTTTGATATCTGAAGTAGATCGTAGAAGAGTGTCGGGAGTATCACTTATAAAGTACGCCAAGTGCTGCCATTATGGTAGTGCCACATAAACACTTCCAAATTCGTAGGTCCGCCTAATTTTCTTGCGTGCATATGGGAGGACTCTGCTTCACTAGAAGGACCTTGCTCGGCTTTGACAGAAAACATTCGTTCATCACTAAGTAGTCGGCTCCAGTGTCTCAGTGCCACTAGGTCAGTGCCAGTATGCCAATAGAGAGCTACATGCAGTGTTTTCTGGGCGCAAGGTTTGAGATCCGTCGGGCTATCATTTAGGTCAGGTTCACTTGCAGGTTAGATGGCAAATACAGTACCATGTTACTGAGTAGTTCTGAAATCTTGTTGCCCGCAGCCTTTAGGTTCAATGAAACGTTCGATACTTTGCAGTAATTTGCCATCAATAATAGTATCTCCAAAATGTGGTGCTCTCAGTTCTCCTGCGTTGTCTACGTTAGCTTTTACAGATGACGCCGTTAGGGTGCGACAGCTTGGCGGTTGTCACGGATGGGCAACCGGGAGCCACTTAAGCGTGATGTCCCTTACAGTCAAAAGAGGTGCTTATCAAAGCCATTGCAAAAAACTGGCCTTGTGCGTTGGCGGGGAAACCTCTGGGACTGTGGATCGTGGTTTTGAAAATTAAATGAAATTGAAGTAAATATTGAAATGAACTGAACTATGTTTCTATTGTTTATTTGCCAAACAATTTTTGAACATTAGCAATGAATCTGCATGCACTGCCTTTTTAATTTCTTAGCATGAATTGCTCCAGTAATTTTTTACCACTCTTTACTATTATGACATAACGCGGGTTACCCTGCTTAAGAAGCTGCGTGCAAGGTCAAGACTAGTCTCATTATTCTGACGTCATAAAAACTCCAATTTCTTTTCCTCGGTCCTGTCGATGTCACCACGCGAAAACATTTGCTCTCCCTCTATCAAAACAGTACACCCCTTGTTGGAGTGTCTTTTATGTGTCCCCAGTAACACCTGCGAGGAAAATAAAGGTTGGTTCATAAAGATTTTCTTTCACTGTGGTTTATGAAAATAACGAGATTTTTTTATCCTAAACCCAAAGAAACACAAAGGTACTGGCGTGAAAATAAATATTAAAGTTTTTTAAATCATTCCAACTGTTGACAATGGGAACCCCCGTGGCCTGCTCCTACCACTTCTCCTAGCCCTCACCAGGAATACGTTTGAAGTATGGTTCTCGCAGCTACTTCATGACTACTTGGGGAGTGAATTATTCTCCATGCCTTCGCAGTGTCCGTTTTGGGCACTTCTATCGCAGCAGGCAAGAGTCGGGAGGAAGAAGTTGCAGCTCGCGCCTCGTCTCTTCAGTGCTTAGTGGCCTTCTTCTCGGGAGCGCTGGTTCATTAAAAATAGCTTTCTTCACCGTATTGAGATGTGACACAGTATTTAGGATCTAGGCAACATCAGTGTGGTAAAAAAGGTTTCTGCGAATTTAATATTTCACGCTGCCGGAAGTACGTCTACACACAAAATGTCTTTAAACCAATGCCGCTTTATAAGAAACTTTGGTGTATAATAAATATTTGTCTTGGGGCAGGCTTCAAGCTCGGGGGCAGCGAATATCTGTGGAGGTCGAAGTAAAAAAATCAGCACACCTATCTTGTAGAGGACTGAAGCACGAGAGTTTATGGGTTGATAACCTGGTGTAATAGACTTGGCCTGTCTGCGGCGGTATTTTTCACACTGAAAGAGGGCCGGGAGTGGGCTTAAGTACAAGGGAAAAAAAAGGACCACACTTTCAGCACGGGATATTCCACGGACATGAACTCTAAAAAAACCAAACAAACCAGGGGCGCTTACGTAAAAGGTGCTCCATGTTTTGTGATATCCATCTCACCCTTCTTTCTTAAAGAGGTCCTGAAGGGCTCTTTAAGCACACTGAATGAACTAGCGCAATGGTGAGGTTGGGTGGTCAACCTCGTCATTATAAAGTATAACCATTTTACGTGCAGCGGAAAGCGTACACTTTCATTTCAAAGTGTGTTGCTCCCTTCCCACCCTTGCTTGCGTGGTTTTGGGCTCCGCCATCTTCCAGCGTAGAGTCATTGATTCTCCCATGCGCGTCACGAAACACAAATCTTGCAATTGGGGGGCCTTTTCTCTGACATTTAGCGAATGAGGAGCGTCGTCTGCTCAGCGTCGACGGGTAGCTTCAGCGCCATTGGTTAATAAGCGCTTCCTGCAGCACTCTTATTGCTATCGTGTTCATCCTTGTTAATCCTTTTCACAATATTACCACTCTTCTCCTCAAGGCGCGTTGGCTAGGCCAACACGATCACGCACAATGACGACGCCGGCTCCTAAGTTTGGCAGACCGCCTTGTCACGCGACGCTGGCGGTGACGCGAACACGTTTGCCTGCAGAAAGTCGCCGTATTACACTGTATTCAAGACAACGACAATACCGATTTGCCGATTTGTCGTTGTGAATGGATCGAGAAGCGAGAGCTGGGCACCGACAACATTCGTGTCGTGACAAATTCGGCTCTGTTCTGTTAGATTTTAGTACATAAGGAACATATGGTATGATCCAGGACGTTCTTACAACTGAACACTAGCGACTCGTATATCGGCTTACGACGCTTTGGCCGTTCGCTTTGGCGCCACCATATTTCCCGGGGTTGCGTGGGTACCACCAACGCTTGTAGAAAATATAAACTCAGTTAAGGGCAGACGTGGAGTTACAGAACGTTTGTTAGATAATAAGGAATCAATATCGACCAAAGTTTTTAGCGCCAAGCGTAAAACAAGCACGGCAAGCACTATTAATGCAGGGCGCCATCGCAGTCGCAACATAAACAGTGTTGTTGCTGGAAATGAGCTATTTTGGTGTCTTTATGAGCCTTTACTCGGCATTTGTTCTTCAAAAAATGTTCTGCGAACAAGCCAGGGATCCTTGAAATTAGTCAGGAAACATAAATGTGATACCAAGGGTGGGTCTCAGTGTAATATACAGGTTATTTCTTCACCCCTTCCGGTTTATCCGTGGTGCAGCTGACTAACGAACTCACACAATTAAAGTCGCGGGATGAAATCGCGGCAAGGTGTTGCTTTTTTCTTCTAACACGAAAGCGTTTTATGCGTGGTACACAAACCTCACCAACGTAATATACGTAACGGAAATGACATCACCAGAAAAAGTTTCACTGGAGCGGCGGCGCTACGATTTAACCCTTTGATAAGTATGGCCGCAATGGCAGGTGTGAAACGGTATCCCTAATGATCCATAAAGTCGTTCCCGGATAGCTGTACGAACTCTCCATATGTACTTCTCTCTAACATCTTCAATCAGGTGGTGCTTCAGTCTAGGAGAGGTGAAGCGAAGCAGTCCGTCATCACATGAATGAGTGCCGACAGTTGGCGCCTCGATAGGGCAGCGTATAGCAGCGGAAGTTGCTTTGTTTATCCGCCTGCCGCCTATCTGGAACGCCGCTCAGCATATGGAACGCCATCGCGGCGTTCCAGCGGGACGCCGCCTGCCAAGCACACCCACAAGACTGCTGCCGATCCAGAAATCAGGCTCATTTCGCTGTTGCGACCGTGATTTCACCAAACGGTTCGCTGACAACCCGTTCGGTTTTGTTCGCACGGTTTGCGAGTGCCTGGGTTTTCAATCAAATTCCCGCAATGATCCACCGTGTGTAATCCAGTGTCTAATATTGATGCGTCTAACGGTGCCATACGGAAGAAATATAAATAGCGATGTGAAAGTATTGGGGCACAATAAACTTTCAAATTCTCCTGTGAAGGCACATTTCACTTTCCTGTTTTACCGATTCCTATGAAAGAAGAATCAACATTTTTTTTTTCTTTCACAGTAGCGCGGTTTACGAATGTTATTCGGGAAACCAAAACAAAACCTTTGGTTAAGGTGTGGAACTACCGTGGAACTAATTTCACTCATGTATACATAATCAATGAACAATTCATTTTTTCGGATTCTGATTTTGATTCTGACTATATCAAAGATCAATGCATCGTTTAAGTCATAGGTATGATCTTTTAGGTATTAAACTTGTGCCTTGTATGAATAAAAAGGCAATTGTACTTTAAGAGGACGGAATATTGATGTGTATATTTCGTAAAATTCGTGTGCTTTTGTACAGAGTGAACATAGTGTCCTCCCAACCAATTAAACAAGACCATGTACGCTTGGACGGGAGGGGGGAGCGGTGGAGAACTAGGTGGAGGGGGGAATATTGGGCCACGGCCGACACCCGAACCCTCCACATATCGTAATTGGTAGCACTGAGCACGTACAAATTGAACGAACAGCCTTTTAGGCAGAACAGGGGGTCCAGAAGGAAAGAAAGAAGGAAGAATGTAGAAGAAAAGCAGGAAAGTTAACCTGGCTAGAGCCTAGTTTGCTATTCTGCACGTGGGAAAGTGGAAATGGGCAAAAAGAGAGAGGAAAAAAAGAGTAAAATTGGACCTGACACGTATGCCCAGCACTGAGGCACTGACAGTGATTGACACTGAAGGCTCTCAGTCTATAGCCTAGTGTTCTAGTTCGTCGCCCGTAGAAAACGTAATAGTTCCTTAGTCGCCTTCTGAGCGGATGACTGAGAAGGCCAGTGGCACAGAATCTTTCCCTCCGAAAATGGCCGCTGAGAGTCCAGGTTCCTTAGCGCTGACGACAGCTTTTTTCTTTCAGCCGAGTAGCGTGGGCACTCGCATAAAACGTGGCGTATCGTTTCCGATGTGCCGCACGTTTCGCACTCCGCCCTTGCTGCCATTCGTATTAAGTACGAGTAAGCATTTGTGAATGCCACCCCCAGCCAGAGACGGCAAAGAAGAGTTGCGTCAGACCGTGGGAGGCCTAGTGGAAGGGGATGTTGCAGGTGCGGGTCAGAGGCACCAATGCGTGCGCATGTGAAATATTCTGGAGACCATTGGGAGATAGCTGTTTCCCGGGCAAGAATGCGGAGGACCCTAGCTACGTCCGTCCTAGACAATGGGATGAGTACACTTGTCGCTGTTTAATGCGCCAGCTGGGCGGCAGCATCCGCACTATGGTTGCCGACAATTCCGCAGTGGCTAGGAAGCCACTGTAGGGTGACATCATGACCCGGCTAGGCAGCACGGTCGTATTTATTTATTGACACTGTCAATCCCTTCTGGGATTTTTACAGGAGCGGGCATAGTCAAAGAACACATGTCGAACAGATTTTTTTTACAATAGTTAACGAAGAAGTATATCGACAATTGACTCGAAGTACAGAGCTTGCAGTAGCACAGAAATTATTCAATACAATAGAGGTAACAGAGATAAACTGCGAAGAAAAGAAAAGATAGCGCTTGCTCAAAAGGTATCGATACCAAAGCAGAAATTGTACAATAATAAAAGCAATAAAGGTAAACGCCGAAAAAAGATCGCACTTGCTCAAAAAAAATCGCGCCAATCCACCCCGTGAATGTGGTTGGAAAGCAAAGCTGAAAACGGCACCCATAACGATTACCTATGTGACATCACTTAATTCACTCACATCGCTCTACAAATAGCAAAACCAAAGAGAAGTCAAATGCACTTAACCACACCATTTATTACTTCAAAGAAATATTCTGTAAAGGTTAAATGAATGCATGAAGCATGAACGGTGTTTGGTTGAGTAGTATTGTGTGGCGCCTGAGTGGAAACTTTTTTTTATAAAATTAAAGTAAGCTACAACCCGGTGTTAGACGATCAGTCTTCTCCGTCTCTGCGCCGCTGACGGAGGCGATGAGATTTGCGGCAGAGAAGCAGGAGGAGGAAGAAGAAATACTTCTGTTATTTCTGAGCGGCCCAGAGTGCAGCCCTGGGGAGTGATTCCTCCTTCCGTAGGGCCCATATGCAGTCCGCGCAGCCTGTGTTCTGTCCACCCGCTGAAGCTGGGTAGGTAGACAGGGCCTGGACAGCAGCATCTCCCATTGCTCTTGTTGGGTAGTTGATGGAAAGAGAGGAGGACGGTCAGGGCTAAAGTCGCACACCCCGATTACGGGGCGGAGTGTTCCTACTTCTGAGCAAAATTTACATTCAGCGTCGTAGCGATTTGGATACATTAAGTGAAGACGCGTAGGCTGTGGGACGGAGCCCGGATTGTATGAGCCGTAGGGTAGTTTGTTGTTCTCTCGAAAGGTCAGGGTAAGGCGAAGGTACGGTTTGTCTCAGAAGGTGATAATGCTGGGTTATCTCCCTGAACGTGACCCGGCGGTGATTGTCCTCGTGCAGCTCTATAGAACGGGATGTAAAAGCGCAGGCTTGTTGGGTGGGCGAATTTGTTGCCCTCCATTGAAGCGTGAGGGGGTGTCCAGATGAGCTGAATGGAACCGTTTGGGGAGTGGTTTTTTAGCACGCACAGTGCAGGTCAGGACACCCAACCCTACTGGTAATTCCAGTAGGCTTGCTGGGAATCGTTGACTACCCTCCGAACCCCTGGTTTAGCGAGAGCCAAGGTGATGGCTGCCGTCATTTCTTGGGTCCTAAGCGAGGTACACGCAAGGAGGTTGGTTCCGGAGGAAGCCACGATGATGGCGTATTGCTGCCCCCGATGTTTGGAGGCATCTGTGTAGATAACTGCATGATCCCCACCGAGGGTGGTGTTTAGCGCTTCAGCCCGTGCTTTTCGGGGACCCTCGTCATGTGAGGGGTTCATATTTCTAAGCAAAGGGAGCATCTTTAGTTTTAGTCGCCAAGAGTCTAAGAGTACGTCAAGCTGAGTGACATTCTGGGCTGCCCAGCCAATCTGGTGAAGCATGCGGTTACCCATCGCAGTTCTGAGTCGGACCTTCTGGTTAGAAAGATGGCCTTGTATCAGCTCTTCCACCGTGTTGTGGATCCCTGTGCTAAGCAGCCTCTGTGTGGACGCACTAATGATAAGACCAATGGCCTGCTCGACGGCCTTTCTAATCATTATATAAAGCATCTCTATGTCTTCCTTGTCGAGAAGAAGATAGGGGTTTGTCGTAAGTAACTGTCGAGTGGACAGAAGCTTCAATTAATTGAAATGTACCGGATTCTTTTAGGCCTCGCTTCTTGGTGGCAACTCGCCTGATCATGTGTATGATTAGATTAATGCTGTTTTTGAGGCGCTGCAAGGAGACGTCACTCTTGGTGTTGGCCTGGAAATGTTGGCCCAGGATCTTGATGCTGGGGTTTGAAGTGAAGGCCTGGCCATCAAGGAGTATTTGAATGTATTCCTTGGTTTGGCGTGAGGGCGGACGACAAGGAGCTGTGATTGTTTACGTGAACACTGGAGGCCACAGGCTTTATAGCACATTGGCGGACTAGAAGTGAGATGCCATGCATTGGTGTGAGCTTCCTTTTTTTTTTTTGACTCTTAGCACATGAGCAAGGTGCGCAAAGGGCCGCTAGACGGGCGTGAGTGGTCGCGTGACGCTTTCACGTGGCATTCAGCGAGAACAATGGGGGTAAACCCGTAGAAGATTGGTAGGTACACCACCTGTCTTCCCAGTCTTCGCGTGGGCTCGTAGCTAAATCGGTAAGACAACGGGCTTTCGCTTTGTTAGTCTATTAGTTCCAGGTTCGATTCCCGGGGGTGCCAGTAAATTATTTTATTTGTTCGCTGGAGTTTTCTGGTGACACCAACGGTCGCGAAAGAACCCTTGGGGGGTAGAGGTAAAAAGCTTTGCTTTAAAAGTATCGAAATCACACACATTGCCGCACGTAGCATGAAAGACCTGTTATCGAGAGAGGATAGCCATTTCTGCTAGAGAAGTGAACTTGTCTACTTTTGTTTGTTGAGTGATGGAGCGATCTAATAAATTCCACTCTCTGATGGCGCGGGGAAAGAAAGAAAAGTAGAACGTGTCGTTATTGCAATCGTATTCTTCGAGTGTGTGTGAATGTTTGTATCGCGTAGGACGGGTTTTATTGGTTCGAATGTAGGTATCGGAGTTTATCTTTAAGGAATTGTGAAAGAGTAAATACAAAAGCTTCAAGCGGTTCACTTTGGCACGCTTTTCCAGTTCATTAAGGCTCGCTTGCTCTAACATTTCAGTTGGAGAATCACTATGCTTGTACCGGTTAAAGATAAAGCGCACAGCCTTACGTTGAACGCTTTCCAATAAATCAATGCTCGCCTTTGAGGCCGGGAACCAGGCAGCACTAGCGTATTCCAGAACTGGGCGTATGAAAGTAGTATACGCGAGAAGCTTTGTTTCATACGTGGCTTCTTTCAAAGTACGCTTCAAAAAGAAAGGCTTGTTGTAGGCTTTAGATGTAACATGCTTCACATGTGCCTTCCAAGTAAGATTAGACGAAATTATTACACCTAAGTATTTATATTCATCAACTGATTTAAGAACCAAATCGTTAATGTGATAGCAAAAATTTAATTTTACTTTCTTGCGCGTCACGGTCATAGAAACGGTTTTTTCAGTGTTTATTTGCATTTGCCAGTCGCTGCACCATAGAGCTACTTTATTAATGGCGTTATTGAGGTTCAGCTGATCATTTCTGTTTCTAATTTCCTGGTAAAGAATGCAGTCGTCTGCGAATAACCGGATCTTTACATCAGTATTATCTGTTATATCATTACTAAATAATTAAAACAATAACGGAGCCAGAACACTGCCCTGAGGCACGCCAGAACTAACTTTTACAATTTCAGACGCATAGTCGCCATACTGGACCTATTGGTACCGATCAGATAGGTAATTATGGATCCAGCGAATGAGGGGACCATCACTGAAAACACTGGTTAGTTTAGAGATGACTTTTACATGTGACACACGATCAAATGCCTTAGACAAGTCTAGAAAAATAACATCAGTTTGTGTTTGCTCATTTACGGCTCTCGAAAGATCATGTATAGTTTCAATTAGCTGAGTGGTAGTCGATAATCCCCGTCTAAAACCATGCTGGTTCGGATTAAGCAGGCTATTTGTTTCAACGGCTTCAGTGAGGAATTTCAGTATGATATCCTCAAGAATTTTCGAACAGGATGAAGTAAGTGAGATAGGCCTGTAATTTGATGGGCAAGAGGCATCCCCTGATTTGTGTATAGCGATTCTTTTAGCTATTTTCCATTACTTAGGGATGGAACCTTCCCGGAGTGATTTTGCATACAGAAGGTGAAGATATTTGCTAATCGGCTCTGCGTACCGTTTTAGAAAACTATTAGGAATTTCGTCTGGACCACTACTTTTCTTCTCATCCAAATTGAGTAATAAGGATAGAACACCAGATTCAACAATTGATAGCGTCCCCAACAAGTAATAATCACGCACTATTGAAGAGGACTGAGTTCGACCATTGTCGAGGGTGAAAACACTTCGGAAGTAATCGTTAAACTCGTTTGCTTTTTGCTTTGCGTCTAAGCCAGACGGCTGGGAATTACGATTTTGCGAACTGCGCATGTACTGGTAAAACTTTTCGGGAGCTGTCTTGATAAAACTATGCAATGTGATGTTTGAAAAGTGTTTCTTAGCGTCGCGAATTTTGTGTTTTAATGACAACGTCAGGGAATGTAATTGTGCCCGGTAATCAGAACTGAAACGAGACTTCTTGGATTTTCTTAGTCGCTTGATTCTGCGTTTGATATGAATTATGTTTTGATTAATCCATGGTCTCTTTTTTCTGGTGTTTTAAAGCAAAGCTTTTTACCTCTACCCCCCAAGGGTTCTTTCGCGACCGTTGGTGTCACCAGAAAACTCCAGCGAACAAATAAAATAATTTACTGGCACCCCCGGGAATCGAACCTGGAACTAATAGACTAACAAAGCGAAAGCCCGTTGTCTTACCGATTTAGCTACGAGCCCACGCGAAGACTGGGAAGACAGGTGGTGTACCTACCAATCTTCTACGGGTTTACCCCCATTGTTCTCGCTGAATGCCACGTGAAAGCGTCACGCGACCACTCACGCCCGTCTAGCGGCCCTTTGCGCACCTTGCTCATGTGCTAAGAGTCAAAAAAAAAAAAAGGAAGCTCACACCAATGCATGGCATCTCACTTCTAGTCCGCCAATGTGCTATAAAGCCTGTGGCCTCCAGTGTTCACGTAAACAATCACAGCTCCTTGTCGTCCGCCCTCACGCCAAACCAAGGAATACATTCAAATACTCCTTGATGGCCAGGCCTTCACTTCAAACCCCAGCATCAAGATCCTGGGCCAACATTTCCAGGCCAACACCAAGAGTGACGTCTCCTTGCAGCGCCTCAAAAACAGCATTAATCTAATCATACACATGATCAGGCGAGTTGCCACCAAGAAGCGAGGCCTAAAAGAATCCGGTACATTTCAATTAATTGAAGCTTCTGTCCACTCGACAGTTACTTACGACAAACCCCTATCTTCTTCTCGACAAGGAAGACATAGAGATGCTTTATATAATGATTAGAAAGGCCGTCGAGCAGGCCATTGGTCTTATCATTAGTGCGTCCACACAGAGGCTGCTTAGCACAGGGATCCACAACACGGTGGAAGAGCTGATACAAGGCCATCTTTCTAACCAGAAGGTCCGACTCAGAACTGCGATGGGTAACCGCATGCTTCACCAGATTGGCTGGGCAGCCCAGAATGTCACTCAGCTTGACGTACTCTTAGACTCTTGGCGACTAAAACTAAAGATGCTCCCTTTGCTTAGAAATATGAACCCCTCACATGACGAGGGTCCCCGAAAAGCACGGGCTGAAGCGCTAAACACCACCCTCGGTGGGGATCATGCAGTTATCTACACAGATGCCTCCAAACATCGGGGGCAGCAATACGCCATCATCGTGGCTTCCTCCGGAACCAACCTCCTTGCGTGTACCTCGCTTAGGACCCAAGAAATGACGGCAGCCATCACCTTGGCTCTCGCTAAACCAGGGGTTCGGAGGGTAGTCAACGATTCCCAGCAAGCCTACTGGAATTACCAGTAGGGTTGGGTGTCCTGACCTGCACTGTGCGTGCTAAAAAACCACTCCCCAAACGGTTCCATTCAGCTCATCTGGACACCCCCTCACGCTTCAATGGAGGGCAACAAATTCGCCCACCCAACAAGCCTGCGCTTTTACATCCCGTTCTATAGAGCTGCACGAGGACAATCACCGCCGGGTCACGTTCAGGGAGATAACCCAGCATTATCACCTTCTGAGACAAACCGTACCTTCGCCTTACCCTGACCTTTCGAGAGAACAACAAACTACCCTACGGCTCATACAATCCGGGCTCCGTCCCACAGCCTACGCGTCTTCACTTAATGTATCCAAATCGCTACGACGCTGAATGTAAATTTTGCTCAGAAGTAGGAACACTCCGCCCCGTAATCGGGGTGTGCGACTTTAGCCCTGACCGTCCTCCTCTCTTTCCATCAACTACCCAACAAGAGCAATGGGAGATGCTGCTGTCCAGGCCCTGTCTACCTACCCAGCTTCAGCGGGTGGACAGAACACAGGCTGCGCGGACTGCATATGGGCCCTACGGAAGGAGGAATCACTCCCCAGGGCTGCACTCTGGGCCGCTCAGAAATAACAGAAGTATTTCTTCTTCCTCCTCCTGCTTCTCTGCCGCAAATCTCATCGCCTCCGTCAGCGGCGCAGAGACGGAGAAGACTGATCGTCTAACACCGGGTTGTAGCTTACTTTAATTTTATAAAAAAAAGTTTCCACTCAGGCGCCACACAATACTACTCAACCAAACACCGTTCATGCTTCATGCATTCATTTAACCTTTACAGAATATTTCTTTGAAGTAATAAATGGTGTGGTTAAGTGCATTTGACTTCTCTTTGGTTTTGCTATTTGTAGAGCGATGTGAGTGAATTAAGTGATGTCACATAGGTAATCGTTATGGGTGCCGTTTTCAGCTTTGCTTTCCAACCACATTCACGGGGTGGATTGGCGCGATTTTTTATCTGCAACCATTCCTATTTCTGTCAGGAGCTGTTCGTGAGGTCCCCAGCACAGCGCTGACTGGAGTGACTGAAGTGCCGGCTTCGAATCACAGAAGATAGCCCATCTGCGGCCCAAACTTTGCTCGATGGTGTGAACAGCGCTACGGATGGCCGTAAGTTCTGTAGCCGTGGACGTCGTAAGATTGGCCATCTTGAATTTGCTGCACAGTGACAGTCGTGGTATAACAACAGCTCCGGCAGAACCCGACGATGTTACCCAGACATCAGTGTATACATGGGTTCTGTCACTATATGTCTCGTGCATGTACGTCAAGGCGAGCTGTTGCAGGGCCGGAATCGGAAGATCATGTTTTTTTGTCACTCCTGGGATATCTGGGCACAATCGGGGCTGCATCACACACCACAGCGAAACGAGCGGTCTCATCGCCGGCGTGTAGTTCGATGGAACGCTGGTGTTGTGGGCAGCTACTGCTCTTGCGAACGACGCCCGGGGACGGGTCGCTGGTATTCCCGCGAGGTGATTATCAGGTGGACGGGTGAAGTGCCTGATATGCATCCTGAGTATTTCGAAGTCCACAAAGGTTGCCAAAGGGTGATTTCGAGCCAGGGCAATGGTCGCTGCTGTGGACGTACATCGTGGTAGGCCAAGACAGGTTCGCAGGGCCTGAGCTTGAATACCCTGAAGTGACCGAGTAGTTGTGCGGCACGCTCCAGAAATGACAGGGGCACTGTATCGCAGATTCCCCAAGAACAGCACGTTGTAGACCTGCAACATCGACTTCAGTGGTGTTCCCCACGTCTTGCCGCCGATGAGTTTGAGCACATGCACCACTGCAGAGAGCCTCTTCTTTAGAACGTTAATATGAGCGCTCCAAGAAAGGCCTCTGTCGACAACTATGCCGAGAAACTTGTGATTTCTCACATAAGACACCCTTTCACCATTAATATACAAAGGGTATGCATGCATAGGCTTTCGTGTAAACGGTAGCACGGCGCATTTGCTGCTGGATAGTTCCAATCCTTGTCCGTGTAGATATGAGGTCGTCAAGTCTGCGGCATTTTGCAGTCGGGCGCGCACATGCCAACGAGTCACGCCATCTGCCCCAAACACATATATCGTCGGCGTATATCGACACGTGAACCCTCCTTGGAAGGCGAGAAATCAGGCCAATTAGGGGATGGTTGAACAGTGTAGGGCTCAGGACGCCTCCTTGGGGGACACCACGGTGAGTATATGGAGCTGATGTCGGCCCTTCTGCAGTCATAACAAAAAATGACCTCTCTGTTAGGTAGTTCAGTATCTACTGGTAGACCCGGCCACCGAGCCCCACAGCCTGCAGTACTTTGAGAATCGCATCATGCTCCACGTTATCGTAGGCCCCTTTAACGTCCAGGAACAATGCGGCACATATCCGCTTCGCACTTTTCCGCTGCTGCACAAAAGTCACCAAATCAATAACGCAGTCAATGGATGAGCGTCCACTACGGAATCCAGCCATGACATCAGGGTAGACATTGTAACGCCCCAGGAACCACTCCAGACGTGCGAGAATGATTCGCTCCATCAGCTTTCCAACGCAACTTGCAAGTGCAATTGGTCGGTATGCCAGTGGATCCAGCACAGATTTTCCGGGCTTAAGGAGCGGAACGAGGCGGCTGGTCTTCCATTTTTGAGGAACGGAACCATCACACCATAGGTCGTTGAAATATTCCAGCAAGGCTTGTCGGGCATCCTTGCCAAGGTGACGGAGAGCAGCATATGTGACTCCATCAGGCCTAGGAGACAAAGATCGCTTGCATGCAGCCAATGCCGCCCGCAGTTCTTCCATGCTAAATGGAACGTCCATCCTTGAATCCCGCGATGCAGGGATGTCACTGGCGAGCAGTAGTTTAGAAGGACCTGCTCCACTAGCTATCCTCACGCCGACGTCCTCGGCCACTACGAGCTCTCGGCGGTTCTGGTGAATAGCCAGGGCATTAAATTGGGAGCGCTGCTGTAAAGGAGTCATTAGCCCTTGCACAGTTTTCCGTATCCTCGACAAAGGCTTGCGAGGGTCCAGCGTGTAACAAAAAGATTTCCAACGTTGTGCTTGCACTTGGGCAATGCGTCGCTAGATCTTCTTTTGCGTTCGTCTGCAAATTCTCAAATCTTCGAGACATTTCGTTCGCCGGTATCTCTGTTTGGCGCGGCGACGAACAGCACGAAGGCGCTTCAGCTCCACGTCAAACTCGGTCACTTGTGAAGACAGCCGGACGGAACGCTTGCAGGCTTGGAGTGTGCTTTCAATGACGGACTCTAGATTTTCAAGCTCATCGCTCCGGCAAATTTCGTCCATCCTTGATTGGAATTTCGACCTATATCAGAATATCCAGAATATCAGGGGAAAAACAATTGTTTTGCGCAATTATACGCACAATAAAACACGCAAGCAGTCGCGCACGGCCCCAAAACACACACGACACCGCCGCTAGCGCTTGTAATATCGGTTACGGTGTATGTGTACTTACCCAGTAGTTGATGAATACCTGGTCGCGTACAAGTTTCCCGAAAAGTGAGGAGGAATGGGATACCCAACTCTCTCTAAGAAAGGTCCCTTTGGCGTATTGTGCAACCCGTCGGCTTCATTGTTTTCATAGTTATGAATGATTAGAACCCTTCGGAATTACCGAATGGAATACTACAACTGTATGTGTACGCGCCTACACGACGAAGCTCGACATTGGCGCGTACGAGCGGAGAATTATTCAATAAACTGACATCGGCTATTAAAGCATGTGCATGCTAACTGTAACCAATTCTCAGGTGATGTTTTAGTCATTTGCTCACAAATTTTAGACATCCATTTGTACCAAGATATGACGTCGGCGCGAACGCGCGATGACAGGGTCGTTCGCTTTTCGCGTGATCTCTCGGCGTGGTGGAAGCTTTAAAGTCCTGCCCCAATTCTTCCATCAGAGTTCCCAGGCGTAAGCGGAGTGCAGGGTTTCTTAGCAATGACAATAAAATGGCCCTAACGGAAAGCACTAAGTCAGACGGCCCCGTCCCATAGCGATGCTGCGGCGCAGAATATCTGGCAGACGACGCCTCCAAATGGTTGTTCTCGCAGACGTCACCGTGAAGCGAGGCATCCTGGACAGTCACGCTCGCCCGGTGCGAGGATGTGGAAAAAATGAGGAAGAAGCGCGGCACGGGCGAAAATGCTGTTTTTATTTGCAATAACTCCTTAATACTCCATGTTTAAACGAAATTCTTGAAGGAGGTGGTTAGCAGGACATTGATTTACTTGAAAATGTACACTCCCTTGTATCAGCAAAACCTCCTTCAGCGCCCCTTTAGTAGATTTGGCAGGTTAAAGGATCAGCACATACATTAGGACCGTAAAAGTAAAAGGTGAAAGAACACATTGTAGCACCTTCCTTTTGAAAATTTTATTTACGATAATCAAAGTTTTGGGGCTAGAAGGCAATAATTACAAGTGTCGGGAACCGCGGGGTCGCAGCGCAGGGCCACTGAAAGAGTACCAGCGTGGAAGGCTTTCGGAATCGAACAGCCCGTGCCGTGGTGGCGCACCAAGCACGCGCTGCTCGCTTCTTTATTCTCGTCTTTCATAGCGGGCGCCTTGGCGCCGACTAAGAGCGCTAACCAGACCGCGCTACAGGGCCTCCGCCCAGATGGAATGTTGAACGTCACGCGACGGCGAGGCAGGCGGGCGCTGGTTTTGGGGGAGAGCAGTGGAGTGTTTAGGCCTGCAATGTCTGCGCGGAGTTCGTCGGGTGGCGTATCGAGGTAGGCCGGTTTGAGGCGGTCCAACGAGACTACTTCTTCGCGGCCATTCAAGAGGATGGTGGCGGACTTCTGGGTCTTGTTAAGGACACGGTACGGCCCATCGTAGGAGGGGTAAGAGGCGCCTTTACAACGTCCCGCCTGAGGAAAACGTGTGTCGAAGACGCCAGGTACGGATGCACAAAGATGCGGTGGTCAGAAGACCGAGGTGGGACAGGTCGCAGGTGCTGCATGCAGTCCTGCAGGCATTGGAGGTACTCAAGCGGCTAGGGCGAGGAGACCGTAGAGACGAACTAATCGCGAGCAATCCGCAGGGGTGCGCCGTAGACAATTTCAGCAGTTGAACAGCCGAGGTCGCGACGAAAGACGGCACGCAGCCCAAGAAGCACTACCGGAAGGTGATCAACGCAGTGCTCAGGTCTTCGTGTGGCGGGTCACCTTGGCTGTCTGACAAGCGAGGCACGAACGGGCCCACTGGCGGACATCAGTGTTAATGCTCGTCCAGACGTACCGCTGTGTAATGAGGCGTGGCTCGCATGCTGGGCTGGCAGATGTCGTGGAGCGAGTAAAACACAGCACGACGAAAGGTAGCTGGAATGAAGGGTCGAGGCGCCGCCGCTGACATGTCACACCACTGTGAGCCAGGCACGAAAGGATGAGGCACACGTTGTAGACGAAGGGAACCCGGGTGGTAACGCAGTGCTTGCAGCTGAGGGTCTTCAATGTGCACCTGAGCTAGGCGTTCCCAGTTCACAGCAGATGCAGCACTGCCGATGGAGGTAATGCGTGAAAGCAAATCAGCAGCCTCGTTGTCGGTACCTTTGATGTGCCGAATCTCCGTCGTGAATTCCGAAATATAGGCGAGCTGACGGAGTTTCCGCGCGACGTACTTGGAGGAGTTCGTACGGAAAACGTACACCAGAGGCTTATGGTCCGTAAGAACGTGAAAGGACTGGCCCTCCAAAAAGTGCCGGAAGTGCTGGATGGTGGCTTAAATGGCGAGGAGCTCACGACCAAAAACGCTGTAGCGCGTTTCGGCAGGTTGGAGCTTCTGAGAGAAGAAACCCAGCGGGTGCCACTCGGAGTCGAATTTCTGCTGTAGAACAACGCCGATTGCAACGCCGGATGCATCTGCCATGATGCGAGTGGGCACGTTGGTTCTCGGGTGGATGAGAAGCCCTGAATCGGCGACGGCTTGTTTAGCAGCGTTCAAAGCGGCTTGAGCTTCAGGAGACCAGGAAATCGCGGTTGAGGAGCTCTTGGTTGTGCGAAGAAGCTCAGTCAGTGGATGCAGAAGCTCGGCGCAGTGGGGTATAAAGCGTCGCGAGAAATTCACTAGGCCGGGAAACTCACGAAGCTGGCGGAGGCTGGTAGGTTCAGGGAAGTCCTTCACGGTTTGAACGTGAGAGGGTAAAGGACGAATTCCCTGCGCCGAGATGTGATGGCCAAGGAAATCGAGCTCGGACGTCCCGAAGACGCATTTGTGGGCGTTGACAACCAGGCCAAATTGTTGAAGGCGTTCAAAGAGTTCTCGGAGGTGACGCTGGTGATCTTGTGGAGTAGGACTCGCGACTAGGATGTCGTCTATGTACGCAAGTACAGCCGGAAGGCCACGCGTCACCTCGGCAATGAACCTTTGAAATGTTTCGGCTGCGTTGCGTAGCCCAAAGGGCATGCGCACACACTCAAACAAGCAGAAGGGTGTAGTGATGGCCGTCTTCGGGATATCGGCAGGCTCGAGGGGTATTTGGTGATACGCTTTGAAAAGCTATACACTTTGCTAAACATTGTGCACCCTTCCAAGTGGCTCGTGAAATCCTGGATATGGGGTAGGGGATAGCTGTCGGGGACCGTCTGAGCGTTGAGCGCCCGGTAAACGCCGCACGGACGCCAGTCTCCACTTTTCTTAGGAACCATATGCAGTGGAGGCGCGTGGTTGCTGGACGATGGTTAGCTAAGTTGCTGGAAGGTTGTTGCTGGACGATGATGGATGGGGACGATGGTTAGCTAAGAGCGCTAACCAGAGGGCGCTACACAAGAATAAGAAGGCGGTTATGTTATAAAAGTACTTTATAACACTTCCAAATTACGCGTCATGCAGAAGTTAGCTGGTGTAGCATTTTCTTTATATAATGTTTATGTTAACAGCGGCTCTGTTTACCCTGGCCGTAGGACGTGGTTCAGAGGGTTGCCGCAACAGTCGTAGTAAGGTTAAAAGATGACGTCATTTCACGTCTCAGCCAACAGAACTGTGTGACACGCTTTTTTTTTACGTCCATAGATTACGGCAAGACTTTTTCGTCGGTTGTCTGAACATAGCCTTAGTTGCACTATGCGGACAGAAAACCTTTAAAATAAAACAACTGCTTACCGAATTGGTGGGAATCGAATTTCAGACGCTCGCGTTATTAAACCGGCGTCTACCCGATTTAGGTATCATCGCTTTTTTTCTTTTTTTTGGCGGTCTTCCACAGTAACACAACACACCAGGCACAATAAAAAGAGAAAGAAAACTCAACAATATTGCCACCATGCCACGAAGGGCCACAGTCATCGGTTAAAACTCCCTATGCGCAGTTAGGGGTTCAATTTTTGACAACCACTATGGTGGAAAGCTCCCGCTCTAGGAACATTACAAACTCTGAAAGCTTTTCCCGAAAATGCTTTGGTGGTGACCTTGCGTCTACATCACAATGAAACCAGGCTACGCGCGAACGCCAAATACTGTGCAAGCGTTACAACGTGGCACTGTCAGGTGGCACACTGTCTTCTCTATCTTTTTTTCTTTATAGCATGAAAGTTATAGAAAAACTCAGACAAGCCAATAAACACATTATATAAACACTTAGAGACAGCAAAGGGTAAGGTCGTCAGCATTACAAAGATCCGCACCACTTCAAAACTCAGGCAAGCAAACGCACACATCCAAAAGAGGCAGCCAATCCAGTGGATCACTCTGCGCAGCATAAGCACACCGCACCAATACCGCCTGTTCCCGAAATGTGCGCTTGGATGGCCTGGCGGGTTCCCCATGCCGATCAGTCATGCGGCACTCCAACAAGCTAAACAACCCTAGGAGAACAAAATTCCTATATGGCATCCGATTAACATTTTCAAATGGCCAGAAGCGAATGGTGTACGGGAGTGATGCCAATGTTTTTATGTGTCCGTTGCAAAACGTCCCAGAAAAACACGGCGACACGGCACAGCGCAATACAATGGTCAATAGTCTCTGGGTGATTGCACAAACGGCAATTGTCTGACGAAGGGATCGACATTCCTTTTCTGCGCGGCCATGTTTTAAGCGGAAGCGTTTGCGAATGAGGCCTAAAGAAAACCGTTTTGGCATTTGGCGGCACGCAGATACTTACATTTGACATCGTCTAAAACATTACTCTTAAGGTCCAGTAAGCATTGCTGGCGAGAAAGAGGCATGGGGAACAGATTATGAACTCAAGTGTTCGTCAAAGCCTTGCTTAAAAGACTAAAGAGGTACTCCAGAGATAACCGTGCAGTAAGAAAATGAGAAGTAACCACAACTGTATAAGAAGTATTCATTGCGCCTTCCTGGTATCCTCACCCGTAGGAACAAGGAGAAAATGTAAATGGTAACAGACGCTCTTGAAGTATAGTAAGCAAAAGCGGATGAACCGCCAACTTGTACAAAAAAACTGAGACACAAATTGGTGCACCAACAACAGCATTAACCCAACCCCTCCAGATCCTAGAGGAAGAAACAATATATCTCTGCGCATTCGCACGCATTCAGAGCCCCGCACTAAGGTAGCAAATACTCTTTGCAGAGCCTGGACATTCGCCTGCGCACAGTGCAGTACCTGAAGCACATAAACAAGCTTTGCTACCTAGAAGACATTACAGACTTGAGAGCAGGGTAATGAATATGGCATTGGGCTCGGTCCGTACTTGGGAGGGGGACACTCTCTTCTCTATCGATGCCCAAACCGTATGCCACGTGGGCTGAGTGCTGAATTTTTTCGGAGTGTAATTTGGAGTACATCCAAAAGGAACGCTGCGGCACAACCATAAGGAAAGACATGTTCCACCGATTCGGGTTGTCTACAAAATAGAGCAGTAGGTTCGCCATAGTGGTTACAGCACCCATTCTTTTATACAATTTTGGACTGAAATCGCACCAGTGTGCAATTTAAAGACGAAATAATTTGCTCCAGGTGACACCTCCATTTGTTTCACTGGTATTAACACATCTTTCCCGCCTGGACCTTTTCTGTATGTAGCTCTAAACAGTGGCGCTGTGACACTACGTCATACACATCCTTATTTAATATATTCCGGGTTACATTGGCGAGAAGTGTTATCGAATCGGAATGACAAAACAATTTCTTTAAAATATCTATAAACACCACCCGGCTTGCCGCTTGAAGAAACCACAAATTATGGCACAGCGCGCAATAACCGAACATGCATTGCAGTGCGTAGAAAAGGATCGCCTTACTAACGCACAGCAATTACTCTTTTGGGTTATTCGTAGCGTTGGCTTTCGTTAATTGGTCCAGGGTTCTTGCACTTGATAAAGCAGTCCAGTTTGGGAGAGATTCGAAAGCCTGCGCTCAAAACGATCCGCCCTCCCGGTCATAGAGAACTTTTAGCAACAAGATTGGCAATCCATGTGAGGGGAGAGAGCCGGGTGTCTGACGAAGGGAAAGTAGCCGCCAGCTCCGCTGTTTCTCCAGCCTTGTACCACTAGAGCAAGCTTAGCCAATTGTTCAAATTCTCTGTGTGTTGTTATGTTTTATTGACTCTTTTTGAAAAAAAACTAAAACACCTTTTGATAAAGACAGCTTGTAGCAGATCAAAAGAATCGCTGCGCTATGCAAGATTTAGTGAACGAAAGGAACCACATCGATAATATCAGCATACCGAACTAACAGTGTCAAATAAATAAGTATGAAATCAATCAGTAGGGCATAAGTTAAATAAAAAAAAACTACAGGTGTCTTCGTAATTCTGAGTACCACTGAAAGTTCGTTACGAAGTTTTCCTTTAGGTGAAAGCATCGGTGAAAAGTAAACAGAAAATTCTCTTCTATAAAAAAAAACAGGCGATCTCTGAGTAAAAAAACACTTACCATTGCTTCGGTGAAGCAATTTTGTAAGAAGGCACTCTTCGTCCGCGTACAGAACGTAATATTCCAATGGGGAACCTGGTTTTTAAACCAAGAAAAGCATTGAAGATGCATACATCACGCGCAGAAGTTTTGTAAATTGTTACTTACTCCCATATGGCGATGTCGAATTGAAGAAATCGAGCTGCCCCATGGAGGTATCGTTGAACGAATAAGCTGTAAAATTTTTTGGAAACGTGGTCCTAGTGGAACAAAAGATATGGCGTTAATTGTCGCTCAAATGTAATGCATGCCATCCCAAGCCTGCCTTCAAAAGTTAGGGGTAGTGCGAATTTGGCTCATTCAATAAACGCATTTGGAGTCACCTGAAGGCGTCAAGGAAAACTTTTATTTGGTAGCTGTTGATATGAATAGCTGAATTGAGGTCCCTGTGCGGCTTATTTGCTTAGGCAATTAGGTGACAAATGGCCCAATTATACAGCGGGTAATTTTGAAGGCAATAATTGCCTCTTGATGAGTATGTATGAGCGTAGGTAGGTCTTTTCAAAAAAAGGTATATATTTGAAACTTAAGTGGGAGCTATAAAACGCGGAATTGGAAGGACGACGACACCGGCGCTTACTAACAACTGAGAGGTATATTTTCACAGAAAACACATATATACACCCTCCGAGCCACCAAAACCATCACGTGTCACCGCAGCGCATGCGATGTGGATAAGACAAAAAACTGTGCTGACCCCCGTTAACTGCCGTCTTTCGTAAGAAAATGTTACTTCATCCTCAAAAATAATGAGACAGGTCTGGCTAACACCGCCCGAGCCCTTAATATGAATGTAGAATGCTTAAGTCAGTTTTCTCGTTGTGCGATTACGGTGGTTGAAAGGTGCTTCCGAGTCGTAAAAGTCGTTTCACAGCCACATTCAGAACGATGTGAGGCCAAATGCATGGAAGGTTCCGTTTTCAAAAAAGAGTGATGCTTCCTAGAACGTGCAATAATGCATCGGCCAGTCTAGCCCACATACACACGAACACAGGTCAGAATGATGCATTAAACGAAATTAGGGATGCACGGTAGAAAACGTATTCCATGAATGATTGTATAAAAACGTGCGACAGTGCACCCACCGTTGTCAAGTCTGTTGCTAACCATTGAGCATAAACTGTTGGGTTTACTCTTGGCAGAATAACCCACCCTAAGGCTAAATCTGTCAGCTGTCGTTTGCAAACGATGTGACAGCGCATGTACATACGGTATGGCAGCCACTTTTTCACTTTTGTCCAGATTAGGCTTGCCAAGCGTGCTGCCCCTGAATTGTTTCACAACACGCTGACAGACGGACTGCAACAGCGGCCCAGGATAGCTGGCCTTTCTCAGCCGAACAACCTTCTGAAAGAAGCTGCGTTGCACCAGATGGTGACATGACTTGTTAATGGCCGATTGTAGGCTCGTGAGCGTAATTCTCTTTGTTACTGTCTTGGAGTGGAAAGAGCTGAAACTAAGAAGAAGCTTGTTTGACTGGGGGGCATATATCCAGCACTCATGTTGTGCAGAAAAATTCAAAGTTAGGTCAAGATATCTCATGGTGCCGTATGAGGGAACCTAGCATTTAAAAGTCAAGCCTCTGCTTCGGGCCTTAAAGACGTCAAGGACACTACGTCTGAAAGATTCTGTATCAGCGCTGCTTGCTAGGACCAGAAAATCGGCAACCAAACGAAAATCTTTAAGTGCAATGCCTCGCACACTACTGTACAGGCCACAGTCAACCTTACTCATACAAATATTGCTCAAGACGGGGTCCATCTTAGACTATAAGAATACTCCCCTTTTTCTGACCATAGAATGTCTCATTGAAGCCTACCACAGTTTATTCTGCCAAAAATAAACTGAGCAGTTTATGCCCAATGGTTGGCAATACACTTGAAAAACGCCGGGTGCGTTGCTGGAAATAGTTGTACGATCATCACGGAACACGTTTTTTTTTTTACCGTAAAACAATAACATCGTCTACTCCATTATTCTGACTTGTGGTCTTGTGTATGTGGGCCATACTGGCCGGTGCAATAATGTACAGGAGAGATTCAAATTGCGAACAACGGAGCGCAGAGCTTCCAACGCATGCTGTAAAGTCAGTAAACTGTGTGGATGCGCACTTCTTAGCGAGCGTTTGAGGGTGTGCCCTATATTTATTGGAAATACTTGATCGAGAAGGGGCGCCGGTCGCCTATTTTAAGGCGCCTTTTCATGCTGCGTCGCCACTGAGCAGGATGGTTGTTGAAGTGCATGATTCTAGCTGCATTCAGCCTACTGCCCGCTTGGCACCCGACTCTAGAACCTAAAAGGGTACTCAGTGGCGACAGAGCATAAATACACGCCTCGAAATAACTGACCGGCTTTGCTTCTTTATCAAGCATTTCCTTTACCGTAGGCCGCACTCTAAAACGCTCTGAAAGAACTACACATGAGCGCAGTTTACTGACAGTGCAGCCGGACGGTGCGGCATGTGCCTGAGGCTGTGTGCTACGTTTTTCGTATCTCTTTTAATCTCCCCTGTACACTTTCGGGAGCATCACTCTTCATTGAAAGGCAAATCCTCCTCGCATTCGGCCTCACATTGTTGCGAATGTGGCTGTGAACCGAGCTTTTACTACACGAAAGTACTATTATGAGCAATATGACAGGGAACACAGGAACGTCTGGCAAACAGCCTCGAAACAGACTTGGAGCAATACGCGGATTGCGCTGCGAAAACCAAAGGGGGAAAGGAGGGCGCTCTTCCACTAACTTTTGGCTTTCCCACCCAACTGGAATTTCTGCAAAGCAGCAGCCTACGTCATTTCGCAGATAATATGGCATCGTCGGACAGCAGCTAAGACGCACGGCTGGAATGGGGACAGTTGTTAGAACAACGTCCCCCTTTCCACTTTGTTTCCGACGAAGACTGCTGCGTATCACTCATAGCTATGTCTAAGGGTATTTTCTACGCGCTCCTGTGTTCCCTTTCGTATTGCTCATAATACTACTTTTGAAGCACCGTGATTGCACAAGAAGAGGACTGGCCGAAACATTCCACATACAGATTAGGGGCTCGGGCTCTGCCAGCCAACCCTCTCTCAGTATTTCTGAGAAGCAATAACCACACTTAAGGAAATAGGGTAGGTATGGGGGTGACCACAGTTTTTCTTTTCTTCCCCGCATCGAATGAACAGCGGTTACACGTGTCTTTTATGGTGGCTTTGATAGTGTATATACGTGTTTTCGCTAAAAATACACCTTTCCGTTGTTGGTAATCACCGGTGTCGTCCTTCTTTCTTCTCCGTGCTTTATAGTTCGCGCTTATTTTCAACAATGTATGTTCACCAACTAGCTCAACTTTTCATTCTACTTCGGTTCAGAAAAGGGCCTTCAGTTAAAGAAAATAAAAGGAATAAGGAATTAACTGAATTCTTATAGCATAAAATCAAATATTTGCTTTGGTTATGAATCAAGAGTGCATTATTCCTACGAAGCAAAACAAGGGGGATTAAGAGTCTTCTGACGGAGCCTAATCCTCACTTTAGCTCTTCGGTCATCTATGCAAACGTAGTGAGAAAATGAACCATATACCGCGAGGCCAACAAGAACGCTAATAAATACACTACCGAACATACAGTGCGTTTTAACGTGACAGCGTTATAAGGCCTCTTTTTCGGTTTTTCATGGACGTTAGCCGTACGCTATCAGCCGTGCTGATTGTGCGGTTCCTTTATATCCCCTTTTCTCCTTACCACAAGTATGCTTTAGAACGAGCGCGCTTTCCTGCGCCGCAAGCGACGTCATATCGCAAGCCGATGCAGCGGCGACCACCAACCGCCCCGCCGCAGATGTCGCTCCTCCTCACCCGGGAACATGACCCCTTTTTCCCTGCCTTATAGCGCGGCGCCTGCTCTCCCTTGCCAGTGCTGCCAACTCTAGGGAATATTCCCTAGATCTAGGGGATTTGTGTCGCCTTAAGGGAAAAGGGTAAATTTGACATCTAAGAATTTTTTTGTCTACGTGGTCCTATTTATGCTTCCAGTCGTGTAATGATGCCTCTTATTCATTTTAGCAGTCATTATTATTATATAACAAAGCATTTCAGTTTGTCAGTGAAGCGCAGATATCTTTTTCACGTAAACGTGCCTCCTGCAAACCTACCGCTCCTTCGTTTAACATTGTTGGTGTAAATTTTAAAAGAAAATGACTTATAAGTTTTATAAAGTTGCTAACTCGAACATCTCATGTAGTGCGCATCAACTGTGCTCGTCCTTATTCTTCTCATTTTTTTTATGCTTGCGTGATATTACAAGTGCACTCTTTCGTAGTGAAAGATGTTTGTGTCAAATGTTGTGTAATGCAATATTTCCCGTTTTTGTGACAATTGCACACATAAAAAGCTTGCTGCCGTGCGTATTTATATAATCGTAATGGGCACTGTGCGGCAATGTTGGGTCGCGTTTCGCCGTCGGTCGCGCGGTAGCTCTTATGTGGCGGCCTCAGCGAGCGATTGGGACGAGTGATTGCCAGTCCCTGCCACATCTTTCGTCATGTTTCTCGCAAAAATCGCTCCGTGTGGTTACCGCTAAACACACTATCTGAGAGAAAACATCCAAACACCACATTCAGCAAACATTTAGGAATATCTAGGCAATTTCTTCATCCAAGCTAGGGGAAAGGTGGCTTCGCAGGTTGGCAGCACTGTTCCTGGCTCTCTTGCACTTGACGTTTGGAAGGGAGATGGAGGATCGAGGATAGGAATGCGGGGAAACGCATCTCGTCCGGTCACTCGCCCCACCTGCCCCGAAAGGGGTCCCTGACCCAAATCGGATGCACAAGGTACGCCTAGTCCTACCTTTCGGGCAGCCCACGTGTCGTGTCAGCCATCGCAGCCCGTTTGAGGTTAGGGCCGCCTGAGGAGCGCCTTGATTCACCTAATTCCAATGCCATACGACGCATGGCACGAGTAGAACAAAAAACAATAGCGTGCGTCGGAAATTTTCCAAGCAGTCTTGGTTTGCCTTCGCTTTTCGGGGTATTGTTGCAACGGCATAGGTAGTCATTCTTGAAAACGTAGCTTCAGTAAGTCTGACGCCAAGGTTGTATGTGATATTCGATTTAAAGAGGAGCATCAGGAACATTATCCAAAAGATACGCGATCGCGAAAGATTGTCCTGAAAGGTCCTGAAAATTATCGTATTTTTAGTGAACATATCGTATGTGATAGTATTTGTTGCGTACACCTGAGCAAGCCTGGCAGGCGCACAGCAAAGCCAATTTGTGTTCAGCATGTCCCAATCGTTTCCGTACGGGGCAGTGGCGCAATAAGTTATTCCGATGATAACTGGTTCTCACTGTAAGCATTGGCCTGGTTAGGCTGCCACACCTATCTTTGCATTGGTTGGGCTTGTAAGCCATCCCGGAGGAGCTCCTACAAACATTGCGCTCCAGTTAAGGTCAAAAGGACTCAGCCGCGGAAAAAGGCTGCCGTCGGTTAGTGCTTCCTTTACCACAAATACATTGTTTTCCCGGAAGAACGACAGCACTAGCATGCGCAGAATGGCCCCGTTGAGGTGTTTATACAAATTCGGGCCTCCACTGCGAACTCTCGAACGTGTATAAGTGAACTTCACCTCAAAAGAAAGCTCCTCGACACAGTCCGAAAGTCAACTAATTTACGGGTGTTCAAAGGAACAAAAATGCTCGAAAATAAAGAATTCTAGTCGAGCAGACGCATACGGTAGCAGAGTGATTTACTTGTGCACGTTGATGTTTGTATATCGAAGAAACGATTCCGGATTCAGGCGTGAATTCTTGTTGCCGGCAGGTGTTATACGTAGTAATCGGTAAAATCGGCATTGTTTACTACGACCGCTGCATTTTATGTGACCAGTCGCAGGCCCCCGGCGAGCGGGCTAAGCTGACGAGTTTGGCGTTTAAACTTGGCCCCACCGAACCATGCGCGCCTTCCCTACTCGACAGTGTCTTGGCACGCTGGCTCTCATTGTCCCCGGCTTTGATGGGAAGGTCGCTATCTATAAAACCGGTCGTGCCGCGGACATACCACTCGTCGTCCTTTTTGGCTAGTTTCGGTGGCGGATATGGCAACCCTAACGGCAGGGGTGAGTAAACATGGGCGAAGAAGCCATATTTTAAACAAGACGTAAAGATTTTGTTACAGTAATCAGAACTAATCGATCGCAATGGCCGGTTGATAACAAAAACATGTGACGTCTACGTAATCAAAACGATCATGTTTTTCGTGTTTATCTGGTTCCCTTGACCCGGTTTTAGCGGAAGAACCGCAAGTGCCTGGTGACAAACAGCAAGTGCCAGGGCGCCAAGTCATGGACGAGAAGTACCATAATGGATCTAAACTACTACCGATGTCCTTTTCTTCCAATATCATAGCTAGGACTCAGTGCGGCGCCACGCCTATTATATGGCAAAAACAGCGCCTAAACGATAACAGGCAAAAACGTACACAGACACGAGCGCTCATGTCTGTGTACGTCTTTCCGTATCCTCGTTTTAGCGCTGTTTTCTCAGTATAAGAGTGACCTATGTGCCTTGATGCTACATCTATACCTCATAAACCCCCACAACAGATGTTAGAATGAATGTTCAAAAAAGAAAAAAGCAAAAGAAATGTGGTAGTTGCATTCTTTTGGGTAATAATAGATCGTTCTAGCTGACCGCTTCTGACGGTTCGCCCCGCTCCGATAGCCAATGCGAGCGCCATTGCGCATCCGTGGCGCGCAAGGCCGCTAGCGGTGATACCGGAACGGGGCCCGGCTCCACTAGCCGGGGCCTAATAGCGGACCGTCGCAGCAACTCACGCTGCCGCGCGGAATGTTAAGATGGCTACCCCCTGTGAGGGAAGCGCGCTACGGCAAACACTGTTTCTTCAGTTGAAACACGAGCGATGAAACCGCGAAATCCCTTCCGAATAGGCAAAGGTGCCGCACATCTCAACGACGTTTAGAACGTAAGGAAAAAACGCGACCGCAGCGCCGGCCTACTTTTATGCACCTCCGAGAGAGACAGCCTTGTCTTGCCTATGCACCAGTTGAACGGCTTTCTGTAATAAATATTAGGACGATTATACCGTGTCAGCCACTGAATTATATTGGAAGGGAGAACTAAGGCAACAAACACGGCACTTGGCAATATTTGAGTACCTATGATACCAATACTTATATTTCGATTGGATGATGTTTTGGTTCACACGCGTACACTGCACGAATAGTGACACGAATGATTCCCCACCGAGGGAGATACCATAATCGGTTAGCTAAAAGTGTTTCTGCTTGTGGTGCTCCAGTCGCGCTGAGCTGGCCGCCGGCAGCGGATCAGCTAAAAGGGTCAGCTAAAATCCTCTATTAGGACATATAAACGACACACAAACACTTCGACACACGTATGTGAGCCTGCATGTTTTTTTTTATAATTAAAAAACCCAACCAAACACAAGCCCGCGCAAGAAGATGTTCCAATGCACCAGCCGTCGCAGCCGCCGTTCACTTATGTTTTTCGCCACTCGCAGCGGAAAACTTGGGCGAGCGCCATCAGCGAGTCCGCACAGCGACGCCGCACTGAACAACCGAAAAGACAAAAAAGGACTTTGTGAGTACAAGCAACGTTACGCAGCCCCCTCGCTCCCCCCTCCTTTCCACTCGTTGCTATCACGATAGATGCAACGTTTTTTGGGGCCCCTACTCTGAGACCCTACTCTGCTGGTACAAACGGAGTGAATGGAAAAAGCAAGATCGGAAATGGGCTATCGTATGCAAGATTGGCACCCCTCCACAAATAGATGTTTAATGCATGTTGTAGAAGTCACCGATCCATCAGTACGCCATTAAACTTTGTTTCGCCGAAATACAGTCATCCAAACGCACACAAGCCCAGCTGATCAGCCAGGATCAAATTCCTTCCAGAAAAGTTTGAAAACTACAAGAAAACTGTACAACGACGCACAGGTGCATTCACAAGTACGAAACCAACAATCACTGTATTGGCCGGCAGTGTGGCGCTTTTCTGATGGAGGCGAAAAGCAAGAACGCTCGTCTGTACGAGATTTCAACGCACGTTAAAGGTCTCCAGTTGGTCAAAATTAATTCGGAGCCGTTCACTACGGCGCGCCTCATCGCCTGCACTCCATCGGCCTGTTAAACCCTAATATCAATCAATAAATCAATCAATCAATCAATCAATCAATCAAATCAATGAATCATTGTTTTGGGCTACCTGCGCGAACTTTTTGACGTAGGAAACGTTTTACTCACACGAAAGAAGAAGCGAAAACTGGAGCCATGCTCTTAGTAATCTCTTAGTAAGTAATGCTCTTAGTAATGCTCTTAGTAAGTAGAAACTACATATCGAATGGAAGCAATAACGTCATTACGAACTCACAACAAGCCATTGCACTCGCCGCCGTGGCTGAATACCTAAACACTTCAGAACGATTCTGGCATCTATGATAATGAAAGCTAACATCACAAGCCCACCTGGAAATGGCGGTATAGAATGGGAGGAGGAGTCCGACCAACAAGCACGGGAACTCACGTACCATCCTCATTGACACCAAAAGTACCACAAGTACTCCAAAAAATCTTGAAAACGTGTCCTCTTCCTATTCGTAGTTACACTATCGTTCAAAGGACGCGGAAGCCCAATGCCAAAGAATGGCAAGCCTTGCGCGCGATAAACCAACATATATAGCAACAAATCTAGATACACAAAGGTGTTCCTTGGGAAACATCAGACATCAACTTAAGACTGTGGAACATGCGAGGGAAATTGCACCCTCTTCTACGAAACCTGGCTGTGTCGAGGGTATACATAGGGGAGAACAACTGAAATATTTCATTTCACTTCTATCAAGGCGTAAGAGGTAGCTTCGACCAGCTCGTTGCCTCGAGGTCCGCGCAAGCTTATTGGCACGCCAAGAAAAGGAGGACCTGCATCTGGGGTCCTGGACTTCGGGTTCAGTCACTGAGGCCGCTAGTATCTATTCAACGCCGTTTCCCAAACTGCTACTATTTTACCTCCACCAATGTTTTATCTTATTTGTGTGCGAAGAATGCCTGAAGTGAACTTGTAGGTAGGTATTTCGGAGTATTTCATAGTGGCCAAGGTACAGAGGATAAGAGAGTTTAATGTGGACATTATTCTGCCATCTGAAAGAGTTCGGATGTCTGCCCGTTTCTGTAGATCAGAAAAACCAGTAAACCGGGAATGTTTGGAGAAGATAAAAGAAAACGCCAAGTTCAGTACGAGTTAAACTTTGGATACTAAATGTTTTTTTTGTTTTTTTATTGAGGGGGGGTGCATATTATGTCGGCATACTCTAGACTTGTGTTAATCGGAGATATATAGCGTTACGTTTAACATATAATATTTTTCCTGGCTCATTTTCAGCACTTCACCATCCTCAAGTTTATATTAAAAATTTTAATAGGTTTCGTTTTTGGTGAAACTGCAGCTGTACATTTTGGTTTTATTAAGTTTTATAACCCAGATTTTGCACCACGCCTCAAAAGAAGTAAATAATTCGTTGAGTTTTATCTCAACTTATCTGTTGGTAAAGGTCTTACACATTCCACAATCACCTGCGAACAGTCAGTCCAAATCATCATCATCAGCCTATCTACGCCGACTGGAAGGCAAAGGCGTCTCCCGTGGCTCTCAATTATCCTGGTCCTGTGCAAACTGCGGCCAATTTTTCCCCGCAAACTTCGTGATCGCATCTGCCCATCTAACCTTCTTTCGCCCCATGAAACGCACCTTCCCAAATCATGTAAAATCAAATCTTTTTGTTTTTCAGAATGAACTCTCGACTGTTCCCTGACTAAAAATTGCGCCCACCTCCCCGCGAGTGGAACCCTGTGTAGATGCGATGAATCGGGGGGTTCACTTGGTGGTTCCGTTGGATTGATTCTGAAATCGCGTGAAACGTGTCGGGAACGCGTATGATTTTAAGGTTTTGTTGGGCGATCTTGGTCAATCTCTCTAAGTGGTATGCTTCGGGCTTCGCTGTCGCAACGACCTTTACTCCATCATTGTTGCTGTAAGTGGGAGCTTCTTTTCTTTTATTGCAAGTGTTAATCATTGCCCCATCTTGCGTTGTATCAGTAGCATCTTGACGTAGTTTGAATGAGTCAAGGATATAAGGCGCGTTCGTAGCATTTGACGCTGTCTCGGTTTTGTGGCGCAGGGGGAAGAGCACCATATACCTCGTGATCCGCCCACAGGTTCGTGGAATCGAAACCGGGCGCCGCTAACTATTGTTTTTTTATAGTGTAGAGGGAGGTGCGCACAACACCGTATGGCGGGACAGGGCGAGTGAATGAGATGCAGTCGCATCTAAAAGGTGTGAATCAGCTTGACGAAAGCGAGGGAACCGTTCTATTATTTAGCAGCCAGCGTAAACACACCAGTGTACAGGGTTTGATAGCAAGCCGGCAGAAAAACACAATCGAAAGAAAACAATGTAATAATTTGTAATAAAAACAGCAATAATAAAAAAAACTCACTCAGTAAACAAAAGGTAAACAAGAGAAAAATTACAAACATATACATATACAGGGTAATCAATGTTAGGTCGAC